>NC_132794.1:116649633-117378800 GCF_048418805.1 Vulpes vulpes | reverse complement strand
CACCAACTATGGTTATTTAGACCTGGGTATCTGGTAGGGAAGTTTCCTGAAAATGAACAAAGGGAGCCTCTCACTTCACAAAATACAAGGCATTTGTTGCCAATGTTAATATCCACACTTTCAAGAGGAAATTTGAATTTCAGAAAACTTGTAACTTGTATCTATTTCCGGTACTTTGACAGCTTCTCTGCTTGATGACTTTTCTGAGATCAGTTGTGACATTGACAAATATGATTTTATTTTCTATAATGAAATGTACCAACATTTCAAAGATCTGAACAACCTCGTGTACCAATATTTGGCATACTTCCTCCAAATGACCAAATTATGCACATGAGCAAGAGATCCATTCAAAGTACAACGTAGAGGGCAGCCGGGGGTGGGGGGGCTCAGCGGTTTAGCACCGCCTGCAGCTCAGGGTGTGATCCTGGGGTCCCGGGATCGAGTCCCACATCAGGCTCCCCGCAGGGAGCCTGCTTCTGCTTCTGCCTGTGTTTCTGCCTCTCTCTGTGTCTCTCATGAATAAATAAATAAAATCTTAAAAAAAAAAGTACAAGGTAGAAATAATGGATTTTAATATAACAAGGAATAAAAGTTCAATGATAGGTTCTAAAGCATAAGTGAACTTGAAGAAACCATGATGTGCATAGTTCTGTTGTAGTATTAAGGAATATCGAGAATTACGTGAAAAGGCTATTAATTCATTCTTCCATTTTCTAACTACATACATGAAGAAAATTTGACATCACATTTATATTTCGATAAAAACAATTTCAACAGACTGAATACAGAAGCAGAGTATCTGAAAGTCCCATATACTTCCTATGTCTTCTACTAAATCCTATACTTAGGGTTTACAAAGTATAAAACAATGCCTTCTCACGAAATCTTTTGTTTTGGGAAAGTTGTTTTTCATTAAAGATGTTACAGTCACATATAATAGACCCATTATTATTTTTGTTAAAGATTTTATGTATTTATTCATGAGAGACACAGAGACAGGACACAGGCAGAGAGAGAAGCAGACTCCCCACAAGGAGCCAGATGTGGGATCCTTGATCCCAGATCCCAAGATCACGCCTTGAGCAGAAGGCAGATGCTCAACTGCTGGGCCACTCAGGCGTCCCGACCCATTATTATTTTAAAGTGAAATAAATATTTTCAGTTCTTCTGAACTCAATTCAAATGTAGCAAATATTGTCAGAACCCACACAAACTCTGATTGTCTTGGAACCAAAGGCTTGGAGAACCACTGGTTCAGCACAGGGGCTGGCAAAGGACAACTTGAGGGTGAAATCCTGCCTCTGCTGTTTTACCAGCAACGTGGGCCCACTGCCATTTCCCTTCATTCTGTGGGGTCTGTGGCTGCTTTCCCGCTACACAGGCAAACTCAGTAGTTGCAACAGAAACAGCCTGGCCTGCAGTCTAAAATATTTACTATTTAGCCCTTTCCAAAAAAAAAAAAAAAAAAAAATCTGCAGACTCTAATTTAGAGTAAGCTCACATTTCTAGCTTTTATTACTGCAGGAATTTCTCACTGGCCTCCATTCTTACCCCATTACCAACCATTCTCCCACAGCCAGAGTGACCTCCCTAAAGAAGGTAAAGCTGATGTCACGCTTCTGTTAGCTTAAAGGCTGCAATCACGATCACTTCCAGATACAACTGCAAGTCCTCAGCATGGTGCTCAAGGTTGTTCCTCAGCACTCCTAGGCCAGGCCCTCGTTTCTGCCCCTCTGCACAGCCACTCCCCTCTCTGCACAGACCTGACCAGCACTCTGGTTTCCCAGGATGCACAACATTCTCTCCAATCTCCTCTCGCTGAGCCTTCTCCATCTGGAACATTCTTTTCCTCTTCCCTTTCTTCCCTTCCCACATCCTGATCCCCTCCCCTTCACTCTCCACCCACGTGTGTGTACTGGGCACTTCAGGCATGTTCCCTCTACTTGCTCTGCTCTCAGGATGGTGCAATGACCTGTCTGCCTCAACAAAGGGCTTCTTGAGGCAGGAACCAGGTTTCTCTCTTCCAACATCCACACCAGCAGCCCTGCAGGACACTGTTGTGAATTTTCAGATGAACTAAGCTGAGAGCTGGCCCCTGTAACACCCTTCATTTTCTTAACTTGGCTCCTGGGAGCGACAACACAGGGTAAGTTCTTTGTGGACTGTCTCAGGATAACATTTCCACAGTTTTCAGTTACTGTGTGCCTGTTTGCCAGAGCTTTCCCCGCATTTCTGTGCAATCTTCCAAGAACTCGTAATGGCCACAGGGCCTAGTACACTGGCCATACAGATGAAAATCCAGAAGACAAGCAACCTGTCAGGTTACCACAAAGCTAGTAAGAGGGTTGAAATGGGATCTGCACCAAATGCCTTTCCGTATCTGAGTACCAAGCTGAGACAAGTGTAACCCGTGTCTGAACCTGAGAAACAATGAGAGGGCCTAGGGCTAAACATCAGGATAGCTATGTAAAGGGAAAGGTCACACGCTAAGAACCTAAGGTGTTAAGAGTGGCTGAGCAGTGAATCATAAAGAAAGTGGACCGTGAGAAGGACTGGTAAGGTGGGGAAGGCAGGCAGGAAACACAAAGGATGTTCTCAGTTGGGAAAGAAACATGAGCAAAGATCAAGGAGTATGGACAATAAACATGAGCAAGAAAGGAGCACTGAGTAATAATGGAAAAGCCAAGAGGTCAGGCCTAATCGAAGGGACTGGGAGTAAAGGGACTGGGGAGAAATCAGGAAAAACCAAGAAGCTGCTTTTTTTTTTAGGTCTATAATATAGTTACAATCAAACCCAAACACCTTAAAACACATAAGAATTAATTAACAGTTGTACCTGACACTCAACACTTTATAAGTAACAAAAGCACTAAAGACTATTTAATCTTGATGAAAATCTTCTGATGTAATTTCTAGATAAGTGAGCTGAGGTTCAGAACGGGCCTTCACACCTGATAGATGGCAGACAGGACCTAAAACCAGAACTTCCCGTCAAAACAAGACTCTCAAAATCAAGGAATAAAAAAAAATTGAGGAGTATGACTTAGTATCACCATGTATCTTACACTTACATCTGATGACATAACTAAGATCAGTCCAGCTTCTTGAACATCCAGCCTGATTTCAGAAGCATCACAATGTAGCCGTGCTCCTAAGTGTGTTAAATGCCTTAATCTTAAGAGAACCATACACATCTGATTTCCTACTGGCACAATCCCCCCATGAAGCTCTCCCTTAAGTTAAACAGCAAGAATGTTACTAGACCATTTTCTTGTTTGATGGTTTCCCCCCATGAGATGCTTTCCTGAAGGACTTTTTCAATGGCATAGATATAAATATTAAATGGGAATCCTACCATGGAATGCAGACAACTTATCAGATTGGGAATACTTCAAATAACCAGACACCATGTCCCATCACAACTTAAAAAACAAACGATAAATACTGAATGCTCATTTTCTATATTCAGAAAAAAAAATCACAATATTCTAAAATAATAACTATGAAAAGTTTTACATTCATAAATACTGGATTTCATGGATTCTCGGGAGCACAGGTTCCCGCATGTTAATATCGTGAAATCAGATGTAGCTCACATTCCATGAAACACAGCACCGTCCTGGTATTGATACCCAAGTGCCCTTAATTTTTGTTTCCCTTCCCCAACTTAAATGTTTTCCTCTCATAATATATCTACATAATCCCCTTTAGAAAGGCCATATCACATCATGGAGATACCCACAGGATTTATACGACTCTCCAGACTTAAGCTTCAGTCACAGACGAACCTTTGGTGTTTAGTACTATATCTTTAGAAAAAGATTAACATCCAATTCAACCATAGACCAAATCATGGATTAAGAAATGGATTAAAACAAAACCATCAAGTAAAAAGTCAAGACAGGTACAATTACCAAAGATGAACCAGCTGCCATCAAGCTATACAGAAAGCTATAGAAAACCAGGTCATGGCTGGTTACAAAGCCCTCCTCCAGCCTTCCCCACTGCTTCTCTGGAAAAGCAATCAATGTGCAAAGGCAGCAGGACCCAGAGCTCCCTGCAAGAAGGTGTCTACAATCGTGCTAAAGTAACTCGAAGGAAAAACTACTGCATCGTCTGCCGGGTACACAGGGTGAAGTTTCAGGCTCTTCCCATCAGATCGTCTCCGAGACACCTGCTCTCTGGAGGCCAGGTTTTAACCCTCATTCTCACCTTCCAACACTGGGACAGGCACTTCCTCTCAAGGCATCTCATTTTCATTTGCTTTCAGAAGCCATTTCCTACAATTCCAGCTGGTGAGTGCTCTTCTGAGCTTTTGAGAGAGCCGTCCCAAGGCGGCCATCCACGTCCCAGTGAGGGCTGCAGCAGCACTGGCCACAGCCGGTCATGAAGCAGTCCAGCAAGCACGGGCTTTAGGGCCAGCCGGCCTGGCTTCAAACCATGGCTCTGCTGGGACAGAGGCTGCTGACCAAGTTAACCGCCCTCTGTGCCTTGGCTTCTGCTTCCAGAACTGGGAAGAACAGTCCCCCCCCTCCTGGGGCTGTACCTCGGAGCCATGTGTGGAGCACTCAACGTCCGATGGCCAGGTCCTCTACAAGGTATGTGTGGGGACAGACTGGCAGAGGGCTGCAGCATCGTGTGACATCTGCAAAAGGCGTCTGTCCAGTGGATGTGGCCCAAGGTTGTAGGGCCTGGGGCCCGGTACCACACCTGGAAATCTGCACAAACACCTAACCGCTTCTGCACAGCACTCACTGCCTAGAGCACAAGGTCCGGAGACACATGCTAACAAACCACTTCTCTTCTCACTTCCTTTTGGAAGCCTCCCCGTGGTTTGTACTCACCTATTCCACCTGCTGGGTGGAATGACTACACACACAGGCAGCTAACTGCAGGGGAAGTAGTGACTGTCACTCCCGCATCCTGCCATCAGCAGGAAAAGCACCAGTTTCCCGCTGAGCCCAGCTCTACTCCTACTGGCAGCAGGTGAGAAATCCCTGATGGCGCTCCGCTGACGTGGCCCATGCCGAAGCAAAACCCTGCTGTTTTAAATGACAGCCATCAAATTGGAGATCCCTGGGTGGCTCAGCGGTATAGCGCCACCTTCGGCCCAGGGCGTGATCCTGGAGACCTGGGATTGAGTCCCATGTTGGGCTCCCTGCATGGAGCCTGCTTCTCCCTCTGCCTATGTCTCTGCCTATCTCTCTCTCTCTGTGTCTCTCATGAATAAATGAGTAAAATCTTAAAAAAAAAAAAGCCATCAAATTGTACACAGTACATACTTCCTTCAGGAGTTATGATTCGAGTCCCCAGAAACAACAAGGAGACGAGATGTCTCTGTGCACTGCACCCCTCCAGCCCTGAGCCCTGAACTGCCTGATGCAGCCTGGCCCCAGCTGTTGTCATGGGAAGCGCCGGGTTACAAGGGCTCTTCCAAGTAGAGCTCAGGCCAGGACAAACACCGCACATGCTGTGAATCTCAACAAATACAGGGTACTACAGGGTCCTGCGGCCAGGTATTGGGGCACCGCAACCTCCTTGCAATGACCCAACCTTCCTCGTCTCCTGTCAACGTGTCTCCGTCGCTGCCGAGTGTGCCCCAGCTCCTTCACTCTCCCGGTCCACAGCCTTGTCTGCGTGGACACTGACTTCCGCAGCAACCATACAACAGACGCTGCCACGACTCTCAGAACGACGCCCTGGATCTGTTCCCCTGAATGATGACCGAGGCCCACGTGGGTGACAAGGGAAACTCAGAACACACAGGGCAAAGGACACCCGCGGAATTGCCACAAAGAAATCTTACAGTTAAAGGCTAAGCTGCAACCGCAAACCTCCAGAGCCACTCCTGAGTGTCCTGGAAGCTCGGGTTCAACACTGGCACAAAGTTCCGCTCGGCTTAGTTCAGTGAAGATTGTCCTAGACCGTTTTCAAAGTGCAACATCACGCGGAAGACACGCCAGGTCGGTTACATTTCACTGTTGATTCAGTTTGTCAACCAGTTTTTTAGAAAAAGGGAAATCGGCCTCGGAGATGGGCCTTGGGCCGAAACGAACGAACGAGGGTCGCTTTACTCCTGGTAAAAAAAAAATGTTGAGCTACAGTTGAACCGTCACCCCTGTGCACGGGGAAGACACAAAAAAGTAACGTGCTTAAAATGGGTATAAATTTTTTTTTTTCCAGTTACATAAAACCACCTACTTTCCAAGCTCAAACCGTGTACACATCTTTACACCCCCCGAGGTGCAGTCCGGCCTGTTCCTGCTCCGGGCGCCGTCCGCCCGCAGAGCCGGGCCGGGATGGGAGGCGGGAGCGGCGGCAGGTGCGCGCGGGCAGGGCGGCCCCTGCGTCCCGGGCCGGCGGGTGACCGCACCGCGGGCAGGTCGCGGCGGTCCCCGGGCGGCGGGAGTCTCCGGGCGCCCGCGGCCCCCGCCCCCCCCGCAGGCCCGGCGCCCCGAGCCCGCCCAAGGTCCCCGCCCCCGGGAGCCGCAGCCGCCCGAGGACCCCAGTGACCTTGGCTCCCGAGCACCGCGCGGCGCCGCCTCCCGTGCAGGGCCCCAGCCCCGCGCCCTCCCCGCGCCCGCCGGGCAGGGGGACCCGGGAGGTCGTGACCCCGCCCCGCCCCGCCCCCCGGAGGCCGCGACCCCGCCCCGCCCCGAGGTCGTGACCCCGCCCCCGCCCCGCCCCGGGAGCCCCGCCCCGCCCCGCCCCCCGCCAGGTGCGCGGCCTCACCTTCGGCCACGTCCTCGTCCACGGCCCCCTTGACCTGCGAGAAGCACCACTGCAAGTCGTTGCCGCCCGCGGGGCAGCCGCCGCCTCCGGCCCCTGCGAACACACCGGGCGCGTCAGGGCCCCGCGCCGCCCCCGCCCCGGACCCCCGCCCCGCCCCGCCCCGCGCGGGCCCCTCACCTGCCATGGCCGGCGGGCGGGCGGGCGGACGGACGGGTGCAGAGGCGGCGGCGCACGAAGGAGGCGGCCGCCGCGCTGCTGCCGCCCGAGCACCTCAGCCCGGCCGCCGCCGCGCCGCCGCCGCCGCCGCCGCGGCTGCCGGGGAGGGATTTTTTTTTCCCTTTTCAAAATGGCGCCCAATGCCCGTCGCCCCGCTCGATGACGTCATCCCCCTCCGCCTCCTCCGCAGGCCCGGACGGGGCGGGGCCGCCGGGAGGCTCCCCTGCGTGGGCGGGGCGGGGCGCGGCCGCGGGGGCTGCCGGGGGCTGGGGAGCGCCGACCGCGCCTGCGCGAGCCTCCTGCGGCCGAGCCCCGCCTCCCGGGCCCGAGCCCCGCCCCCAGGCCCGAGCCCCGCCCCCCGGGCCCGAGCCGGAAGGGGGCGTCCAGGGCGCGCGGCTGCAGGGTCCCGGGTGGGCGCGCCCTTGGCCCCCCGCGGCGAAGCTGCGGCTCTCAGCCCGCCTCTCTCCGGGTCCGCGGAGGGCTTGAGGCGGCCGCGGTCCCCCGCGCGAGCGGGGCCCGCCCCCAGACGGCCGCGGCCAATGGCAGCGCGATCCACGGGCAGAGCAGCCAATGGGGGCGCTCGTCGGCTCCGCCCTGGGCGCCTCCGCCGCACCTGGCCCCCCCGCCGCACCTGGCCCCCCCGCCGCACCTGGCCCCCCGCCGCACCTGGGCCCCCCGCCGCACCTGACCCCCCCCGCCGCACCTGACCCCCCGCCGCACCTGGGCACCCCCGCCGCACCTGGGCCCCCCGCCGCACCTGGCCCCCCCCCGCCGCACCTGACCCCCCGCCGCACCTGGGCACCCCCGCCGCACCTGGCCCCCCCGCCGCACCTGGGCCCCCGCCGCACCTGGGCACCCCCGCCGCACCTGGGCCCCCCGCCGCACCTGGCCCCCCCCCGCCGCACCTGACCCCCCGCCGCACCTGGCCCCCCCGCCGCACCTGGGCACCCCCGCCGCACCTGGCCCCCTGCCGCACCTGGGCACCCCGCCGCACCTGGGCCCCCCCGCCGCACCTGGCCCCCCCGCCGCACCTGGCCCCCCCACCGCACCTGGGCACCCCCGCCGCACCTGGGCACCCCGCCGCACCTGGTCCCCCCGCCGCACCTGGGCCCCCCGCCGCACCTGGGCCCCCGCCGCACCTGGGCACCCCCGCCGCACCTGGGCACCCCCGCCGCACCTGGCCCCCCGCCGCACCTGGCCCCCCGCCGCACCTGGGCACCCCCGCCGCACCTGGCCCCCCGCCGCACCTGGCTTCCCGCCGCACCTGGCCCCCCCGCCGCACCTGGCCCCCCGCCGCACCTGGCCCCCCCGCCGCACCTGGGCACCCCTGAGCTCATAACTGGTTCAGTGACGGTGAATCCGGCCTGACCGCATCACACCCCTAGATGATCGTTGCCAAGTAGGGACATTCGTCCTCTCCGCAAAGACCTCTCACCGGTCAGCTCCGTCTCCAGGGTCTGTCCGTGCGCAGAGCGAACAAAGTATACACCTCGGGTACTGACGATAATGGAGGAAAGCCCCCAAATATGTAGCAAGTCAGAAGGGGCTGGATAGAAAAATAAGCAGGAAGGAGGGAAGGGAGCGCAGCCGTAGGTGGTGGGAGAAGGCGGCGGAGATGAGGGAGCAAGCCGAGGGGCATGTGCAGAGGGCTGGGCTCCCTGCAGAACAGGAGGCCACGGGGCTGTGGGTGGAGGACCCTGGTGATGACTCGGGCCTTAGGGCCACTGTGGCTGCTTTGCTGAGATTAGGCTCAGTGGGGGCCCAAGGTTGAGGTCAGGGAGCCTGCTGAGAGGTCGTTGGGTCACCCAGGCAAAGGGATGAGGGTCGGGTGGTCATGGAGGTGCTGGTGGGGGTGAGACCAGGTCAGATTTCGGGGGTGAGCATCTGGAGAGCAGAGCCCCTGGGGTTTACAGATGAGGTAGCTGCCGTGGGAGAGAAAGGAGGGAATGGGGGGGGCTGTGCCCCGAGGGCTGAGCACCTGGTAGGAGAGGTTCCCGGCACACAGGTGGGAAGGGCTGCAGGAGGAGCAGCCGAGCAGGGGCAGAGGTTGGTTGTGAACTTGCAGAGCGGTTGCAAAGGCAGTTGTATAGAAAAGTCTGGCACATACAGGGAAGTTGGGGCCTGGAGGTACAGAGGATGAGAGCATTTGGAGAGACTGGGCGAGCCCAGCCCGGAAGGGAGGGCGGGTGGAGAAGAGGACCCCGGCAGACCCCGGAGGGAGGCTCGGGAGGAGTAACCCTGAGCTCGGAAGCACACGGAGTCCCAAGCCTGGGGAAGCCAGGACGGGAGCGGCTGGCTCCCAAACGCTGCGTGGTGAACTGAGCGTGGGCCGCATGGTCGTGGCATTGCTGCGTCTCGGTGGCCCTGGACAGCTGCGCGAGAGCAGCTGCTCTGGAGCGCACGGTGCCAGCCTGTCGTGGGAGAGTTTCGGAGACAGTGAGAGGGAACGGTTGCAGGCAGTAACGGCACGGCTGTGACGAGGAGCGGAGACACGGGGTCATCATCTCCCATCCTACAGATTTAGCCCATCTGCCTCTGAGCCGTCGGAAGGCCCGTTAACCATCGGGCTGCCTCACGTGCGGGTGCTCTGATGTGTGTGACGGACGTGTCTTCCAGGTGATAGCACGACGACTGGCCGCAGGTCCGGCTGTGTTCTTTGATTAACTGGCTAGCATTAGGTTAGAATTAAAAAGCCTCCGAAGCCACGCAGCGGTACCATAGTCCCACCAGTGGTGCGCTGCCTTGTGTCCCACTATGCGCCAGCTGAGCGGCAGGGGGTTTGCAGCTACGCCTTTCTGTGATCTGAAGAAGTTTAACTATCTCAGTGAGTTACTCTGGGTTCTGCTTGGCATCCGGCAGTTTTCTTGTTTTATTATTTTTAGATCTCGTGGCCACGTTGTGAAATGCCTGGTGCGTATCAGACTCTAGTATTCATGCAAGAGATGCGATTCAGTAAAGGAATGAGGTACTGATCCAAACAGGGGTGACCTCAGAAATGTCACGCCGGATGAAAGGAGCCAGACAACGTCATGCGTGATGTGTAATTCTGCTTTTATTATCATGGTTGATAGTCTTACGTCAGCTTGACCGGGGTAGAGTACCCGGTTATGTAATGAAATGTGAGTCTAGGGGATCCCTGGGTGGCGCAGCGGTTTGGCGCCTGCCTTTGGCCCAGGGCGTGATCCTGGAGACCCGGGATCGAATCCCACATCGGGCTCCCGGTGCATGGAGCCTGCTTCTCCCTCTGCCTATGTCTCTGCCCCCCTCTCTCTGTGTGTGTGACTATCATAAATAAAATAAAAAAAAAAGAAATGTGAGTCTAGATGTTGCCATGAAAATACTTTGTAGATGCGATTAACACCTACAGTCCGTTGACTTTGGTTAAGAGATTACCCTTCCTAGTACGGGTGGGCCTTGTCCAGTCAGTTGAAGGCAGCACAGACACATAACTGAGGTTTCCTGGGGAAGAAATCCTGCCTCAAGTCTGCGACATCAACTGTTGCCTGAACGTTCGGCCTCCCACGCAGATATCACACTTGCCAGCACCCACAATCACGTGAGCCCATTCCTCAAAATGAGTCTCCTAATATATTCTCATGTATTCAATTGAGTCTGATTTCTCTGGGGAACTCCGAAGTTCTAGGCGAGGCCAGCTGGCTCTGCAGTGGTGGGGGCAAGCGTGGCTGTGGGATAGGGAAGGAATCGAGTGGGAGAAAGCCAGGGAGCTTTCTGGGGTGATGGAAATGTTCCATATCTCGTTAGAGGGACGGCTACACAGGTGTATACGGCTGCCGGACGAGCCATCGAACTTAACTCTGAAAGTTGATATGTTTTATTTTACGTGAGTTATGTCTCAATAAATTGATGTTTAAATCTAACTTAACATACCCCTAATTCTCCACCAAGCCTAACGAGGACTATATATCTTAATAGTTTGAAAGAAATCACAGAGGAAGGTACCCTGTTCATTGTTCTTTCCTGAATACCTTCATTTATTTTTTTTTAAAGATTTTATTTATTTATTCATGAGAGACAGAGAGGCAGAGACACAGGCAGAGGGAGAAGCAGGCTCCCTGCAGGGAGCCCGATGCGGGACTCGATCCCAGGGCCCCGGGGTCACGCCCTGAGCCAAAGGCAGATGCTCAACCACTGACCCATCCAGGTGTCCCCTGAATATCTTTATTTTTTAAAATGTCTTTGATTTATTTGGATTTCGGTGACCACCTACCATTTCGGGTACTGAATGGATTGTTTCCCAGTTCACATTCAGTAGGTAGCTCAGAGGCATCGCAGATGTGCCCTAGTAGCAGAGCGGACAGTCTTCTGTTCTACAACGCGCTGGATTTAGAGACCTGAATTTAGAGACTTGTTCAGTGCAGGGAGTCCCGGTCCACACCCTCTGGGCTGCTGGGGTGGCCAGTGAGCTGGAGGGAGTGGCCAGAGGAAGCCACAGTGAGTATGTCCCACAGCCGCTCACCCTCCTCATTCGATGCCCAGCTGTGTTGACAGCGCAAGGGCTGCAATTGCATCTCTGATTCTTTTTTTTTAAAGTTCTACCTTTTTTAGGGCAGGCTTTTCCTCCTTTTTTTTTTTTTAACCTAAAGTAGCTTCGATTTTTTTTTAAAGATTTTATTTATGTAAAAAAAAAAGATTTTATTATGTATTTGAGAGAGAGAGAGAGAACATGAGCAGAGAGGAGGGTCAGAGGGGGAGGGAGAAGCAGACTCCCCACCGAGCGGGAGCCCTCCCCACCAGCTGACGTGGGGCCTGGTGCGGGATCCAGGCAGACCCTTAACTGACTGAGCCACCCAGGCACCCCTAGGTTTTTCAGTTTTACCACTAAAATGGGAAGGAAGGTACAGAGATTTCCACATGCCCCCTGCCCCAGCACCTGCGCAGCACCCCCACTGTCGACGTCACTCGTCAGAATGGTGTGTGTTTTACCAACAATGAACCTGCATTGGCGCGTCATTAACCCCCGAAGCCCGTAAGGATTCACTCTTCATGTACATTCCATGGGTTTGGACAAATGTATGTGATACGTGTCTATCATGATGGTATCCCACGGGGTAGTTTCTCTGCCCTAAACATCCTCTGTGCTCGGCCTCGGCCTCTCCCCCACTCACCCCTGCAAACATCGATCTGTTTACTGTCTACATAATTTTACCCTTTCCAGAATGTTTTTTTCACTTAGTAGCATGCAGTTAGGGTTCTCCACATCTTCCTATCATTAATAATATTCCATGGTCTGGAGGGACCTCAGTGTATTTATCCATTCACCTACTGAAAGATGTTTTGGTCACTTCCAAGTTTTGGAAACTATGAATAAAGCTGCTGTAAACATCCCTGCCTCCGTAACCTGCTGCTTCCTTCCTGCTGGAGCTCGGCCAGGCATTAAGCTACATCCCATTCTTTTTCCTTACTCCTCCCAGAATTGTTCTCCAAATGATGAAGGGAAGGGAGGAATAAACAAAGGACGCATACATTACAGGGGGAAAAGGCCTCTGCAGGAGTAGCTGATGTTCCAGACTTCACCGTGGGGAGATTACCCGAAATTATCTGTGCAAGCTCAATCTAATCACACGAGCCCTTAAAAGAGCAGGGAGCGTTCTCCAGCTGGAGTCAGAGACAGAGCATGTGAGGGACGTGATTGGCCCTTGCCGGCAGGGGCCACATGGAAGATGCTAGAAGGAATGCAAGCAGCCTGCCAGAGCAAAGAGCAGTCCCGGCTGAGAGCCCACAGGCAGGTGGGACCCTGGTCCTAGCAGTAGCCCCGGGAACTGAATTCAGGCAGCTGCTTGAAGGGGCTTGGGAGTCGCTGCCTCCCCAGACGCTCCGGCAGGCAGCGCCGCTCAGCCACAAGGGCCTCAGCCCAGAGCCCGCTGACCCGCCCAGGGCTGACTTTCGGCCTCCAGAGGTGGGAGATCTCATGGGTGTGGCTTTTATTTTTTATTTTAAGGGTTTTGTTTATTTATTTGAGAGAGACAGCACAGAGATAGCAAGAGACAGCAGGAGAAGGGGAGGGAGAAGCCGGTTCTCCGCTGAGCAGGGAGCCCGATGCGGGACTCGATCCCGGGACCCCGGGTCACGACCTGAGCTGAAGGCAGACGCTTCACGACTGAGCCCCCCAGGCGCCCCGTCGGTGAGGTTCTAAGCCATCACATTCGTGGCAATTTGTTATGGTAGCAAAAAGGAACTTCTCTCCACTCGCCCTCTGGCTGTGAGTGTTGTGAGCAGGGAGGGCTGTCAGAGGTCAGGAGCGTCCTCCCGAGGGCTCACGGCCAAGTCCCCTGCTTCTGAGTGGTCTCAGGCTGCGACAGAGCCGCAGGCACACGGTCCCTGTCACCAAACTAGGGCCGTGGGTCGCTGTGAAAGGCACCCCAGTCCCAGGGGCCCCCTCCAGGCCCTAAGCTCTAATGGGGGCTGAGGGTGGACAGCAGAGCCAGAGCAGTCTCTGGTGACTCCCTGGGCTGTCCTCTCGTGCTCCAGGAGACACGTCTCTGAGCAGTCCAGTCTGCTCATTTCTCCCTTCCAGCTGCACCGAGAGCCTGTGCTGCTTACACCCACCCCTTTTGCTGTGAGGCTGAGACATTTGGACTTGAATATGATGAGCAACAGGAAACCGATGGGCCTGGTCGTGGTCCCTGCAAAGCCAAGGCCGAGGCCCTGAGGTGGAGTGCAGGAGTTTCTGGAGCTGTGGCCCTTGGGGAGAGACGGTGGGAAGCTGGACGGGTGTGTGTCCAGCCCTGGTTGGGCCCAGGGGTGGAGGAGTCCTCGTTGGGATGACCTGTGGGGCCCTGCTCGCCCACCTCAGTCAGTGCCTCTCTTCTGGAAATTCGGCTGACCCGAGGGAGCTACCAACTATGGGCCCTTACTGGGGGCATCTGAGCAGCTCATCTGGAATCTTTGTCTCCCCAACCCCACCTGCCTCCCTATGTGGTCACTAACTCTCACGGCCTCAGTGCCTCTCATGTCAGGTGGGTTTGGGGCACTCCAATGAGCAAAGGCAGGGAACTGGGTCAGATAAGCTCTGGGGTAGGATGAGCCCTGGGGTAGGATGAGCCCTGGGGTAGGATCACCTGGGTAGGATCAGCCTTGGGGTAGGATCAGCCTGGGTAGGATCAGTCTGGGTAGGATCACCTGGGTAGGTCACCTGGATAGGATCAGCCCTGAGGTAGAATCAGCACTGGGGTAGGATCACCTGGGTAGGATGAGCCCTGGGGTAGGATGAGCCCTGGGGTAGGATGAGCCCTGGGGTAGGATCAGCCGGGGTAGGATCAGTCTGGGTAGGATCAACCTGGGTAGGATCAGTCTGGGTAGGATCACCTGGGTAGGTCACCTGGATAGGATCAGCCCTGAGGTAGAATCAGCACTGGGGTAGGATCACCTGGGTAGGATGAGCCCTGGGGTAGGATGAGCCCTGGGGTAGGATGAGCCCTGGGGTAGGATCAGCCGGGGTAGGATCAGCCGGGGTAGGATCAGTCTGGGTAGGATCAACCTGGGTAGGATCAGTCTGGGTAGGATCACCTGGGTAGGTCACCTGGATAGGATCAGCCCTGAGGTAGAATCAGCACTGGGGTAGGATCACCTGGGTAGGATCAGCACTGGGGTAGGATGAGCTCTGGGGTAGGATGAGCTCTGGGGTAGGATGAGCCCTGGGGTAGGATGAGCCCTGGGGTAGGATCAGCCGGGGTAGGATTTGCCGCCCACCACGTCCTCCTGAGCTCCCGTGAGCCTGGGGAGGATCACGCTTCCCTCTCCTGTTCCTGCTGCGGGAGAGGGAGGGGCAGAGCGGGAAGCGGGCTGTGCCTGGCACTCCCCACAGGCCTGCGTGGCCCCTCCACGTCCACGCCCCGGCTCAGGGTTGGCAGAGGGACCTCCCACCGCGACCCTGAGCAGAAATCCTCGGGGCTCCTGTGCATCCTGAAGCAGCAGAGTGAGGCCGAGGGCTCTGGGCCCAGACCCCATATCCGCGTGCCCCTGAGCAGCGGGACGGCAAGAAATCCGCGCATGCCCGTGGGCTCTTCCTCTCCAAGTCACATTCCCCCGCTCCTGTGTATTTCTCTGTGGTTTTAATCACTGTCAACCACTTGGTGTTTATTTTTAAGTCAGGTATTTAAAAGTGGGAAAACACTCGCCCGATTTAAGTGTTCTTTTTTTAAAAGAAATAATTCACAGATGGGCATAACTTCATTTCAAAAATAAAAATGTTAACTTCACGATATTCCACAATATGTTTTTTTTCTCCCTCTAAGTCATAAAAATCAAGGCAGCTCTGGAGCAGTTTGGTCCTCTCATGTCAGCGAAAGGATCTGAACCAAAGGCCCACAGTTCAGAATATCTGCTAATTCTCCTTCACGGGGAGCCAATTTGAATTTAAATAATGCACAATAAATGTTGAATCTTCCCCCATTTGTCTCAGCAGCGTAGGGATTCTGCCTCTTGAAAAACAGTCTTTGTGCTTCAAAGGCTCCTTGACAGTGTGAGTCCTCCCACCGCCTCCTGGGAGAGGGTGTCATCCCGATGGATCCACGGGCCTCGCCCAGGCCGCGCACCTCTGTGTGTGTCGTGTGTCTCCCACCGGGTCTGTCCTGACGAGCTCCTGTGTTACCAGCGCGGCTGCGGAGACGCGACCCCCGCGCGAAGCCCCCACTACACCAGCACTCCGCTTCGGGGCCATGCGGGGGCCTCACGGCGACAGTCACACAGCGCGGTTCCAGAATCAGCCGAAGCACAAAGTGCACGAGGGGCCTTCCCCGTCCCCCCCGCCCAGGCTGGCCGGTGCTAAGTCCCCGGGAGGGCAGCTCAGGCCTGAGCCGACAGAACAGGTGGCAGCGGGAGTCCTGCACGGCTGCAGCCCGTGGTGGCAGTTTCTGGGCACCCACTGCTGGCCGCACGGTGTCCCAGGCGATGCCCGCGTCGGGACTTGGTGGTGGCTGTGCTCAGCCTGCGCGGGTGCTGCGGCCGGGGCACCGGGGGGGCACTCATTGCAGGGTCCCAGCCCCCACTGCCCGCCCAGCCTGAGGACCTCCCGGCGTCCCCAGCCCCAGGTTGGCTCTTCTTCCCCGAAAGATGGGAACCGCCGTCCTGGCTGTGCCTGGACCAGGGCTTAGGAGGCCACGAGAGGGACACAGCTCGGAAAACTGTCACATGAGTCTGAACACATGTGACTCGTTTCAGTCCTTGAGCTTTGCAGGGGCGGGAATCCCGGTCTGGGCCCAGCCCTTCCCCTCGGTGGCGGTGGCAGGTGCCATGGGGGCTGCGGAGCGGGGCCTGGTGCGTTCCCTGGCAGCTGCTGCCCTCTGCTGGCCGCGCTGGGCACCGCGAGGGGAGCCCCGGAGGCCCAGGCCTGGAACGGAAGCCCGGCGGTCAGTGTCCCCAGCTCCCGCCCCGGTGCGCGGGTGTTTACGGGACCCTTGGGGCGACGAGGCTGCGTGGGACACCTTCAAATTCAGAGCACTTTGTCCCTGCATCTGAAACGGAGGAGAGATGACCATCAGCCTACGTGTTAGCCAGAGTTGCTCTAGAACCCGCAGGCCTTGGAGGACCGGGCCTGGCGAGGAGGCGAAGAGCTCCTCTGTGTGTCCCTAACAGCTGCCCTGTGCCCTGTGCCCTGTGCCCTGTGCCCAACCATCGTAGCAAAGCAGACACAGGACCTCTTTCGTCACGGGTCTCTGTGGACAGTGCTCGTGGCTGCCTTTGGGAGGCATAGCATGTCCTCTGGTCACTGGTTTCAGGGGTGTGGCTCTTGAAATACAGCCTCTGCCGAGAGACCCCTGGACATAGCGCCAGGAACGGCCTTCTGGGCAAGGGAACAGCCGGCATTACTGGCTTCCAGGGGGTTGGGGGCAGGGCCTTCCCCAGTGGCCCTCTGGGAAGACACTCCAGGCCACTCCTGGTCACCCTGCAGGGAGCACAGCCGGAACTCCGCGCCTCCTCGTGGGACAAAGAGAATGAGCCACGTGGGGGTGTTAATAACAATGGTTTTTGACACAAGAGATACAAATATAAGCCATAGAAGTTAAATGGGAACCCGTAAGTCATGTCAATATGCCTGTGGCCTTAAACACACACACACACACACACACACACACACACACACACACTTCCTGACTGTCCACAGAACCACCCAGAAGCAGTGACTCCTGGGTGGCTTGAGCATCTCTGTGCCTGAATTTTAGTTTCCAAATAACAGCCCCCACACGCCAAAGGAAGCAGGATGCCCCAGATCCAAGACAGAGAAAGTATGAGGGAGCCTATAAAACAATGAAGACAGAGGTTGAGTGTCCTGAGAACACCACATCCCCTGCCCGGGATGGAGTCTGGTGCCAATCTGCCATCCACGTGGGTGCTAACCACCCAGAAGTTCCCTGGAAGGAAGCAGGTCGGGGGAGTCTGAAGTAGGGGTGTCCTGAGGACCCCATAGAGTTGTTGCAGGGGCAGCCAGGAGGCCCACCTTGCATTGCCTCAAGACCCCAGGTGGGCATGGGGCTCCCTTGGGGCAGGGGTGTCCCTGAGTCCTGGCCAGAGACAGGTCCTTAGGGGCACTTGAAGGAGCCCCACAAATAGCACTGCCTTGTTTGTAGGATTTATTTTAAAAATGTAACCTAGAAAGCCCATTCTCCCTTTAGAAAACAATGGTTTGTAAATCCAACTTGCTTTCACAATGGCCTGGTGACTTTTCCAGATTGAAGGAAAGGCTCACAAAGGAATGTTGAAAAAGAAAGCCAGAGCCGGGGGCATCACAGCGCCGGACTTCAGGCTGTACCACGAAGCCGTGGTCATCAAGACAGTGTGGTCCTGGCACAAGAACAGACACACGGATCAATGGGACAGAACAGAGAACCCAGACGTGGACCCTCAACTCTGTGGTCAACTCGTCTTCAACAAAGCAGGAAAGACTCTCCCCTGGAAGAAGGACAGTCTCTTCAACAAATGGTGCTGGGAACACTGGCCAGCCAGGGGCAGGAGGATGAAACTGGACCGTTTTTTCTTTCTTTCTTCTTTCTTTCTTTCTTTCTTTCTTTCTTTCTTTCTTTCTTTCTTTCTTCTTTCTTTCTTTCAAAAAGATTATATTTATTTATTCATGAGAGACACAAAGAAAGAGGCAGAGACACAGGCAGAGGGAGAAGCAGGCTCCCTGCAGGGAACCCGACATGGGACTCCATCCCAGGACCCTGGGATCATGACCTGAGCCAAAGGCAGTCGCTCAACCATGGAGTCACCCAGGCGTCCCTGGACCACTCTCTTACACCGCACACAAAGATAAACTCAAAATAGATGGAAGACCTAAATGTGAGACAGGGGTCCATCAAAATCCTAGAGGAGAACACAGGCAGCGACCTCTGTGACCTTGTCCACAGCAACTTCTTGCTAGACATGTCTCCAAAGGCAAGGGAAACAAAGGCAAAAGTGAACTCTTGGGACTTCATTGGGTTAAACAGCTTCTGCACAGCAAAGGAAACAGTGGACAGAAGGCAACCTGTGGATGGGAGAAGAGATTTGCAAATGACACATCAGATCAAGGGCTAGGATCCAAGATCCATAAAGAACTTATCAAACTCAACAGCCAAGAAACAAACAGTCCAGTCATGAAACGGGCAGAAGACACGAACAGACATTTCACCGAGGAAGGCACAGACACGGCCACCAAGCACATGGGAACGTGCCCCGCATCCCTGGCCACCAGGGAAATACAGATCCAAACCACACTGAGATCCCACCTCACCCCAGTGAGAACGGGGACAATTAACAAGGCGGGAAACCACACATGTTGGCGAGGATGCGGGGAAAGGGGAGCCTCCTGCACTGCTGGTGGGAATGTGACCTGGTGCGGCCACGCTGGGAAACTGGGGGGAGGTTCCTCAAAGAGGTAAAAATAGACCTGCCCTATGACCCGGCAATGGCACTGCTGGGGATTTACCCCAAAGATACAGATGCAGGGAAACGCCGGGACACCTGCACCCCGATGTTCATAGCAGCAACGTCCACAGTAGCCAAACTGTGGAAGGAGCTTCGGTGTCCATCGACAGATGATGGATAAAGGAGATGTGGTCCATACACGCGGTGGGCTATCCTGAGCCATCTGGAAGGATGAATACTCACCATTTGCTTCTACGTGGATGGAACTGGAGGGGATCATGCTAAGTGAAGTAAATCAGTCAGAGAAAGACAAATATCATATGATTTCAATCATATGTGGAATTTAAGAAAGAAAACAGGATCATAGGAGAAGGGAGGAAAAAATAAAACAAGGTGAAATCAGAGAGAGAGTCAAACTATAAGAGACTCTTAATCATAGGAAACTGAGAGTTGCTGGAGGGGAGGAAATGGGGGCAGGGGTCACTGGGGGCTGCATGAAGGAGGGCACGTGATGGGGTGAGCACCGGGTGTTATGTAAGATTGATGAATCACTGACTTCTACCTCTGAAACCAATAGTATATGTTAATTAATTTAAACAAAAAATCAAGAAAAAATAAAGGAAAGGCTCAAGAGGCAGACAGGATGAGAAAGGGTGGGAGGGGGACAGAGGGAGGGGGGACAGAGGATGAGGAGGGGACTAATGATGAGGGGGCAGTGAGGGTGGGGGGTGGTGATGAAGGAGCAGGTAAGGGCCTGGGTGGACGGAGGGGTTGGGGAGGGTCCTATGGGCCAGAGCTGAAGGGGGTCTGTCTGGAATGAGGAGTTTGGAGAAGAGAGGTCAGAACAGGGACATCTTCAGGGCAGTAACTGGGGAGAGATGCTCCCCGAAAATCGCCTCCACCACTAACTCTAGAAAATATCTTTTAAATTGACTTAAAAGAGAGGAACTTTTGATAGTAGCTATTATTAGTAAATGTTTAATGAGTGGAACTTCCCCCACTTGATGAAGGACTCCAGAGACCCTGTGGCTGCATCATGCTCAATTGTGAGAAACGGGATGCTCTCCCTGAGTCAGGAACTAGAAGGACGTCCCTTCTGACCTCCACCTTTCAACATCGTGCTGGGAGACCTAGTGGATGCAATAAGCCAAGGAAAGGAGACAAAGGCATACAGATCAGTAAGGAAGAAAACAAAATGGTCTTTGTTCACAGACAGCAAGATCATCCAAGTAAATAATCCAAAAAATTGACACAAAAACTCCTGGAACTGATACGCAATTTTGGCAACATTGCAGGATACGAGGTTAATGTACAAAGGGCAGTTGCTGTCTTATCCAAGAACAAATAGGATTTGAGGTTAAAGACAAAACACTATTTACATTAGCACCAAAAAAGAAAAAGAAAATAAATACTTAGGTACACACCTAACACAATACGTACAGGATTTATAAGAGAAAAACCAAACTGTGACGAGCGAAATCAAACAAGACCTAAATGCAGGAGAGGAATCCCATGTTCATGGATAGGAAGACTCCTACGGTCAAGACGTCCGTCCTTTCCAGCTTGGTCTAGAGAGTCAGCACGATCCCCATCCCAATCCCAGCAAGTTGTTCTGTGGGTGTGGACAGCCTGATGCCAAAATTCAGATGGGGAGAAGGCACAGGCCCAGAATTGCCCACAACTACTGAAGAAGGACAAGTTTGGACGCCAGGCACTGCCCGACTCTCTGTGGAGCTGCGGCGTCCAGACGGTGTGGTGTTGGTGACAAAGTAGACCAACGTCCATGGATCAGAGCAGCAGGCCCACGTAAATACAGTCAGCGGATGTTGGACAGAGGAGCAAGACGCTCTCTTCGGCAGGTGGTGCTGGAGCAGCTGGACGTCCATTTGCAAAATAATGAATGAGGACACAGGTGCGCCCTGGCCAGGACCCTCTGGAGTGGAGCCCCTCTGCCAGTGGGCTGAGAAAGGAAGAGCTGCTGGGCTCGTACGGCCGAAGCGCAGAAGGCAGGGATGGCTGGGCCCAGGGTGCTGACCCGGGTGCTGAGCTGGGCTCCTGGCAGGACGGGGACACCTGTGCACGCAGTCCACCCGTGAGATCTCACGCCCTCTTTCTGGCTTCAGCAGGTCACAGGGCGAACAGGATGCCTCCCACTCTGAGCCTGAGGCCTGCAGCCCTGCTCTCCCCTCCAAGCTGAACCCCTTCCCTCTCTGCCCCTCCAGGGGAGGACACTGGTCAGTGGGAAGAGACGGTGGGGCCGGGTGTGCAGACTGCACCTTCTCAAAGCCTCTGGGACAGCAGAGAAGAAAGAGGGGTCGGGGAGTGCCCTGCCTGCCACTGCTGGCAGGGACCCGCTTCTCACCTCCTTCAGCCCCACCCTCTGGACTGGGACCCAGATCTTCACCCAGAACCCCTCTCTGAAGGCTCTGCCTCCTTTCCTGGGTCCTCAAAGCCAGCCAGGAGGGAGTCCCCCACCGCTGACCCTGGGGCTGGGGGGAGGGACAGCGTCGTGGACCGAGGCCCAGCAGGAGCCACACGCAGAACTTCTGC
The DNA here is from genome assembly GCF_048418805.1 of Vulpes vulpes. NCBI lineage: Eukaryota > Metazoa > Chordata > Mammalia > Carnivora > Canidae > Vulpes > Vulpes vulpes. The sequence goes on along the minus strand of NC_132794.1, from coordinate 117,357,437 downwards.
TCAAGGCTTCATGCCAAGGCTGTCCCCGCAGGATGAAGGGGCTGCGGGGCCTGGAGGTGACCATGCAGGTCTGGAGGCCCGGGGTTCGGGTCATGCCCACGGCCCGGGATTGGACGCAGAGCCTTGCATCTGTTGTTGGGCCGGGGGCTGCCCCCCAAAGGAGGGGGGTGTGCGCCTCCTGGGCCTTCAAATAGATGATGATACAGAAGATGCGAGGGGCACGTCATCCACGCGGAACGATCAGTGCGGAGTGAGTGCGGACACCTGGGGTGGGACGCGCCCTGGGGCGGCGCTCCTGTCCAGAGTCGGGTGCTGGCTCGGGCCCTGGCCATGGCAACCCCGCTCTGCGGCCTTCCGTCGGCCCGTTGGAGGAACAACAGCACGTGGAAGGAGCCGTGGAAGGAGCCGCAGTGCCGACGTCCATCCCGACCCTCAGCTCCGTTTCCCGGGGTCCCGTCACCCGCCAGCATTGTCTTGGGAGTGCCCAGTGCCTTCTCAGGGCTGCGCCGTCCTCCCTGGGAGGAGAACGAGGACGGCGCCCATCTCTCAGGAGTGCGGTGGGCAGCGCTATTCCTGCGGGGCGGCCACCGGGCACAGTGCTCGGTCCCTGGAGGACACGCTCTCAAGCACCCTCGGCTGCCTTAATTTACCCGCAGAGCCCCAGGGACACACACTTGGTGAGCCTTGAAGGTCTGTGACAGCAGGTTCGGGGCATCTTCGTCTCCGTGTTCAGGACGGTCTTGGGAAACAGGACAGGAAGGTTTGTCACATCACCGATGACGCTGCCCCGGGAGGCCGGGCACCACCCCCAAGCCCTCGTGGGACTCCCAGCTTCGCAGCAGTGCCGGAGGGGCGGGCACGTCCCCGTGAACTAGGAGCCCTGGGGAGGGGCTGTGAACCCTCCGGCCTGGACCCCCGTGTTCTAGGGAAAATTGCATTTGGTTGAGTTTAGTTAGATTTCCAGCACCCGAGGGGAGCAGAGCCACTTCCTAGGGCAGAGCACACACACGGAAGAAGATAGGGAGCTGGTGAGGTGCTCCCCTCTGCAGAGGGGGTGGCTGGGGGTTAGGGCCCCACGCTCCTCTGCCCTCACCTGGAGGACGGGGCCAGGGCCTCTGAGATCTCCCTGACCCCACCCTGGGCCTGCCTGGGCAGACAGAGAGCAGGGGGCAGGTGGTCAGGGGCAGGGGGGAGGATGGTTGGGCCTGACCCTCTGGGCCTCTTCTGGGTACAGCCGAGGACCTGGCCTGAGGGCGTCATGGGCACCCCTGGAGGCCATGCACCTGTGTCCAAGGCTGGTCTCTAGGATTGTTCTGTCGCCGGGTCGGAGGACCCTCCGGGCAGGTGCGGGTCAGTCTTTGCTCAGGACACAGTCCCCAGCAGATGTCCCAGTAGCCAGGCGCCCGGGACTGCACCTGCTTGGTCTGTCCTGCGTGGGCTGGCTTCCCGCCACGGAGCGGCATGAGGCCAGGGGCTCGCTCGCCCCGTCCTGGTTGATGACATCCAGCGTCACACTCTGGGAGGGGTCCCACTACCAGCCCCCCTCCTCACAAATGAAGTATGGGGTGGGGTAGCCCCTGCACCCCCAGGCTGAGCAAGCTGACCCTGGGTCCCGTGGCAGCACAGCCACCTGCGCCTAGAGGCTGGGAGCCTGTTGGGAGGACGGGGTCAGGCTGGAGCCCCTCCGTCGTGACGCTGAGCATTGGGGAGCCTCTCTGATGGACCGGGAGGGTCCCCGATTACATCACCAGGCGGGAAGATGGAAGGTGCCTGGCCTCTGGCAGGGGAACAGCTGTTCTGGGCACACTGGTGGCACGGGGTGCCCTGGAGGAACAGCTGGCGGTCAGTGCCCCGGAGAGTGGGGGCCAGGGACCCCATGAACTTGCAGGGCCCTGGGCTTCTGGCCGCCAGGGCCACAGAGGGCGAGACAGGGCCTCCGGGACTTATCCCCACGGTGACATGGGGCACCAGCCGGGGAGGCCACCGGGGCAGATGGCCTCTGAGGTTCGCCAGCGGTCACTGAGGGCGGGGTCAGAGGCCCCCAGGTGGATGCTGGGCTTCAGGACAGCTAAGACACCGTGTCCCAGGACGAGCACACAGTGCTGTTTCCCTCCAGATCGTGAACAGCCTGAGGGCCAGGTAGGTCCTGGTTTCCCCGTCCCACGTCGTGAGGGGGACCCCGTGAACCCTGGGGCCCAGGTCTCCCCGGGGCTGGGCCCACAGGAGCTGTCGGAGCTCGTGTGCAGGACGGGAGCGGTCCCCGCGTTAGCCGCGCTCCCGGCTCGCCGGCCGGTCCACCTGGTTGCCGGTGTTTGCATGTGGCAGGTGAGGAGTTTTGGCCTGTCGCCGCCGGAGTGAGCCTCCCGCCCGTAAACACGTCAGGTCACCAGGGCTCCCAGGGAGGACACTATCTTAGGGGCCGTGAGTGATCGCGCCCTCAGTTTCGCTTCCGTCCTCTAACGTCTCCCCATAGTTTGATCTCCCAAATGCGCGGACGTCAAGTAGGTTTCCAGAAACGTGTGTCGCAGACCTGAAGCTCCTCGTCTCTTTAGTTCGACGTTCACGTCCTGCTCAACATTTGAATGCGTGTCATTTTAGGCCGGGATCTCAGAGTCGTGGAGAAAATCACTGACTTGGAAAAATGAGCCCCCGTGAATTCTACGAGTAACGATCCCCGAGTAATTTGGGTGCGTTTGCAGAATACGGAGCGCTTGAGCGCTGGCTCGGAACGGCGCCCCGTCGTCGTCCTTAGCTGGACACGCTGCGAGGCTGGGGCCTGGCCCGTCCGGCCACCTGCCCGCGCACCTCTGCCTCCGAAGGCGGGAGCCTGAGCCAGCGCCGTGCTCTGCGCCCCGCTGGGGCTCTGGCACGGGTCCGTGGAAGGCAGGCGGCTCTGGGGCTCAGGCTCCTCCTGCTGGTCTGGGCTGCAGGGTCCCCTCTCAGGGGACGCTTCCCTCCCTCGTGTCCCAGAAGCACACGGCGCGTCCGCAGGGAGGCCGTGCGTCTTCCCGGCGACTCATTGGACATCACTTTCTAGGTTAGAACGGACGGGCGCGCTCCGGGTAGAGCGAGGTGCTGGGATTCACAGGAACGTGAACAGAGCGGGCAGGGTGCAGTCGGCAGGCAGGGCTCCGGGCCACCCCCAGGTGCCTCTGAACCCCGAGGAGGCTCCAGCCGGCCTGGGTTAGGTGCCAACCCCTCGCCGCGGCCTTCGGGGTCTTCAGGGTGAGTAGCTCAGCGTCCGGGAGCCTCAGCTTTCCTGGCAGGCTCCTGGCGGTGACCCACCCCAGCCCCCATGGATGTGGGATCGCCCTGGGCAGGCCGGCCCCCCTTCCTGCCCACATCCCTCCCCCCAGGCTGGAGCATTCTCAGTGGAGCCACTCGGGCCTCCGATCTAAACCCAGTTGTGGGGATCCCTGGGTGGTGCAGCGGTTTGGCGCCTGCCTTTGGCCCAGGGCGCGATCCTGGAGACCCGGGATCGAATCCCACATCGGGCTCCCGGTGCATGGAGCCTGCTTCTCCCTCTGCCTGTGTCTCTGCCTCTCTCTCTGTGTGACTATCATAAATAAATAAAAATTAAAAAAAAAAAACAAACCCAGTTGTGTTTACCGAGGACGCGCCGTCTGCGTGAGTTAAAACTTTGTGCGGGGAACTGACTTCGATTTTAGTCTCAGGGCTCACTCTCACCTTTTAAAGACGGTGTCCCCGTCACCCCCGTCCCGTGGGGGGCAGAGGGAAGCAGGATCGCGGACAATGAGCCGCGCTATGGAAAGAGCCTGGCGCACCGTGTCCCGGAGACCCTCGGGCCCTACAGGGGTCTGTGGACCCCGTCACTCTGGGGTCCCTCAGCCCCCCATGCACACGGACTGCACGGACCGATGCTCATTAAGGGGACGGCGTTTTCGGTGCCGCCCGCCGGGGACTTCCTGCACACGCCCCTCAGGCATATAGTGTAACACCCAGTGAAGCCACTGGTCCTTGAAGTGACCTCAGCACCCAGGCTGGGGGAATGGGGCCCTGAGGCCAGGATCGGAGTTTTACCCCTAAGAAGGAACGTTCCTTTATGTTCCGACAATAATAAACTAAAATTTTAAGTCGATTGAATTGAAGCGGCCCCATATTTATGATCCCAACACATTGGAGATCTTAGGCCAATAGGCCGACAGCTTCCCGGGGCTCCTTCTTCTCTGCCGTCAGCCTGCAAAGTGCTGTCGGGGCGCAGAGGGCTGGGCAGGGAGGGCGATGCTCAGGCGCGGCTGCGGGCGGCGGGGGGCCGTGGTGCCTCCTGGCTTCTGGGCCCGTGTTTGCCCCCCCGACGAGTCCTGCTGGGGCGACCAAGGAACCCACCTAGACCTTTCTTCCGGTACATTTTATTTGTACTTTACTTTTTAATTACTCATTTCGATTTAAAATACATAAGGGGATCCCTGGGTGGCTCAGCGGTTTAGTGCCTGCCTTTTTGGGTGTGACCCCGGGGTCCCGGGATCGAGTCCCACGTCGGGCTCCCTGCACGGAGCCTGCTTCTCCCTCTGCCTGTGTCTCTGCCTCTCTCTGTGTCTCTCAGGAATAAATAAATAAAATCTTAAAAAAAAAAACCTCCTTTGTTAACCATTTTATTTTATTTAAAATCAGTTAATTAACATATAGCGAATCACTAGTTTTCAAGGGAGGGGTCAGTGAGTCATCAGTGGTGTGCACACCCGGTGCTCCTGACAGCAGGCGCCTCCTTCATGCCCCTGCCCCCTCCCCTCCATCAATCCCCCGTTTGTTTCCTGTGATCCAGAGTCTCTCATGTTTGTCTCCCTCTGGTTTCATCTTGGTTTACTTTCCCCTCCCCCCATGATCCTCCGTTTCGTTTCTTCGATTCCACATATGAGGAAACCGTCCGAGAGTTGTCTCTCTCTGGCTGACTTGGCTCGGCGCCGCGCCCTCCAGTTCCACCCCTGCCGTCGGGAATGGCAGGACTTGGCCCTTCCTGATGGCGGAGTGGATTCCCCTGCGCGCGGATCTTTTATCCGCTGTGAAGACTTGCTTATTTATTTGAGAGAGACCGTGCGGGCTGAGCAGGGAGAGGGCAGGGGGAGAGGGAAGATCTCAAGCACAAGCGGCGCTGGGCGTGGAGTCCAATGTGGGGCTTGATCCCGGGGCTGAGGTCACCACCGGAGCCAGAACCTGGAGGCGGACACTTAGCCCACTGCGCCACCCAGGCTCCCCCGTGTTAACCATTTCATGCATCCAGCCCCGTGTCACCCAGCACGTTCCCTGCGCAGCAGCCCCCCACCCCCACCCCCACCCCCACCCCAGGCTGAGGCTCTGTCCCCGCCCCCGTGCCCCCTGCACCTCCGTCTCTGGGAAGGCGACCCCGCGGGGACCTCGTGCAGGTGGCATCACGCGGCGCGTCCTTCCGCGTCCGGCTTCTCTCCCTCGGCCTTGTGCCCTCGGGGCGCGTCCGCACCTCCTCTCGCGGCTGAGATGCTCCGTGTGGCCGGAGCCGCCGTGCTCCTCTGTCTGTCTGTCTGTCCGTGTGGGACACGCGGGTCCCCACCCCCTCTGGGCGCCTGGGCCCATGTGACGCAGCCCTGCCCTGTCCCGGGGGGCCGGCCGTGGGACTGGGAGCGTGTGCACGGTACTGTGTTTCGTGTTGGGAGGAACCGGCACGCTCCTGCTCGTGGCTGGACCGTTGTCCCCCCGCAGCAGGGCGCGCGGCTTCAGGGTCCCCATGTCCTCACCAACTCTGGTTTTCTGGTTGTCGTGTGGTTTTAGTAACAGTAACCTCGTGGACGTCGGGTGGGCTCTCACTGCGGGTTTGGTGTGCGTTTCCCTGACGTCGGTGGTGCTGAACCTCCTTCCACGGGCTCAGTGGCCGCTTGTCTGTCTGTCGCGGAGGGGTGTCTGCTGGAGGCCTGGCTTGGCTCATGCTTGAACCGGTTTGTTTATTTTCTCGTTCCTGACCCACCTTGGACTTCAAAGTCTCGTTCCGTCTACGCTGCGGTCCCTGCCCCGGTGTGGGGTCGGGGCTGAGGCTGCACTAGAGGCTCAGGGGAGGCCTCCCCGGTCACCGGAGCCACCGGGAGGGGGACCTCCCATCTGCCGCCAGAGAGTCGCTGCCCGTCTGCCCTCAGGCCTCACGATAAGAATTTGGCTGATAGAACGGGAGTCATTAGTGTCCTTTCACTGCAGGGAAGATCAAGTCCCAACCTAATTATTTGTAAAAGTGAAATCCCCCCCGCCCCGAAAATCGCGAGCTTTCAAATAATTGGTGTGAGGGGCACACTCCGCGCACACAGAGGGGGCGACTTAGCGGAGCCGGCCTCATCAGTCAGCACCAGCGGCAAAGCAGACACTTCCAAAGTGGGGGTGCCTCGGGCTGCGGGTGTAATGGGAACGGGAAACACCGACGTGAGTGATCCTGGGTCATTAGCTCATCAGGGGAGAGACCGGGAGCTAATGACAGCTCCAGGAATAGGATTTAATGAGGAGAGAAAAGGCAAGAATTAATGCAAAGGTCAGCAGAATGAGGTGGAGTCGCTCGGCATTTTTAATGAGCGCTGGTGTCCCGATCTGCTCTGCTCAGAAGCACTTTGCAATCACGGAATATGGGTGATTATTTGATAATAATAATAATAATAATAATAATGATAATAATAACCCCAACATTTATTTAGTTCTTGGCTGTTTACAAAATCCTCATCCGCGCACCCTGTTGGATCCTCAGGATCCTTCCCGTCACCTGGGGGCGGGTGCCCAGGACTGGGGTCAGGCTCCCTTCTCCTCACTCCCTCTCTGCTGCACAGGTCCCCAGGCCTTGCGGGACCCAGTGCGACACGCGGGCCACCCCCAGAGTGAGGGACAGGGCTGCGGGCTCTGCTTGGGTCTCCCCCGGCACCCATGTCCCTGGGTCTCCTGAAACGGACTGGTCGGGTTTACTCGGCCATGTTGCCATGTCCTTTCCAGCCCAGGGCTGACGGTGGGTCCCCTCCCAGGGCCTGGGGACAGCAATGTCTCAGCCTCAGGCCAAGGCCCGGGAGGTAGGCCTGGAGTGTGTCCCGAGCTCCCAACTACAACTGCAGCCAAGGACGGGGCATGACCTCACCCCAGCCAGCGAGTGTGTGCCGACCCGAGCTGTTCCCAAAGGTGGTCCGTGCTCACAGCTGGGGACAGACCCCGGCCCGGAAGGTCCCGGCCCAGCAGGCAGACAGCCAGGAGCTCAGGCAGGTGGAGGCGACGCTGAGCTCCGGCTGCCTGGGTCCAGGTGCTCTGACGCCAGCCCTGCTGCGGGGCCCCCGCCTCTTGCCTGGAGCAACCCCCAGCTCGGACGGGGCATCGAGTGCCTTGACCTGCCTGCCCTTTGCTCCCACCCCCATGGCGGCCCCGCGTTCCCCAAGAGGAAGCTGAACACTCAATGTTTCACTCCGACTCACCTAAATAAGCTTCCCTCTGTCCACACCTGGGGAATATTAGACATTTATTCACGAACCCGGCCTCCAGTTTGGGGTTCCTGTGCTGTCCCCAGCCTCTGGAGGCCCTTGGCCCCCAGAGATCTCCTTGATGAGGTCAAGCACGTGTCACGGGGACGTGTGGTCTCGTGGAGACGGCGCTGCCAGAAACCTGCAGGCTGCTCCAGGCCACAGGACTTAGAAATGCCTTCTAGGAAATCTTCCGAAGGACGTACACTTGCGGATGCTAACCCCGCATCTGACAGCTCCTGTGCCAACGGGTGCAGCCCGGGGTGGGGGGCCGGGCGCCGGCGCAGGAGGAGGCCACGCGGGGCTCACGGGCCTGCCCCCGCCCCACCTGAGCCTGCCGCTCACTTGGGCGCAGCGTGGGGGCACAGCCGTCCCCGTGTCCCAGGGGCCCTGACGACAGCTTCTGGGGCACGTCACAGCTGAGCGAAGCAGCTTGAAGAACCATGGGAACGGCTCTGCCATTTGAGGTTTAACCGGGTACTTAAGGCAGAGCCCCAATAACAACCGGGGACGGGGGAGAGGGCCACCGTCCCCACCCCGGCAGCAAAGGCAGAGGCGCAGTGAGACACCCAGCAGACCACTGGGTGGAAAAGTCGGGTGAGCGCCTGACTCTTGATTTCGGCTCAGGTCATGATCTTAGGGTCATGAGATCGAGCCCGGCGTCGGGCTCCCTGCTCAGCGAGGAGTCTGCTGCTCTTCCTCTCCCTCTCCTTCTGCCCCTCCCCCTGCACTTTCTCTCTTTCTATCAAATAAATAAATCTTTAAAAAAAAAAAAAAGACAACTGGGCTTGGAAGGCTCCAGACAGGGCACAAGAGCAGGGGACACAGGCTCCCACAGGCCCAGCTGGGCTGCAAACAGCCCTACCCGGGGCCATGGCTCCAGAGGACGTCAGCTGCGTTCAGGGGTCCTGCCCTCCTCGTCGCCCCCCGGAGCCGCCCCAGGTGTGGCCGTGGTGAGGACGGACGCCTGGCGCTGCGGCGGGCAGGGCCCCCTCCTGTTCCACAGCGATGGCCGTTTCCGGGCGAGCCCCCCACCCAGGCTCCCTCCGCGCAGGGCGTCACTGGGATGGGGGGTGCCCGGGGCTCGGCCCGGATCCACCTCAGATTGGCGGGATGCGAGGCCAGATGGAGACAGTCCTTGAGGCTCGTGCTCAGGATGAAACAGGGTGACGCTTTGTGACAAGAGGGACTTGAAATCACATTTTCACCTCAAGTTTGCTTATCCCAAAATGCGTTAATTGGACATTAAGCACCCAGCGTGTTATGAGTGGTTTTTAGGTTGGCAACAGGAGGGCTCAAGGCAGAGACGAAAATGTCTTGGAAACTCAAGCCGGGGCTCGTGGTGCCCGTGGGCGCTGGTCCCCGACACGGCCCCCGACCCAGGTGTCACCCGGGGCCACCCGTGTCCTGCTCGCCAGGTGGGGGCGAGGGCCGGCCCGGAGGCAGCGTCCTCAGGAATCGCTGCTCAAACGCCGTCTGTCTTCCTCTCTGCCGCTCCGCCGAGCTGTGTTCCTCGGGGGCCTCGTGAGCGTGGTATTGGGTAAAATGTCATTTATCAAGATTCTGACAAGGACATCTGATAATTAAGCGGAGGCGGCTTTGTTTTGAAGGAAGCCACGGAGAGTTTGCTGCTCCGAGTTCGGGGACTATTGGACACGAGGAGGAATCTGCCGGCAGGAAAGACGACGTGTCGCAGATCGTCGGGTCGACCGTGTTGGCTCCATCCTCTGGTTTAGCTTAAAAAAAAAAAAAAAATCCGCCCATATTGGGAGCGGGCCGGGCTCTTGGGCTGGAACCGCCGGTCAGAAGCGTTTCCACGGTGGACGGCTGATTGCACGTGGGGAGAGGACCGAGGGACCGTCGTGGGGCAGAGGCCCGCCTGCCATCAGCTGTCACCGCCAGCAGGCCTGACGGGGCGGCCCGGGCTCCTCGGCACCGGCGTTTCAGGGGAACTTCTTCCTCTCTTGGCGTGACTGTCTTGGCGACGGGTTCCAGGAACAGCCCCCTCCTGGGCCCGGGCCCCTCGCAGTGAACACCTCATACCTGGACACTTCCCCTTTGGTCCCCAGCCTGTTCCCTCCAGTGGGCAGAGCCCAAGGGTGGCCACAGGTCCTGTGCCGTCCGGGGGGCTGCTGGAGCCCTTCCATTGGGGGTCCCCGACTCTGACCACCTGTCTCGTCTCTGTTCAGTGACCCCCCCCCCGCCCCCCGTCCCCGAAACCCCCCGGTCACCTGGGCTGGCTTTGTGTGCGGCCTCCATGCCCCGGGCACCGCCTGCCTGCAGGCAGAGGACCGTCCCCAGGCCCCTCACAACCCCGTGTCAGTCGTACACTCTGTCAATGGGTAGGGACCCTTCGGCCCGGGGCCATGCGCCGTCCTGGGGGACAGGAGGCTCGCAGCTCTCCTTCCCTGCGGCTTGCGCACTCCTCACCCCGCGGGGGAGCCGCTCCCCTCCCAAGGATGCAGACGGCTTTCGCACCTTTTAAAATGCTTCCCATCCGCACGTCACTGCGCGCGGAGTTTATTTTTATGCACCGTATGCACGCGGCGTCCTGGATTTCTCTTTTCACGGCCAAGTACGCCAGCACCCCACGCCACCCATGTCGCGCTGTCACCGACGTGCCCACAGTGCCCTCGGGACGTGACCGGCTCCAGGCGCCCTGGCGGATGCTTGACCTTCCTGCATCTCGCTGGGCCCGGGGCCACGTGGTCAGGATCCTGCTGGTGATGTGGGCTTTCATATGTGGCAGGTGTCCTCCCCACCTCACTGTTTTTATTTTTTTTTAAAGACTTTATTTATTCATCCATGAGAGACAGAGAGAGAGAGAGAGGCAGAGACACAGGCAGAGGGAGAAGCAGGCTCCATGCAGGGACCCCGATGCGGGACTCGATCCCGGGACCCCGGGGTTACGACCTGGGCTGAAGGCAGATGCTCAACCGCTGAGCCCCCCAGGTGTCCCCCCATCTCACTGTTTAAAGAACGTTCTTGACTATTCACAGACGGTTAATCTCCACGTGAAGTCAGACACCGTTTTGCTTATGTCAGGGAGGAGAACGGACAAGGCCTCCTTAGGACTCTGGTTCAAAGTGTTGGTGTGTTTAGCCACGTGAGCTAATTCCCCAAGGATCGCGGTGCCGCCCTCCTAGGTCCCGCTCGCCGTGTGCACACCGCCTGCCGGAGGGTCTTTTTCGCAGGGAGTTGGGCCTCCCTGTCTCCTCCTCCTTCCTGGGAGCCGCACATACCCAGGTTTTGGGTGGAAGAGTTTGTTCCCCTGTGCGTTCCCCTGTGGCTCGGTCCTCTGGGGGGGGCCCATCTCTCTCCAGGCCTTCACAGCGGTCACTGTCGTGGGTCAGTGTGGCTGGGCCACAGCACCCAGCATTTGGTGACACATTATTCTGGATGCTGCTGTGAAGGTGCTTCTTGGGTGAGATTAACGTTTAAATCAGTGGACTTTGAGGAAAGCAGATTCCCTTCCCTCGCGTGGTGGGCCTCGTCCAATCAGGTGAAGGCCTCGAAGAAAGACTGATGTCAGGATCCCTGGGTGGTGCAGCGGTTTGGCGCCTGCCTTTGGCCCAGGGCGCGATCCTGGAGACCCGGGATCGAATCCCACGTCGGGCTCCCGGTATGTGGAGCCTGCTTCTCCCTCTGCCTGTGTCTCTGCCTCTCTCTCTCTCTCTGTGTGACTATCATATATAAATTAAAAAAAAAAAAAAAGACTGACGTCCTCTGAGGAAGGGCCTTTGAGCTCCAGCTGCAGCACCGGCTCTTCCTGGGTCTGCAACCTGCCCGTGCGCTGCATAGATTTTGGACTTGCCGGCCTCCAGTCCCGCACGGGTCAATCCCTTAAAATCTGTGTGTCTCTGCACATATATGTGAGCACATGACCCACATGTACGTCCCTCGAGCCCTGTTTCTGGTTCTGCCTCTCTGGACAACCCTGGACCAGTATGTCCCACAGTCTCAAGGCGGGAAGGCACCAACGCCTTAGGGCCCACTGGTCTGCTCTCCCGGGGAGCGCCCGGCTGCAGCCTCCCCCCTGAGGGGGTCCCCCGGCCCCCCGAGTCAGCTGGTGCATGAGGCCCTCCGCGCGCAGCCTGGAGTTCTTGCTCAGCTCCTCCCGCCTGGAACGGCCGCCCCGCCGAGCAGCTGTAGGTTCCGCATGCGTGTCAGACGCAGCGTTAGAGCTGTGGTGCCTCCCGTAAGCCCTCCTGGGTTGTTGCACAGAGTCCACACGCTTCAGAAACATTGTTTTAAGAAGTTTGCGATGTTGGGACGCCTGGTGGCTCAGCCGTTGAGCGTCTGCCTTCAGCTCAGGCCGTGACCCCGGGGTCCTGGGATCGAGTCTTGCATCGGTCTCCCTGCAGGGAGCCTGCTTCTCCCTCTGCCTGTGTCTCTGCCTCTCTGTCTCCCATGAATAAATAAATAAAATCTTAAACAAAAAGAGAGAAATTTGCGATGTAGAGATTGGTCATTATTCCTTGCCTTGAATGGCCATAGTAACGCCCTCTGAGTTTTGTGGCTTTTCCCCTCTGATTCTGTGGGGTGGTCAGTCCCAGGGAAGGAGAGCTGGGCCCAGCGTCTTCTCCCATCATGCAGCCGACGTAGGTCACGACGAGCAGTGTCTTGTCCGTGGAGACGACTTTGTCCTCCTCCTCCTTGGTCCATCCGTGTAAACCCTGCATCCGTTGTCTGGGGATGATCGAAGGCCGGGAACGTTAGTCCCTGTTCCCGTTTGCAGGTGCCACAGTGGCGCCTCGGCTGGCTGCCCCTCCTCGCTGCGTCGCAGATCGTGCTGCCCGTCCTCGGAGTGGCGGTGGCTGAGGAGGCAACAGGGAGGGCCCGAGGCTGCTGCCATTAAGGGAGGGACACTGCTCCTGCCTGTCCATGCAGGGTCCCTCCGACGACGTCTTGGACACCTCCCACCAAGTGCCCGCCTCACCAAGACGCAAGCTGGAGGCTCCCGTCCCTGCACACGCGCCCCGCAAGCCTGTAGAGTCATTTCCACCAGGATAAAACAGGTGCCTTTTCCTCCAGAGAGCAAGGGTGAAGGGAGCCCCCTCGAGTCACGGGGGGCCAGGAGCAGTTCCAGCCGCGGGGTGGGCGGGGGTCCCCACGGAAGGCGCTCACAGCAGCCCAGACCTCCGGGTGCTTTTCCAACGGGGCGGCTTCGATCAGGAAGTTTATTTTTGAAAAGACTGGATCTTATCAGCGGCTTCTGGTGACTGTTGAGCAGGAATGAGCACACATCAGTGCTTTGGGTGGGGTTGGGGTGACCAATGCAGCCCGCGGTCCTCCTCCCCGCCCGCATCGGCCCGTTTGCAGGCGAGTCCCTCGGGATGTGGCTGGAGCTCCTGCAGCCCGGGAGCCTTCCCTCTGCTCTGGCCTCTGCACCTGGCAGGTGAGCTGTGGCCTGCAGGGGCTGGCGGGGCATGGTCCCCTCTCCGTCCACCCGGGGTCCCAGGCAGGGCGCCCGGGCCAGCTGCATGGAAGCCTCCAGAGCTTTGTCCTGCCAGCGGCACAGAGCTGGCTGCATGCACCGTCCTGACCCACATCCACGGGGCCAGGGCATGGCCTCCGGGTCCTTTCCAGCCTCAGGGCACAGGGTCACAGTGACTGTCTCGTGTGGGTGCATTGAGCGACCACTACCCTCCAGGACTCAGAGGCGGCTCAGTCTCTTGGGGACACGGAGGATGGTCCCTCCGCCCCTCCCTGGAATAAGTGAGGCCCCCTGGGCTTGTGGTGACAGGCTCAGTCCAGGCTCAGTCCAGGCTGTGACCCGGCTGGGCCCACACGTCTTGCAGGCATTTCCTTAGCAGCCCCATTACTTGCCTGCACACATGGGTCGCCACAGCGGTGGGGAGACCAGAGGAAAGATGCCACTTGCCACCTGCTACAATAATCAGGTCAGCTTATGCTCACCTGTAATTTTCATAGACTTTGATTAAATCATAGATACAACATTGTATCCTGCTTTCCCCTTATTTAAAAATCTTTTATATCATTGTTTCCAGTGACAGCCTAATAATCACCCCCCCCCAGCTTGGGAGGGCCCTGGAGCTGCGTCTCGGTGCCCCCATCACACAGCAGTACGGGGAGTATTTTTCTGCAGAAGTGTTGCAGATATTTAGTGCTGCTTCTTTAGATTTCACCATGAGAAGTGCCAGAAATGGGTCAAGGGCTGTTGTTGCCAGTTTCTTAAATCTTGTTTGAATGTGAAGCTCAACTCTTCTCCAGTGATGGGTCCTGGGGGAGGGGCTCCCCCGAGGGCGTCACTTCTCATCCTCTGCAGACTCAGGTGTGTGGCCTTACGGGGGAGGCAGCCCCTGGGCTCCCACGTGGGGGGGGGCAATGTGGGAGCCGAGCGGGGGGCGGGGGGTGGGGGGGCGAGGGTGCAGCAGGTCCTGTCTGGGGGTGGGTGCTGAGCTCCGGGAACCATGTCCCCTGCGGGCTGTGGGGACAGCAGCGCCATTTGCTCTGTGGGCAGCAGAGGGCAGTGTCCCGACGTGGATGGCAGGTGCTCCGCAGGCCTACATGGCCGCTTGGCTCCGTGGGCATCGGGTGGGCGGGAGGTTCTCTTGGTTCTCTTGCGCCTTCCCCGGCCGCCCGGTACCTAAAGCCAAAGCCCGGTGCGCTGTGGACGGTGCGCTGTGGACGCAGCGGTTTCCTATCTGACGTGAATATTGGTTTTCCCCGGTTCTGGCTGTCGCAGCTCCCTTCATCCCGACGAACTCTCCAATTTAACTTTAAATTGCCCGTGGGAATAATTTCAGAAATTTCTGGTTGAAAACAGGAGAAGATCTTTGTGAGTCGGGCCTGGTAAAGACTTCTCAGGTAGGACACCAAGATCGCCAACCCCGGAGCAAGCGAGCCTCACCCACGCGGAAGGCCGCTCTTGGAACACGGTGTTTAGGGAGAAGCCACGCACAGGCCGGGGCAAATCACTTTCCTTTTTTTTTTTTTTTTTTTTAAGATTTTATTTATTTGTTCATGAGACACACACAGAGAGAGAGGCAGAGACACAGGCAGAGGGAGGAGCAGGCTCCATGCAGGGAGCCCGACTCGGGACTCGAACCCGAGACCCTGGGGTCACGCCCTGAGCTGAAGGCAGACGCTCAAGCACTGAGCCCCCCAGGCGTCTGGCGAATCACATTCCTGAAGAGACTTGTCTTGGGAAGATATAAACGAATCAAATTCCGAGGGGGAGAGCACAGGACGCCGTTTAACACGCGGGCCTGAGGTCTGGACAGACCCCGGGTGGCGGGCAGGGTGTGGGGTCCCCCTCGGGAACCCGGGGAGCTGCCAGGAGGTCCCACTGTCGGAACCGCCGAGAAACCAGGAGGAGGAACCAGAAGATGCGCCGCGTGGGCCACGCCCCGGGCAGGAGCACCAGTGCTGGGCTGGAGGGCGGGGAGGGCATGCGGGAGCCCAGGACACGGCCCACGGCGTTTACACGCAGACGCAGTAACCCCGGGTCTGCAGGGGCGCCCTCGGGAGCCACGGATCGTTCACTTAAAAACCCGCCCACGAGCGTTCGCAGCGGCTCTGTCGTAACTGCGGGAACTGGCCGATGCCTTCGGTGGGGGACTGGGGGGCAGCAGGCTGGGCCCGGGCGCGTGGGATCGTGGGCGCCCCGAGCGCTCCGAGAACCAGGCTGCAGGTGCCGGAGCCAGGATGACGCTGCCGAAGAGGCGAGATTAGGGGAGCGGCGAGCGCCTCCCCCACCGGCGCTGACGGGGGTGAAGGGGTCGGGAGGGAACTCTGGGGCGGCGGGAGGGCCCCGTGCTGCGGCTGCAGAAGGGTGCGCGGGGTGAACTGCACTGTACGTACATTTATTAAATAGTGAAAAAAGGGCAGCCCGGGGGGCTCAGCAGTTTAGCGCCTGCCTCCGACCCAGGGCGTGACCCCGGGGGTCCTGGGATCAAGTCCCACGTTGGGCTCCCTGCATGGAGCCTGCTTCTCCCTCTGCCTGGGTCTCTGCTTCTCTCTCTATCTCTCTCTCTCTGTGTCTCTAATAAATAAAATTTTTTTTTAAAATTGAAAAAAGTGTTAATCATGGCTCCCTCCCCCGTTCCCAGGAAGCCGGTCCCAGAGCCCTGAGGTCCCCAGAAGCCAGGAGAGCTGCCTTCCAGGAAAGCCACCCCAATATTCCCTCCTGGGGGCCTTGGGTGCACCTGTGTGCAGAGGTGGCCCCGGGCTGGCCTGGAACTCATGGGCCGTGTGCGGCCCCTGTGGGAGCATCTTCCCGACCCGGTGTCTCCCTGCGGGCCACGGGCAGGGACACGGATGCCGCCCCGGCTGCTCAGCCTGGACGAAAGCCACCCGGGGACGGCGCGGAGCCGGTGGTCTGATGGGGACGAGGGACGGGAAGGGTCGCCTCCTGCTGGCCTCCGAGGACCGGCCTCCACCCACGTGACCTAAAGGCTCTGAACCCACCTCACAGGCAACATAGAGATTTCAGACGCGGGGGTTCTGGGGGCCCCTCCTCTGCCCCAGGCTGCGGGGCGTCCGCGGGGCTGCGGGGCGTCCCTGTGCGGGACACTTGGGCCGCGTTTGAAAGCTGCCCGCGACCCTGGCCTGTGGCGAGCCCCGTGAACACCCGCCCGCGGTTTCTACAGTTTCTGTTGTAATCAGAGCTGCACGAAGATGCGCGGTTCCAAGCGGCGGCCAACACCCCGACCCCAAGGCCGGCCTCATCCCCCAAGCGCCCCGGGGCTGTCGGGCGGCGTCTGTGGGCCCCCCTCCCGCGCCTCCCACCCGGCCCCGACCCGCTTGGGCTCGGGCTCCACACTCGGGGCGCAGGTCGGGGTGGGGTCTGCAGCCACCCGGTCGAGGCCGCCCTCCTGGGTCCTGACCAAGTGTGTCCCCACAGCGTCCCGGCAGGTGTGCGGGGTTTCCCTCAGAACTGGGAGGCGCTCGCTCTTTGTCCGTCCGAGGCCACGGCTGGCTCTGAGGACCCGGCGCCGTTCCAGCTCCCTGCACCCCTTCTGCTGTTTCCGGAAGGTTTCGCTCCCTGTTCTTCTCGAAATAAGCCCGTTTCCGGGTCTTCGCCGGGCTCTCGGTGGATTGATTCCATTTAGAACCTCCCCCTCTGGGAAACCTCCTTGCAGTATTTCTTTGGTGACCTCCTCCTCCTCCTCCTCCTCCTCCTTCTCTCTCTCTCTCTCTTTCTCTCTTCTTTTTTTCTTTTTCTGCTTCCAATTTCTGGAACGGTCACTAGTCCTAAGCGTGACCTCCCCACGAGCTCCCATTCCCATTTCTCCCGTCCTCCACGTACCCATCTTTTCCTCTGCGTCCGGGACAGCTTGTCCCCGGCACCTTCTCCCTTTCCTGCTCATTCATCCCCCGACCCAGCTCTCACATTTAAGTTGTTTTCTAACTTTGAAAAATAGGAACCTGCTCCTTCTCCATAGAGGAAATCTCTTATCAGTATTTGGTGATTAACCATAGTTTTTAAGAGGTTTCTTCCGAGCCCTGCATTTTTGCTCCACCCCCCGCCCCCCCCCCCGCCCCCCGCCCCGTCATCTGCCTCTCCAAGCCCCCGCCCCCTCCTCAGGACGGAGGCTTCTCCCCACCTGTCTTGGGTCTTTGGCCGTTCCCACGGGTCAGGGGATGAGGCAGGTGTCAAGGGACCGGAAGTCGCGTGCCCGGGGCTTGCTGGGAGCAGGGCCCTAACGGTGTGTGGGTGGACGGCTGGGTCCTCACGGAGGGTCTGCAGGCCTCCTGCCTGGGGCACAAGCCCGGCTGCCGCGTCCCAGCACATGGGGTGTGGGGCCCGCACGTCTCCCGGGAAGGACACCCCGTCCTGCGCTGGGCTGGCCGTGTGGGCTCTGCGGGTCTGCGGCAGCACAAACCGCCCGGACTTCCACTTTCAGGGGGCTGGGGCTCCCGTTCTGATGTGTGGGGACCTCCCCATCATGGCCCTGCTGGCCCCCAACCCCAGCGGGGTGCAGCTTTTCCACTTTGGCACCTCTCCGTTTCTTCTGGTTTCCCTTTGTTCTGGGGTTGGCGGAGCTGCGCTCTCCAGAGGGGCCGCCGCGCTCAGAGCCGGGCCGGTAGAGTCAAGGGCTCATCTTCCTCTGTGCTCTGGCCTTGCAGAACCGTGTGCGACCCTCAAGGCCCTCGGACCACTCTGGAGGGTCCTGAAGTCCGGCCCCAGACCCCAGGGGCCTCGGGGGCAGCAGCCGGGCTTTCGGGAGCCGGCTTGGGCTTCTCCTGGGTCCTCAGTGGGTGTTTGTGGGTGCGCGGCGCAGGAGGAGGGGAGGAGGGGTGGATGGTGGCACCTGCTGGGCCCCCAGGGTCCCCCTGGATGGTTCCCGTGACCCCGTGTGGGGGCAGCGGCGAGGGTGCAGCCCCACTAGACGGCACCCGGCTCAGGGGCCCCAGGAAGACCACTTCCTCTCCTTTCACTTTCTCGGGTGAGCTCAGGAAACCATCGGTCCCCCTCGTCTCCCCCAGGTCCTGCTGGGAACGGCCGCCACACTGGGTCCCTCGGGCTCGGACGTGGGTGCCAGCCTCAGACTGACCAGCGCCGTCTGGCCTCTGGCCCAGCGACAGCAGGCTAGCTGGTCAACCGGACTGTCCATCTCATGGCTTCGACGGGACAGAAGCGGGGAGCACTGGCTGCTTAGCCGGGAGCTCTGGGGGCAGAGACCTGAGTAGGAATGAGACCAAGGGACCGAGGCCGCCGGGCAGCTCTTGGGGGGTGAGGGTGCCAGGCCCCTGCTCTGGGGTCCCCGAGGCTGCCTGCATCCGGAGCCACCCGCTCGGGATCTGCAGTCCCCACCAGCAGAGGGGCTTGACCTTGGCCTTACCAGTGAGCTGGCTTGGGTGGACCTCCTGTCGCTGCCTCTGGTCAGGCACACAGCAGAGGGGCAGCTGGCTCCGTGTGACTTCCCGTGGACCCACCTGCCGCCCCAGCTCTGGGGCCCTGACCCCGAGCCCCACCTCTGGGGCTGAGGGCTGAGCAGCCTGACCCTACAAGGGAGCCAGGGCGCCGGCTGGGCTCGGCCTCCCGCCTCTTCCCCGTACCTGCCGTCACTCATCTTGAAACGAGAGCGACACTCCCCGACCCCCTGTCCCCACCTTGTCTTCTCAGCACCAGGCACGCCCCTAATCCATCCTGCCCTATTGGGGGATGCATGCATTTGTGTGTAGCATGTGCTCCTGATGCTGGGACTTGTATTTTCTGCTTTAAGTAGACCTGCCTCCAAAACGTCTCAGGCACCAGCTGGGGAAGGAAGGTGCCAGCTGCCCCAGGAGGGGTGGACACGGCCAGGGGGCCCTGTGCGCCGTCCCCAGGGGCTCAGGGAGGGTGGACCTTCTCCCCCTCGCCTCAACTCCACCCAGTCCCTGTGCAGCAAGACAACCTTGCTTTGGTCCACGGTTACCTCCCTGCACCTGAGGCGGGACGTGGAGTCGACTGCGCACATACCAGTGTGCACCCCACTCCTAAAAGCAGGGGAGGAGGCAGCGGGACTAATTCCCCAGCCCTCTGGGACTTCTGAGGATGTGCTTGAAAGCAAACGACTTACATCCTTTTGCACCCAGGGGAGCGTTGGCCTTGGGGAGATGCATCCCGCGGGCTTGGCCCTGGAAACTCAGGGAGCAGAGAGGACTGGAGAGGCCCCCGGGGAGGGGGCACACGGCGGTTTTAGGGTGTTTGGTTTTTAGGAGTGTTTTAGGGAACAGAGAGGGGCCTGATGGGGTCAGGCAGGCTTGGGGGCTCTGCTTCCTGCCTGTGCTGTGGGGACCACACAAGCCTCATGAGATCGTCCGCAGACCCCGTACTGGCCAGTCAGGGTGGGGGGGACAGCTGCGGGCCCGGCTCGTGCTGCAGTGGGGCTGGTTCTGGGGTTGGGGCGCCCCAGCAGCCTCCCATCTGCCCCGTTCCCCTTTCTCCACCTGGCTTCCCTGCGCATCTGGGGGAGTGGTTGGCGCTGCAGTGGGTGCCTGGGGGGAATGGGCCACTCCTGCCTGTCCTGCGGAGGCCGACGGCTTTGGAAGAGGCCTGGACCCCTCCCCCCCGCCACTGCCCAGTCGTTTCCGGATCTGGTGAATTGTAGTTGGATCCACGCAACACCCCCCGTCTAAAGACGCAATGTCTTCACAGGTGGCCCGGGCATCTCGCCTGGGCATTAATTATTTAGGGCTACTTTTGCAGCTCGCACGGGGTTTGTTACGGTGGGAATAGCACGAGGTATAAAATGAGGGGAAGCCATTGATTTTGTCTTACGATCCCCAATCCAAACTAAATACCACCTTTGGTGTTTTTCCTGCTTTGGCGGGAACCAGCCACCTGGATGGGATAAATATTTCCCTCAGGTTTTCCTGCCTTCACACTCTTGATTTTAATTCAGAAAGACTCTGTTTTCATAAAAAAAAAAAAAAAAGAAAAAAAGACTGTTTTCATGATGCTGCCAAAGAGTCACCGAACGCACCTTCGGGCGGGATCAGGCGATGCCTTATGCTGCACGGAAGCCGAACCGTCAAAAACCAGGCAGCCCCCGTGTGCACCTTGCAGCGAGGGTGGCTTAGGCGGCTGGGTGTCTGCGAGGTGGGTGATGGGGAACCCGTGGGGGTGCCACGGGCAGGGGGCACTCGCCGGCTGCACCCCGGGCCTCACTGCTGCGGGTGGCTGCTCCCCTTGGCCGCCCTGGGCTGTTTGCACGGCCTGGGCAAGGGGGGGCCCCCGGGGCCCGGTCATACTGGGAGGAGCCTTCTGGACGCTGCCGTTGCCAGGCCCTCCCGTGGTTCAGTACCAGCAAAACTGCAGTGTTTAAAAGAATTTATGCACAACTGCGGGATTTCACATTTCCTATTCATGCCGCTAATGAGCAGCTTAGCCGGCCGTGTTACTAAGTGCCGCGAATCGGCCTCCAGTTAGTGTCCTGCGCCAATTACCTGGGGTCTGAATTAAGACCAGCCTTTCCCCCCGTGGCCTACATCATGAGGATTTGCTCCATCATCTGTTGCTTAGCTGCTTCTCCAGGGTTTTTTTTTTTTGGAGGATTATGCGTTGCTGTAAATAACCCGAAACCACTCTCTGACATGAAGCCGCAGAGATGGGGGGGGGGGGACTCAGATGTGGGGCGTGGCTGCCCCACCAGCGCTGCCTCTGCGGGGCCTCGGTGCTCAGTATCCGTGCTCCCTCCCCACCGCCATTCTGCTGAGGTGGCCAGATTTAAAGTCAGCGCAGCGCTTGAAGTCGTGCACATAAAGCGGGAGCTGCACGAGCCCGCAGGCCGGTGGGACCGCGGAGGTGCTGTGGCCCCTGGCCTGGGGCCCGCCCGCTGCTGCCCGGCCACGCCGTGACGGTGCACTGGCCATGCCGCGATTTGCCACCTGCTTCAGGGCTGGGGCACCTGGCCGTCTCGGGGGCCCTGTCTCGCTGGGTCTGGCCCCACGTTCGCTGCCCCGGTCTCTTTGATCTGAGCTCCAGTCACCCGGGGCTGCTTCTGTCCAGTCCTCTCACATGCAGGTCGCCCCCCACATCTGGAGACATCACAGGACATGGTCTACTCTCCCTTCTCGCCCTCCGCTGGGAAGCCTGCCCCCAGCCTGTCCCCCTCTCTTCGAGGGCCATCGTTGGCCCCTTTCCACCCTTGGAGTGTGACAGACGTGTTTGGGTCTGACCTCCCTGAGGCCCAGCATCTGGCTGGTGTGGCTGGTGCAGCGGGATGTCCCCCAGGGGACCAGTGAGACCAGGTGTGCCAGGGCCGGAGGGAGCCTGCCCCGTGGGGCCTCTCTGTCCAGCAAGGCTGGGAGAGCCGGTTTGGTGTCGATGCAGGGGAGGGAAGCCACGTGGCTGGCGTGCACGTGGGGGGCAGCGAAGCTGACCACACATTGCAAGAGCCCGAATTGGAAGCTGCTGGTGGCTTGGCTGGCGCTCGTGGGTCTACGCTGGCTCTGGAGTAACCGAGGGCGCGTACCCTGTCACCAGGGCTGAGTGTGGGACCTTCGTTGTCCCCCTGCCCATGCGGAGAATCAGTGTCAGGCTGAGTGCGCGGCCGGCGGGGTGCGGGGCAGTGGCTCTGCGGCCGCCCCTGTTCTGGGCTCCGGCCTCCACCTGGTGATGGGGTTTGCACGCGGGCTCGTCCCTCACAGCTGCTCTAGAATACTCGTCACCTCGGAGAGTCGGCCTCAGGCCAGGAAGCCGTGATTCCAGAGGGACTGGCCATCTGGGATACGGCTGGAGCCTCGCTCACGGAGGCTGAGTCCCGAGGGTCCCCGGCCCAGGACGCCCGGGCGCAGGACTGAGCCAGCTGACACCAAGAAGGAAGCGCAGCTGTAGCCCTTGTGCAAGTTCGTGTGGAGAGAAAGGCGGATCGCGGAGTCACAGAGGGTATCATGTTCTTGTTTTTGTGGAACAAACAAAGCAAAAGCCCCTGGAAAAACTGCATCCTTGCCTGCGTGGCTGCACGTGCGAGGAGAAAAGTGCAAACGCGTTCCTAGGACGCTCTCAGCACGCGGGGCTCCTGGGGGGCGGGAGAGCCGATGCTGATGGGGCGGGAGTGGGGAGGAAGCAGCGCGGCCTTGCAGGCAGCGTTGGGGGTGCATCTGCGGTTGTGTGCGCAGGGTCCCCCACACGCTCCCTGCCGTCAGAATGTCATGTCCCGGTGGACGGGGAACGGTGGGTCCCGTCCTCCCCCTGCCCTGGGTCTCCGTGGGACCCTGGCGGTGCTCCCCGTGCTGCATCGGGGCTGCTCCGGCGCTCACTTGTGGCCCCAGGAAGCGGGTCTGGGGTGCGGTGCCGGCAGCGGGGGGCCGCACCTGCTGTGGACCGGGCTCCCCAGGCCGCGTGGTGCGTGCTCGCCGACAGAAAGTTGGCTCCTGCTCTCGGATGCTTACAGGAAAACATATGAAATAATAAGCTACAGAACATAAAACAAAACATCTCCCATTTGCCTGTAATTAAATGCTTAAACATCTAAATTATCCATATCTTATGCTTATCGGATTGCTGGTAGCCTTAAGGCTGTAAAAACACGCGGCTCTCAAGTTTCGCAGATGTTCCGAAGCCTCGCTGCGGTGAATCTCAAGCCGGCAGTGCAGGCGCCCTCCCAGGGGTGGTGCTTCGGGCGCCAACCGTGACTCCCGCGCAGGAGCCCCCCGAGATCAGGACTCTCGTTACCAGGGAGGTACGTCTCCTTCCAGGGCAAAGAATAAATACCATGTTCTTGCTAGAAAAATGATGTGGGACGATGGCCTCCAGAGATTGGCTGTCAAACCCCTGGAAGAAGCATGTACGGCCACGAAGCAGCTCCGAGTGACGCTCAGGAGCAGCCCAGGCTGCCGTTGTACAACGGCCGAGGCTCCCGCAGGACACAAGGGTGGCAGAGACAGAAATGCGAGGAAACCCACGGACGGGCTTCGTGGTCGCCCAGCAGCCTGCGACCCATCACAGTCCTGACAGCCGTCACCTGAGATGGTTACGTAGGGCCGCTCGCCTGCTCGGCTAGCAGGATGGCCACTCACCGGAGCCCCGCAAGTGCCATCGGCGCTTCCCTTTTGCAGAAGGGAAAACGGAACATTTGGCTCAGACTAGCAAACCATGTCCTGACGAGCACAGGAAAGCAAAGCGGGCCTTGTAGGATCACTCCTCCGCACTTCTCGGCCTCGCACAGGGCTTCGGGTCTCTTGCGCATGGTGCCGACGTCAAGCGGGCTGTCGCAGGCAGCGTCCCAGGTGCTGCTGCAGCGTAACAAATTGCCCTGGAACTTAGCTGTCATCTTATTATGCTCCCGGACTGGACAGGGCACAGCGGGGATGGCTGGTCTCTAACCCACAGCGTCTGGGACCTTAGCTGGGAAGGCTCGGAGGCTGGGGGTGATGGGACAGCTGGGCGCTGGAATCATCCAGAGGCCTGGTCGCCCACTCTTGGAGCCTGGCCTGGGAGGGCTGGAAACCGGGGCTGCTCCGGCTGACCGGGCTTACGATGGCGGCCTGAGGTGGCTCCAGGTGAAGCTTGAGAGTTCCAGGGGTCAAGACAGACGTCACCTGGGCCACTCGTGCCTTCCATAACTCACACGTATTTCTCCTGCGGCCAAACGCAGGAGCTGCACGGGGGAAGGGGCTTCTGGGAAATGTAGTTCTCGCCTGCCTGGCGGGGGACTCTGTTCTCAAGTCTGTCTGCTAATGTAGATGTTTTCTTTCCTGGAGCCGGGGTGATGCCGTGTTGGGCGCAAATATGATTTAGGCCTCTTGTCTGCTGCAGGTTGTCCCTGGGCCATCAGGCCACCGCAGGCTGGAAGCTGGGAGATCGGGGGGGTGGGGCGCATGGGGAAGCTGCACCCGGATGGGAGTGTGGGGTCTGGGGCTCCTCGGGGGGCTGTTCCCCAGGGGTGCCTTGACCCCTACAGCGTGTGCAGGCAAAGAGGCATTAGTGTGTAGTCTGGAGAGCTAGGAGTTCGGACAGCCGGCGTCCTTCAACCGGAGGACCGTGTTTTACAAACTTGGCCTTCTCGCAGATGCACTTTCCCAAAGCTCATAAATCCAGGTCATCTGAGAAAAGGCCAAGGAAGAAAACGCCATTTCAGTCATTTAAGTGAGTCTGCTTAGCTTGCGTGCCACACGCTTGACTGTCATTCTCCCCCTTTATGACCGCTGCCCGGAGCGTCGTGACCAGCACTGCTGTGCAGAGACGGAAGCTGGGGGACCCAGGGCACGGACAGGCTGCACCGGTGCGGGTACCCACGGGCCACGTGGCTCCGGACAGCAGTTTCCAGCGCGAGAGCACGAAAACTGTCATTGCCCATCTGCTTGTCATCTACATATCTTCTTTGGAAAAGTATCTGTTCAAATCTTTTGCCGTTAGAAAACCTGAGTTTTTAGATTTCTTATGGTTAGACAATTATTTATATATTCTAGATACAAGTCCTTGATTAACATTATGATTGGAAATATTTCCCCCCTCTCTGTGACTTATCTTTTCTTCTCATACCAGTGTCTTTCAAGGAGTAGCTATTCTTAATTTTGATGAAGTCCAATTTATTAACTTTTTGTGTGGATCATGGCTTTGGCGCCCATTCAAGAACACTTTGCCTAATCCAAAGAGTTATATTTTCTACCGTGTTTACTTTTAGGAGTATTATGATTTTTCTTTTTACCTTAAAAAATTATTTATTTATTTGAGGGAGGAACATGAGCAGGGGGAGGGGCAAAGGGAGAGGGAGAAGCAGACCCCACACTGAGCAGGGAGCCCGACACGGAGCTCGATCCCAGGACCTGAGATCATGACCCAAGATGAAGGCAGTCGCTTAACCGACTGAGCCACCCAGGCACCCAGGAGTATTATAATTTTTTTTATTTTTATTTATTTTTAATTTTTATTTATTTATTTATGATAGTCACACACACAGAGAGAGAGAGAGGCAGAGACACTATTATAATTTTTCATGTTACATTTGAGCCTATGATCTATTTTGTGTCAATTTTTGTATAACGTGTACGGTATATGTTAAACTCATTTTTTTAACATATGATGTCCAATTGCTCCAGAAATATTTGTTGAAAAGATAACCCTTTCCCCATTGAATTACTTTCACAGTTTTGTCAAAGATCAATCGATCATATTTGAGTGGGTGTATTCTGGACTCTCGATTCTGTTCCACTGATAGATGTGCCTCTTCTTTCACCAATATTATACTATCGTAATCACCAGGGCTTTAGAGTAAGTCAAAACCTGGGGACATGAGGCTTCCAACTTTGTTCTTTTAAAAAATACTTATCTCTTTGCCTTTCCATAGGAATTCTAGAATAAGCATCTGCATATCTATAAAAATCCTACTGAGAATTTGTCTGGGAATGTGTTAAAGGTATAGATCATTTTGGGGAAAATTGACATCCTAACTAGACTGAATGTTTCAATCCATGAAACATGGTTTGTCTTTCCACTTATCGTTCCTTCTTTGATTCCTCTCACCAGCAGTTTGTAGTTTTTAGCCTGTTGATCTTTCACTTACTTTGTTAGATTCATGCCTACATATTTCATTTTTTGGAGCTAAAGTAAATGGAATTGTTTTTAAATTTTTCTTTTCTAACCATTCATTGCTAGTGTGTAGAAAAACAGTTGATTTTCGTATGTTCACCTTATATTTTGTGAGAAGATGTATAATTTGTATATTGGTTCTAGGACCTTTTTTGCGGGGAGTAGATTCCTTGGGATTTTCTAATCATATTATTTGTGTATAGAGACAGTTTTAGTTTTTCCTCTTTCATCTGTGTGTGTTTTTATTTTTTTCTCGTGTTATTGCATTGGCTATCGCTAGTACAATGTTGATAGAGATGGCAAAAGAAAGAGGAGACATTGATGCCTTGTTACCAATATTATAGCAAAAGCATTTAGCCTTTCAACATTAAATAAGCTGCTATGCATAGTTTTTTCTTTGGTCAATGTGCTTTATCAAGATAAGGTAGACGCCTGGGGGGCTTAGTTGGTTAAGCATCTGCTTCTCCCCCTCTGCCTCTGTGATCTCTCTCCCTCTCTCAAATAAATAAATAAAATCTTAAAAACAAAGATAAGGAAGTGCTTTTCTCTCTTTCCTGAGAGTATTTTGTCAAATGTGTTTTCTGCTTTAATCTATAGGGTTATGTGGTTTTATTTTTTAGTCTGTTAGTGTAGTGGGTTCCATTAATTGATTTACAAGTTCTGCATCAACTTGACATTCGCAGTACAAACCCCAGTTGATTACAATGTGTTGTTCTTTTAATATATTGCTGGATCCAGTTTGCCAATATTATGTTGCACATTTTGTGTTTGTCTTTGTGAGTAATATTGACCTGTAGTTTTCTTGTACTGTTTTGTCTAGTTTTTTTTTAATTTTTTTTTAAATTTATTTATGATAGTCACAGAGAGAGAGAGAGAGAGAGAGAGAGAGAGAGAGGCAGAGACATAGGCAGAGGGAGAAGCAGGCTCCATGCACCGGGAGCCCGACGTGGGATTCAATCCTGGGTCTCCAGGATCGCGCCCTGGGCCAAAGGCAGGCGCTAAACCGCTGCGCCACCCAGGGATCCCTGTTTTGTCTAGTTTTGATATCAAGGTAATGCTGGTCTCATAAAAATAAGGTGGGAAGGGTTAACTGTCCTGTTTTCTGGAAAGATTGTGAATTATAATATTATTTCTTCTGGGTGTTTGGTACAATTCATCAGTGAAGTCAAATGGTCCTGAAGGTTACTTTTCTGAAAGCCCCTCCCCACCTCTTTCTCTTTCTTACAAACAAATTCCTTTAATAAGAGGACTCACATGATCTATTTCTCCTTGGGTCAGTTTTGGTAATTTGTGTGTTTGAAGGAATTGGTCCATGTCGTGTAAGTTGTTGGATTTGTGTGCTTAAAGTTGTGCTGAGCATTACCTTATGATTCTATAATATCCGTGAGACCCATAGCAATATTTCCTCATCCTTCCTAATAATGGTATTTTGTATATTTGTCTTTTTTCCCTCTTGGTCATACTGGCTAGAAATTTATCAATTTTACTGAACTCTTTTCAAAGGAGCAGCTTTTGGTGTCCTTGGGTTATTTTTGGTATTGTTTTTCTGTTTTCAAGATAACTGATTTCTGCTCTTATCTGAATTTTTTTCCTTATGTCTTCTTGCTCTGTGTTTATTTTGCTCTTTGTTTTTCTAGTTTCTTAAGGTGGAAACATTGATTCTTGATTTGAGTGCTTTCTTCTTTTCAAATATATGCATTTAATGGCATAAATTTCCTGTAAGCATTGCTTCAGCTCCATCCCATAAATTTTAGTCTATTTTAATGTTCATTTATTATTTTTTTGTAAATTATTTTATTGGAGTTCAATTTGCCAACATATATTATAACACCCGGTGCTCATCCTGTCCAATGCCCCCCACAGTGCCCGTCACCCAGTCACCCCATCCTCTCACTTCATTTAATTTTATAATGCTTTCTAATGTTCTTTGAGACTTCCTCTTTGACCCATAGGGTACTTAGGATTATTTTGTATATGGGACACCTGGGTGGCTCAGCGGTTGAGCATCTGCCTTTGCCTCAGGGCATGATCCTGGGATCCTGGGATCGAGTCCTGCATCGGTCTCCCCATAGGGAGCCTGCTTCTCCCTCTGCCTGTGTCTCTGCCTCTCTCTCTCTCTCTCTGTCTCTCATGAATAAATAAATAATCTCTTTAAAAAAGAGAGAATTATTTTGTATGAATTCTAACTATAAAGAGATTTTCCAAATATCAATTTCTAGTTTAATTCCATTCCTGTCGAGGAACATACATTTTATGCTTTCTATTCTTTTAAATGGGTGCGGGCTCATTTTATGACCCAGGATATGGATCTTATTTGCCTTGGCAAATGTCACCTGTGCACTTTAACAGAATGTGCTTTCTGCTGCTTTGGAATGGAGTGCTCTATAAACATCAGTTCTGTCCAGTTGTTTGAAGAGCTTAGGTTTTCTATATCTTTGCTGACTTTACTTATTTTTTATTGGTCACAGAGAGAGAAGTGTTGAAATCTCCAACTATAATAGTCTTTTTTTTTTTCCTTTTCAGTTCAATCAGTTTTTTGCCTCATATTTTTTATAACACTGTTATCAGGCGCATATATGTTTATGATGTTATGTGTTCTTGGTGAGTCTTTTATAATCATGTCATGTCCCCTATTTGCTTGGTAATTTTTCTTGTTCTGAATTCTTTTTTGTATGTCATTGATGTAGACACTTTAACCTTTGTTGGATTTGTCTTAGTTGTGTGTGTGTGTGTAGTCCATCCTTCTATTTTATTTTTTATTATTTTTTAATAATAAATTTATTTTTTATTGGTGTTCAATTTGCCAACATACAGAATAACACCCAGTGCTCATCCCATCAAGTGCCCCCTTCAGTGCCCATCACCCATTCACCCCCACCCCCTGCCCTCCTCCCCTTCCACCACCCCTAGTTTGTTTCCCGGAGTTAGGAGTCTTTATGCTCTGTCTCCCTTTCTGATATTTCCTACCCATTTCTTCTCCCTTCCCTTCTATTCCCTTTCACTATTATTTATATTCCCCAAATGAATGAGACCATATAATGTTTGTCCTTCTCCGATTGACTTATTTCACTCAGCATAATACCCTCCAGTTCCATCCACGTCGAAGCAAATGGTGGGTTTTTGTAGTTTCTAATGGCTGAGGAATATTCCATTGTATACATAGACCACATCTTCTTTATCCATTCGTCTTAGACCTGCCCTACGACCCAGCAATTGCACTGTTGGGGATTTACCCCAAAGATCCAGATGCAATGAAATGCCGGGACACCTGCACCCTGATGTTTATAGCAGCAATGTCCACAATAGCCAAACTGTGGAAGGAGCCTCGGTGTCCATCGAAACATCCTTCTATTTTAATTCATGCATATCATTATATTTGAAGGGGGTTTTTAGATAGTATATATTCAGATCTTTTAAGAAATCCACTCTGACAATCTCTGCCTTTTAATTTGTATTTTTTGACCATTTGCATTTACTATAATTATTGACATGATTGGATTTAGCTCTACTATTTTATTATTTGTGTTGTTTCTTTCCACTGCTTTTATTTTGTCTGTTTCCATTTTTCTGCCTTCTTTTGGGTTAAGCATTCATTTATATTTAATTTTAACTTACTTATTTATTTTCACATCATCTCTCTGCATGGGGGTTCCACTTCCTACAACAGTGTCAGAGTGTGGCAGGGATGCCGAGGCAGGCAGGGTGGGCATTCCTGGAGATGTGGATGACTCCGGTGGTGACTTTGTCCAAACTTCCTAGATCTGAACACTGGTCTTCTTTCCTCCTCTCCCTCTTTCTTGAGGGTCAGGCCCCACACAGTCTGACAGTTTACTCAGCTTCCCTGCTCTCTTGGCATTTTTTTCTAAGACATTCTCCGCTCTGTCTTGGGGTCTGCTGCTCAGAAGACCCAGAGGCAGAGAAGATATGGTGGAGTGTGTGATGGGCACAAACAGAAGCAAAGAATAAAGCTACCTGGCTAAAAGCCCCGTACCATCGCCTGAGATGGCCAGTCTGCTGCCTTGTCCATCTGCTGGGGACGGCCCATCACAGAGCTAATGACCAGGCTTGGGGACCGTGTATGACAGTGGGCTGGGGGCCTGGATGCAGAGGGTTCCAGAGTGGGAGGTGACAAGTCCATTGTTTCTCCCCATACATCCAGAGACTTGCAATGGCGCAGCCAGACATTTGATTTGCATTCACAGATCTGTTTACTAGAAGGTGATTTTGCACTGAAATTCATGAGGCAGTGGAAGCACTACCTGGATTTTAGGATGGATGTGGGCCATCTGTGTCTGTGACCACGTTTCTCCAGGCATCTGATGTGTGTCTAGCAGAGTACTATGGGCGGCTCTGCCTTCTGGTTCATAATCTCAGTTGGCTTATTTACCTTCGTAGCTGGAGACTTTCCCCTCTTGCTTATCTCTGCGCTTGTGAAGTAGAAATAACCTAAAGGAGGGGACCTCTGGCTTCCCCTTATTTACCTGCCGTGGCTGTAGAGAATACACCTGCTGCTCTGGACCTGGCTTGTTCCACCACTGTGGAGGGAGAACGAGCCCAAAGTAGCAGACACAGGCTCCCTCAGTCTATGGAAGTAGACGGAGTCCTCTGCTGTGGTGTCAGGATGATTGCAGGCACAGACTCAGGCTGGAGACTGGCACTCAGCTGCCCAGGGGCTGGACCAGGATAGCATGCACCTATCTAAGCAGCAGATAAATAGTGCCTCCTGTGAGCCAGGACTGCTCTGAGCCCTTCATAAATGTCCATGGCATAGCTATTGTCTCTATTTTATGGAAAAGGTGATGGGGGTGCAGGGAGATCCCCAACTAGCAGGGGGCAGATCTTGGATCCCAGTGCATCTGTGCGACTGCAGAAGGACGCTCCATCCCCACACTAGCTGCCACATGGACGCCTTCCTCTTTAGCAGGGGGGACACCCATTGTGGGAAACCAGAGCTGCAAGGTGTCTGGATGACCAGTCTTCCCAGACAAACCTCTTGCAGCAGCAGCGGTGATCTTGCTGATGATAAGGGCATTGATGGTGATCCCTTTTGAGTCAGTCAAAGGAGCACTCCTGCGCCACGCAGGTGTTTACACGATGTCACCTGGCCTGAGGGCTCCCACCTGCTCTGGAACGCCCTCTGGGCCCTCTCCACCCAGTCACCCCTGCTGCTGTGGAATCTTCATGGGCTGGGGCCGTGGGGGAGAATGGGCAGATGGAAGGGGCAGGGCAGTGGCCAGCCCGTGAGGCCCCTCCTGTCCCAACAGCAAGGCTCCTGCTGGGCTCACACACCTGTCAACTCCCCTGTCACTAACTTTGCCCAAACAGGGATGAGAGGGGCTTACTGATCCTGCTCAGAAAATCAGTCTTTACTGTGGTTCAAATGCCCAGGAAAGCCGCTCTGTCCGCAGCTATGCAGGAGGTTGAGTCTGTGCAGGGCACCCAGGGAGAGGGGAGGACAGGAGACGCCCCGGGGGCTGCAGGAGCCGCGAGCCATCACACACTTACCACTTCTCCCACTTTTCATCTGGGGGCAGCATGAGTTGGGAAGGGGTTGAGCTGGTACAGAGCAAGTGGCTGGAGGCTGGCTCTGACGGGCCCCCCACCTCGGGGCAGGCCAAGGATGGGGCGTGAAGCTCTCCCCCACACCCGTCCAGCGTCCCGGGCCGGGAGCGCAGATTTCAAAGCCCCCACCTTGCCGACGCACGGACTTGTCACGCTGACACATTTAAACGAGGCGGATCCTTCCTTGGAGTAACGTTCGCGACCTTTACTGTTTTCACATATGCAGGGTTAGTCTGAGTAAATTTGGGCACGGAGTCCGCGCCCGGCGGGGCTTTCCTGCCGTCGGGCTGCCATGGCCGGGAGCCGTTCTTTGGGGACAGCCGTGCTGCTTCCTGACCTGGCGCCACCCGAGCGGCACCCTAGGGCCCCTCGCGGGGTAGTCGGGATTCCGGGGTGCTTCCGAGGCAGCACAGGCGTGGGGGCCGTCCGAGGGCCTCGGGGGACCTGTGCCCGGGGGCCGCGGGAAGCTGGGATTGGCAGCGCAGCCGCAGGGGGCGTTTGGAGCAAGGCACACACGGCCGAGCGGGGACAGAGGGCGGCGAACCGGCCGGGCGGGCTGCTTGGGCTGCAGGTGTCGTCTAGAGGAGGCGCCCGCGGCCCCAGGCTGAGGGAGGCTGGACGCCCCTGAGGCCAGCGCCGACCCCCACCCAGGTCCAGCTGTGGGTCATGGGCTCTGGCTTCCCGCAGGGCGCACGTGTCCCTGGGGTCGGACGCAGAGCCCGGTGGGGCCAGCATCCTTCTTTGCAGTCACGAAGCAGGTGGGCCTCTTCGCGGGGCAGGTGGTGTGTGCTGACCCCCCTCCCCCGGGGACACCCGCCTCCTCGATCAGCCAGCTGGGGACCAGCACCCGGAGGACGGGGTCGTGGTCACAGACCGTGGGGCCCTGAGGTCCTCCCGGGCGGGTCTGCACCGTAAAACCCCGTTCGTAACCACCCTGGGGTGCCGTCTGCGGTCTCGGGGGTTCCTGTTGCGCAGATGGGCGGACGCGCGGCTCAGCGGGGACCACGAAGCGGCCGCCGTGCTGGGGACGGTGGCGGTCCTCGGCTCCACAGAACGGACACAGCGGCTTCTCTGCAGACAACGCGGTGAAAGTGTGATTAGTCTGTGCCTTGGGGACACGCCACCGTGCAGCTGCTCTGCCGCGTGGTGGGCACCGTGGGACATGCGGCACCAGGGCCCGAGGACGTGCAGTGCCGCGAGGGCGGGGCTGAGCCACGGGCTTGCCTTTCTCTCCATGAGATGCCTTTTATTCTTGAAAGAACGGCTGACAAGCCCCAGCGACTCAGGCTCCCCCTCTGGCGGGGGTGTCCTCCAGAATGAGCGCGGCGCGGGCCCTCGCCACTTGCACGAGGACGGACGGTATTTGCTGCTAATGATGAAACGTGGCTGTTCAAGCCGCACGCCTCCCCACGCTCCCCCGTCTCACCTGAGTTGCTCACGCTGTGGTCCTCGCTGGTGCTGGGACTCCCCACATGTCCCCAGTGAGCTTGGATCTCATGGGTCTGAGGAGCTCCCACCTGCTGGGAGCGACAAGGAGGCATCGCACAGGTGGCCCCAGGTCGGGGGGAGCAGCTTCCCTGGGTGCACCTGCAGGGCTCGCCTGCCCTGTGCATTGTCACCCCCCAGGGTCCTCAGGGCTGCGGGGGGCTGGTCCCTCTGTCTACCCGGGACTGAGATGCGCCCCACCTTTTCTATAGGGAGGGTGAGCACCTGGCCCTTAGTCGGGTGGGGGGACACACGCTTGAGTGGCCCTATCCTGGTGGAGCCCTGCCGCTCAGTGCTGTGCATTCACACGCGGGGCCTGCTGTGCAGATGCCACTCTGTGGGGACAGGACTCCGTTCTCAAGGCCCCTCCTGTCTGAGAGCAGATAAGCTTCGATCCGAAGTCGCCCACGGTGTTGAGGCCCAAGGTGGCGAAGCCGGCCCGGAACGGAGGACACACGGGGGCTCCGCGGCGATGCAGACGGCAGCGGGGCAGCGGGAACTCGCTTGTCACGGGGGCTGTAGCCTCAGAGGGCTTTGAGGGGCACGGAGGAGTCTGCTTGGCAGGTACAGGGCTGGGGCCGGGGGAGGCCAGGGTGTACAGAGGCGGTGCCCGCGTCGGGAGCAGAGGGGACACGGCCGGTGGGGACGAGGCCTCGCGAATGGCTCGGCCTTGACCCCGGCGGGCGGGACAGCACGTGGGCTTTGTTTCTGCTGCCGACGCCGACGGAGGCACGTGGTCTTCTCTCTCTCCGCTTGGGGACCTTGTCTGCTCGCGGCCACGTGTCTAGGTGTGAGCTTTGCCAGGCTTATCCGGGTTGGAACTGGTTTGGCTCTGACTCTGCATCCGTCTACACGGCTTCCAGGGTTCTCATCGCTTGGCTGTATCACCGCGGCCGCGCTGGTCCCCTGTCCTCCCGGGGCTTCAGTTAGCGACGTTCCCAGGGTGGCTGCCACCTCGCACGCCCGGCCAGGTGTGAGGTGCCTGCTGCCACACGTGCTTCTCCACCCCGCGGGCGCGGGGAGTCTGCTTCGCTTCGGCTGTTGCCGCGTGTTTATCGGGAGCGTGTCGTGGCTTCGGAGTCGTATCCCTTATGATTCGTGTCAGCATCTTTCACGGGCCTGTTTGCCTCCAACGTCTTTCTTTCATAAATTATCTGTTCAAGGGTTTTGCCCACGGGAAAAACCCCGTTGTTTATCTTCTTAACACTGAGCCGATGGAAGGTTTTTTTTTTTTTTTTAATTTTTGATGAAAATTCTTTAAGTGTGTCGGGTGTAAGTCCTCCATCAGTTGTGTGTCTTGGAAATATTCGCCTCCGTCTGTCTTGTCTGTTTATTTCCTTAACAGAATCTTTCAAAGAGCAGAAGGTTTCAGTTTGGATGAAATCCTCTTAATTCTTAGACGGTTTGTGCTTTTTATGTCTTTTCTGAGAAATCGTTGGTCAGTCCAAGGGCACAAGGATTTTATCCCCTGTGTTTCCTTCTAGGAGCTTTGTGGTTCATGGAGACTCGTGGAGAGGGGAGTCTCGCGTGTGGCGCGCGATACGGGGCGAGGACCGTGTTTTCGGCCCAGGGCTCTCCCACGGCGCCGGGGCCATTTATTGCAAACGTCATATTTCCCTCATTAAATGACTTTGGTTTTCTCTTGATGCTCAATGGCCCATACACGCGTGGGGCTCTTTCGGGAGTCTGCTCTGTTCCGTTGATCTACGTGCCCGCCCTCGTGCCCGCGTGACCCCACCTGGGTCGTGTGTGGTGTCACGTCCCGAAAGCGGAACGTGCCGGGCCTCGAGCTCTGCGCTTCATTTCCGGCATTGCTTCGGGTGTCAGGTCCTTTGCCTCCGGTAGATTTTAGACTCCGCGGGTCCTTGGGGCATCTGTCTCCCCGCCCGCGGCAGCGGCCTGGCCTTCCCCCAGCTGGGGCTCTGTGTCCCCAGCGCCCGCGCCTTCAGCCCAGTCCCCTGACACGATGGGACGGCCTCTTCCCACAGAAGCTCCAGGATCGTTCAGTCGTTAAAATATTCCGGTTATTAAAACGGGCCAAATGTTCGCACTTTGCCTCATGCTTGGGTCATAATATTATGCACGTGAGTGTTTTCTCCTCGACCCAGTTTTGATCTCTTACGAGGGCTAAACGGACTCATCACACCGATTTCCCAGCGATTTGTGTTTTCAATAAAATGGGGATGGTTCAATCGGGACCGCCGGGCTCGGTCTGGGCTCCCAGGAAGGTTAACGACGGCGAAGATGTCCCGAGGGCGCGAGGCTTGCACCTGCCAGGGGACCCTGTGCGGCTGCACGTGCGGCCTCGTGCCCCCGTGTGCCGCCCCCGGGCCCGGGCTCCTCGGCTCGTCGCACGGGAAAGCTCTCACCCGGCAGGTGACAGGGTGTGTGGCCCCAGCAGCCTCGGGTCGGGACGAGCTCAGGGAGAAGCTTGTCAGCGTCGTGCTGGGCGGGGGCCTTGGGGCCTGGGTCCGGCCTAGGATGGGCCGACGTGCGTGTCCTGAGTTCCCGAGGAATGTGCTGTGGGCACCTGTGGGTGCTCTTCAAACGGTTGGTGCCTCTTTGGGAAATGCTGCAAATTCCAGCTCTGCCCCCCTCCCATCCCCCTGCTCTTCGACGTTCTCGTAGGGGCTGCTGCTGGGGTGCTGGTCGGCCCTGGGTGTCCCCAGCTTTAGCTCGGGGGTCTCAGCTCCCTGGCAACGCCGTGGGTCACCGGATGGCCTGCAGCCCTGCTCACTGCGGTTGTCTGCTCTTCCCACGAGCTGTTACGTGAGTGACGGTGGGCCTCACAGCCCACGGAGCCCCACACCGAGGACCTGGGCCAGCTCCGCTCCAGGAGACCGCAGCGTGCAGTCAGGGCCCTGAGAAGCTCTGCACGGCACGGCCTCTTCAGCCGCCCGAGCTCGGGGCACCCTCGTGGGTCGCTCCCTGCACCTGCAGAGCCGCGCTCCCGGGACCGCCCGACATGGGCCACTCGGCAACCGGACAGTTGTACCCAGGGCCCCAGCGGGGTGAAGATGGACGTCCTGCCATAAAGAGCCGGGCTCAGCTGCTGCTGCCCTTTTGGGAAGATGAGGTCCCTTAGCCACAGAAATCCGTTAGCGAGAGGAAGGGAAAGAGCTTTATGAATTCAAAGCAAACACACAGATCTGAATGTCGTTGCTGTGGCTCCCGGGGCAGTGGGCTTCACCCAGCTGCCTGGCTGTGTTTGCGGACAGCCCACTGGGTGACGAGCCTGTACCTGGCACCACCAGGCGCCTGCCCTCGTGCAGCTTACAGTCTGCCAGTAAACGAATACAGGAGATGGTTTTAGGATGTGACAAGTGCCAGAGGGAACCAGAGGGAACGTCTTCCTCTATGAGATAAGGCGGTGGGAAGAATTTTCCAGGAGGGGAGATTTAAGGCGCGATCTGAAGTCAGGCGCCAGGGGCACAGTGACGGCAGGACGCATCCTCGGGCAGAGGAGGCTCGTGCAAAGGCCCCGAGGCAGCGGAGG
The DNA here is from genome assembly GCF_048418805.1 of Vulpes vulpes. Taxonomy (NCBI): domain Eukaryota; kingdom Metazoa; phylum Chordata; class Mammalia; order Carnivora; family Canidae; genus Vulpes; species Vulpes vulpes. The sequence goes on along the minus strand of NC_132794.1, from coordinate 117,321,442 downwards.
CTGCTGCTCGCCAAGGCCCGAGAGGAAGAGCCGGTGGAGGTCAGGCAGCAAGTGGTTGCAAGAGGAGCGTATTTAGGACTCAATCCGGTTGTGCTTTTGGAGACTTGCTTGGGCCGCTCAGTGGAGAGTGGACTGTGGTGGGAGAGGCAGCTGGGGCCTGAGTGCTGGTGGCCCAGGCGGGGGTTTGAGGGCAGTGATGGGGTTCTGTGTGGAGTCTGGGGGTACTCAGGGCGCCCACTGGGACCAGAGAGAGCCCCTGCCTTTCTGCCGGGGGGTTCAGGGAGCATGAGGTGCAGGGCAGCCCGGGGCAGGCGGTGAGAAGCCTGGGGCCCCATCCTCGGAGCCGGGGGGTGGGGGGATGCGGGAGTGGACAGCGGCTTGGCTCATCCGTCCGGACGGGCACTTTCCCTGGAACAGGGCTGCTGGCTCCTGCTCCCCTGCGCGGCCGCAGGGTGACTGGGGAGCGGCGGGCCGTCCCCCCACGGGTGTGCAGGGCCCACCCCGGGGCCAGACGGGACAGGGTGAGTGCGCGGCCAGGACCGGTCTTCCGCCCACAGTCCCCCGTACTGAACTCCCCGCCGTCGGAGGTGCGACGCGGGGCCTGACTCGCGGTGACTGTGTGCGGTGTGGCTGCTACACACGCCAGAGATAGAGGCTTGATAAATATAATTTTAAAGGATAACATCAAATAAACTGTCACGGTTGTCAAATTATGTTTAAATATGCTCTGTTTATAAGACCAATTGTGCTCTACACCAAGCAAATAACGTCCTGAGTGGGCAAAGTGAGAAGTGATCACCCCATCAATTATTCATAAACATTTTCCAAGTAAACATTCTCCAAACGTGGCTGTCTGGGTCCTAACCACGGGGTCTGAGGGTTGCAGGGCCCCCTGGGTGCTCATAGGGAGGGGGCTCTGGGGGCACAAACCCCGTGCTGACCTCTCCTTGCACCCCCCCGCAGCCCTTCGGGGCGCCCCGCGTACCCCCAGACTTGGTCCTGCGTCAAGACCAGGTGGACGAGGTCTTCCTCCTCCTCCTGCAAACGCGTGACGCTTCCCGAGCTCCTGTGAGATGGGACACATCCCGCCGGTCGTGGAAACTTCCGGGCCACGAGGAGGTGGGCGTTGTACTGAGCACTTGCTCTGACCGGTCCCAGGCGCTGAAAACATTTGCGCACAACGTGTCGCTCGGTAATAACGGTGCCTCTAGGGGCAAGGGCCGTCACAGCGGACAGGAGTGATATCCCCACAGGGACTGTGGGCGCCAGAAGGAAGAAAACCGCAACAACTCTACTCGGTCTACACACACCAACCGGAGTCTACTCGAAGGCCCCGCAGACCCAGATGTGAAGCCGCAGCTCGCGCGCTGCCAGCGGGATGGCGGGCGGGGCGCGACGGGGAGGATTTTTGTGAGGTTGGGGTAGGCGAGGGGTCTTCGACGTGATCCTACAGCGAAGAGGCACAGGAATTAATAAACGAAGTCTCATCAAAATTGAGGCGTCGGCTCTCCCAAACGGGGTGCCAGGAGAATACAAATCACATATCCACGCGTCGAAGGCTCCGTGGGCGGAATGTGTAAGGGACACGGAAACCCAGTTTACGAAGTGGGCGAGAAACTAGAACAGACACCACGGCACGTTCGCCCGCGCGGAAGCCTCGCTCAGCCCCGCTGGGCAGCAGGGGCACGCGAGGTGCACCCCGGGGGAACCTCGCCTCTCCCGTCGGGATGGCGACCTCCAGTGGACAAGCCCCGGGCCTGCCGGCGGACGCCTGGAAACCAGCCCGCGGGGGGCGGGGGGGCTCGGGCAGCAAAACACGCTCACCCGATCCATGATCCCACTTGGGCATTTTCCCGAGGGCGGGAGAACTCACGTGAACACAGATACCCGTGTGGGTGTCTGTAGCAGCGGGGTTCACACCTGCTCCAAACGGGGGTCAACACAGGTGTCCATCCCGCGGCCGGCAAGTGGACAACGGACAGCGGGATCCTCCTCGCGATGGCCACGGAGAGAAACGCCGAGGCGCACGCGTGAACGGCTCCACAGGCACCCCTCTAGGTGGCAGCTACATAATCTGTGATAATAAATTTGATTTATTTCATATTCTAGAAAAGACAAAACCGTAGGGACGGAGAGCAGGTGAGTGACGCGGGGGCTGGTGTGCAGATGGGGTCGACCGAAGGCCCCGGGGGCTGACGTTCTGGGGGATGGTCGACCCGTCCTGTATCCTGTGCTGTCGGTGACGTACTGTCACGTGTTTGTCGAATTTACAGAATCGTGCCCCAAATACAACGGAGCTTACTGTGTTCAGCCGCAGACCACCGAGGGAGTTCCAGAATGGACGTTCTTCAGTGTCCTGTGCTGACGCTGCGGCCCCTGTTCGCCGGGCTCCACCCACTGAGTGTTGGGGTCCTTCCGTTCTGAGGGGAGCAGTGAGCAGGACGGAAGCCGACGAGCTCCCAGAGCCACATGGAAAACGTGCAGCTGCCCGTTAGCGCCCCTGGTCCCGGGCTGGCAGCGCTCGGGGTGGACGGCGTGTCCACGTGTGGGGCATCCCCGCACCCGCGCCTGCGGGAGCCCCGATGCCTGGGCGTCACCTCTCCGCGGGTGGGCAGGTTGGGCCGTGGCCGGCCTGTGGTGCCCCTGGGGAGCCGCGTGTTCACCTGGCATGGGGAGGGCACGGGCACCGTCTCCAGGTGGCTCAGGGGACGGCCCGGCACACCCCAGCCCTGCACTCTCGGGGAGGCCGTTCCCGGAGGCCCCGCGGTAGTGAGTTAGGGGGACGCTCGCTCGGGGTTCGTGGGGGAGCGCGGGCGCGGATGTGCCATGGATGTGCTCATTAAACGTGAACTCAGTGGTTTGTGGGGTACGATGCGAGTCACGCGCTTGTAGAGCAAGACTCAGCGGTGCAGGTGGGTGCCCAAGGTCACGGCACCCGCGTGTCCACACCCTTGCGGGGGGCCGAGGCCGATGAGGTCGGCGGCTGCCGCTGAGAGAAGCGTGGACGCCTGCGCTGGAGGCCGCTGGTCCCGGTTCCTTCTGAGCTCCGAGAAGCCACCCCGGCCCCCGCCCCCGCCCCAGGTCACAGGGACCCCGGCTGAGCAGGTCCAGGAGTGTGGGGGTCACGGGGCGGGGGCTCAGCTGTGGGGTGGACGGCCCATGGGAGGTGACGTGGGAGGTGACGCGGCTCCTCGGCCCCCTCCTCCCACATTTCTCTGTCATCTCCTGGTGGCTGCTGGCTGGGAATGGGGGACAGAAGCGCCTGAGCGAGAGGCCTGCCCCGGGAGCCCGTAATCCCTACGTGGTGCCCCGGCGCGGAGGCGTCCGGGGTGGGGGGTTCTGGGCAGTGGAGGCCCGTGGTGGTTCTGCCGTCTTTGTCCCAAAGCCCTGGAGGTGCCTCGTGAATGCGTCTGTGCAGAGGCCGCCTGGTGCCGGGGAGCGGGGGGCAGAGCTGCCGCATGTCTCCCCCCCCCCCCCACCGCTGCTCTCCGTTTTCTGATTCCCGCCTCGCTGCGTGGACCTCAGGACTCTGCTTTGGAAAAGGTGGGGGGAGGCGTTCGGGGTGCTGGAAGCACCGTCTGCTCAGCCTTCCCCGGGGGCCGTGTGGGCAGGAGGGGAGGCGGGTGGGCCTCACAGGGCGCCCGGGGCCTCGGGGAGACCCTCGCGCCACGTCCACACAGCTGGTCCCGCGAGGGCCCCTGAGGCCGCCGCCCACGCGGCAGTGACCCGGCAGGTCCCTGCTGGCCGCCCGACGGCTGCAGCCTGCAGAGCCCTCGAGGACCAGGCGACTCGGGCTCCTCGGGTGCTTTCTCCCGCCCAAGGGGCTTTGAGGAGTTAACTGTGCGAATGGGGTGCGCTCGGTGCACGAGAGGCGGCTGGTGTCCGTCAGGCCCCTGGAAAGGAGCTGTCTACCCTCCCTGCCCCGCCCTCCCCACGGGGGCGCCTCCCCTCCCTCCAGGGCGTGGGGGCCGCAGTGGGCACGGGGCTCCTCTGCACCCCCGGGTCTCACGCTCCTGCCCCCGCCGCCTTCCTCCCCTGGTCCGGCTCCTGAGTGCCAGCCCTGTCCCCGTCCGTGTGCCCGGCCTCCCGGCCTCCCTTCCTGTTTCTCCCTCGGGCATGTCCTCTGATTCATCTCCTGCATGGGGCAGGGGGCCAGCACGGGGGCCCGTCCTCGCGGGGGTCTGTCTCCCGTCAGGGGGTCCAGGGGCCAGCACGGGGGCCTGTCCTTGTGGGGGGTCCAGCTCCCATCACGGGGGCCCAGGGGGCCAGCATGGGGGGCCCGTCCTCGCAGGGGTCTGTCTCCCGTCACGGGGTCCAGGGGCCAGCACGGGGGCCCGTCCTCGCGGGGGGTCCAGCTCCGAGTCGTGGACTGACTCCATGTACTTTTGATGGTTTGGTTTTGATGCTCAAGGAACCATCTCAGAAAGGGGGGAACCAATGGCTCCCACCGTCCGATGGCGTGAAGCTGGTGCGTAAGGCGTGGTCTGTGTGCGTGAAATCCACGCCGATGGCCGTGGTCGCTGGCTGCTCCGGCCGTGGCCGATCGCGTCCTGGGAGCTCTGTCTGCACCTCGGCTGGCCTTTCCCAGCAACCACCTGCCTGGATTTTGTTTGTTTTAGAAGAATCAAATTAATATTTTATTTAGGAAAGATGGCCATTCTCAAATCATATATAATTCAAACTTTTCCAAAGGTAAACGCTTAAATCCTCCAGATGGATCTGAGTCACTTCTTGACTGAAACTCGTGGCGTGGGGCAGTCAGGGTGCAGGTGGTGGTGGGTCACGGGCAGGAGCCAGCAGGGCCTCGATTCCTCTCTTCCAGGGCCTGTATGGAGGGCAGGTCCGCAGGGCTGGTGGGCTGCAGGGGGTAGGTCTGGGGGTCTGGTGGGCCACAGGGGGCAGGTCCGGGGGGCTGGTGGGCCACAGGGGGCAGGTCCGGGGGGCTGGTGGGCCACAGGGGGCAGGTCCGGGGGACTGGTGGGCCGTGGGGGGCAGGTCTGGGGGGCTGGTAGGCTGCGGGGGCAAGTGTCCATAGCTGGCCTTGCTCAGGAGCCTGGTCTGGGAGTCACCGCAGGGCTCACTGCAGCCACACGGAGAGGCCTGCTCCTGGGGGCAGCGGCCTCTGAGCTGTGAGGGAGGCCCGGGCGCCCACCTTCCTGTGTCAACACAGGTGACAGGTCACGAGTAACAACCACTAGGGCCACTCAGCCTAGATCCTGCAGCAGGGCTCCTGATGCTGGGTGGGGCACAGATGCCACCTTTCCCTGTGCCAGTGTGTGTGGGGGGTCACACGAGGTGGGGAGGGCTGCCGCAGGTGGAGGGAGGGGCTCACTCCTTCCCTCCACTTCCTATCCCATCACCCCCATGCCCATGTGTCCCCAGAGGGTCCTCCAGCCCCAGCCTCATCTCCTCGGCCTGGTGGTCCTGCTGGGCCCCCTGCCCAGGTGTCCCCAGAACAACCCTGCACCTGCCTTTCAGTCCTCAGGAGTCATAAACTGACCCCGATGATGAAGGCCTTGGGCTGGAGTAATTCGTGTGGCTGGGGAGCTAGAGGGGAAGGGAGGTGCTGGGGAGCTGGGGGGTGGGGAGCTGGGGGTGGGGAGCTGCAGGGGGCTGAGGGGGGCTGGCGTGGCAGGGCACAGGACGGCGGCAGCCCATATGAGGGGTGAGTGATGGAGCGCCTCGGGGCTTCCCGACGGAGGTCCCAGGAGTGAACGGGGTGGGGGGGAGCCACGAGCACTGGGGGGCCATTGGAGCCCCCGGGAGGTTGCTCGGGCTGCACTTCGGGTAAGAAAAGGTGTGGCTGTGGATGGAAGCTTCATGGCTTCAGGGAGCTGTGGCCGGAGTCCGGGGCCGGGGTCTCTCCGGAGCTCGCTGGGCTGCAGGGGTCACAGGGTGCAGGGCTGGGGGTGGAGCACATGACCCTGTTCCCAAGTGACTGCTGTTCTTACAAGAGGAGGGACAGATGCCAGGGATGAGTGGACAGAGGTGGCCGTGCTCATGCCCAGGACAGGCTGGGACAGGCCGGGAAACCAGCCCCGTGACACCCCCGCAGCCGACCCCCAGCCCCCCAGGCCCCTCCTCTTCCCACCTTCAGCAGTGGGCACCTTGGCTCCTGCGCCCTGAGCCCCCGGGACACCCCCCTGCCCCTCCGCCTCCCCCAGCCCCTTCAGCCCCCTCCCCTTCCCGCCCCCTGCAATGGGCACCTCAGTCCCTGCCCCCTGAGTCCCCAGACCCCCTTCCACCCCCTTGCCCTCCCCTGGCCCCTCCAGCCCCCCTTCCCACCCCCTGCAATGGGCACCTCGACCCCTGCCCTCTGAGCCCCCAGAACCCCCTCCACCCCCTCGCCCCCCCCCGCCCCTCCAGCCTGCTCCCACCCCCAGCAGCGGCACCTCAGCCCCCCTTCCTGGAATCATCCAGATGCGTCAAATATGTAATATCTCCTGGTTAAGTTGGATTCAGCGCTGTAGTGTTTATTGTCTGTACTTTGCTCTTTTGCTTATGAAATATTTAAGGCACATGAGAACAGTCATGTACCGAACACCCACAACCCACCACTCATCTTAAGAAATAAAACATGACGATCACACATGACGCTCGTGTGAGCCCCCGAACCCCATCCTTCTCCCCCCGGGGGGCAATATTCTGAATTTGGGGCTTAGCTTTCCTGTGCAGGCTTAAAAGATACTTTCAGTGACGTGTATGTATTCATAAGCAGCATTTAGGTTTATTTTGTGTTTTTCTGACATTTCCGTGCAGCCGCACTACGTCACACATCTCTCCCCCTGTGCTTCTTGCCCACCCACGGCTCCTGTTTCTGAGACTCGCACCCGTGATTCGCGCCTCTGGGCCTGGGCCGCGTTCCCGGGCAGGGGCCGCCTGCCTGTCCTCAGGCCTCCGCCGTGGTCTCCTGCGTCTGCCTTCCCGGCAGCACGAGTTCCACGGCGGGGATACCAGGAGGCTCATGATTCCGGTTTCCACGAACGCCCGGCGTCACCAGAGGTCACCAGCGGTCACACCCTGTCCAGGAAGTGTCCCTGCAGGTGCCGCCGTCTCTGCACACACTGGCCATCGTGTGGAAGGACGAGCACGGTCCCGGGTCCGGTCCGCGCGAGCAGGAGGTGGCCGCATGCTGGCGTGGGAAGCGGGTTCCCGTGGGCCGCTGTGGCGCCTCAGCAGTCAGGGGCTTGGCACTGCCCCGGTGCCCGGAAATCACCGGTGGTGCTGCGGGAGGACAGACGGCGTGGGGCCTGGGCCCGGGGACTCTGCGGAAGGAGCAGTGAGGTGGGAGGCCGGTGCAGCCCAGGGTTGGGAGGTGAGACGTGGGGCACGGGGAGGGGAGGCCGTGGGGCCTGTGGAGGCGTCTCCACGTCAGAGCGACAGGAGCAGAGCCGCCCCCAGGATGGCCGTCCCAGGCCTGGGAGGGCGCCGTGGGCTTGGGCGGTCCACGTTTTCCCTCACCCTCCCGTCTTCATTGTTCTCTCTAACAGAGAACACCCTCTTGTTCTGCCTCCTGTTCAAAGGAACGTCCAGTAAATGATGCACGTCTTGAGGTGGCAGTTCTGGGAGCTTTGACGCGGGCGAGGAGCCAGGCTGTGTCCCCAGGCCCGATCGCGGTGGCACCCACACGTCTCCAGCGCCGGGTCCCGTCTCCCCGAGGGCGTCTACACGGGGGAGTCCTGTCGGGGGTGCTGAGGCTGGCTCAGCTCCCCTGCAATCGTCCCCGCGGACGCGAGGCCATGGTTCGTCCTGCCGTCCTCAGTCGCTGTGCCCTGCGTCAGGATGGACCCGTCTCCTCACCTGTTCGCTTGCGGAACAACTTTGGTTGTTTCCGGTTTGGCCGTTAGGAATAAAGCTGCGGCGAACGGTCAGGACCGGGTTTGCGTGAACACCGGCCCTCACACCTTCAGGGTGCACGCCCAGCAGTGGGGTGGCTGGGGCGCGGGCGCATGTGTATTTGACTTTGCAGGAAACCCCAAGCCGTGCTCCAGGGGCTGCACCACGGTTGCCGACCCAGGGTCTGGCTCACCCACCCGCAGCCGCTCACTGGCTCCCGGGCACCTGGAGCTTGCACACCCGGGGTGGGGGGGAGATGCCAGCAGAAGTGCGGCCGAGCTAGGGCGCCGGGCCTGGAGGCTGGGACTGCATCCCCCCGGAGCTTCTGGGCCCGCCAGCCCCCGCGCTGTGCAGCCATTCACGCCCTGGCAGAGGTGCCTCTGGGGTGCCCCGTGGGGCAGGCTGCATGGCCTCTCCTGTTCTGTCTGCAGGATGCTCAGTGGGGGACCCCAGGAAGGAATGACCCTGACCCCCCCATCTGCTAGGAGTCACATCTAACTTAAAGTAGAAGAAACGAAGGAGTGTGACACTCCAGGCACCCCTGGGGTTGTGGCCTGAGGGCCCCAGCTGCAGTCACTGCGTGGGAGCCGGATGTCCCGCGTCAGGCTCATGGCAGTGAGGCTGTGGATGACGTCAGGCTGAATGGCCTCGGCTTTTCCAGGTGCATTTCCTCATCCTTGCCCAGCCGTGACCCGAACACAAGCAGACGTTCCTGTGGTCGGCGGAATCAGGCACGGGGGGGGGGGGGGGGGGGGGGGGGGGGGGGAGGGGGCACTTTTCTGAGTCGTGCAAATGTGAAACCAGAGATTTCACCTGTTGGAAGAATGAGAGGCATCTGCAGAGGCAGAGGAGGACCTGGGGGAGGAGCCTCTGTTTCGGGGTGTGCAGCCGAGAGGCGGCCATGGCCTGGGTGCTCATTGGTCTCGTGTGTGGACGTAGTGGGGGGGTGTCCTTCCCTTGCAGTGGACGGAGCTCAGGGGGCAGGGAGGGGCCAGCTTAGCAGCCACAGCAGACGGTCAGCACCAAGGTGTGCTCCAGGCCAGCGGGGCGGGGTCGGACACCAGCGAGCTCCCCGGTGGCTGGGCCCTCCCCAACCTGCGGAGGGTCCGCGGCTGGCTCTTTCAGGCCGGACGCCCCCACCGTCCCCCGCGTCGGGCATCGGTCCCCTGGGGCTCAGGCCTTCGGGGTTGGACCAGAACCACCCCCTCCCAGCTCTCCTGGATCGCCAGCCGGCGGACGGCAGACGGCGGGACCTGGGGCTCCGTGCGGTCACACATGTCGTCTGCAGGGGCCCTTTTGTCATGTAAGGAAACAGCCACAGGTCCTGGGGTCAGGACGTCGATGCCTCAGGGAGGCCGACGCCTGCAGACCACGGGCACGCGCTCCGGCCCCTCTGGAAACAACAGCTTTGGGGTGGACCACGGAAATGCCTTTCCTGGGAGCGGGAAACGGGGTCGGCAGAGGGGAGTCCGTGCACAAGCCGACTCAGGTGCCGCTGGGATGAAGCCACGTAGCTGGGTCGAGGCAACCCAGGTCACTGCTGTCCCTTTGCCTCCGCGTCCTCCGGGCGAACTTGCAGCCGCAGCCGCTTCACTCCGCAGGCTGTGTCGTGACAGCCGCAGCCCGCAGGAGGTCGTGGTGCGTGAATGCAGCCCACGCAGGGCTCGCCCTCCCCAGTCAGGCACACACTTAGTCTCGGTGCAGAGGAACCCCCTGGCCAGCTGCTCTGGAGCCTGGCTTTGTGCTTTTGAGGAAGATGCTTCCAGAAGGCTGCTTGACAGTCATCGGCCTGTCCGCCACCAGCCCTGCCCTGCGGGTTCCGCAGTCAGGGAGGAGGGGGCTGCGTTCCCCGCTGTGCACCCCCTATGTGCCCTCGGGTGGGATTCTGACCGCAGGCAGTGTGAGGACCCGGGCCCTGCTCAGAGGGTCCTGTTCCCCAGCCGTGGGGAGTGTGGACGGGGCCCTCAGAGCAGTCCTTTCCCGGTGGCCTGGCCAGTGTGGCCCCAGCCGGGATGACTGTGCGGCCACTGGAGCTCCCGGGGGCCCGGCCGTGGCCAGGGTTTGGGTCTGTGTCTCAGCTCCAGCCCCAAATCCTTCCCTCCCTCCCCAGATGCTCCCCACCCCCACCGGGTCTGCTTCCGGAGAGCCCAAGCGCTACCCATCGCAGCCGTCCCTCGATGGCCGTCACGGAGCCGCTGCCCTGCTCCAGCTGCTATGCGGGAGCTTGAACCTTAGGCTGCCTGCGGCCCCCACGGGCCCCCACTGACCCCTGCGGCCCCCACGGCCCCCCCACCATTTGTACATTATCCTACTGGTTGCACCAACCTGAGGCAATATTACCATCCCCGTTTCATGATGGGAACTGGAGCTCAGGAAGCGGCATAGGCCGCACCGCGGGCCGCGGGGAGCAGGGCGGACCCTGCCTTCAGGCCCCAGTGCCTGAGCCCTCCTGCCTCCCAGGACCCCCTGCCTCTGGGGTGCTGTCACTTCCCGTCTGTCCCCGCTGGGCCCCCTCCCTCCTGGCGCCTCTGCCCTTCTCCCTGGGCGCCCCCGCAGGGCATGACCTCCGTGGACACCCCTGCTCACCCCTCATCCCCCACCCCTGTGCGCCTCGCCCACCCACTCTGTGAGTTGATTCTAGATGCAGAAAACTGGCTGAGCACCGTCCGCGTCCGGCTTTCCCGGCGGGGCGGCTCTGCGCTGCCGCCCCCGGCCCACGTGCCGCTGGGACTCTTCTGCAGCAGAACCAGGCTCCGTTAGAGCAGTCCGGGCCTTCCTCGTCATTCCCTTTCAAGGTCACGCTCCTGAAAGTCACAGTCGTGCTGCTACAAGGAAGGGCTCCTGTTCCCGACAGAGGCAGCGCACAGCACAGCAGGACGCGGTGAAGGCTCATGGACAGCAGGAGCAGGAGGTTTGCCCCAGGACCGGAGAGCGCGCACCTCTCCGGGAGCTGACCGGGGCCGGGCCGGGCGTGGGGGGGCGGGCAGGAGACAGGCCTTGCTGGGGGCGGGCGACCGGGTCCGCTGAATTCCAGCCGTGGGCACAGGGTCTCGGAGCAGGCCTGGCCCCAGAGCCAGGACCTGGGGCATTTACCCACCGGCCGCCCCGTGTTCACGGACGGCGGCTCTGGGGGCCCCGACTCTGCACCTCTGGGCCCACCCGGGGCGGCGCAGCGACACCAGGCTGCCAGGGGAGCCGCGCCGGGGTGTGGGCGCAGACGGTCCCGCAGGGGCCCGGCCTCGCGGGATCCGGGACGTGGGGCTTGCCCTCCAGGTCGGAGGTCTGGCTCAGGGCAACCATCTCACTCACGATTTCAGTAACTTAGATTGCTCCGGGAGGTCTTGATGAAGTCGGGAAGAAGTTCGGAACTGAGACGCGGTGACCACGAGTTCATAGAAATGAGATTTCAAAATAAACGAACAAATGCAAAGGTGTGAACGGGGACGCTGACCCGCGGCTCTGGGGGCCACGCAGGGGCGGCGGGCGGGGTGCCCGGGAGGCTGGCAGTGCCCCTGCGGCCGCCCCTCCTCCTGCGCTCGCCGCCCCCCTCCCCCACTGCAAGGGCAAAGTTCAAGCCGGACGGACGGGACGCAGGTGGCGACTGGCTGGGTCGCCCCTGTCAGGGCAGCGGGCTGCCTCCTGCGCTGGGACCGCCGTGTCCTGCGTCACACTCGCCCTATCCTGACGCCCTCCTCCAGCAGTGGCTTCGCCCGCAGTGGGTCGCTGCGCAGTCGGGGGCAGCCACCTGCGGGCGGGTGGTCAGCGCCCGGGGGCCTTCACCCGGGGCCCGGGGGCAGGATGCCTGAGAGTCGGTCCTCGGCCATAGCGGCGACCGGACGTGACCTCTGGCCAGTGCCCCTGTGCCCCGGGCTCCCTCGCCGTCTCCCTTACCGCCTGCCTTTGTCCCCGCACCTCAGGTCCCTGCACCCCCGTCCAGGGGAGTCCACTGAAGCCGGCCCGCACCTCTGTGAGCACGGGGCACCCCGCGGGGCGGCCTCCTCGGCCTCCGGGGCACCGGCCTCATAAATGCGCTCGGGCTGCTCTTGCCGCCCCCGCAGGACGGACTGGGTGGCGGGGCCGCCGGGCACCGGGTGCGGCCCCCAGCATCGGCGGGAAGCCGCGACCCACGCTCCCTTCTTCCGTCCGCTCTAGGGACGTGAGGGTCTTAGAGAACAGGGAGCGGCCGCCAGTCCGCGCTCTCTGGGTCTGAGGGAGAGGCCTGGAGCCTGGCGCCCGCGACGAGCGCCCGATGGCAGACACGCCCTGGGGCTCGGAGACCCGCGCTCGGCTGCCCGCGGTACAGAGGAGGCGACGTCTGCAAAGGTCACCGAAGCGGGATCTACTTAGATTTTGACCAGGGGCGACATGACGGGGAAGAGCTGATGGGACCTCGGCGCAGCTTGTAAAGGGGATGAGCAGGTGCTCAGGGCTGGTGGCTCCGTGGGGTCAGGGAACGGGCCTTACAGAGGGCGGGTGCCTGCTCCCCTGTGGCTGGCGCTGGGCCCCTGGGTCCCTGGAACTTCCAGGCCTGGTGGTCACCCACCCTTCCAGTGAGGCCCCTCCGTGGTTCTTGGATGGGGCCGCTCAGGCCAAGGGCCAGGCCAGGAATGCAAGCTCGGAGCTCTTGGCGCTGTCCCCGCGCCCCGTCCTCTGGGAGGGGAGGGTCCAGAGCTTGATGACGGTCCGTCGTGCCCAGATAATGAAGCCGCCGTGAAATCCTGAGCTGTGGGGCTCGGGGCTCTTCAGGTTCTGGAGCAGGTGGCGGTGCTGGGAGGTGGCACCCAGCCAGGGTGGGGGCCCGTGCACATGGCTGCTGGTCTTCGTCCTTTCCCATGTGCTTTTGTGAAGTGAGGTAGCGGTGAGGCCCGTGTGTCCCTGAGTACTCTGAGCCACCCTAGCAAGGCACCGAACCCCAACAGGGGGCCACCGGGACCTTCAGTCTGCAGCTGCTGGGTCAAAGGCACAGGTGCAGTTGGGGTCTGACAAGGGGGAGGGGCTGTCTCCTGGGACCCAGCCCGTCACCTGCGAGGTCTGATGGCACCTCCAGGGGGACAGCGTCACCACTGATTCGGGTCGTAGGCACCCAGCTGCGGTCGCAGGCTTGCTTGGTGAGGGACAAGCAGGGGGCATTTCCTAGCCGGGGCCTGGTCCCAGGGAACCCACGCGGGCTCGCTGGCTGAGGCTGGGGCCCGTCCCCAGGTGTCGCTGGAGCACGCGCGGTGCTCTTTGGGTGGCCTTGAGCCTCTGAGGCGGGCAGTGGAGGGTCAGGGTCACCCTAGGGTTGGCCTTGAGCTGTCAGAGACGGTCACGCCCATAAGGCCCCTGCGGAGGAGGCCTGGGAGCGTGTGGCTGGCGTCTGGGCGGGAGGGTTGTCAGCGCACCCACGGAAATGACAGACGTGACCAGGGCACAACCTGGCTCCTGGGACGTGGGCCTTCACCGCCAGAGCCATTCGGCGGCTGAGCCAGGGAGGAGGGAGTCTGGGCCGCGAGCGTCCTGAGCGGGTCCTGGGGGCGCCCACCCGGGAGGGGGTGGCAGCCGCTCTGTCCCGGAGGTGACCGCCCAGCGGCCGGGCACCAAGCTTCCCCTGTCAGCAGACCCCACCCCGGCGTCCTCACTGCCCCTCTGTCAGGGGAGGGGGCTGCGCTGGGGGAGGACGCGTTCTGGTCAGGAGCGAGCCCTTCAGCAAATGTCGCCGGGCGCCTTGTGTCCCCGGGGTGGGGCGCGCAGGCCCCGGCAGAGGACACCCCCTTCCAGGAGGGTGTTTCCCCGGGCGGGGAGGGGGCAGGCCAGAAATTCACGGTGAAGGGGCTGAAGGTGCCGCACAGACGTTGCCCCGCGATCGGCACCGGCGGCCCGGACGCTGACGGGTTGTTCCAACTTTTGGGGACACACCTTTCACGGGAGGGCGCGTCTAGCCGGGCCACACGGTCGGGGGCCCTGCCGAACTCGGGGTGGGCGACAGATGGAGGCTCCTTAGTGGGGAGAAGCATGTCCCCCCGGACACATGTCCAAGTCCTGAGCCCTGGTGCCCGTGGTTGACCTTATTTTCTCTCCTACGGATCCAGCTTCCCCGTGTCCGGAGCTGCCTGGGCCGAGCGCCCGAGGGCCCGAGCGCCTGAGTGCTCTGCACGTGTGCCCCAGCCTGGACGCTCAGCGGCATTTCAGGTAGGAAAAGGGACTTAGGTCAAGGTTAACAGCCGCGCTTTGGGGCAGAGCAGACCCCTGGAGGGGCAGGTCCTCTGCGCCCTGAGGAAGCCACTGGAAGCGCCGCTGGTGGTGGCCTCATCCATGTCACACGGGCGGAGGGCCGGGGGTGGGGGGTCAGACACTGGGAGGGACGAGCAGGGGGAGAGCCGGTTTCCTGGGAGAAGCTGGCTGGAGAGATCTGATCTGGACAGAGGGAGGTCGGAGGGAGGGGAGCTGCTGCAGGTGTCAGGGCCCCTCAGTGCTCAGGAGCCTGCAGACGAGGCGCGTGAGTCCTTGGCTTGGGGCCCGACGGCGTGCAGGGCCTCGCAGGGAGACAAGGAACGCGCGTGGGAGTGAGAGAGTGAGTGCTGGGGGTGTGCAGGGGGGCGGGGGCGGGGCCACTAGCATTTGCCCTTTCCTGTGGGCCCTGCCTCTCCCTGCCTCCCTGACCCCAGATAGACTTCTCGGGGCCCAGGACAAGGTGGAGGGCCCTGGAGCAGTGGGCGACCTTGGGCCCTGGGCGGGTAGACGGAGCACCAGCCGCGAGGAGACCAAGGGACGCAGCCAAGACGCAGCCAGGACGCAGCGCCCCGCTGGGACCATGAAAGGCTGCCCAACCCCCAGGCACCTTCCCCGATGTACCTCCCGCCCTGGAGATGCCCCCCGCCCCGTGTTTGGGCCACCTCCATGGTTACCGGAGAGGAACAGGCCTGGCCCCTCTGCGGCCTCCATGGGTGCCAGGAGACCAGCCCTCCCCTTTGTCAGACCCCACCTGCACCTGTGCCTTGGGCCCGCCAGCTGCAGACTGAAGGTCAGGACCCCCTGTGGGGCTGGGCGACCTGCTGGGGAGCCGCTGCTCTACGACTTTCCCGCCCTGTCTCCCTGCGCAGGCGGGAGAGGCCGGGGGGCCTGAGGCGGGGCCGCAGCTCCCAGCAGCGTGTCCGTCCTGGGGCTGGGCCTTCCAGCCTCCTCTCCCCCGCCCGCTGAGCAGAAGTACAAACAGCTCATTTTCTAAGCTCATGTTTAGAAATCACACACCCGCGGCACGATCGTACGTTGATCGCATCCACGTTTTCAGACGGCTCCGTACTCGCTGTCGCCCGCGGGCGGCCGGGGCTGGAGGGCACGGCTGTGAGCCTGGGTCTGCAGCCAGCCGCGCTTACACTTCGGGGCCGCGTGGGAGCGGCTTCCTGGGAGGGAGTTAGCAGCTTCCTCGAGGCTGAACCTCGGCTCACGGGGGTGCACGCCGGCGTGGCCGGCGGCAGCGCGTCCTTGTCTGCCCCGGGCTCTCCGGGGATCACCGTGTTGTCGTCCTCTGGTCTGGTGGCGCCGCGTCCTGCGGCGGGCTCAGGGAGGAGCGGCGTCACGCGGCCCTGGACGGACTCGCCGGCAGAGTCACAATCACGCCTGGCGCGGCCGAGGCGCGGGGTGAACGCCAGCCGCTGAGACGTGTCGCTCGGCACCTGCCCTGGGCCTGATGCTGCACTTGGTCTGGGTCCAGGAGGCCTTGCCTGTGGGGTCAGGGGGCCAGCTCAGGGTGGGGGAGCAGGGAGACTGGGGGGGGGGGTGCATGCCTGCACTTCCCAAGGCAGTGGCCCGTTTTCTCTGTAGAACTGAATATACAGTTAAGTGTGAATTTGTTTTTTTTGATTTTTTGTTTTTTTTCCTGGAAGGAGCAGCTTGGGGAGAGAGACGGAAGGGGGGACGGGGAGCTCGGGAATGTGGGGGGATGGGGTGCAGCTGGGGAGATGGCCAGGGCCCTCCTGCACACACCCCTGTGCACCCTTGCCCCTGATCTGTGTTGGGGGGATCTTGGGGGTCGAGACGTCTGCCTAGAGACTCAGTTCAGCAGAGGCCAAAGGACTGGCCAGGGACCCCGGAGGCCGAGAGGACTCAGCCTTGTGCACGGTGCAGGCTGTGGGTCCTGACCCAGGGGCTCATCAGACCAGATGCGCTGAGCGGGCCTCTCCGGTGGGGGTGCCAGGGGTTCTCTGCGTCACATGTGCAGGGGGCCAGGGTGCACAGGGGTGTGTGCAGGAGGGCCTGGGGGCACAGCCCCGTGGGAGGACGGGGTGACCTCTGTCCCTGCAGGTCCTTCTGTCCCTCCTCCTCCCTCCCCCTCCCCCAGGCTGGAGCAAAGGTGAGCAGGACGGGGTTTCAGGAGCAGGGAGGAGCAGGAGCTGTGAGCCAGGGGAGGACGGAAGGGCCGGGCAAGCCCGCCTGACCCCCGGATCACCCGGTCTACACCGCAGGTGAGCGCTGCACACATCCCCCCCCCCCAACCCCAACCCCCGGGGACCAATGACAATCCTCCAAAGCAGAGGTGTGGGCTGGGCGGACTCTGCACAGACACACGGTGCCCGCAAAATCCAGTGCCTGCAAAGGGTCAGCTTTTGGGTTTTTTTTTTTTTTTTTTGAGGTATTTCAGGAGTTTTTCCCCTTTAGATGTTTGGTCAAATGTGGACGTTGGGTTAACGTTCATCCGGGGCAAGTCCGGCGCCGTGGTTCAACATGATAATCCTCTGAGCTGGGACGAGCTTCCAGCTCATTAAAGACTCGTCCGTTCGTAGGAAATAATTGCTCATTCTCATGGCTGTTGCACAAAGAAACTGTATCGGGTTCGACTTTGAAGGTGGAACTTATCTTAAATTAGAAGATCAAATTAGAGCCTGAAACCCAATACCATTGTTTACTAAAGCCTTTTCCCCCCCAGAAATTCAAACTCGTGCCAGGCTTTTTCTAATCAGCTGGACGCCCCTTTTGGAGAAGGAAGGAAGCTTTGTTATTCAGAGACAGTTGGGGAGAAAGAACAAAATTTACATGAAAGTCCAGGTGATTTGATGAATATTCATATGGACAATTTAATCAGTGCCTGTTCATTATCTGCATTTCCATGGGAAGCAGGTTCCTAGAATATAAATAAAGATCGAGGAGCAATTGTTTTGACTTTCATTTCTGTCTGCGACGGGGGTTTCTGGCCTCCTCCAGGCCCGGCCTCCGTGTGGCTGCGGAGAGGCCACGTCGGGACCCGGGACGGACGCCGTGGTGGCATCCAGATGGCCCAGGTGCCAGGGTCCTGGCCCCCCACCGTGATGCACTGGGCGGTCACCCGGCGCGGCGTCCCAGGGGATGCCCCTGGTTCTTAGGAATGATCCTAAATCAAATGCGTGGAGAGCTTGGCAGGGACGGGGTTGATGACTCGCCCCCGGGGGGGCGCCCTGGGCTGGAGGTGATGATGTCGGCGGTGGGGCAGACGGCAGTTGGGGGACCCCCACCCCAGCAGCCGGCAGCCGTGGTGACGGTTGTTCCCGGATGTCCTAGACGGTGGGGGCCGAGGCCCTGGGAGGGTTTGGGGGCTGGACAGGGGACGTAAGCCCCAGGTAAACCAAGGCTGACGGTGGCCGTGGGTTCACCTTCCTCCAGCTGTTCGGGCCCCACGCAAATCCCACGTTCATGAGGGTGTTGACCTCATCAGGGGCCCCTAAGCGCGATCAAACTAAAGTGACACCACGACGCTTCACTTGCAGTGGTGCCGACAGGACAGAAAATGTCATCCAAGGCCCACAGCCCTCGGGGACCCCGCGGCGCACTGCAGGCTTCCGGGGGCCGTTTGTCAGGTCGGGTGCAAACTGTCTAACCCTGCGGGTTCCCTTCTAGAAGTTGGTCCCGGAGAAATTACCAGACACCATTTTGCGTGGGACGTTAATTAAAAAACTGATTATGATAACGAAAAAAATTAGGAACAGTTTAAATGCTTGATGATCAGAAGCGGGAGAGCAGTATTAGGGCATCTTAGCAGATGAGCTGACCACGTGGGCAGTGAGAATCGTGCGGAAGCTTCCTGCGGGGCCACGGCTCAGGCGTTGGCGGGGGCTCGGGCTCTGCCCAGGAGTTCTGACCTCAGCGTGTGTCCACCAGCCGCCGGGAGGCCGGGAGGGGGACACGCGGGGGGACGGGGCGGGCGCGGCGGGAGCAGCAGGTGCGCACCCGGATGGTGCATCCTCGGTGTCAAGGCAGGAGCTCAGAGACTCCAGGGAAGCTCGAGCGAACCGCACGGGGTGGGCCAGAGTCTAACCCTGCACCGGGGTCGGTGCCTGCAACCAGCTTTCCCCCCGCGGGGAGTCGCGGGTTTTCCTTCTTCTCCAGGCCTCTCTGAGCCTTTGCGGTTTCCTCCCGCTATGGCTTTGGTGATCTCCAAGAAGTGCAGGGGATGGCACGCAGAAGCCCGCCCCTGTGGTGCGCCTACTTCTGTCCACCCCCCGCGCTTCCGCTCTGGCCCCGGCCCGCGGCCCCGCCGTCTCCCCCAGCCTCGGAAGAGGAAATGCGCCGCCGAACCCCTCTGAACCGGCTGCTCCTGGAAGGCGTCAGGAAAGATGAGCGTCTCTCCGAGCCCTTGCGTTGGGATTAGGAAAGAGAAATGATTCAGGGACTTAAAGATTTAGCAGCCTGGTTGTTACAGTCTTGGAGCAGAAAGATTAATGAGCTAGTAGCTTAACATATGTCACAGGAAAAGAACAGCCATTTAGTTTCTAACTTTGTAGAACGTGAACCAGCTCCCATTTTGCAAGAATAGCTATTTTGTAACATGATTTTTTTTTGCTCTCAAATTAGCTGATTAAAATAAACCGGGGGAGTCACCCAGGGATAAAGAAGGTGGCTCAGGGACAGCGTTCCGGTGCATGCGCGGCCGGGGGGAGCCAGGCCTGTGCCTTAAATACAGGACTCGCGGTTTCCAGGCCTCTGGGTGACCTCTCCCCTCTTCTGGGGTCAAGGGCAGGGAAACTCTGGAAATTTAAAAATATGCCCACGTGGGGGGGCACCTGACTGGCTCAGTCAGAAGAGCGTGTGACTCTTGATCTCGGGGACCTGCGTTCGGGCCCCACGCTGGGTGTAGAGATTACTTAAAAGTGAAATCTTAAAAAAATGTGTCCACAAATTTGTTGACACTCCTCCCTTCAAAGGTGAAGGCTGGTTCAGCGAAGGCCCCTCGGCGACCGGGCAGCCCCGGGGCAGACACGGGCCAGGACCCCCCGCAGCGCGGCCCCCAAGTTCCCGCGCCCGGAGCCGCCGTGAGGGATGCTCGCTGGCGGAGGCCGCCGAGTCCTGGGCCGATGGGCTTCGCAGAAGCAGAGAATACCTGTTGCCCACCTTGCTGCATTGACGCCCACCCCACCTCTTTCTTTCTTAGAGTTTTAAAACAGTCTATAGATATTCTAGAAATCATGTCGTTTTGTCTGGAGAGAATTCTATATCTTTTTTTTTTTTTTTTGCATTTTTACAATAAGAAGTTGAGGGACGTCATGGACGAGTGGGGCAAGTACCAAAGTGCCTGGTACTCCCTACGAGGACACGGTGTGCTCCTTACCTCAGGCTTTTTAACCCACACAGGACCGAAGCCCTCTGTGACCCCTTCCTGGCCTCCCCGGCACCACTGCGCGCCAGGGAAACTGAGGCATGTTCAGGCTGTGGTTGTAACTGCACATGGCACAGATGTCTGAGCTCGAGGGCGTGTGTGTGTTTGAAACCTGCACGTCTGGGAGTGTTTACGTCTTTCCCCATCATTGCCCCCTGCAGGAGGAAAACAAAACAAAATTAATTTAAAATTTTAATTAATTAAATTAAAATTAATGAAATTCATTAATTTCTCCCTAATGAGAGAAATTCAATTGCACGGAATGAGATTTCTCATCTCCCTCTCCCCTCCCCAGAACGAATCCTTCCTCTCCGGGGGGCGATGCTGGCGTCATGCAGAGTGGGTGACAGGTGGAACCTTGTACCTCACCTGGCCTCTGCCTCTGGTGAAGGAAGAAGGTGGGAGAGGACGGGAGGGCGGCCCTGTCGGGCGGCTTTGTTTCCTGTTCTCCCACTTTATAGGGTGACACTGAAACACCCTCCAGGGTGGGAGCCTGCCATGCCCCCACATCCCAGCCCTCGTGGGGTCCGACACCTGCTTTGGTTTTCGCCACTCTGATGTCAGTGCAAGGGCATCTCTGTGTTTTAATTAATTAATTAATCAATCAATTAATTAATTTTATTTATTTATTCCTGAGAGACACAGAGAGAAACAGAGATATAGTGGGAGAAGCAGGATCCTCACAGGGAGCCCGATGTGGGACTCGATCTCCGGACCGGGATTACGCCCCGAGTCAAAGGCAGATGCTCAACCACTGATCCACCCAGGCGTCCCAGCATCTCTGTGTTTTAATCTGAATGTCTCAGCACGTTCAGGCGGCCTCCCTTGTGAATGGCCTCATCACAGCCTTCGTGCGTTTTGTCCACCGCGCTCTTTCTTATGATTGATTTGTAGGAAAATCCTTATCCTTCCCAGATACTAACTATTCATAGGTTGCACACACTGCAAGCGATTCTTCTCCCAGCCTGTGCCTTAATTGTTTTCGATTCGTTTATGATTTCTCCTGTTACACCAGAATGTTACACTTTGGCGTGGTCACATCCATGAGTCTTTTCGTTCACGGGTTATGCTTTTCTCCTTTCTTTCCATGTATTCCATTAGAATGTTCTTGTATATTTTTTTCTAATCTGCTTTTCACGTTGGGCTTTTGATACAGTGGAGAAGTGGGCGCCTGTGATGTCCCCCAGTGTGGGGGCACAAACGTCTTGGAGTTATTTATCAAATGATAAATAGTCCTTTCTCCCATTTGATCTGCAGTGTCCCCTGTGCCGTGTGGCAGCTGCTGTCCACATGTGCACGGGGTCTGGGCTGCTCCTGAGCTTCCTCATCTGCTCTGCTGACCGAGCTGGGCACGCTGGGCCTTTCCAACTCACATCGTGATGACTGTATCCTTATGACGGGTCTCCATGACCTCACGATGACGTTCCTTCTTTTTTTAGAATTGTCTTGAATATTCTTGGACTTTCACGCTCTCATATGGATTTTAGAATACATTTTACTAGTTAGACAAAAAAAAAATCTTTTAGGGTTTTGATTGTATTTGCATTGAGTTTATAGACGAATTTGGAGAGAATCGGCCTCCCCATGAATTTAGGTCTTCCCATTCGTCAACACCAGATGTCTCTGTACTTAGTCATGTCTTTTCTAATGTCCATGAGTAATGCTTTTTATTTTAACTTTCTCCATAAAATCTGGAGTATCTTATGTTAGATTCAGTTTTAGAGGACTATAGTCTCTTTTATTTATTTGCTATTGTGAATGGGATCTTCTTTAAGTCATATTTCCTAATTAGTCGTTGCCGACGTGTAATGACGCTTTTATCTCTGTGTGTTGAGCTTAAGCAGTGGCCTTGCTGAACCTTCTATTAGTTGTAATTATAAATTTCCTTTTATCTTTTTTTTTTTTGGAAAAAGTCATAAATATCTGCTAATGATTGTCTCATCTTTTATGATCTATGTACCTTATTTTTAAAAACGCACATATTTCCTTGGTGGGAACTCTGGTATGATGTTAACTGGTATGGGAGTTATCAGGTGTGTGTCTCATTCCCTGGCAAATCCCACTCAGTGGTCTTTGCAAATGCACCTGGGTGGTCTTGGAGAGCAGGAGACTCCATCAATAAATGGAGGAAGAATGAAAAGAAGGACTCACCAGGCAAAGGAAGTAGCACAGAGGACCCAGATGTAGGGTATGAGGATTTGGAAGTGTTTAGTGCAGCTGCAATAGGGAGTGTGAGGTTCAGGGATGGGATCAAGGAGACACGTCCAGAGATGAGGTGGGAGGGACTGTGTTATAGGGTTTTCAGTCAGGAGTGCCAAGATAAATATTCTTAAATCATCCTTTCTATGATAAAATTTACTGAATAATTCCCTGGATTAAAGTATGGAAATCAATGGATTTCAACAGCTATGTCCCATCACGCCGCCATCACGACAACCACGCCACAGAGCAGTCCTGTCGCTTCACCAAGTACCTGGTCCTCCTGCAAGCCCCAGGAAATCTGCCTTTGTAGTCTTTTGAGTCTGGGCTCTTTCACTTAGCATCACGGTTTCGAGATTAACCCATGTTTTTTGTCTGCATCCATAGTGTATTCTTTTTTATTGTTGAGTACTATTCTGTTTCATGAATAGACCGTCATTTTTTAAAAAGATTTTATTTATTCATAGAGACACAAAGAGAGAGAGAGGCAGAGACACAGGCAGAGGGAGAAGCAGGCTCCATGCAGAGAGTCCGAAGTGGGACTCGATCCAGGGTCTCCAGGATCACACCCTGGGCTGAAGGTGGCACTAAACCGCTGCGCCACCGGCGCTGCCCTAGACTGTCATTTCTTTAGCTCTTCACCAGTTGATGAGAATTTGTGTTGGTCCCAGTTTTTGGCTACTATAAATAAAGCTGTTATGAACATTTGCAAGCATGTGCTCATGGGGGTATGTGTTCATCTCCTATGAGTAAATACTAAGAATGGGACCACCAAGTTACACGGTGAGGATATATCTAACATTATAAAGAACTGGCAAATGGAACTCCAAAGTGGCTGCGTCATTTTGCAATTTTACCAGTAGTGAACCGTTTTAGTGGGTATATAGTGGTATCTTATTGTGGTTTTAATATACATTTCCCTCAAGACAAATATGTTGAGCATCTTTTCTCATGCTTACTGCCATTTGCATATGTTAGTTTGTAAAGTATCTGTTCCACTATTTTCTTAAAATAAAATAGTTTTCTTCTTGTGTTCTTATTACTGAGTTGCAAAAGAGTTTATATATTCTGATTGCAAGTTCCTTCTCAGGTATGATTATGTAATACTCTTTCCTAGTTAGCTTGTCTATTAATTTTCTTAATAGTTTTCAAAGAGTAAAAGTTTTACATTTTGATGAATCCAATTATTCAGTTTTTATTCTCATGGCTCTGCTTTCTGTGTCCTATGTAAGACATTGTTGCCAGCCCAAGCCGAAAGACTATCACAGCAGTGTGATGGTTTTAGCTCTTCGTTCAGCTCTAGGATCCATTCTAAGTTATTTTCCTATATGATGGTGAGATATATTTGTGATTTGTTTTCCCAAGTGGATAATCCAACTGTTCCAAGACCATTTGCCGGATGTTCACTTTTGGATCTTCTTTTTCTGTGCTTCATTTGGGAAGTTCATATTTCTAGTGTTTAAGTTTGCTAAAATTTTCTTTCAGAATGTGCAAACTGCTGTTGTTCCCATCTAGTATATTTTTTAAATAAATGTTTTGTTTTAGATTTGGAGAACTACTGCAGAGATAGTTTGGAGAGGGATTGCTTGCTCCACGCTGTTTCCTCTACTCTTAGTGCCTTACATTTGTAATGTGCTATTCATGAACCAATAGCAATATGTGATTGTTAATAGAAATCCACACTTTATTCAGACCCTCCTGTGAAAGTCCTGATGTACAGCCTCTATGGGAGGCTCCAAATTTTTCAAAGCAAGATATTCTCATCTCTTCAAGAAGAAAGGCATCTTTGTCTGTTCATTTTGTGATGTATAGGTTATAAGTATAGCCATTTCTAAAATTGTGCCATCACTCAAAAGAACTAATTAAAGCAAGTTAATTTTAGAAAGGGAGATATATTAAGGAAAAGCTCTTGCTCAAAAGCATACAGATCAGCATCAAGGTAAGGACTTCCCCTCTCACCACTCCTTCTCAACATTGTACTGGAAGTCCTAGCTAATGCAGTATGAAGAAAAAAGGAAATAAAAGTATACAGGTTGGGAAGGAAGAAATAAAACTGTATTGCTTCATAGATGAGATGATTATTTATATGAAAAATCTGAAAACCAAAACCAAAACCAAACACAACTCCCGGAACTAGTAAGCAATTATAGCAAAGTTTCAGGATACAAGATTAGCATACAAAAGTCAATCACTTTCCTGTGTACCATTAATGAACAAATGGAATCTGAAATTAACAACACATTATCATTTACATTAGCATCTTCCAAAATGAAATACTTAGGGCATAGATTTTATAAAATATGTACAAGACCTAAAAGAGAAAAACCAAGCTGTGATGAGTGAAATCAAACAAGACCTAAATGCACGGAGAGGAATCCCATGTTCATGGATAGGAAGACTCTTATCATCAAGACATCAGTCCTTTCCAGCTTGGTCTAGAGAGTCAGCACGATCCCCATCCCAATCCCAGCAAGTTGTTCTGTGGGTGTGGACAGCCTGATGCCAAAGTTCAGACGGGGAGGAGGCGCAGGCCCAGAATCACCCACAAATACTGAAGAGAAGGACAAGGTTGGACGTCTGGCACCGCCCGACCTAAAGACTCTCTGTGAAGCTACGGGTGTCCAGACGGTGTGTTGTTGGTGACAAAGTAGACCAATGTCCATGGATCAGAGCATCAGGCCCACGTAAATACAGTCGACAGATGTTTGACAGAAGAGCAAGACACTCTCTTTGGCAGGTGGTGCTGGAGCAGCTGGACATCCACTTGCAAAATAATGAATATAGAGCCAGACCTCAGGCCTTCACAAAAGTTAACTCAAAATATATCGCAGACCTAAATGTTAAACATGAAAGTGTAAAACTTCGAGAAAATAAAATAGAAAGTGTAGGTGACCAGGGGTTGGCAGGGGGTTTCTATATAGAACACCAAAGGTACACTTTATGAAAAAAATAACGAATAAACTGGACTTCATTAAAGTGACTCTGTGAAATATAATGTCACAAGAACGTAAGATAAACCACAGACTAGGTGAAAACATTTACAAAACACACATCCAGTAAAGGGCTGTTATCCAAAATAACCAAAGAACACTTAAAATTCAACAATAATAAAACAAACAGCCTGATTTAACAATGGCCAAAAGACTTGATGAGAGACCTTGCCAAAGAAGATATATGGGTGGCAGGTAAGCATTTGAAAGGATGTTGAATATCATACGTGATCAGGGTATTGTAAACTAAAAGAACGATGAGATGTTACTTCACCAACCAGAGTGGCAAGATCCTAAACAGTGACAATAGCAAATGCTGGTAAGGATGTGGAGCAACAGGGACTCTCATTCGTCCCTGGTGGGGATGCAGAATGGTTGAGCCAGTTGGGAGGCAGTTTAGCAGTTTCTTACAAAATATGATTTAGCGATCACACTCCCCGGTATTTGCCCATATGAATCAAAAACTTACATTCCCACTAGAATCTCGTGTTTATTCGTAGTTACCACAGCTTGGAAGTGACCAGGATGTCCTTCCGTCGGCGCATGGATAAATAAACTGTGATCCATCCAGACACTAAATATCATTTCTTGTTAAAAAAGAAAGAGGATCAAGCCATGAGAAGACAAGGGCCATCCTAAATTCGTAGTGCTAAGCGAGAGAAGCCAATCCGAAAAGGCTGCATAGACATGATCCCAACCATACGACGTTCTGGAAAAGGCAAAACTGTGGAGACAGTAGAAAGATCAGTGATTTCAGGGGTTGAGGGGAGGGAGGGGTGACTAGGGAGGGAGCACAGAGGATTTTTAGGGCAGCGAAGCTACTGTGCATGGTTCTGTGATGGTGGATGCACCATTTGTCATTACACATTTGTCCCAACCCATAGAGGGTACAGGCCGAGAGTGGGGCTTGTGTGAACTACGGACGTGGGGTGATAATGGTGAGTCAACGTGGGTTCACCTGGTGTGGATGCGGGTAGTGGGGGAGGCTGTCCTGGAGGGGGTGCAGGGTGTGTGGGAACTCTCTTACTTCTCCTCAATGTTGCTGTGGAAACTGCTCTAAGAAATAAAGTCTATTAGTAAGTAAAAGACTCCAGGAAAAAAAAAAAAAGTGTGCTGGAATTTCCATTTGGATAATGTCGTATAATAACTTTACAAAGTCACACATTCTTGAGCGATTGTTCTCAAGGATCTTTTTTTGGGGAGTGTTTTGTCTAGCCCACTTTTCTTCTTCCCAGTAGAAAGGTTTTCCTCCCTAAATCTGCTTAGAAGGATAGTGAATTAATTGAATTGCTTTATTTATACTGTCGTGTTCACTTGATGACTGCCCTGTTTTTTTAGAACTCCTGAAATAACTTAGACAAATTAATTAAGATGACAAGTTGAGCATGAATATTACATTTCCTTTTTAGAATCATGATTTGGGTAGACTGTAATTTGAATTTACTGCATTTTAATTCCTAAAATACTTTTTCAATCTCTGGGGAGGGGAAAAGCATCTTTTCAGGGATCCGTCCTTGTCTTGAGCTGCTAGATTTTCGGCCGTGGACGCGTCTGTCTTGAAGAGGCTCCAGGGCGGGTGGGGACAGGGAGGCCTACAGGTGGCCCCTGGTGCCAGCAGCCCCTGCTGCGCCTTCTCTTTGCAGGCCACTGAGCTCAGCCACCTCCTCCTGCAGGGAAAGGACGTGACAGGAGCCTCTGAGCCTGGACCTGGACCCGAGTGTCAACCCAGGCTTCTGGGGGTCCGAGGATCTGCAAACGCTCTGTGACGTTTGGGCAAGCACCACGGTGGCTCCTTTCACCCGAGAAGCTGACGGCCCCAGCATGTCAGTGAGCCCTTCAGAGGAGGCAGGAGAGGGACAGGGACCACCCCTCACCGTCCTCTGCGGGCAACACCTGCGGAGTCCCGCGTCCCTCTCGCGTGCGGGCTTCTCCTGGCTCTGGGTGGGGGGTGATGTGATGGCGATGGTGGTGGGGGCCCGACTCAGGCTCCACGGGGGCTCCCGCCCGCAGGCTCCTGCTGCTGCCTCTCCTCTCAGGGCAGTCACCTCGGTGGCATTCGACGGCGGTCACCAGGTGAGGGGGTGGCATGAAAACCTTCGTCGCTCTGCTTCTGTGTGAGGGACGAGGTGATTGCTGCCCACTGCGTTCCGGCCCCACGAGCCCCCACAGAAGCCACGCGGCATCTTGAGGAACTGGCCTCGAGCCAGCGGCCTTGCTCAGGGACGGCCACTGCGGAGGGAGGCAGCTCTCAGGACCCCTCCCCGCCGTTGCCCTGGGGGCTCCTCTGATCCAGCACAGCGGACCTGGGCCCCTTGTCCATGCAGCCCTGCACGTGCACACACCCCCACGTGTGTCTCGCTCTCCCAGTCCCGTGGGCCATGGGGCGTGAGTCCCTGGGACAGGTCCTGTCCTGCTGGGTGTCGCGCCCCAGCGCCAGCTCTGACGCTCAGGGGTGCACAGGGCCGCCGCCCAGCCCCGGGTTCCACGGCGGCTCCTGGCCCCCTGCAAACTGCTGTTCGGCTCTCAAAGTCTATTCCATTCCTGCTGACGGTCGATTGTTTTTAAGATTCACGGCCGTGGGGAAGGAAGCCTGTAGTTGGAGAGCAGACCCGTCCTGGAAGATGCGGCCCTCGGGCGCTGCATGCGGGCCTCTGTGCGCAGCCGCGCCTCCTCCCAGGCCTGGACGCTCCCCTGCCGTCTGGCTTCCGCTGGGCCCCGTAGGAGCTGTGGGGGGGCCAGGACAGAGTGTGTTCTCCACCGCTGCACGGGGCCTTTGCACCTGCCCCCACTCCTGTCCCCACTCCTGCCCCCTCCTGCCCCCTCCTGTCCTGGACCTGTCCCTACTCCTGCCCCCACTTCTGTCCCCTCCTGTCCTGCACTTGCCCCTGCTCCTGCCCCCACTTCTGTCCCCTTCTGTCTTGCACTTGCCCCTGCTCCTGCCCCCACTCCTGCCCCCTCCTCTCCTGCTTCTGCCCCCACTCCTGCCCCCTCCTACCCCCCTGCACAGGCCCCCCTGCACCTGCCCCACACCGGCCCTGCTCCCCACCCCCAGCTCCTGGCCCCATGGTTCTCTCCCCCAGGGTCTCCCCTCGAGCTCCGCCCAGCAGAGGTGACAGCCCTGCTGGGATGGTCTTGGCCTCCCCACGCCCGCGGAGCAGACCCCTTTCTGAAACCTGCGATTGTCCCCATTTGCACGCGCAGGTGCACACCAGGCGAGCGGGACAGGGCTTGCTCGCCGTGCTCACTGGGGCTGGCACCCTGGCCGGCAGGCCCTCTGCGCCTCGTCCTTGGCGGTGGCAGCCCGGTGCCAGCCGTCCCTCGCCCGGTCGCCCGGCTCCCTTCTGCCCGGGGCCTTTCCTGCTCCGGTCGCACGGGTCTGGCAGCAGACAGCTCGGGCGTCAGGGTGCACCTCGACTCGTCCACGAGCGGCTGGGGCGCGTGGGTTGCTGGGAGCCCTGTTCTACCCGCAGGTCTTCCTTCCTCGGTTTGTAACCGGAATTGCGAAAATCTCATCAAAGAGAAAGAGAAGCACTTTCAGCTTCTAAATTAGGGAATTTATGGTAATAAATCAAGACTGCCTACTGTAATAATCATAGAAAAACATGATAATATGATTTACTCTTCAAAGCATTTCTAATATAATACTAGAAAAATTATATTTCAGCTAATATCTGGTTAGCCTGTTGTGAGTGTATGAAAATATCTCTGGAAATATTAATATATACTGCCAGCTTCAGCTAATTAGAGAAATAGTTTTAGGAGGAACGGCCTCCTGATAATTTAATCATGGTGCGGTCTTTGCAGAAAATTATGGTATTTGTTATTAGTTCCTTCTGATTTTCCCAGGAATGAGAAATCTGATATCATCTCTTACCACGTGAGCCCAAAATCAAATTTTATGTAATTGTGAAAATGGTTCTGATCTGAATGCTCTTGAGCCGGGTTCCGGGGTCCTCCCCGTCCCGCAGACCTGCCGGGGGGCGTTCTCGGGCTCCCCCCAACCCCGCTGGGCAGCTAACCGCTGCGGGCCGCGACCGTCGCACCGACAGCTGGGAGTCAGGAACCTCTCAGGAAGGGTTTCTTGTGCTTCGACCTCAGGAATGGTCTTCTCACCAAGACGTTTTGGGACTATTTTTTTAAAAAATTACGTTAATCACAGCATTTTTTTCAAAGTAAAAAAGTGGGTTGAGCCCGAGCGTGTCCCAGCTGTGACCAGATGAGGGGCTGCACCCCGCGACCCACGTCCAGGGTGATCGCACGCAGGCTCTAAGGCGGGGGTTTGCTGAGTTCTTACAACAGGTGTGGTTATAACTTTAAGCGAAACACGCAGAAGTCAGTCATTTGTATTAACGTGACCTCGGTTTTGGGAAAACCATCTGGGCCAGAAGAAGGGGGAGGGAATATTTCAGCCCAGGAGCACCCGTGCGGTCCGGGGGGAGCCCGGCTTGCAGGGCGACGTGTGGGGACCCAGCTCTGGTTTGCCGCCGCCGCCAGCGGGACCAGGTGGGCCAGGCGTGGACGAACATCAGCGCGGGTGGGAGGCGAGGTCCAAGTGTGGATGCATCTCCCCAGGGTGCTCCTCACCCTATGAACCGGGAAGAAAGACAAGAGGAGAAAAAGAAGCTTCTGGCTCCGAGCCGGGGAGGGGGCGCAGCCGCTGCTGTCTGCCCTCGGGCCGGACCCAGCCCCACCCAGCCCCACCCCGCGTGGGCAGCGGGAGAGCCCGAGCCGGGGCGCAGAATCACAGACGGCCTTTCTATGGTTCCCGTGTTCTAAATCTTTCCGTAGCAGGTGTAACTTGGGTAATGGGATGTTTGCCCCTTGCTGACATCCCAGCCCTAAGGCCCCCTGGATCGGATGTGGGGACGGGGTTCCCAGCAACGTGACGCAAAGCCCCGCCGGCCACCCGCTCCTCACTCCCGTCCGGCAGGGACGCCCGTCACTACGGCCCGTGCGGCTGATGGTAGGTGAGGGGCAAGCCCCAGACTCCATCCAGGGTCTGCTTTCTAGAACTCTCCATCTCTAGTACCGGCTGACTGAGACCGAGCTCCCCCAACAGAGCCTGGGACACGGGCCTGAGCTGGGTTATCAGGCAGGTACTCGGGGCCCCGGAGAGCAGGAGTGAGACGGGAAATACAGATGCTACCACGCTGTGGCCGTGGGTGCCGGACTCCGTGGGGCCTCTGACGCCCCGTCTGGTTGGGGGCCTCGGGGGGAGCCCGGGCCACGGTGGCCCTGTGTTCGCGCACACACACGTGCACCTCCTACAGGCGACCCCCTGCCTAGTGGGAGGTGAGGGGCTGAGCCTGGGGTGTCGGGGGCCCAGTGCACAGCGCATCAGGGCAGGGCAGGCCCGGCCGCTGTGGGGGCGGGAGCTGGAGGTGTCCGAGCGCTGCAGAGGCATCCCCCCCCCCCCATGGGACCCGCACACCGGGGGGTTGGCAGCGTGGGCTGCTGTGCACCCCGCAGAGGTCCCGGCGTAGGGGGAGCGGGCAGGGGCCTTCGTGCAGGGGAGAAGCCCCTGCCTCTGGGGACAGGCACGCCGGCGCCGCTGAGCCCAGCCCGCCCTCCCCTCCTCTGGCCCAGGCAAGGCTACCAAATCCTCCTTCCCCCTTGGGCGCGGACCTGCCTCTCGAGCTTTCCGTCACCTCTACCTCCCATACCAGACGGGAGAGGTGGCTTCTGTCCTCTGCTCCCGCAGCTTGTTTCTGCATAAACGGTCATCACGTTAGATCCCAGGTACACACACGTCTGTTTTCCTCGCAGGCGGCGGGTTTCTCGTGGATGGAAACTGGACCTTCATCCTCTGAGCGCCCGGCATCTGGCCCAGCGGCCAGTCCAGCCAGACGGTAGCTGCTGCACAGAGGTAAATCGCCCTGCGCGGTCATGATAGAGAAATCCGTGCTTTCATATGAATAAGTACGCAGGACCCGTAAATATGGGCGCGTGTGTGTTCTGTGCTCCTGCCCACCTACCGTCCGTGTCGCCGTCCGCCTGGGACTGCAGGACGTACACCCTGGCCCGTGTTCAGGACGACAGGACAAAGATGCGCTGCTGGCGTGACGTCCCCGAGAGCCCCAGACACGACCAGTCCTTCCTGCCCCCGGATCAGGACTTTGAGTCTCTCTTTTTTTTTTATTTTTATTTTTATTTTTATTTTTATTTTTATTTTTATTTTTTATTTTATTTATTTATTTATTTTTTTAGGACTTTGAGTCTCAATCATCTTTTTTTTTTTCTTTAAAGATTTTATTTATTTATTCATGAGAGACACAGAGGGAGAGGCAGGCTCCATGCAGGGAGCCCAACGCGGGACTCGATCCCGGGACTCTGGGGTCACGCCCTGGGCCCAAGGCGGCGCTAAATCGCGGAGCCCCCCCGGCTGCACAGCTGAGCTTTTTCTGAAGGTGCCGGTATGTACATTTCCCCGGGGAAAATCTCCCAAATTTGATCAGATTTGTGAAATCCTCCATGACCCAAACGAAGCTGAGAAATGCTGCCTCGAGGCTGGTGTCCAGGTTATGCCCATCCCCCCGCCCCCCCGCCCCCCCCCCCAGGGATCCGTAGTGAGTAAATTGACATATTTTACTGTTGTCCCCTAAAGGAATGAGGACACTTCCCTGGAAGGAGGCAAACTTTACTTTTTGGAACACGCGACCCCTGGTGGCAGCACATTTTCATCGCAGATCCGGACTTTTGAACAGTGACCGTATTTGGAAAAAGGACGGAGCCAGTGGCTTCAGCGGCAGCGGCAGCAGGGCCTGAGGGGTCCCCCAGAGCCGTGGGGCGAGGCCAGGAAGGATGGCAGGCCCCGGAGTGGGCCGGCCCCCACGTCGCCCTCGCCAGCGCCCGGCCAGAGGCAGAGGCATTCGCATGGACTCAATTTGTTGAAAAAATCGTGTTCTTTGAAAAAACACTGCCAGCGCTATCCTTATGGTGTTGAAATTCCGGCCTTAAAACCCCATGTACAGGCACCCGAAGACTCTTTTTCTGGCCGAGCTTGCTGCCCGTTCTGGATCCTGCCCGGGGCCACACGCGCACAGACGTCGTGATCACCCCCAGGGCGCCTGACGGGACCCAGGAAGCCCTGGTCCCCCGTGGGGGCCGGTTGTGGAGGCTGCGCCGAGCCCCCGCCCTCCAACTGCCTCTCAGGACGGCGCTGCTCACGCAGGAGCCATCCCGAACCTAAGACTTTAGGGAAAGGGAAGGGGGCTAACGTTTGCTTGTCATGGGGAGGGCGGGTGGGTGGGGCGGAGGGTGCTGTCACTGTGGGTGGCTCACGGCGGGGCCCACCCGGGGACTGCGGCTCCCCCGCCAACCCCACTGGAGCTGGTTGTGAGCATCACCCCCGGGGACCCACACGGCCCTTAGGGAGTGAGGGCTCCCGCCTGGCATCGCAGCCCCCACCCCTGGAGCTGGTGCTGCCCCGTGGTGGTTGGTGACCCGGGCAGGTGACCCCCCGAGCCCCGACACAGCAACACAGCAAGGGAGCCGCGTGGCTGGCGGGGCGTGTGGTCACATCCTCCGAGGCGGGCCCTCGGGGAGGCCGTCTGGGCGCGGGGAGCCCTGTCCCCAGGGCTCGGGAGGGGCTGCGGGGGGCGAGGGGCAGGCCGGCCGGCTCCGCGGGAAAGGGGAGGCCAATGCTACCGTTTCTTCCAGAAGCCGAGCAGGATGAGCTCCGAGAAGAGACCCCCGAGCTTCGCATCTGATGAGCGTCCAGCGCGAAGACGACATTGCTCCCCCGCACGTCTCCACCCCAGGGCAGTCCACACGCACGCGGCTGTTTCCGGCGAATCCTCGCGTTCCACGGGGCGGGGGGGGCTATTGCTCCAGGTGCAGAAATAGCGGCGCGGGTACCCCGTTCTCCTGGGTGACAGAGCGGCGCAGACAGGGCCCGCGGGTGAATCAAGAGCAGGTGAGTGACCGTGGGGCCTTGTCCCCCGAGTGGGCGCCTCACCGTCTCCAGAAGCAGACAGCTCTGCAGACTCGAACCCGGGGCTGCGCGGCCGAGCTGGGGCGCTGGGGCCGCCGGGTGGGGGCGCAGACCTGTTCCCAGCGCCCAGCCGGGCCAGGGCTCCGGACGGAGAGGGGGATGCCCCCGCCTCCACGAGGCCATGCCTGCCCCTGGGCCCGACGGGCGGCCTGCAGCTGGCCGGCCCCCAGTCACAGTCCACGTTGCTTCCATGTGGCTCGGCGTCCCTTCCTGCGTCCCCCACAGTCACGGGTCCAGGTTCAGAATCCACTGACGCCTGACTCCGTGGGAAGGCACCAGGCGGAGGCCGCTCCTGCAGAAGTGGAGCATCTTCGGGGGCTGTCAGGTGCTGCCCGGACCCCTGCCTTGTGTGCAAGCCCCAGGAGGGTCTGGAGGCCCCACGGCCCCTCGCGTGGGCCCGTGGCCACTCCCCGGTGTCAGGAGCTCCGCCTGCTGGCACAGGGTCATGTGTGTGGCCCCCCAGGGTGGAGGGCCGGAGCCTGGTCTCCCCTGGGGCCCTTCGCGTGGCCCCCGTGCCCCTCGGGCTGGCTCTGACCCTCCCCGAGGTGGTTCTTTGGCAGCACTCGCCGGGCGACCTAGGTCAGAGGCGCCGGGCCTGCTCCTGGGCCGTCTCTCCCGTGTCTCTCGGGAGGGGTCTTGGCCGGGCCGTGTTGCACCTGGTTGTGCTCCCACCGACACCTGCTCCCTCCTGTGCCTGCTGTGTCCGGGGCTGCATCCTGAGCTCCTGACTCCGGGCGGCCCCGAGACGTCGAGGGTACCGGGGACAAATACCTACTGATCGAAGGATGGACGCACAATCCACAGCGACCAGCCCAGGACCAGCCCCTCACCCGGGGCCAGTCGGAAAGCAGCTGCGCCCCGTCACACTCGGCGGAGGGCAGCCCGGGGTTGGCAGCAACTGGTCCGGGAAGCCTCACGGCCGCCCCTGTGTCGTGAGCCCCAGAGACCCAGCACCTGCTCGGTCCCGACGTCCCCCCTGCCCGTGGCCGCCACCGCCCGCACGTGGCCCAGGGGCAGAGGTGGCCGCGGGGCCGGGGGAGAGCCGGGTGTGTGGGCCTCTGGGTGCGCGTCGGGGGTCGGAGAGGCGGGGCTCCGGCTCCGCTGCAAGGCCCCTTCCCCTCCGCGGGTATAACGTCGGTTCTTGGCTGTTTATGCCTCTGCTTTTGAGAAAATCAATAAAACGTAGGGGACGTATATTTAGTGGCGCCCTTATCTCCGCCCGCAGATAAGGCCGGTGCGTGTGTCTGGGTTGTTCTGGTTTCCTGCGAGTCTGTTATGAATTTTCTCTTGTGTCGCGGTGCCGGAACCATCCAAATGTCTGTGAACGGTGGCATCAAAATGATGGTTCTAGAATATTGACTCTGACGTCCTGCAGGAAATCAGGTATATGATCTCTTCTGCGGAGAACGTGCTCTCCCGCTACCGTTGTAGAAGCCGCGGAGACGCTGCCATCGACCTCGTTGGCTCAGACTCAAGGGGGCCGCGCAGAGGCCGTCGGGAGGTGCAGGGGCCGCCCAGAGCTCCTGCCGTGGGCCCGGAGCCCAGCCGTGCGCAGGTCCCCACCCCTCATGCGGTCCTGCCATGCTCCGCCCGGGCCTGGCATCCCTCCCGGGTGGGTGCTCCCTGCCATCCCCCCCGGCCCCCCCCGGGTCTTCTAGAACCCTCCATCTCACCCGGTTCCCAGAGGGCAGGACGGACACACTCGGACCATCTGCCTTGTCTGGGGCAGGGGCCCGCCCCGCTTTGCTGTCTCCCCCTCTCTGCGGGCGGTGACCCCGACCCCGACACGCGGCCCACGGCCCCTTCCCTGTTCCCTGCTTGTTTTCATGTAGGGCTAGTGTCACACTTTCCATTTCTTGATTTTATTCTTTTAAAAATTTAATTTTATGTGAGACCTCCCTGTCCTGCGCTCTTGGCACAACGCGGCGCTGTCGGCTGTCGGTGTGACGCCGCACAGCGGAGCTCCGGGACACGCTCATCCTGTTCAACGGAAACTCTGCACCCGCCGGTCGGGGACCGTCCGGGTCCCCTGTCCGCACCGCCCGGCCCTGCCCGGCCCGGCTTGGGCCCTAGGAGTCTGTGTTAAATCCTTCCTGCGCGTGGCATCACTCACCTGTCCTCCCTGAGGACAAATGTCCTCAAGCCGCTGAGGACTTGCCCGGGTCTCTGGAGCGAGGACCTGTCTGGGGACGTTGTGGGCTCGCTCCCCACCAGCAGGTCCCACACCGGCGTGTGCGAGGGGGTCTCAGGAGCGCCCAGGCCGGGGTGAGCCAGCGAGAGGCAAGAAGCGAACCAGGTGAGGGGCCCCCACCGTGGGCCCCTGAGCCCAACCTGCGGGGCCTCCGCAGGGACTCCCAGGAGTGCGGGGCTGGCAGACTGGCCCCCTTCCCTGCCCTGCTGGCCCAGGGTGGCCCCCGGAGCACTTGCCCCTCGGGCCTCTATCCTGCCCCGCATGTCCCCAGAGAGGACCCTGGTGGGGACGGGAGCTGCTGCCCGGTCCTGGGCGGCGAGCCCCGAGGGCCTTGGGGGCACTTGTAGGCTTCCCTGCGCTGCCCCGGGACGTCTGAAGGACCTGAGCAAAGACGGGAGTTGGTTGGTGACCTGCCTGCCTGTCGGCTGCTACCGGGGGTCAGCGCGCAGTCTGCGTGGTCGCTCGTGAGTACGAGGGCAGCGCCTGAGGATTGCTTCACGCATCCCCGGGGGTCCCCGACTTCCCGCCAGTCCCCTCCCAGTCACGGCGGGGCCTGGCCGTGTCCCCTCATCCAGAGGGAATCGCTGTGAGCAGGTTCCATCCTCCCTGGGCCCCCCAACCTTGTCGGCTCTCCTCCCCTGGGTGGACGGGGCTGCTCGCCCCCAGCAGAGCCTGGCTGTGGGCCCCGGTCCCCGCTGGGTGGGTTCACTGCATGCACACACGTGTGTATGCGCGTGTGTGTGTGCACTGTGAGTGGGCGTGTGTGATGAAGAGGTCTTCTGGGGCCCATCCCCACCTCGAGAGCAAGTGACTGATAAAAGCAGCCTAATTTCATTGTCACTCAGAAGAAAAGGTAAACCCAGAGCTCCAGGGTGCATGGGCACCTTCGCGTGTCGATCCGAGGTTCCCTCTATGCCTGGTGCCCGCGTGCGGCGTCCGGAGTTACCATGACCCCTGCCTCTGGATCTTCCGGGGACAGAGCCGGCTGCTGCGAGTGAATCAGAGAGAATCAGGAGCCAGGAAATTATTAAAGTATCGGCTTTTCATCTGCACGGGCTTACCCTGCGACGAGGCTAATTTAATTACCTGGCACCCTGCATGTGCGCTCTGTCAAGTGGACTCTTCCAGAAGCACCAGACGTCTGTGCTCTTGCTTTTGGAGGCTTTCAGGAGCTTATCTCCAGCTCCCAATAGGCCCTTAGGTTTTAAATCCCCAAACAAACGGAGTTGAACATCTGAGTCCGCACATACCACCCCCCGCCCAGGCTGAGCATCCCCAGAAACACAGGGAGGGTGGGGCTCCCTGGTGTGAGCGAGCCCAGGGCGCCTTCTGGTTTTACTCACAGGCAAGAGTTGGATCACTTGTCCCCGGTGTGGATGGGGAGTGGCACGGGACGCGGTACCTTCCAGAAGGGCGGCGAGGACAGAGTGAGGTGTGGTCTGATGCATCAGGCAGAGGCAGAGGCCAAAAGGTGGGCGGGCTGGGCTGGGATGCGGGTACAAGGGAGGACTGGACTGACATGAAAGCCCTCATGTGCACCTGTATGCATCTCTGTGTGAGCACTGGCGTGCACCTGTGTGTGCATACACATGTGTGCATCTATGTTCACGTGTGTGCATCTATGTGTGAGTACCTGTGTGCACATGTATGTGCATGCACATGTGTGCATCTATGTGCGAGCACCTGTGTGCATCTCTGTGCATGTGTGAGCACATGTGTGCATTTATGTGTGAGCATCGGTGTGCACCTGTGTGTGCATGCAAATATGTGCATCTATGTAAGCACCTGTGTGCATCTCTGTGCATGTGTGTGAGCACATGTGTTCATCCATGTGCACGTACCTGCGTGCACCTCTGTGTGCACATATGTGCATCTCTGTGCACCTGTGTACATCTCTGTGCATGTGTATGTCTGTGTGTGAGTACCTGTGTGTGCACCTATGTGTGCGCACAAATGTGCTCGCGCTGACCTTCCAGGTTCGAGAAAACACTTTTATCCACGACAAATGCCAGTGAATTGCCTTTCTCCGAGGAGGGAGGGAGACGCGAGTCTCCATGTTTCTGTCTGGAGCGGCCTCCTGGCCTCAGTGCTGCTGACGCTGGGGCCGCATGGCTGTGGGGCCGCCCTGGCCACCGCTGGCTGTTAGCAGCGTCCCTGCTCTCTACGCCGGGTGCCAGCAGCCCCTCCACACCCCTCCCCTGTTACCACATCACCAGGTGTCCTGGGGGCGAGACCGTCCCTGCCTGACGACCAGGGACGGAGAGGTGTACAGAGTGCACGCTCCCCAGTCGGGCCTATAGAGGGGTCTCCGGTGCCGCGCGGCTGTGCCACCAGCAGTGACCCCGGGTGTCACGGCCCACGCGGGGCTGCGGTCAGAACCTCAAATCTCGCAGAGGCCAGCGTTGAAACCATGACTCTGTACGGGGATTTGACAGTTAAAAAAAGAATCAGGCTGGCCTGTGAGGTAGCAGCGGAGACACAGGGAGACGAGTCCGCAAGCGGGGTCGCCCCGCGGTTCGCTGCTCCCGGACGCCCCTTCCCGTCTGGTCGCGTCTCCTGTTCACCGCCTCCCGTCGGGAGGGTGCGCACACCCGAATCTAACTGCTTCCGTGCGGCTTCACTTCTCTGTTAGGCCTCCCGGCGCATAGAACGAAAAACAGCAACATCGTGAAGCGCGCAAACCCTTTCTCCCATTACTCTGGTTTGGTCAGTTAATTTGCAGATGCTCAGAGCAGGACACGGCGGGGAGAGGACGGTTCTCCTCCCCTGCGCCCGAGCCCCACTGCCCGACGCACACTGCGGGGAAGAAGGCACAACGTCCGCTTGCCCTGGGTCCCGCCAGCCCCTTGGGTTTTGGGGGGCCCCATACGTGGGTACACGGGGACGAGCGCTGGGAGGCAGCAAGACTCCGAGGGGCTGCGGCTGGGCCGTTCCTGCGGTGGCTTGCTGTCCCCACAAAGGTGTCTGACTCAGGGTCTGCACCTACCTCGGGCCCTCGGGGGGACGGTGGCCTGCGGGGCTGGCTCTGCTGGACTAGGGTCCCTCTGCAATGTCACCTACTGACCGCAGCCTGGAAACGCACGTCCTGCGCCCCGGCCCGCTTCGGGAAGCCCACTTCAGCCGCTGTGCCCTCCAGGTCGCCCTGTGTTCTCGCGGCGGCGCCGTCAGGGACTCTGGCGGGGCAGGCAGGGAACCGTCTTTGGGGAGAGGAGCGCTGCTGCTGTGGGACCGCCTGGCCTGGCCGCCACCTGCGCCACGAGGTCTGTACCTGCTCCATCACCTGCTCCATCTGCAGGGGCCTCGTTGGGGGCGGGGGCGGGACACGACAAACAGACGTGTCCCAGTCCCCGGGGGGCACAGTTCTCCTTCTCACCCCAGACCCAGCAAGTTGTTGGAAGTAGAGTTTCCACAACCCAATTCTGGGAGCTGGTGAGCTGTGCCCGATTCCTGGGAGCAGAGCGGCTGGGGGTGGGGGGGCGGCCGAGCTCACCTGGAAGGAAGGCCAACCCGACGGCCCTGGCCCCTGCGGGCCCCGCACTCGGGCTCCGGTGAGTCTGGCGGCTGGCCTGGCCCTGGCGGGGGAAGGCGGCCGCCCTGTGCGCCCCTTGCCTCCCTCCCTCCTGGTCCCGACACCCCCCCGCCCTGGTGCTGGGCCCGGGCATCACCTGGGCCTCCTAACCTACTGGCCTCAGCCCCCGGCACCGTGCAGCTCTCTGCACCAGGTTGGCCGCTTTGGGGCCCTGCCTCCTGCGCCTCTGCGGATGCGGGCTCGGGGCCTTCCGGGTACCGTCCCGAGGCCCTGCCCCCAGGCCCCCGGGCCCCGATGCCAGCCGCACCGCCTCCCACCCCTGGCCCGGCCAGCTCACCTCTCCTGTTGCTGGAGCCCCTCCCTCTGCCTGGGCCCTGGCTGGCTCCCCTGGTCCGCAGGAGGGGGATTGGGTGCAAACTCAGGGCCTGGAGGCGCGGCCCCCACAGCGGAGCTCTTTCCAGCACACTCCTGCTGCCACCCTGTTCCCGTGCATGTTTGTTTTCCAGAAATACTAGCTCTTCCGTCCACCATACATGCAGGGGGGGTCTGCCCCCCGCCTGGCCAGTTCTCGCCTCCAAACCCATGAGTATTCCCCGCCCCAGATCCCAGATGTCTACCGAGGGCCCCGGGGCTCGTGTGTTGTCGGGACGGTGTGTCCCTCCCTCGCTGAGCTCTGGGGGCAGGGGGTCCATCCCCATGTCCCTGCACCCAGCCCGCAGCCCGCAGCCCCCAGGGTGGCCAGGGCCCGTGAATGCCTCTGGAGGAAGGAGGGAGGAAGCAGTGCTTACAGGAGTCAACTGCCAATGTCTGAGACCCAGAGCAACGCAGAGCCCACTCCTGACGGAGGAGAGACTCGTCCCCTCAAACGCGGGGCAGGTGGTCCGTGGGGGCCGTGAGGGGAAGCGCAGAGGCAGCCTCGTCCTTCTGGGGGTGCACGGCCGCCGGCCGCCAGCGCTGCAGTGGGGCTCCGGGAGCCGGCGGCGGTGCGACTCCTGTGCCCCCAACTCCGAC
Organism: Vulpes vulpes; assembly: GCF_048418805.1. Lineage (NCBI taxonomy): Eukaryota > Metazoa > Chordata > Mammalia > Carnivora > Canidae > Vulpes > Vulpes vulpes. Next base: position 117,282,091 of record NC_132794.1, on the reverse strand, counting down.
TTCGAGGCCGCGGACGTGTGAGCTGTCCCTGGCGCCCCAGGCGGGGAAGGTGCCCCCAAGCAGCCGTGGAGGATGGCGCTCGCATTACCAGAGGGACAAAGTCACGTGTGCTTGGAACGACGCGGTAATTGAGGTTTACAGACAGGAATCATTGGTCCCAGCAAGTGGAGGGGTTTGGGGGGAAGAGGCGGGCCGACACCCCCCGGGGGACGCCGACCTCGGCTGATTCAGGGAGTGCAGCCGCGGGATTTTGGAGGGGAGGCCGGGATGATCGTCCACACCGGGCGGCCTTGCCTGGGGCGCCGTGGTCAATGTGCGTGCGGACGATCGATGAGGCTTCCCGCGAGCTCCACGCGCGGGGGTCCCACGCGCCCAGCAGCGCCCGCACACTATACGGCAGCCGCTTCGTTAATACTGGGACCCCTTCGCCGCCCTCTCCTTTCTGAGCAGGAGGATGAGCCGGTTTGCAGAAGCTCCGGCCGCGTCCCGGGGAGTCTGGTCTGCCTGGGGGTGGGGCGCGGCATCCCCCGGGGCTTGGTGGGCACCGGGCCAGAGCTCCACACGCCTTCGGGGTTCCTCCGGCGTGAGATGAGGTGCAGCACCCATTCGGCCAGAGAAAGGAGATCCGTGGATGCGCCCCGTGTTGGAAGGCAGTGAACACCCCGAAACACGCTCCAGACCCGCCTTCGAAAGGCTTCACGTTTTCACCACGGAGGCTGCACCTCTGGAATCAACTAGTACCTGCGGGACACACGTTTGTACGGAGGGACTGTCCGCCGAGGCGCGGAGCTGCGCTCTGGTTGGAGGTGGGGGGGCCGACTCCCTTACACGTGCGACTGTGGCTGTTTACACACGCACTGCTCCTTACACATGCACTGCTCCTTACACACGCACAGTTCCTTACACACGCACAGCTCCTTGCACATGCTCATCTCATTGCACATGCACAGCTCCTCACACATGCACGGCTCCTTACACACTCACATCTCGTTGCACACACACATCTCATTGCATATGCACAGCTCCTTACACACACATCTCACTGCACACACATAGCTCCTTACACATGTACATCTCATTGCATATGTACAGCTCCTTACACACGCACATCTCCTCGCACACGCACAGCTCCTTATGCACATCTCATCGCATATGCATGGCTTCTTACACATGCACAGCTCATCCCATTAGCACAGCTCCTGTGCAAAGCTCAGCTCCGGGGTGCCACTGTGTGCAAGCCCTCCTGGCTGCTGGGCTCCCGCTGGCCCCCTGGGCTCCCGCTGGCGCCCTCTCCCACGAGGACCATGTACAGACCCTGCCCTGTAGAACAGGACAAGCATAGGAGGGCCTCAGGAATGACTCAGTAAGTGCATGTTAAACAGAAGAAAATGAAACCAGCCTGAGCCCAGGACGAGGACGAGGGCGCCATGACGGTCAGGGGAGCCCCAGTTGGCAGGCAGGGACCCTCCTGGCCCCTGTGGAGGGAGGAGCTGGCTTTGCCCAGGCGTCCTCAGGGGTGGTGCCCACGGTCAGCGGCCAGCTGGCGTCTGGGGGATGGCGTCGTCCCTCATGTGTCCCCGGTCCGGATGCGGCATTGGCTCATCGCAGAGCTTCTCCTCAAGAGGCACCAAGTGGCGTTCAGAACAGAAGAAGAGGTTTCATTTTTTTTTTTTTTAATTTATTTATGATAGTCACAGAGAGAGAGAGAGGCAGAGACACAGGCAGAGGGAGAAGCAGGCTCCATGCACCGGGAGCCCGACGTGGGATTCGATCCCGGGTCTCCAGGATCACGCCCTGGGCCAAAGGCAGGCGCTAAACCACTGCGCCACCCAGGGATCCCTAAAAGAGAGGTTTCAATAGCAAATGTCTTCTCGGGTCCTCCGCCTTGCGCGCCTTTCTCCTGCTCCTTACATTTGCCAAACGGTAAGACGTGCCCTGAGATGAGGACGACATGGCCAGCGGCCGCAGAAGGGACACGCAAAGGGAGGAGCTCTCCTCTCTCACACGCCCGTGACCCCAGAACGCCGCCAGCCAGGAGCAGCCCTGGAGCTGGCCAGGGGCACAGAGGTGTGGGCGACGGCGCGGGGCCCTCCGTCTCCCGTCCTGCGGTCTGGGGGAGCCCGTCTGCTTGTGTGTGGCGCTCCCGTGGCCCTGCAGGACAAACCAAGCACGCCAAGGAAAGGAGGGAAATTCCTGGGGGATTCCAGGCACCCGGCGAGGACTTGATGTAAGTCCGTGACGCTAATGGTCCCGCAGGCCCGTGGGGCGCGGCCGGCTACACGGCTGTTTAGTACGGGACGGTACCGCCACGCAGAGAGGGGTGGTCACCCCGCAGGCGAGAGGCGGGGCGGGATCCAGACGAGTCCCTCATGAGCTCCCTCCGTCCTCCTTCCGGACACACAGAGAAAAGGAAGTGGTCTACGCGGCCCCGCTTACTGGTGGTTCCAGCAGTGGCCTCAGCGCCCCCCGCCCCCCACCGCCATCGGGGAGGCCCAGGAGGGCCTGGAGGGCTGACGCACCCCGTCCTTGTGCTGACGTCCCCGGGGCCTCAAGCGCTTGCAAGCGCCCGGTGCCCCGGGGTTCTGGTGCCTGACGTCGAGGGCTCTGTCTGCAGCGGGGCCAACAGCTCTCCCCGGAGTCGGGCTCCGAGGCAGAGGGCGACAGGCGGGCGCGGCAGGCGGGCCGAGCTCTGAGCTGTCGGCCTTGCAGAGAGAAGCCGGGCCCCCAGCCAGTAACCGGGGCTCCGCACCTGACCTGAGTGCAGCTGAGACCCCCCCACAGTGGAGCCGTGACCCCCTCCACCCAGACTCGGGGTGGGTACCAGCGGACCTCCGGATGGAGCCTCCCCTGCCCCGCGTTGGGGGGGCCCTGCCTCAGCCGCGCTCACCCCGTGGACGGACTCCTTTAGGGGGCTAGGCCCTCTCTCGGCCTCTGCAAGCCCTGCTCCCCCGGCTCGGGGCCTCCCCCTGCCTGCCGGGCGCCGCCCGAATCATGACGCACTTACCCCCGGCAATTAGACCTTCGGTCCCCTCCGCCCCATCCTGTGTCCTGAGGCTCGTCTCTTGCTGGGGACCGAGGGACTTGAGTCCCGTGCGGCGCACCTGTCCTGCCCTCCGACTGCGCAGCGGCCGGTGTCCCTCCTTGTCCGTGGGCTGGTCTGGAACTCCGGTACCTGCTGCCCGCGGGATTGCAGGTGGATTGTACCTGGGACACGGCTGGCTGGGCGTTGGCCACTTTTCACTTACTCATCCACTCATTCACAATTCCTGATCGCACCGTGCGTGGGTTTAATTCTTTCACCCGCTGTAATATCTTACTGGTTTCTTTATTAGTTAATTAGTTAAACAAAATCCCTGACACGTGGGGTGTTTTTTTTTAAACATTTTATGACAGGAATAATTTTGCCTTTATACAAAAATGTTATCTTCTAAAAATATTTGGATGAGAATGTTTTGAGTGTGTGTAATTCATCCCGCTCCTCAAATAAATGTCATCTAAATATTCCAACACATACTTGTAATTAGGGCCTTTTGTAGATTTTTTTTTTCTTTTCTTTCTTTTTTTTTTTTTTTTCGGTCACTGCCATTCTGATGGGGAGTTTTGCATCACCCTGACTGGGCTCTGGGACACCCGGATTGCTGGTCAAACGTTACTCCCAGGTGTGTCTGTCTGTGAGGATGTTTCTGGAAGAGACTAGCACGTGATTCAGTAGCGACAGAGGAGGCCTGGTCTCTGCAGCGTGGTGGGCCTCACCCAATCTGGTGAAGGCCCAGATGGAACGAAAGAGCCGAGGAAGGGCTGACTTATCCCTCTTCCTGCCCTGGGATGTCCGCGCCCTGGTTCTTAGGCCTTGGGACTGGGACTGAGTCCCACCACCGGCTTTCCAGGCTCTCCGCTGGCAGATGGCAGGTCCTGGGACTGCTCAGCCTCCATCACCAGGGCGCCAACTCCTACAATAAGTCTCCTCCTCCCTATCCCTCTGCATCCTGTCGTCTGTGTCTCTGTAGGACCTGGACCAATCCAGCTGTCCTCAGCGGGTAACACGGGGCCGTAGGCGCGAACCACACGAGAAGCAGGAGGAAATGAAGGAAGAGCTGCCCCTCCTCCAGCTCCAGGGCGGCAGCGTCAACGCCTCCGGCGGTGACATTATGTGAGAGCTCAGCCGTATTCAGGGGGCACCTGCCGCACTAGTGCTGCTTCTCTTTCTTCTGTTAGAAATAGAATTAAATGCTCGTCCTTCCTCTCGGTCCTTCCTCCCACGGGGTCTCAGGAGCAGTACGTCCCTCCGACCTCCAGGGAAAGGGACCCAGGTTTGCAGCCGCTGCTGCTTGGTGCCTCGGGCTTGTTGGAGGGCCATGGGGTCCTGTTCCACGCTCGTGCCCGGGGCCCTCCATCCCCGGAGACGCGGCAGCTGTTCTCTGACCTGCTCCCACGGTGCTTAGGTGGGAACACCACGACGTTCGCGTACGTTGACTACTCGTTGGGGGCTGCTGGCATTTGGGATATTCCGTGGGCCGTGACTTAGAGCTTCAGGTACGATGATCAGAATGGACGCCAGAGGATTTAACTGCCGTGAGGCCATTAGAAATTGTTTTCCACCGGTGAACCGAGGGGTGTTCAAGATCATCGCATGGTGACAAGGATTGTGCAGACCCTGCCAGCCTTCGACGCGGTTTGTGGTCAGCGAGTCCGGCGGTGTGACCCCTTCAGTGCATCCGTTGGGGTCTAGACCCCGTGGGTCCTGCCCTCCACGCCTCTCCGTCGCCGGCAGGACTCAGGGTCTTGACCCGACCGCACATTGGGTGCTGCTGCCAGGGGTCAATGCATCTACGTCCCTGTGGGATCCTTAGGCCAAGGGCCTGCTGGACTCTGCAACAGGGGGAGGCTACCCGCGGGCCACGGGGCAGGAGAGGCGGGGGTGTGTGCACGCGTGAATAAATAAATAAAGGTTTGCACACTTAGCCAAGTTTGCCTGCGGGGCGTCACCGGGCCGTTCCGCCTGGCGCCGCGGCGGTGCTCACGCTTCTGCAGGTCACGCCCCGCGGGAGGTGGCGGATGGATACTCTGTCCGCGGAGCCGCGGGCCGCATCATGTTTTACGTTTGGCCCTTCTTAGGTGGGAGATCTGTAATGGCTCCTGATCACGTTCAGCAGAGATCAATAAACCTTTTCTTTAATGGTCCAGGGGAGAAATAATTTAGTCTGCGCAGTCCTGGGGTCGTCTCTGCTGCCAACTGCTCGATTCTGACGTGGGCGAAGCCCGGTCAGCGCGAAAACAGATGAGCGTGGCCTGATCGGACAGAATTTATCTATCACCCTGAGCTTTGAGCTCCCTGTAATTTTCATGTATAGGAAATACTATTTCTCCTTAGGTTTTCAACTACTTAAAGTATAATAATCAATCTCAGCTTGGCAGCCATACAGGGAGAGGAGGTGGGCTGGATCTGCCCCGAAGGCCTGGCCTGCTGACCTCCGACGTGACCCGAAGGTGCGGTCTGCTGACCTCTGATGTGACCCGAAGGCCGTGGCCTGCTGACCTCCGATGTGACCCGGAGTGCGGTCTGCTGACCTCTGATGTGACCCGAAGGCCGTGGCCTGCTGACCTCCGACGTGACCCGGAGTGCGGTCTGCTGACCTCTGATGTGACCTGAAGGCCGTGGCCTGCTGACCTCCGACGTGACCCGAAGGCGCGGTCTGCTGACCTCTGGTCTTCAGGGTAAATTTCAAGCTCCTCATCTGGGTTCTCGTGTCCTTGTTGGTCGGCCGTGAGCACAAAGAGCCTACCCAGGAGAGCATCTAAGGACCCCATGTGTGGCCCCTTCTGCTCTCGATCTGTCTCCTGGCCCTGAGTGGGAGCCCGTCGGTCAGCAAGTCCCTGCACCTGTGCCCTGAGCCCCTCCACCACCCGGACGTTGGCCACGCTGCCTGGGAGCAGGTGACACGGTTTCACCCCCAGGGCTGACTCTGTCACTGGCTCCCCTTGCTTCCCGGTGATGGAGGGGAGCAGCCCAGCCCCATCCATGTGCCCAGGCCCCTCGTCCCCCGTGTGTCCAGCTTCCGTGGTGGCTCCTGCGGGGTCTGCACTGAGGCCGGGGAGTCCTCGCAGCCCGGGGCTGCCGCCCCACAGGCGGGTGGGAGGGACCATGGCTCAGCTGTCTGCCGCCCACAAACAAGAGCCCTTGGAAGGTGTTACGTACCTTTTCGAGGCTTGTTTGGGGGCCTCCTGCAGCTCAGGGCACCCGGGAGGGTTGAACGCGGCCAGAAACGACAGGGCAGGGGGAAGGGGACCTACCTCCTCCAGTGTCAGCCTGTGCCTGCCCCCAGCCCCCTAGGCCTTCCTCAGCCCCCCCTGAGCGGGAGGTCAGAGGTCAGGGTCAGAGGGTGCAGACCACAGGGCGGCCTCTTGTACGACTTGGCGGCCACGGCTGTCCAGGTGGACGGCAGTCCTGGCACTTGCACAGGGGGTGGGACTGTTTCAGAAAACCAGGAAATATTGGAGGACACGTTCCCCTGCTCCCTACAACTCGCGGAGTCAGCATTCGGGAAGACAGTCACGGCCGGTCACGCCTCACCTGAGTTGTCCTTGTCGGAGGACAGATGCGGAGTGTCTGGGAAGGGGGCCGGTGGGACGGGGGAGGCGCCAGCTCCCGGGCACCGGGTGGCAGGTGGCGGCGGGAGGGCCTCGTCCGGCGCAGGCTGGTCCGGCCCTTTCGGTCACGCCTGCGAGAGCCCGTGTGCTGCGCAGCTACAGCGGGAGGCGTAACGTACCGTCCTGACACTCGGTTGCCGCGAAGGGGGCCTGGCGGGACCGGGGATGGGCATGAGGGCGGCCCTGGCACCGGCTGCCCCTGCTCCACCTTCCCACGCTGCGTGCTGCCTCTGACCCGCGGCCCCGTCGGCGTCGCCTCACCGGTCGGATCGCAGGAGCGCAGGGCTGCCCGGTGTCACTCTGGTCACCGCGTGTCCCAAGCTCCCGGGGCGCAGGCTCAGGACACAGAGGGAATTACGGGGTAAAGGGCGAGCAAACGCCCTCGGGGAGCGTGGGTGTGATGCCCAGGCCCCGAGGAACCCCCCACCCCTCCTGGCTTCCTCAGTGAACACGGGGACAGGGCCCCCGACAGGCTGGTGGCTCTGGAACCTGACGGTCGTGCCGGCCAGTCGGGGAGCAAGGGCTGTTCCGGTGGCCTGGGTCCTACGGTGCGAGGGCCCTGTCCTTGGGAGTGGACGCTCAGCCTCGAGGCCAGAGGCCGCCGTCGGGTGGGGGCGGCAGGGGCTGCAGGACTGGCTCCTCCGCCCTCAGGGGGCTGGGGGCTGGGGGGAGGGGTCTGCAGGGACAGGTGCTCCCCGTACAGCTGCTCTGACCGTCCTAGACACAAAGCAGCAGGACGGAGCAGAGGCCCCACCAGAGGCCACCCCCTGCCCGCAGAGTCCCGCCACCCTCGCCCACGCCGCGCTCACCTTACACACCCGCGGGGCCCGGCGACACTGCAGTGTGCCCAGCTGTGCCTCAGTCCCCATGTTCCCTCTGCTGCCCCCCCACAGGCCCTGATGGCAGTGTCCTTCCTCCAGGTCCCTTTCCCCTGGGGGCTGGCGTGTTCGGGGGAAGGGAACCTGGTGTAAGTGACATTGGTGTGTCAGTGTGTCCATGTGACCATGTGTGTCCATGTGGTCCGTGTGACCATGTGTATCTGACCATATGTGCCCATGTGACCGTGTGTCTGTGTGACCACGTGTATCGTGTGACCATGTGACCATGTGTGTTCATGTGACTATGTGTGTCCGTGTGACCATGTGAGTCCATGTAACTATGTGTGACCATGTGACCATGTGTATCCATGTGACCATGTGTATCCATGTGAGCATGTGTGTCTGTGTAACTATGTGTGTCATGTGACCAGGTGTGTCTGTGACTGTGTGTTCGTGTGACCATGTGTGTGTCCATGTGCCCATGTGTCTGACCGTGTGTCTGTGACTTTGTGTCCGTGTGACCATGTGAGTCCATGTGTCCGTTTGATCATGTGTGTTCGTGTGACCGTATGTGTATTGTGTGACCATGTGTATCCGTGTGACCGTGTGTGTCTGTGTAACTATGTGCGTCCGTGTGACCAGGTGTGTCCGTGTGACCATGTGTGTCTGTGTGACCGTGTGTTCGTGTGACCATGTGTGTCCATGGGACCATGTGTGTGTCCATGTGACTGTGTCTGACTGTGTGTCTGAGTGACCTTGTGTGTCCGTGTGACCATGTGTATCGTGTGACCATGTGACCATGCGTGTCTGTGTGACCATGTGTGTCCATGTGATCATGCGTGTGCCCATGTGATCATGCATGTTCACACCTGGATCTTCACACTGCCTGAGTGTGGAAGGTGTGACCGGGGGTGGCCCCGTGAAGGGAGCAGGTTCTCTGTGTGCAGACTCAGCCTCCGCCCCAGGACACGAGCGGTCGGGGCTGCGGCTGAGGGTGGCTGAGCGTCCTCTGCAGCCGTGGCGTGTAGACCGCGCTGTTCTCGGCGTCCGTCTGTCCTGTGTCCTAGGCTCTCGCTGATGCTTGAGGTCTCGGGCGGGGCCTCTGTGTCTTCTTTCGGGCGCTAAGGAGCTGGGCCGGTGCTGGAGGCACGTGGGCTGGGGACAGTGGCGCCCCTCGAGCTCCCCCCTCGCTGGCCGTCGGGCCGCCGTGCTCTGGGGCTGAGCCAGGTTCGGGGGCACCGGTGCCCACAGGGCTGCATGATCTCGCTGTGCCGGCAGGTGGATCTTCCAGAAGCTCTCAGAGCAGCCGCCTGAGACCAGGCTTGACGAGTAAAGGACACGTTTGCCTCAATAACCGCGAGGGCGTGGAAGTTCCAGGCGCCCTCCCCACAGGGAGAGGCTCCCGCGCGAGCTTCTGGCGGGCTGGTGCAGGGGTGCGGAGCGCGGTGAGTCCCCCACATGACGGTGGGGCGGCGGCAGGTGCAGCCGGGGCCTGACGCGGGCTGACGTGGGCTGACCTGGAGCTGCGTCTCCTCCTCTGCCCAGGGAAGCTCTGGAACCTGTGGATTCTCTGGGAGCCCAGGAGGCGGCACAGGGGATGGGCCGGCCTGCACCGACCCGCCAGGAGTGACCGCGACAAACGCCCTGTGGGCACGCACAGCCTCTTGAACGCAGCACCGCCTCGCCGAGGGACTATTGTGGTTGGGCCCCGAGACAAACAGAGCTGCGGGCTCCACTGTCTTGAACCACAGGAGCTCCTTCCAGGATAGGGGCCTCGGGAGGGGAGGGGGACATGTAGCAGGTGTCCCCGAGGTGTGCTTACTGGAAGGAGGAGGAGGGAGCAGAAGGGCGCTGCGGGACGGAGACTCAGAGCCCTTCCTCTCGGGCCAGGGCGGGGCAGCCAGGCCCTTCGTCCTCGGGTCCCACACCAGGGCCGGGGTGCTGGCCACTGACAGGCGGAGGCATGCTGCGGAGGCCACAGTGTCCCTGGGGCTGCAGCCTCGGGCTGTGTTCTGTGGCTGCCCCGACGCCGGGCCCCCAGCCCCCAGCAGATGGTTCTGGACAAGGGCTCAGTAGCAGCAAGAGTCCATCTTAAAGTGAGATGCCTGGGTCGGGTGGTGGTGTGACCCTGTCCCCCGAGCCTGGCGGTGCCTGCCCCTGCTCGGGCCGTCCAGCCTACAGCCTGTGCCCACCCACAATGACTGCAAACAAGGGGGTGACTGTGCACAGGCGAGGGTTTGGAGGTGGACGCCAAGCCCCCCAGTGAGCAGCTATGCAAGCACATGGCTGCTGAGGGCCGTGTGTGTGTGTGTGTGTGTGTGTGTGTGTGTGTGTGTGTTTGGTGCTTGTGAGCTGCAGGTCCGGGGAGGGCTCCTGGATCCTGCTGTCCAGTCCCACCTTGTTTGCCGCTCAGGGGTGTGAGTCGCTTGGGGCACAGGCCATGGTCCTGGGTGGAGGAGAATGGCGCCTGGGTCCTGTTTCGGGCTGGGAAGCAGCTTCTCCTTCCCCTTCCTCGCCCCCCCCCCCCCCCCCCCGTGAGCTCCGCAGGATCCTGCCTGTCGGTGACTTGGGAGGGGGCTCCTGCATCCTTGTAATTGGTGGACGGCTGCCCCTGGGAGCCCCTGCGGTTACCGAGGTGGAAGACACCCAGCGCCTTCCCCATCCTGCTCTGTCTTTGGTTGGAGTTTCCATGGAAACTCCCGTAGCAGGAAACACAGGCCCATGAAAGTTTTTCAACTATCATTATTTTAAAGAATCTCACTCCCCCTTTCTTGCCCTCATTCGGATGACTGTTTCCATGGAAACTGGAATAGAAACTGCTGGTAGGAGAGGAAGTCAAATCTGGCCATTTCCCACGGCTGGCTGTCGTGTCTGTCGGCGGGAGCTCGGGGATGGAGGGTGTCCACGTGGTGGGGAGGGCCCGGTCCCCTGGTCGGGGCTGGCAGGCTGCACCCTGTGCAGTCCTGGGGAGATGCGGCTGCACCAGGATGGAGGCAGGGATCCGGGGCGACCCCTGCTCCCTGAGGGCCCCTCTACCTAAGCCATTGGAAGGTGAGACCACAAAGGGAAAACTTTCAAAGAAGCCTTTTAGCCCGAAGTACCCTGGATGCTGACCCCCAAGTGCTCACAGAAGTGCCTGCCAGGTGCCCCAGGCACATGCCCCAGCCACCCGAAAAGCTGGTCTCCACCTGGGGGGTGGTTACTGGTACTAAACAGGTGGACTGTCATCCATCCCATGCCTAAGGAGACAGTCCTGGGGCTGTGGGCATGTCCCTCAATCAAACCTTGTACGTGAGCAGCAGTGCAAGTGAGCGTGTGCATCGATACGCAGAACACAGAAAAGAGCATCCCTCGAGGGCCTCACGTCCCAGGGCTCTGGCAGGTGGAGCCAAGAGAGGCGGTCAGGAGAGGCCAGGAGCAGGGCACCCGTTGCCTCCCAGAGCTGCACGGCAGGCGGGATCCTGGTTATTTGTGCGACGAGCTCGTTGCCCCCGTGGAGGGAGTGGAATGAAGAGTTCTCTCGCTCCCCGAGGTGCGTCCACCTGGTACCCATGAATCCATGAAGGTGACCTCATTTGGAATAAGGGTCTTTGCAGACATAATTACAGTAAGGATCTTGCCGTGACTCCTGCTGGACTTAGGATAGAGAGAGGAATAGACAATTCAACGACAGTAGGCGGGGACTCGAGTGTCACGCGGTCGGAGTGGTTGGAAAACCAGACAGAAGGTACAGCGGGAGACGGATGACGTGCACAGTGATGTCCGTGAGCTGGACCCAGCAGACACCTGCAGGACGCTGCAGCCAAGAGCAGGACGCACGTTCCTGTCCAAGGCACCTCGGCCGTTGTCCAGGGTGGGCCTTGTGCTTGGGCACAGGGTAAGTCAGCATGTCCTAAAGAGTGAAATCACACAAAGTATCTTCTCCGATGATAATGGAACAGAGCTAGGAACCAGTCAGAGAACGGAATCTGGGAAACCCACAAATGCACGCAAATTCCACAACACTCTCTGAAGTAGCCACTGGGTCGAAGAAGCAATCCCGGGGAAATGAGGACATACTGTGAGATGCGTGGAGACGAAAACCAAACATACGCACACTTAGCGTGTGCAGCTTAGACCCTGCTTAGGGGAAAATCTGTAGCCGTAAACACGTGTGTGAGGAAAGATTTCAAATCAATAACCTCACCTTCTGCCTTCAGAAAGTAGAATAAAAAAAATAATTGGGAAAAAAAAAAAGAAAGTAGAATAAGGAGACCACATGAATCTAAAGCAAGTGGAAGAGAGGAAATAGTTCTGATTGGAGCAGAAGCAAATAAAATGTAAAATAGAGAAAACGACAGGGGAAAAATAAGTAAGACCCAAAATTGGTTCTTTGTCAAGATTAACAAAGCTGACAAACCTTCCGTGGGGCTGGCCGGTGAAAGCAGGTGTGGAAGACGCAGGCTGCTGACTTCGGGAGGGAAGGAGGCGGCTTTGCTGCCACCTCACAGAGACGAAAAGGATCCAAAGCAGTTGCGTGTCAATTAATCACACAACCGAGACGAAACGGACAAATTCCTAGAAGGTGCAAATGATCAAAACTGACTCAAAAAGAAGTAGAAAATGAAACTAGACCTATAACAAGTCAAGAGATCACAGTGAAAATGCTTCCTCAGACGGAGGGCTGGTCCGCTGGTGAGTTCTAGAAAATACTTGCAGAAGTATCCACGCAAACCGTCCAGAAGCCCCTCCAGGGATGCCCGGGAGGGAGGCCTGCCCCACCTGCGCTCCGACGGGCTGACCACGGCGGTCACCAGAGCGTTCCGGGAAAGCCACAGACGGATGCTCCACAACACGAGCACAAGACCCACCCACGCAACAGCAGCAAATGGAATCAGGAAACGTGTCAGAAGGACTGTACCCCGTGGCCACGTGAGGTTCACGTCAGAAGCGCGGGGCTTGGTTAACACCCGAGGGTCAGTTCCCGAAATGCAGCGGGGCCCAGAGTAAAGGAGGAAACCGCACGGTCGTCTCGCTGGGCGCGGAAAAGCCCTTTGACAAAATCCAAGACCTTTTAACGAGGAATACAGTCAACAACCCCGTGGCTAAGGACCCGCCGGGCCCGGTGACGGCCGCTCACGGAGGCCCCCCAGCTGCCCTCAGACTTGGTTGGGCCCGCAGGAACGTTGGCTGCAGGGGGGCAGGATGCGCTCTGCTCTCCTAGACGCCCCTCGCTGCCCTGGACGGGGCTTCCACCCGCAGGGGCTGGCGTGGGGGTGGCCCTGCCTGCCCTGGAGCCCATCCTGCTTTGGGAGGGAAAGAAATGACACTTACTGCCTCCGCGGGTCCCCAGGGTGTGTGTCCGTTGCTCCTGTGACCCCGTCCCTCCCCGCAGTGACTCTGCATCCCGGATCCTCCATCTACCTTATCACCTGCACCTCACAGTTGGGTCAGGACGTCCTCTGTGTGCCGCCCTCCGCAGACGACGGGAAGCCAGCCCGCCAGCAGAGCGTCCCCGGCCCCCAGCCCTGCAGGTCACCCAGCGCCGGACGGTCCACCCCCAACAGCTGGGAAGCTGCGCTGGGTACGTGTCCAGTGGCCGTCGTCCTACCTGTTAGGTGCGGGCGGGCGCCACGGGGTGTCCAGCAGGAGGCTCCTGTAGGCACGGCCCCACTGGTCCTTTGTGTGCCGAGTGGTGGCCAAGGTCCCAGGCTGTGTGGCCAGCTCAGGTGCTGATGTGGTTGACCTGGGCCAGGACTCGGGTTTGTGTCACTTGCTGTCACGGGGTGATGGGACAGCCCGCGGACGGCTCTCAGCTCAGGGCCTGGCCAGCAGGAGGACAGCGCCGGTGGTCGTCCCCCGTCACTCGGCCTACGACTGCGGTCACACAAGCCCAGGGGATGCCGGGGACCGCAGTGTCGTGCAAACCGCGAGTGCCCGCAGGGACAGTGCTTGTCGGCTTCCTCCGTCCGTGGCACTGAGCCAAACCCGGAGTCTCCATCGCTCTTGGTGCCTACAGGTTTGTGACGCGAGGAAGTGGCAGGCGGGGAGGGGAGAAGGTGTGGGCGCCGCCAGGGCCATGACTGTTGACATTTCCCTCACCCCCGCATCACAGCTTCATTTTAATTTCAATGATCTGGCTTCCTTCCTGGTTAACATTTGAATACAAAAGCATCAACTGAATTTTTAAAATGTAATTAAGCTTCTTTTATTTCTGCTTAAGCACTTGAGGGATGCAGAGGGGGGGCTTCTCCCAGGAAAGCCTCAACATCCCCAGGTGCAGGTGGGGCGGGTGGGCCTGCCCCCCTCCCAGGGCCGCAGCCCGTGACCTGTCCTGCTCCCCCCCCCCCGCCTCCCCCCCCTCTTGGCCCATGTGCGCAGGTTCCCAGCCCACCTGTCCTGCTGCGTAGCTGCGCTCTGCACCTGCCTGTGGGTCCCCTGGGGGCTGGCGCTCCCCTGGCCCGCCTGGCGCTGGGGTCGGTCTAGCCAGACCTGCGGGCACGGATGCCACCGCCACGGGACCTCCCCGCCCCCTCCCACGCTGCCCTGCTCCCTTCAGACCCCGTGGGCCTCAGGTCCTCCCTCCAGGGGGGCCCCTTCCCTGTCCTGGGGCCTCCTGAACCCTCCTCTCCGGCCAGAGGCTCCCAAAGTAGCCTGGCGGCCCCCCAGGTGGCCCCCCACGCACCTCAGACACCACTTCCTCAGGACCCGGTGCACCTGCAAACACACATCTTTTTTTTTTTTTTTTTTTTTTACATTTTTACTGATTTGGCAGGAAAAATGGCATTTGTTTTATGCCAACACCATATGACACACCTAACGGTGACTCTCCCGATGAGCTCCTCTTAGCGGAGCGCTCTCCAGGGGAAGCTGACTCGCCCCCCCGCCCCCCGCGGCCACGCGCACACCCAGGCTGCCAGGGTGCCAGCGCCTACGGTCCCCTGGTCCCCTCCCGTCTCGAAGTCCGCGGCTGTGCCGTGTTCATTTCCGACGATGTAAGGTCACAGGGTCCTACTCAGTAAGACCTGGCTTGGATTCTGACTCAGACAGGGCAGCCTGCCTGGAACTGCGGAGCGACCTCAGTTTTGTGTTTTGGGTTTTTTTTTTCCCTTTTCCTTCATCTCCTTATAAACATGATGGTTTTTCCGCTGTGGCTGCTGTCACGGACGATCCCCAACATGGGTCTAGGAGGTCGGCAGCCTGAGCGGCGGGTGGGCAGGTCCTGGGGGGGGGCGGGGAGCTGCTTCCTTGCCCCCCACCCGCCAGGGCTCCTGGCCCCTCATCCCCACGCGGAGCCCACGGGGCGCAGCTTCCCTCCCTCCTCTGGCCCCGGGGTCTCTCATTTCCTCCCGTGACCCCGACTCTCCTGCTTCCATGTCCCGAGGCCCAGGTCAGGGCTGACCCCCAAGTCACGATCATCCGCTTGACCATGTTGGCGAAGTCCCTTCCTCCGTGGAGGGTGACGCATTCCCGGGTCCCGGGGAGCAGGTCGAGCGGCTCCGGGGCACCGTCTGTCCCTCACACGCCTGCGTCTCTTCCCTTCCTCTGACCCGGAAGAGGAAGGTTTTAGAGGTTTCCCAGCGAGTGTCCCAGCTGCGTTGAACCACCCCCCCCACCCCCCCCACCCCCCCCAAAAACATTCGTGTTCTGTCGCTGTAGTGGAAGGTCCTGGGATTTCCCGCGACTGGTCATTGATCCTCGCCACCACAGAGGAAAGCGGTGGGTCGTTTACGTGGCCCTATGCCTGACGCCTTCGCCGAAGCCTGTCCGAGTGCCCCGGCTCTTGCAGTAGGGCCTGGAGACGGCGCTGCACGCGGGCGGTCCCACGGGGCACCGGGGCCTTGTCGCGGCTCATAACTGCTCGCCTCGAAGTTTCCTGGTACGCGTCAGGCCGGGCTGGAGCGCCAGGGCGTCCAGGTGGCGCGGGGGGACGTCCTGCAGGGCCTGTGCTCAGGGACGGGGCCTCCCGCCTTGTCTGCCTCCCTGGGGCGGCTCGGAGCCCGCCTCTCTGCGTTGTTGGGAAATAGGTGCACGTGTGTCGCCTTGTCACAGCCGTCCCCTTGGTCTGGGCCTCGCCCGACGTTTGCCCTGCAGAGGCGACCAGCGGCCAGGACGGCAGGGTGGGGGCCCACCTCCTTCTCCGGTGTTCCTGCTGGCACAGGGAGCCACCACGATGGCTGTAACCGAATCTCTAGGCGACGGGACATAAAATATTTATGTCTATATCAGGGAAGACGAATTAAGCCAATAATAAAAACAGTCTGGAGACCAGCGCCGGCTCTTTTATTTATGAGAGGCCCCCTTCCCCGGAGGCGGATGTGGGGACAGGGATCGGGGGCGGCAGGCCTTCCTGGGGCGCCCGGTCCCCGCAGCCCCCGAGCCCCCGAGTATCTGCAGCTGGGGACCCGCAACCCCCGGGGGCGGGCAGGGGGCGCTCGGCTCCAGAGGCCCTGGTCCTCCCGCCTGGCCGCGCTGGCCTGGGCAGCCCCGGGGGTCGGGCCAGGAGGCAGAGACCCCTGCGTCGTAAGAAATACGGGAAGGCCGGACGCGCAGCGCAGCTTCCCTGGGGGGCTGTTGGGAGGGGGCCTGCGTGCACATCTGTGTGTCTGTGTACGTGTGTGCACGCGTGTGTGTCGGTGCGAACACGTGTGGCTGTGCCGCTGTGTGCACGTGCCCGTGTCTGTGTGCGTGCATGTCTCCCTGTGCACACGTGTCTGCGTGTGTCTGTGTGTCTCTGTGTGTGCACATGTGTGTGCATGTGTCCATATGCCTCGTGTGTCTCTGTGCACGCGTGTGGGTGGGGAACTCCGTGAGCTTGGTGTCCCGGCCAGAGGCGAAGGCGCAGACACAGCTCAGCCGTGGGCGCTGCCGTGTGCCACCGATTTTGTCGTATTTGCTCCCTTGGTGAGTGCGGTGGCCCCACACGCCCCCGTGAGCTCCAGGGCCTCTGTCGGGTTGGGGAGCCCTCCCCACGGGGCCCTTGGTTCTGGTGCTGCTCCGGGGCTCCCCCACCAGCCTGCCCAAGAAGTGACGGAGGTGGACGGCGATGCTCGGGGTGCCCGAGGCTGTCACGGGTCTGCCCCGGGCTGGTTCGGGTGACAGGCGGGCAGAGGCGCCCCCGGCGGTGGGGTTCAGTCAGGAAACACTCGGGGGCACATTCTGCTGCGGCCGGGGTCGCTGAGGGCACCGTGGTGGGGAAACGGCTGACAGGTGCTGAGTGTCCCCAGGGACCCTGCAGGGTCGGCCGCGGCAGGCCGGGTGCTGAGGTGAGCGCGGACGGTGCCGAGCACGGGTGGGCCCGCGGCAGCTGCGCCATCGGTCCTGCCCCCCAGCCCCGCCGTGCGTCCTGCTGGCCGCCCTCCCACCCACCTCCCCAGGGCCCACTCCCGGGGGCAGTGGGGGCGGTCCTGGTCA
This sequence comes from Vulpes vulpes, assembly GCF_048418805.1. NCBI lineage: Eukaryota > Metazoa > Chordata > Mammalia > Carnivora > Canidae > Vulpes > Vulpes vulpes. Next base: position 117,265,232 of record NC_132794.1, on the reverse strand, counting down.
GGAAGGGCCTGGGAAACCAAGGAATCTCTGCAGCTCCCCGAAACTGGGCCGTGGGGTGGGGTCGGGTGGGCCGCGTTCTCCACGGCCGTCGAAGCATTTCTCCTTCCCAGAGATGCTGATGTGAGCGCACGTCCACACACGCAGCGCACACGCCCAGCCATGCACACGTGCACAGATGCACACGCACGCACATGCACACACAACACAGTGCACGCACCATGCCCTGTCGCACACGCACACTCACCTGTGCACACACCTCATCCCCCAGCACATGTGCACATGCTCCCATCACCCAGGGGCCACCCTCCAAGTGGGCTTGGCGCCCGCTAGCTCTGCTGCCCCTCACGACCGCGCCCGAGTGCCCACGGCGCAGCACGTGCTCGGCTCATCGACGGCACGTTTGTCCGAGGGAAGCCACAGAGGACGGTGGGCGGTGCAGGGAGACGAGGGACCGGGGTCAGCACAGGGCAGTTGAGCAGCAGCAGCAGCAGCTTCATCCACGATGTTGAATTTATATTTTTAATTTGAATTTTGTTGCTCTTGTGCTTTGTGTTTAATTGATAAGTATGTTTTCTGTTCGAGATCACATGGAAACACAAGGAAGAGGAGTTTCTGTCTAGCTGAGTATTTATACGTATTAAAATAAGACTGTGAGGAACTGTTTTGAGTCCACCTGGGGCTGGAGAGCCTGTTTCTGTGCCGCGTTGCCGCTCCTCGGCGTGACCTGAAGCGCCCTTCGAGGTTTGTGACGCTGTCGAGTCGGGACGGCCGCTCCGTCCTTGACGCCTCGCCTGCGGCGGCTTCGGGTTCTTGCGACACGCGCTGCGCGGTCGGTCAGCAAAGCCTAACACGCTGGCCGGGGGGCCCAAAAGCGTTTGCTGCCCGTCGCTCCTGCAGCAGGTCCCCTGTCGCTGCCGGGCTCCAGTCACCGCGTGAAATCAGAAAATAAGACCCAAGGGCGGCTCCGGGCCGTGATTCTGACCCCGGGTTGCAGGGCCCCACAGCACCGAGCTCTCTGCGAGGTCTCAGGGGCACCACTGCCGCTCTGGTCCCCCCAGGGGACGTCGAGGTGACACCTGGGCCCCACCTGACCCACGATCAGAGGCCCCTGTGCCCCCCGTGGGTCCCCGCTGCCTGCCGGAGACGCCCTGCTTCCCGTCGTCGTGTGATTTGTCTCAATTACAAATTCATCACTTTATTCCCCGAATGTATTTGCATAACTGACCACCTCCCGAGTCACGGGGAAAGGAATTTAAGACATTTTCTCAGATTTAAATGGCAGTTTAATTAGATGTTGTTGAGACGCGGGTGGACGAAACTATATGATTTCTTTGCTCTTTTCTTACCTAGAAAAATAATAAAGCAGAACGTGTTTATTTGATAGGATGAAAAAGATTTTCTCTGGACAAGAGCAGCCTCGACTTACCTGGTGCCTGGAGACTCCGCGGTGACCGAGGGGCCTCCCTGGACGCAGGGTGAGCCTCGAGGCAGGCAGCCGGGACTGTGCAGGGCACGGCCACGGCCCGGACCTGCCCAGGACGGGGAGGATGGGGACACGGGGTGGCCGGCGGGAGGCGGGAGGCGGGATGAGGCCCCCAGGACGGATGCTGTGGTCAGGAGACCGCTCATCCCCGTCCTTCCTAGCCCTGGAGCCAGGACCATCCACCACAGAGGCAGACGGGGCCGCCCCTGAGCAGACTTACTGACCCCAGCCGTGAGAAGGGGGCGCATTTCTGGATGCTGGCGTGGCCCCCAGTTGCTCGATGAGAAGAGGTTCCCGTAGGGAGCAGCCCAGGGGAGCGGGTGGGACCCGCGGGAAGGGGGAAGGCTCAGGGCCGAGCTGGCCAGCTGGCGCCCACGGTGACCTCCAGGGGGCTCGGGTGGCCCAGAGCAGCCCCTGGGCCCGGGTTCCAGGGGCACTGGGGCCTGAGCCTGTGCAGAGCCTCTGGGTCGGGTCGGGCACCGCGGGAGGACACAGCGCTCACGGGACACTGGCCCTGCCTGCTGACCAGCGGTGCAGCGGGTTTGCTCGTGTGTGTGCTGACGCTCGCTCCCCGGAGCCGCGCCCGACACGCCCCGTCTTCCCAGGAGGCGCCCAGGTCCCGCGGGCAGAGCCGTTGGGCGGGGGGGGGGGGGGGGGGGGGGTGTGTGTCCACCGGGGACCCGTGACGGGAGGAGAGATGTTTCCCGGGACCCGAGGACACAGGCGGGCCGGCCGCGGTGAAGAGCTGCCCTCCGTCCCCCTGGGGGAGCGCGGTGGCCGGCAGTGTCGGGGGCCCGCGAGGTGGCCTCAGGGTCCCCAGCCCTGGTGGCGGCAGGAAGGGGCAGGAGCGCCGGCAGGTGGCGCGAGGCCAGGCTGAGCTGTTGGCATCTGTTCTGCGGCGAGAGACACAGGAGGTGGCGTGATTTCACGCACGTCCACGGGCCACCGATGGTTTTCGGGACCGTCTGCTGCTGGGCAGTGTCCGGGACCCCGATGGCCCAGGTGAGAGGGTGCGGGAGCCGGGAACGAGGCGGAGTTTGTTGCGTTACCTGAACCAAAGGGAGACCTAGGGAAGGGGCGAGTGGGGGTGGGACCCCGGGCCACGAGCCTCTTCTTTCCGTGTTTCTGCTCAGGGCGTAGATCACGGGCACCTGAAGGCCTCCTGGGCGGCCGCGTGTCCCCAGCCGGGGCTTCGTCACGGGAAAGGGCCTGGAGGCTTCGGCGCCTCCCGCCCGGGATCCCGGAGCAGCTCACCTCGACCGCGGGCCTCTCCGGGCTCCATCCCCCCTCGCAGGGAGCCCGGGTGGCCCCGGGGCCGCCTCTGCCCGCCACCTGTGCCCTCAGGGCCTGGGTGGCCGGCAGCAGCCCCCGGGTGGCGGGAGGGGCCGGCCAAGGACCCAGCCACCTGGCGGGACCTCACCTTCCACGTGTAGCGGCTCCTTTAGGAGCGTGTGTGCACATCCCTGTGCTCCGGGGTCTGGAGGACAGAGGATCAGACGTGGTCAGTGGGCAGGCACCTGGCCGGGCCCGTGTCACCTCCTGGGGGAGGACTGGGGGGACGGCACCTCCTCCAGGAGCCACGCCCTCTGCCCGCATCTCCTCCACCCTCGGACCGGCTGAGCCTGTCGTCCCACCGGCGCGTCGCTCTCTTCTCTCTGTGACTCGCAGGCCACTATGCTGGGGGTGGACACGCATGCCCACTCGGGGGGTGTCCTTCGCCCACGGTGCCCCCCACCAGCCAGCCCAGGCTCCTCACCCTCTGGGACCCCGGGAGGTGAGGGGTGGACTCGGGGCCAGCTGGCTCATGGCCCTCCTGCGTGACTCCTGTCACCCTGTGACCGGTACCTCCTGCCGTCCAGTGGCCTCTGTCCCTCCTGGTGGTGAGGGAGGGTCCTGCCCCGGGGTCACGGGGTGGCCGCACACAGGACACTTGGCGCCTCTGAGGAGCTGGGCAGTGACTTATGAGTCACACAGGCTCCCACGCGCCGTGCAGGGCTCCCCAGGGTGTGCTCTCCCCAGGGGGTGCTCGGAGGCCGGCTTCCCAGCGACAAGGGCCGGGGGCACCTGTCCTCACGGGAGGTGGTGCTGTGCTCGGCTGAGTGATTCCCCAGGACGGCAGGGACTGGAGGCTGTGGGGGGACCTGTCGGCGGGCTGTTGCCCCAGAGGTCACGGGTCACGAAACGCCGGGTCCTAGGCCCGGCCCGACAGCCCACCGTGCCCCCAGCCCCCCAACTCCCGCCCTGGGTGTTCAAACGAGTCTTCCCTTTGGTGGTAGCACACATCTCATCTCAGCCTCAGCGTGCCCCGGGGACACCCGGCCGGCCCCCCAATCCCACCCAAACCGCAACCATGATCTGAGCCCCCCTTGGCGTGCAGCGGCCCCCCTGTGTGTCCGGCTGCCCGAGACCGCAGCTCGCAGAGGCTTGGATCTTCCTCATTCTCTCTCCTTGCAAGACATCCGCGGGCGAGTCCTACTCTGAAATGTGACCCCCTGTGCTCACCTGTCCCGTCACGGCCCCCTGACCCCTCCCCTGGCTGCGGGAAGGCGCCCGCCCCAATCCCCCGTGAGCCCGCCCCACGGCCGGCCACTGTCGGGCAAGGAGGCGGGAGGCAGAGCAGTTGTATCCGGGCGCAGGGGAGACGGAGGCTCTCGGGAGGTGACAGGAGGAGCGCAGGGAGGAGGCAGATGGGGATGGACTGGTGACAGCCGGGGGGCGTCTGCTGACGCTGGAGGGTGGCAGAGCCCCAGAGAGCTGACGGGAAGAGAGGCACACCCCGAGGGCCGGGATTGCAGAGGGAGGGCCGGGGGAGGGAGGAGGAGACAGAGACAGAGAGATAGGGAGAGACAGAGAGAGACAGAGATAGAGAAACAGAGATGGAGAGATAGGGAGAGACAGAGAGAGACACAGACAGAGACAGAAACAGAAACAGGCCGAGAGGGAGGGACAGGACCTGACCACCCAGGAGGGGGCTGGCGTCCGTCTTGACCCTGAGGACACAGAAGGGGTCTTGCTGGGTCTCAGCGACGCTGTGTCACCATCAGGCTTCAAAGCAGTGCAGTTCAGGTGGGGCCAGGTGCCGCCGATGGAGCCAAGGTGTTTCCTGCCACATGGGGGCTCCAGGACACGGGTCTCCAGGCGCCTTCCTGTGGAGGCTGCAAGGGATGTGCCCCAGGTGAGGGAGGAGCTCCAGGTGAAGGAGGAGCCACAGGTGAGGGGCATGCCCCAGCTGAGGGAGGAGCCCCAGGTGAGGGATGTGCCCCAGGTGAGGGAGTAGCCCCAGGTGAGGGATATGCCCCAGGTGAGGGAGGAGCCCCAGCTGAGCGAGGAGCCCCAGGTGAGGGATGTGTCCCAGGTGAGGGAGGAGCCCCAGGTGAGGGATGTGCCCCAGGTGAGGGAGAAGTCCCAGGAAAAGGATGTGCTCCAGGTGAGGAAGAAGCCCCAGGTGAGGAGCATGCCCCAGCTGAGGGAGTAGCCCCAGGTGAGGGATGTGCCCCAGGTGAGGGAGGAGCCCGAGGTGAGGGATGTGCCCCAGGTGAGGGAGGAGCCCCAGGTGAGGGAGGAGCCCCGAGGGCGGGCAGGTGGCCTGGGGCAGAGATGCGGGAGCAGCGCAGGGGCCCAGGGGGCCGATTCTCGGCAGGCCTGCAGCATCGGGGAACAACGTGCCCCTGAGGACGAGGTGGGGACCAGCCACGGACAGGAGACCGAGAGCCATGACCGCTGTGCCCGGGAGGGGAGACAAGGCTTCTCCTCTGCCAGTAGGATGGGGACAGGCAGCTGGAAGCTCCAGGAAATCCCACAGAACCCTCTAGACAATAAAATTCCTGGCCAGGTGATGACCTAGGTGATGGCAGGATCCTGAGCTCCTGGGGGGGCAGGAGGGGGGCCATGTGCCCCGAGCCAGGACCAGGCGTCCAGGTTCTGACCTCAGAGCCATGAAGAGGAAACAGGGGGGAGAGATACACCGTCACCACCTGCAAGTCCGTTTAGTCGTCCCCAAGCTTTAGAGTCACATGACAGGACAAGGGGACACTCACGGGGTGGGGTCCCCGGAGCTCCGTGATGAAATTTCCCCCCTGGTTTCCCACGGCAGGCATCCCAGCGGGGTGAGGGGTCACGGCCGGGGCACGCTGGGGCCCCCCCGCAGCTCCTCCAGTCTCCCCGGGACGTCCTCCCGCCTCCTCCTGGCACCCGCTCATCCACCCGTCCCCAGGGCTTGTTCTTTTCCTTCATAGCCATCACTGGCACCTGCGCCTCTGTCCCCACGTCCCACTGGGGTGGGGGGCAAGCATGGAGCCCAGGACTCCGGGACCCCGGGACCCCGAGGCCAGCGATGGAGCTCAGCTGTGGGGCCGTCCAGCGTTCTCGTCCGGCTCACCCCCGAGGAGGTGCCGGGGTGCATGTCCTAACGGTCCGTTCCCCGCCAGCGCTTGTCCTCGGCCAGCCCCAGCCCGGTGGGCACCCAGGACACCAGCTCAGGGTGGGGGTGCCCGTGGCCCACGGGGCAGGCAGGCACCCCCGTGTCTGGCCAGCAGGCCGGCTCCTTTCTGGGATCAGTGGCCTCCTGAAAGCCACGTGTGCACACACACGCACACGCACGTCCCACGGTGGGGAGCCTCAGCGGGAAGGGAGCACCGTCTGTGAGCGTGTTTTGGGCACCAGCCCGCCCCCCGAGTCCCGAGCTCTCAGGATGGAGCTAGCAAGGTCGGGGCCGTGGGGGCACAGCCAGGTGCCGGGGGCGCCGGCTCCCAGGGCCCGCGGCGGGAGCAGCGTCGGGCCGGGTTGTCCCCCGCCGGCTGGAGCCGCCCGCAGCCTCCCCGGGTCGGAGCCCGTAGGCTGCCCGGCGCCGTCAGAGGCCACTATTTATCTTCTGGGAATCAGTAAATTTTCCCTAATTTCCCCAAACATTACCGGAGTCTGTTTTCTTAAAGCACGAACACATACAGCATGTGCCGCATTTAAAATGTCATTTCCTTAACGGTTGGAACTGTGCTTGGCTGTTCCCTCCGGGCTGTGACAACCAGAGAGCAGCACACTTCACGCCAGGATCCGCGGCGCGTGGCGGGGAATCAGCCGGGGCCGCACGCTCCTGTCTCCGCGGACCGCCGACACCCCGCTGGGGCCGTGGTGACCGCCGCTTGTCGTGCGGGCCCCAGCGCTGGGGTGTGGGCCCAGGCAGGTGCCGCCGACCGACCCGCAGCTCCGGTTCCTGGGGCGACGCACGTGCCTCCTCTGTGTGGGTCCTGGGGCAACACGGCGTCGCGGACACTGGTCACCCGTCTGGACGGGAAGCTGTGAGGAGTCACTGAGAGACTCTCTGAGGTCCGGGGGGCCCCAAAGAGTCCACAGAGGGGCCCCGCAGGTGCCTGTGCGTCCGTCTGTCCCGCATGGCAGGCTCTGTCCCGGCGGCCAACCCGGCCGTGTGGCTGCACGTCCACTCAGGGCTCCAGGGGTGCGGCCGGGGACGTGGGGGCCGCCCAGGTGGGCAGCCCGTGGTCCTGCTCCCGGTGCCGGTGCCCCTCCAGCTCCCTCCTCCCCGAGGCTGCGGTTCAGGGCGCCGTGTGGCCTCATGTCCCCCCAGGAGGTGGGGGGCGCGGCCACTCTTCTGCAGCCTCTGGTCTTGGGTGGAACGTGCAGAAAACATACACGACATCGCTACTGAGCAAAGCCACAACCCGCTGGTCGCTAATTGAAAAATTACTTGTGGACACAAGACAAATTTCTGAGCCGAAGGAAAGAACCACCGAGCGGAGCCCGGCCTGGGGCTGCGTGTGCTCCCCGGGCCTCTCCGCGCCCTCCTGCTCTTCTGGACGCGGCACCAGCACGGGGCTGCCCAGTGGGCGGCCGGGGCCTCTGCTGGGCTCTGCGGCTGGGAGAGGGGTCACCCTGCTGCTTTCCGGGTTCCCTGCCCGGGGCGCTGCTGCTCCAGCCGTGGTTGCTGCAGGGGGGGGGGGCAGAGCTCCTGCCCCGGGGCCCTTGTACAGGTCCCCCTGCTCCCTCCTGGACTCACGGTGGCCCTGGCCCCCCTGCTGTGCTAGGAGCTGCAGTCCCCGGGGTCACCCCGGCTGCCAAGCTCTCGGAGGTGGCCGCTCCAGCTGCCCACGGGAGCGCCGATCGCCGGGCGGCGCAGAAATGCTCTGTCTCCATGATCGTTCGTCCCAGCGTCTCCCACGAGGTCCTCGGAGGGGCCTTCGCTCCGCTGCCCACGTGGGGGCAGGATCTGCACGACGCAGGGACTCACGAGTCTGTATCTCGTGCTGTCCCGACCCCCGCGGCCTGGCCTGTTTGCCCGCGCGCCGCAGGTGCTTCGCCTGGCTGGGGTGGGACTCGGGCTCCCGGCAGCTAAGAAGCGTGGGCAGTGAGGCAAGGCCCGGCCGTGGCTCCACGCACGTGGCTGATTGTCCTCGTTGGGTCAGGCCCCGGAGGGCCATGCCGGAAAGGAGGGCCTGGGGGCGCTGGTGGCGCAGGAGGCCCTGGGGGCAGAGGTGGGGTGGCTGGTCCCGCTCCCTCCTGCCTCCTGAGCTCGGGCGGAGGCCCAGACTGTTGGCCTCGCCTGCGCCCGTGGGGAGGACCGAGGACCCAGGGGCTCAGGTGCAGGGGACTCGCCCCCCCACCGGGTCTGTCCTGCGCCTCCGTGCAGAGGCTTCTGGCCTTGTCACCGCGGAACTAAAAACCCACAGAGAGATGACAGGAAAGCTTCCGAGCACGTGGGAGTTAACACACTGATGATGCGTAGGTCAAAGGAGACATTTCAGAGGAAACGGCAAAGGAAAGCAGAGACGATGAAAAGAAAACCACATCGAGAAATACGCGGGACGCAGCCAGGTGCCCAGGGCGACCTCGACGGCCTCTGCGGAGCCCCGGCCTGCCGCCAGCGCAGCGCGCGCACCTGCCCCCAGACAGCCCTGCGCCACCTGGATGGGGAAGGCACGAGGGCCTCGGTCTGAAGTGGGTCCCACTGGCGAGTTCAGCAGGTGTGTGTCGTCGCTGGTCCGAGGTGACCACAGAGGTGCAGATGTGTGTGTGTGTGTGTGTGTGGGTGCACGTGTGGGCGTGTGTGTGTGAGCATGTGTCTGTGGTGTGTGCAGGTGCTCCCCTGCTCTGGGTGGATGCCAGGTGCTCCCATGCCCTGGGTGGACGGCAGGTGCTCCCAAGCCTGCCTGGCAGGGTGCAACACCCTGGGTGGATGGCAGGTGCTCCCACGCTCTGGGTGGACGGCAGGTGCTCCCCTGCTCTGGGTGGATGCCAGGCGCTCCCACACCCTGGGTGGATGGCAGGTGCTCCCACGCCCTGGGTGGATGGCAGGTGCTCCCCTGCTCTGGGTGAATGCTAGGTGCTCCCATGCCCTGGGTGGACGGCAGGTGCTTCCACACCTGCCTGGTAGGGTGCAACACCCTGGGTGGATGGTAGGTGCTCCCACGTTCTGGGTGGATGGCAGGTGCTCCCCTGCTCTGGGTGGATGGCAGGTGCTCCCACACCCTGGGTGGATGGCAGGTGCTCCCCTGCTCTGGGTGAATGCCAGGTGCTCCCATGCCCTGGGTGGACGGCAGGTGCTCCCACGTTCTGGGTGGATGGCAGGTGCTCCCCTGCTCTGGGTGAATGCCAGGTGCTCCCATGCCCTGGGTGGATGGCAGGTGCTCCCACGTTCTGGGTGGATGGCAGGTGCTCCCCTGCTCTGGGTGAATGCCAGGTGCTCCCATGCCCTGGGTGGACGGCAGGTGCTCCCACGCCTGCCTGGCAGGGTGCAACACCCTGGGTGGATGGTAGGTGCTCCCACGCTCTGGGTGGACGGCAGGTGCTCCCCTGCTCTGGGTGGATGCCAGGCGCTCCCACACCCTGGGTGGATGGCAGGTGCTCCCCTGCTCTGGGTGGATGGCAGGTGCTCCCACGCCCTGGGTGGATGGCAGGTGCTCCCACGCCTGCCTGGCAGGGTGCAACACCCTGGGTGGATGGTAGGTGCTCCCACGTTCTGGGTGGATGGTAGGTGCTCCCATGCCCTGGATGGATGGCAGGTGCTCCCCTGCTCTGGACACCCGCCTGCCCTGGGATGGACACACTCCTGGGCGAGAGGAATGTGGCAAACAGCAGGCTCCTGACCCCGAGTGAAGGCGTGGAGTCCCCACAGCTGTGCACACTAGGACGCGGCATTGTCGTGGGTGAGGGGCCGCCCTGCCACTCGCTCAGGGAAGAAGGCTCTGGAAGGCAGTTTGCTTTAATGGATGGGAGGGTCAGGGTGGCTGTGGGAAGTGCCTGTTTGCCTTTCCCGGGCATTATGCTTTTAGGAAAAGTGTAATTGTAATATTTCCAGAATTGGCAGCGCGTGTGGAAGGCAGGGGCACTTTAACACTTCGTGCTGCGTATCAGACAGATTTTTTTCCAGTAATAACTTTCAATTTGACAGTTCACTTATCTATGATTATTAACTGTGATTTTGATCCGTGTGAACAGTGACAGACTGTCTTAAGGGTATATTTGTGTTCTCTGCCTTATAGACCAGGCCAAATTCCAGGCACACTTTCCAGTAAAACTTGGTCCGGGCCGGTGTGATGGCGTGGAATGAGGCTCCTGGGATAATGTGGGGGTGTCACGCCGTAATCACGGGCTCTGTCACGGGGTGGCTGCGCACCACGCATGCCATTGTGTCTGGAAATGGAAGGGGAGCACCGGCTCTGAAATATTCCCCACCAGCTTCCAGTAAGAGTCAACTAACCATGTCATTACAGCAGCTGTGTAAAATGATGAGCCGCTTGCCAAGCGCCTTTGGAAATCAAAGCTTGAAGATGCCTTTGTAACTCTCATTTGCATATTTTTTGGACTGTGATTCGGAGGCATTCGGTCTTGCTTCCAGTTGCTATATATAGTCGCCCGCGCTCATTATTTCTGCCCGGGAGGCTCGCACGGTGAGCGCGGCGCCAGCCCTGAGTAAGCGGCCCCGCCGGGACAGGTGCAGGCCGCCGCCGGCCCTGGGGAGCAGCCAGGGCGCCTCCCCGGGGAGCTGGCTGGCTGCACGGCCACGCCGCCCTCCCAGGCCCTTGGCGTGACCCGGGCTCTGGGTCCCGGGCTCCGTCTTCTAGCTGCTTCCACGTGATGCCCCCTGCAGTGCATTTAGCACAGACTCCCCTGCACGCAGCCACGCGCCCCCGAGCTGCCCCGGGCCCATCCGGTAGAGGCTGCGCGTTCCCGGCTCCACCCTGCTCCGACCTGGATCTGGCATCCAGCCCCGTCCCACGTCATCGGGCTCCGTGCTCCCCGACGCCCACCTCCGAGGCAGGCTCCCTGTCCGGCTGACCTCAGCTGCGGCTCCGGGGCTCCGGGGTGGCCCGGTGTCCACAGGTCTGGCCGGCCTTGTCCTGGGTGCGGAGGCCAGGCCCTGACGTTGGCTCCGGTGCTGATGCTCGCAGAGGGCATCCTGCGGACGGTCACAGGACGCCGAGGTCTGCGGGGTCCCACCTCCTGGGAGATGCAGTGTGGTGACCAACGTGGCACAGTCAGCCCTGGCAGGCCGCGCCCCAAGCAGCTAGGACGGGATTTGGGATTTGAGGACAGTTCGGCAGAAGGTCGCACAGCCGCGCTGTGGTTTCGGTGAGGCTCGTGTTCTCAGGGGGACAGCGGAAGTGTTTATGGACCGAGCACTGCGAGGTTTACGGGCGACCATCACGTGGCTTGACCAGAAGCACACGCACGCACACGCGCACACGCGCACACACACAGACGCCAACCGCCGCGAGCTCCCCGGCACACGAGCCCCCAAGCGGGTTCTGGGCTGTGGCTGGAAGTGCTGCCTGCAGGTCGGGGCACGGTGTGCTCCCCGCTGGAGGACGCGGCCTCCTGTGTGTGCAGCTGTCGCCGCTCCAGGGTCGAATGTCCCTGGCAGGCCAAGGTCGACTGTTACGTATGTCGTGAGCACGTGCTGTCCTCGGTGTTTTCCCAACATCCGGTCACTCGATGTTTAGACGGCCCCGGGGAGTTCCACAGGGAAAAGCAGGTGCCCAGATTCACGAGGGTCCTCGGGACCAGCGGGGAGCGTGCGGGTGGCCGCCGGTGCACCAGCTCAGCAGGGATCGCCAGAGCACCCGGGGGTTCTATCCCCTGGCCCCGCAGGGGAGCCACCGGCTCTGGAGCGGCTCAGGCTCGGGTGTCGGGCACGGCTGTCCCCGACCGGCCGCACCTGCCTTCCTGGGGGAGGTGGCGGGCCTGGCGCCAGCCTCGGCTCTGGCCAGGGCCCAACAGCATTCTGCAGTGGCCCCCAGGCCCCTCCTGCGTTTCGCTCTCCTGTTTCCTCACTGGATTGATTTGGGTCCCAGGCTCCGGCCGACTCTCCACCCACGTCCGTGTGATTGGGCAACAGAGCTGGTCCTCTTGATCATAAAACCAGGGAGCTCTTAGACCACTGACCGCTTCACTGAGCCCAAAACGACTGCGGTGAAAAATGCTCATGACTCCTTGTGGGAATAATTCATGAAAGTTTAAAAAACTTTCTCATGGTGATTTTTTTGAGCTCTCAGTTTTGTGACAGGGGACAAAAAATGACCTCGTTCCGCAGCAGCCCACCTCCATCCTGGCTGGACGTCTTGGCAGAGCCATCTGAACGGTTGGGGAAAACAGCCATGTGGGGAAAGGCGGGATCCCAACTCCTAGTAGCTTCCTCCTCACGCTCACCAACCTGACGGCCAAGGACAACGTCGTATTCAGATGTTGCAAGCTCCTGTCTGCGCAAAGAAATCATTCAAATGGATAATATATGGGAAAGGGCAAGCGGTATCGATGGTGTTTAGGGTGATACTGTGTCAAATGTGGGGAAACACAGGGAAGGTCAGCTGCAGGGCAGCAGGTGCGTGTGTGAGGGCCGCCCAGCAGGGAGAGGAGGCGGGAGGACCACCCCCACCCCACACACCTCGGACCTGCAGGCCCACCTCTTGCATTCCTTGTGCGCATGGGGCTGACCAGCCCAGCCTGGGTCCTTAAGAAGACGGCGCCTCTGTCTTTGCTCTGTGGCTTTCCACGTGGTGCCTCCAGGTCTCACGTGAGCAGCTCTTCCCTCTGATGTCCTTCCCATGTGAAGCGGTTCAGCCCCCAAAGCTGCCCACGTCCAGATCCCCAGAGCCTCTGGGCATGCTAGCTTCCCCAGCAGGAGGGAGTTAAGGCTGCAGATGGAATCAAGGTTGCTGATCAGCAGGTAGGAAGAGGAACCTTCCAGAAACCAAGGATCGCAGAGTAAAGCCTCAACATGATACCGCTTCACACCCACATGACTGGCAGAAGTAAACAAGTCTGTCGATAACAAAAGGCGGGAACTTAAATAGGTCCTCTCATCTCAGAGATGAGTTGGAGATCTATACATAGCCTCCAATTTCCTTCTCCCCTGCCAGCTCACCCTGGAGAAGCTCTTACAAATGAGAATACAGAGACACCAGCAGGACTGTTTAATAGACATTGCTCCCAACAGTGAAAACCCAGAAAATCCTAAATGACAATCAATAAGAGAATGGAGAAGACATTTCTGGGGGCATTTGTACATGGACCGTGCTGTGGGAATTAAGGCGAATGAGTGAGAGTTGTATGCATGCGTGTGGATGGATGAACCACAGAAACAATGCTGAGAGGGAACGACAATCAGTGGAACGTGGCTTCTGACCACAAAATTCACGGGTAATGTACCCCTGGAGAGAGGGAGAGGCTCAGCTGGGGTTTCCATCAAGTCTGCGATGTCTGATTTCTTCAGAAAATCTGAGGCTGACGAGAGAGTGTAAGATTTGCTAAACTAAGTAGTACACTATTCCACAAATTTACTGAGTGTTTGAAATATTTTATTATAGAAAATTAAAACTGCAATCGTTTTTAAAAAGCAGGTATTGGTGGTGGCCTCTGGGAACCATTCTGAGAGTTGACTATTTGTGGGGCTCATTGAGAAGATGCAGAAGGGAGAAGTGTCAGAAATGGGACCGTGGCCAGCTGAGTACTGGTTCCCCAAAGACATCCACGTCCTAATCGCTGGAACGTGTGCATGAGTCAGCTTACATGGCAGAGGAGACTTTGCAGATGTGATTAAGATCTAAGATAGGGGCAGCAACATGGTAGAAAATGCTGTTCCTGACTTCAGTCCCACTCACAAGAAAATCACAAACAAGAATCCATAGACAAGAAGCCTTTGTGAAAATACCCAAATTGAGGGTGAGGCCGAAGAATCTCCCCAACACAGAATAACAGAAAAAATGCACCAGAAGGATAAGAAGAGCAGTTTCACTTTGACCCCGTTGCCCCACCCCCAGGCTGGCACAGGGTCCTCCTGGTGCTGCAGTTTCTACAGGCAGAAAAAGAGCCGAAATGAAATAATGCTGATCAGCAATGCAAATCAGTGTGAGGATATAAAACGCACTGGCAAAAGTAAATATATATCAGTGGTCAGATTCCCAAATGTTGTAATGGTGGCGCATAAATCACTTTCAACTATGGCTTAAATGTTAAGAACAGATGTATTAAAAATAACTATAACTGCAACAATTTGTTACTGCATACACAATATAAGGAGGATAACATCCTCCTTACAATGTATTATTGTAACATCAATAACCCAAAATGTGAGGGAAGAGGGCAGCCCCAGTGGTTCAGCGGTTTAGTGCCGCCTTCAGCCCAGGGTGTGATCCTGGGGGCCAGGGGTCAAGTCCCACATCAGGCTCCCTGCATGGAGCCAGCTTCTCCCTCTGCCTGTGTCTCTGCCTCTCTCTCTCTCTCTCTGTGTCTCTCATGAATAAATAAATAAAATCTTAAAAAAAAAACAAAATGTGAGGGAGGACAAGTAAATGTATAGGGCTTTGGTATGCTATCAAAGTTAAGTTGTTGCCACCTTAAAATAAAATTTTAAAACTGTAAGATACTATATGTAAACCTCATGGTTAAGAATCAAACATATCATCAGAAAAAGTCACCAAATCACCAATGAAGACAGGGAGAGAGGAAGGAAGGAATGAAAGAACTATAAAAACAGAAAACAATGAACAAAGTGGCAAGGACAGTCCTTACCCTTCAGTAATTACTTTAAATGTAAGTGGATTAAATTCTCTAATCAAAAGACAGAGTGATAAAACTCCAGATCCAATGATATGCTGCCTGGACGAGACTCACTTAAGCTTTAAGGACACACATAAGATGAAAGTGAAAGGATGGAAAAGATATTTCAGGAACGTGGTACCCAAAAAGAGCAGAGCTCACTGCTCTTATATCAGATAAAATAGACTTTAAGTAAAATAGACTTTCTGCTATGGTGCTGACCTATAAGAGACAAAGAAGGTCATTACATAATGATAAAAGGATCAATTCATCAAGAAGAAATACAATTGTAAATAGTTTTGTGCCCAACATATATTGCTAAACATACAAGGCAAATACTAACAAAACTAAAAGGAGACATAATCAGCAATACAATAATAGTAGGGGACCTTAATGCCCCACTTTCAACAGTGGATAAATCATCCAGACAGAAAATCAATAAAGAAACAGCAGATTAGAACAGCACTATAGACCAAATGGACCTAACAGACCCATTCAGAACATTCCAGACAACAGCAGCAGAGCGCACTTTCTTCGCAAGCACTTATGAGACATTCTCCAGGATAGATCATGCATTAGTCCACAAAGCAAATCTAAAGTTTAGGAAGATTGAAATCATATCAAATATCTTTTCCAGCCACAGTGGTATGGAAACTAGCAATGAATTATAAGAAGAAAACTGGAAAACTCATGAATACGTGGAGATCAAGAAACACGCAACTGAACACACCAATGGATCAATAATGAAATAAAAAAAGAGGGGTGGTACCTGGATGGCTCAGGGGTTGAGCATCTACCTTTGGCTCCAGGCATGATCCCGGACTCTTGGGATCAATTCCCACATTGGGCTCCCTGCAGGGAGCCTGCTTCTCTCTCTGCCTATGTTGTCTGCCTTTCTCTCTGTGTCTCTCATGAATAAATAAATAAAATATTAAAAAAAGAAAGGAATCAAAAGGGAAAGAAAAAATATCTTGAGATAAGTAAAAATGGAAATGTGTACCAAAATTTATGGATTGTAGCAAAAGCAGTTTTAAGAGGGAAGTTTATAGTGATAAATACCTTTGTTAAAAAATAACAATCTCAAATAAACAATCTAACACTACACCTCAAAGAACTACAAAAAGAACAAATGAACCCCAAAGTTAGGAGAAGGAAGGAAATAACAATTATCGGGGCAGAAATAAATGAAAAAGAGAATAGGAAAACAATAGAGCAGATAAATGAAACTAAGAGTTGGGTTTTTTTTTTTAAAGATACATAAAATTGACAAGTCTTTAGCCAGACTAACCAAGAAAAAAGGTGTAGGATTCAAATAAATAAAATTATAAAAGGAAGAGGAGACATTACAACTCATATCACAGAAATACAAAGGATCATAAACTCTATGAATGATTATGTGCCAACAAATTGGACACTCCTGAAGAAACCAATTCTTAGAAACATATAACTTAACAAGACTGAATCATAAATAAATAGAAAATCTGAACAGAACAAAAATTACTAAAGAGATTGAATCAGAAATCAAGAAACTTCCATTAAAGAAAAGCCCAGGAGAACATAGCTTCACCTGATTCTGCCAAACATTTAAAGAATTAACACCGTCCTTCACAAACTCGACCACAGAGTTGAAGAGGAGGGAACACTTCTGAACTCATTTTCTAAGGCCAGGATTATCCTGATAGCAAGTCCGATAAGCGCACTAAAAGAAAAGAAAACTATAGGCCAATATCCTTGATGAATATAGATGCAAAAAATTGCAACAAAATGCTAGCAAACTGAATTGAATAGCACATTATAAGGATTATACACCTAATCAAGCAGAATTTAACCCTGGGATGCAAGGATGGTTCAACACCTGCAAATACGCCACCAGTAACAAAATGAAGGATGAAAACCGTATGATCATCTCAATAGATGCAGAAAAAGCATTTGACGAAATTTAGCACCTTTCACTATAAAATCTCTCTGCAAATATAGAGTATAAAAGAAACATATTTAAACTTAAAAAGGCATCTATGGCAAGCCCACAGCTGACATCATACTGAATGCTGAAAGGTTGGGAGCTTTTGCTCTAAGATCCTGAACAAGATAAGTGTGCCCACTCTCAGCATCCTTATTCAACGTGGTACTGGAATTTCTAGTCAGAGCAATCAGTCAAGGAAAAGAAATAAAAGGCATCTAAATTGGAAGGAAGAAGTAACCCTGTCTCTGCAGATGACATGAATTTATAGACAGAAAAAAAAAAACTCCTGCAAAAAAATGTTAGAACTAATGAACTCAGTAAAAAAGTATTGCTGGATAGAAACTCAACATAAAAGATCAGTTGTGTTTCAATATGTGAACAATGAAACATTTTGAAAAAATAAACCAATTTCATTTCTAGTATCAAATACAATAAAATACTTAGGAACAAATCTAAACAAGGAGGTGAATGATTTTTACGTTGAAAACTATAAGACTGAACGAAAGAAATTGAACAAGACACAAACAAATGGAAAGATATCTTGTGCTCATGGATTGGAAGAATTAATACTGTTAAAATATCCAGATGACCCAAAACAATCAACAGATTCAATGCAATCAAAATTCCAATGGCATTTTTTTCACAGAAATGGAAAAAAATGCTAGCATGCATGTGGAATCACAAAAAATTCTGAATAGCCAACACGATCTTGAGCAAGATGAACAAAGCCGGATGCATCACATTTCCTGATTTCAAACTGTATTACAAAGCTATGGTAATTGACACAATATTGGCATAAAAATAGACACACACAGACTCATGGAACAGAATCCAGAGCCTACAAGTAAACCCACTCATATATGGTCAACTAATATTTGACAAGTACACTGAGAACACATGATGGGAAGAGGATTATCTCTTCCATAAATGGGGTTGGAAACACTGGATATTCACAAGTAAAAGAATGAAGTTGGACCCTTTTAAAATACTACTCACAAAAATTGACTTTAAATGAATTAAAGACTTAAAGACCTGAAACAATAAAATGCCTCGATGAAAATACAGAAAATCTAGAGTAGACGTGAAAGAAATGGAAAATATTGTCAAAGAATTACCTCAATTAAAACACCAGATTCCCCCTCCGTCATCTTAAAATTGGTAAATCATCCTCGATTATCCAGATGGGTCCAGTGTAATCATAAGGGAAACCATAGTGATAGATGCAGAGATTGGTGAGAAAGGAGGAGGTGAGAGAAGTGGGGAGAGACAGAGAGAGAGAGACAGAGACACAGAGAGACAGAGGTGGGAAGATGACCTGGCTGCTCACGGGGTCCCCCTGGGGATGGCGAGCACGCAGGACACGGCCGACGTCGGAGACACCCATCTCATCTCGCCACGTCAAGCCACACAACCAAGACGTTTCTGCTGCCCCCCCCGCCCGGGGAGTCTTCAGACTGATTTAGGAAAACCATTCACAAGGATCTCAGTGCTCCTCTTTTAATCAAAATTCTCTGCTGTGTTGTTCAAATACGAATCCAGTGAGAAAGCCAAATACTAGTAGAGGTGAGAAAGATGTGAAAATGATAGAAATCCCCAAAGCAAAGCGGTGAGCTTCAGACACATGAGTTTATTTTCAAAAGCAATTGTTTTCATTAATTTTTTAATCCATATTCATAAGGAGAACGTGCGGCTAGAACAGTGATGTCCGACGTCCCGAGGCCCCATTATCCACCGCGAGGAGAGGAAGGAGGGCGTCTCCCAAGGCCCTGGGAGGGCGGCAGCCGTGCTGGCGGTGGCCGAGCTGGGCCCCATGAAGGAAGGACCCACTGCCCCAGCCCCGGGAGGGCGGGCTGTGTCTCGTGTTCTCTTCAGGAAGAGGTAATGTCAGGTCGTTAGACGGGAAGCGCCAAGGGCGTGTCCTGCCCTCCCCACAGGTCAGAGCACGGGGCCCCGCGTCATCCACTCACAGCTTCTCTTTTCCCTTAGTGGATGAGCTGAAGGCTTGAAAGTCTCCTGGGGACCCCCCCCCATTCTGGGGTTGGGGGCATAACCAGAGTGTTGGGCTGCCCCCTATGGCCGACCCATGGTGTCTCCATGGTCAAAGGAGGAAATGGGAGGGAGGATAAGTCACATTGCAGAGCTGCCAGAGAGCCGTGGGTCCTTCCGCAGCTTCCAGAAGGCCTCGCTGAGGAGATACAGCAGCTCAGCTGAGCAGGTGCTAGAATGTCCCACGTCCTCCCGACCATCCCTACCTCCACAACATTATTCATGCCATTTCCCCACTGGGGACACCCTCCAACCTGTCCCATGCTCAGACTGTCACCGCGTATGTACACTTGAGATGCGTATGGCTGGCAAAGTCTACGCTGCCTCCTGTGGTAAGATAAGGATGTGAATTCACTGCCTTGTCCAGGATGTGGGTGGAGGTTTGGTTTCCACTTGGCCTTCCCCAATATGATAGCCCTTAACCTTTGGGCCAAGGACCCAATGAGGGGGCTGCACCTACTATAAGCACGTCAGTCCCCATCACTTGTTTGGGAACTGGGGCCTGTCCACTGGGTGGCACCATGGGCCCGGTGGATATACCGTAATCCAGGCTCGGGCTAGGACCTCACTTATTACCTGACTCCCATAGGCCCTCTCTAATTTGGAGGCCACAATGACTCTTCATGTGCTTGGGCATCAGGGGCAACCCATATGCTGTGCCCAATGGTCCCTGAAACATCCGGGTCTCTCCTTTTCCTGGTGCAGAGCTGTGTGAGCAAATGGCACAGGTCCCTGTGGTGAAGAAACGGGAATTCTTACCGTGGGTACTTACCCTGGTGTTGCTGGAGCCTCCATCTGGGCAAAGGCTTGTGAGTTTTTACAAGACGACAGTCTGACCTGGCCATTTGGGCCTACAGGGGGACAACCCTGATGGGCCAGCCCCACTCAGGGACTCTCAGTAGATGAGAAGCTTGGTGGTTTCCGTCTGCCTCTTCCCAGCTCGGGTCCGCAGCTGTCCATCACTGATGAACGCCCTGCTTGGAAATCCCATCTCCACATTTGTTTCCAGAGAACCCAACTGTGACATCTACTTACGGAGATGCCAGGAAAGGGCTAATCTCAGGGGGACTGCCTGAGCCAAGGGTCCAGGTACCTGTAACTTCCTAAGGAAGTGCTCCTGGAGCTGGGAGGGGGGAGGACAAAGAAGAAGCTAACTTTGGCAGAGCCCCGGACTCAGGCTGGTCCCACAGGCAGCTCCAGAACACGTACCCCTCACTCATTGGGGTCCACCCTGCCTCCAGGCACAGAGGCCAGCAGGCATCCACACCTGCTGGACATTGGCTACAAAGAGGGCGACAGTGGGTAAAACTGTAGGCACCCCCAGCTGTCTGACTGGGGTGGGGGATGATGCCCTCGTGCCCATGGGCAGCCTCTGAAGGCCTGGTGAGCCTTGAAAGACATCAGAGGGGTGGGTGGGGGTGACGGGGCTGCAGGGGTGCAAGTTCAGCACGTGATTCTGTTGCTAACGACATCTCAGGTTTGCCCTGACTTTACAGGTCCTCAACAGTAGGACCAGAGGCCCCCGGGGAAAAGCAGAAGGCAGATTCCTCAGGAGAGCAGATCAGTCCTATGCGGAGGTCTCCATGTGGCAGCCAGCCAGCTTGGCCACAGAGGCTGTCCCAAGCCCCCCCGGCCTCCTGGGGACAAGCGGTCAAGGCTCCAGCTCAACACCAGAGGGCTTAGCTGGATGGTTTGTCACTGGTTTGCAGGTCAAAATCGCTCACTCTCCTGTGTGTAGATACAGCTGGAGCAGTGTCATCACTGCCTGCTGCCCTGACCTTTTCTGTCCTTGGGAAACACCCCTAAGGCCATCCTTACAGACCAGCCTCATGGGTGCTTGCAGGGAGCTGGTGCCACAGCTGGGGAAGAGGTCAGGGACCGTAGCTCGGCTCTGGCCCAGTGATGTCCCCCAGGCTGTCGGTTCTTCCTTTACATCATGCAAATACCTAGACTTGCATCAGCACCGTGTAATGGTTTTGCCCTTTGGAAGCATTTTCCGAGGGCATGGTCCTTGGGGTTCATTTTGATGGGTCTTGCAATCAGGGTTGGGATGACCTAACAGCTTCAGGAAGGAAAGACGGCCATCACCGTAGACGATGCATGTCACCCAAGGCCGGTGTCCAGTCCTGCAGACAGCTTGGCCACCCCTCTCTGACTCTTCCCAAAGCATCAGGATGATGTCTTGGGAGACAAAAATATGGCTTTGTTGAAAGTTTCCATTTTCAGCGAGTGAGATCTGACTTTCTGCTAGGAAGATTTTTGAAATCTAGATGGAACCTTCTCGGAGCAGGCAGGAGCAGTCCAGCCTTCAGGTAATCCACTGAATCAGGTTGTCATCCTAAAGCACAGGCACACTTGCTGACACTGCACGCATGAAGCCAGCGCTCCAGCACAAGAGTGTGATTATTCAGAACCCGGTGGGGAAGTGTGGCCCATGGGGAAATGCAGGGAGAGGCTGCAGGCACCACTCCCCACCCCTGCAGCCGGCGTTCCAGTGAAGTGGGAAGTGGCTGTGCTCACACAGAGATGGGCTAGGTGAGGCCTGGCGTGGGAAGTGGGTGCCTGCACCCAGGTAACCAGGCAAATAACTGGTCAAAGGAGCCATCCAGACAGTCCCTATTCCCACTCACGGCTTGGAGACAAAGCTGTGCCAATAATCAGAAAAGCTGGATTTTACCTGGGAGGGCAGTGGGCCCTGTGGGAAGTGTGTGTGCATGGCTTGCCTCCAAGAACCTGGGCTCTTGCAGGACCCTAGGGACTGAACTTCTGGCACCTTTCTAGGGCGATGGCTGTAATCACATGCAAATCCAGCAAAAATCAAGTTTGTTTCCAGGGATTGTATCCATTTCATGCATTTTTAAAAGTAGTTAACTGGCTCTAGTTTTGAAATTTCCCAAAGTCTGTTATTGGAAACAAAGCAGTTATCACACAGCAAATAAAGATGATGATGGTGACGGTGGTGATGGTGATGGTGATGAGGGTGATGGTAATGGAGGTGATGGTGATGATAGTGATGGTGATGATGATGATGGTTGATGGTGATGTTGATGGATGGTGATGATGGTGATGGTGATGATGGTGGTGATGAAGATGGTGATGGTGGTGATGATGGTGAGGATGGTGATGGCGATGGCGACTGCCATGGAATGCCCACCTGCATCAGTGCTCTGGTGAACGAAGGAGGAAGGATCTTCTAAGAGAAGGGAGTGGTCCAAAGCACCGACTATTACAGACAAGTCCAGTGGGGAAAGGACCAGGAAAGGACGCAGGGGCTGGGCAGCCAGGAGGTCCCTGGTGGTCTAGGAGGGAGGCCGAAGGCAGTGGACCGGTCAGTAGTTGACAGGACATAGAAGTGAGAAGTTAGATTATTTTTCAGGCTCATCTGTTAAGGGAGGAGAAGTGGCCCTGAGCTGCCACTGAGGTTCCTGGGTCCATGAGGAATGTTTTCTAGTGCGGGAGAGGCTTGCATGAGTTTAGTTGTTAGCAGAAAGAACCAGAAGAGAAGGGGTGATAAAAGTCCAGAATAAGCAGGGATCCTGGACTTGCAAGGTGCCTGGAGGTAAGAAGAGGTGGCATGTGGGCACAGCTGGGGGGTCAGCCTGGCCCAGCACAGGGCCCTCTATGGGAGGGAGCAGAGGGACAAGACCCAGGGTGGACTCGTGCAGGTCATGCCACCAGCAGGGACAGCAAAGGGGAAGGAGCTCCTGCCCGAGGCCTCTGTTTATTATTTTGAATTCTGTAAAGGGTGGTGTGGTCACAGAGCAGCCCTCCGAGGGGTGTGCAGGGCCAGGCTGGATTTGCAGACAAGCAGCTCTGGTGGCACCAGCCTGGGGGGGGGGGGGTTGCATTTCTGTCCATAGTTCCCCGAAGCTGGGGCGCAGGGGTGGGCAAGGCAGGGGCAGCAACGTGGTGAGGTCAGGAAGGTGCTTGAGTGGTGGTCGAGGGTCTGGGCACAGCAGGATGGAGGAGGGCGTGGGGAGGAGTCAGGAGGTCAGATCAGGGGTGGCAGGAGAGGAGGGGCAGGGGTCTGCGGAGC
Source organism: Vulpes vulpes (assembly GCF_048418805.1). Taxonomy (NCBI): domain Eukaryota; kingdom Metazoa; phylum Chordata; class Mammalia; order Carnivora; family Canidae; genus Vulpes; species Vulpes vulpes. Next base: position 117,242,657 of record NC_132794.1, on the reverse strand, counting down.
CTGGGCTCGTGGGCGGAGTGGGTGCTGCGCTGAGCGTTCCAGCTGTACCCCGTTAGTAGGACTGCACCCACGGCCCTGTTCCACACGTGTGAATCAGAACCCGGGGGCTGAGGCCCCACCTGATTTTTTTCTTTTTTTTTTTAAAAGATTTTATTTATTTATTCATGACAGACACAGACAGAGAGAGAGGGAGAGGCAGAGACACAGGCAGAGGGAGAAGCAGCCTCCATGCAGGGAGCCCGACGTAGGACTCGATCCCGGGTCTCCAGGATCACACCCTGGGCTGCAGGCGGCGCTGAACCGCTGAGCCACTGGGGCTCCCCCCACCTGATGTTTTTGAAGCTCCCCAGGTGTGTTTGATGTGGGCTGAGAACCACCAGGGAGGGGCTGGTGGGCTCCAGTGGGGTTCGGGTGAGCACTTGTGGATGGGGAGCTGGGCGGCCGTTGTCAGAGGTCAGTGGGGAGCAGACGGCCAGGCCCCCCAAACCCCCACGTGACTTGGATGGGCCCATGCACCTGCTTGTTTCCCATGTCTCTGGGTGACAATGGTGCTGCTGTCCCAGGGACCCGACCCTGAGAAGCACCACCGGCCTAGGGGGCCACACGCTGCCTTCCCCGTGCAGGGGGATGGGACCGGACGGAGGAGGCCTCGGCGTCAGTGAGCAGGGTCAGCATTTGGCCGTCGCGTGGTTGAGCTCAGGGACCAGCGGGGCTTTACTCCAGGGTCTGCGGTGGAGTGGGAGGCTGGCCGCCTGCTTGCGCCCCTGGCCTCGTCACCGATGGGCCTCCCCTGTGCCCGCGCTAACCTGCGGGACGTGTACGATGCAAGTCCTGGTCCGGCAAAACCGCCGAGATTGCCTCTGCTCTCCTCGGGAAGGAGCTGAAGGCTGGGGCCTCGGGGTGCGGCGCGGGCGGGACGGGGCCCCCTCCCGGCTCCTCCTCGGCTGTCCTCACACGGCTCTTCTGCAGGGAAATCAACCCAACCGCGTGGCTGTGGTTAGGAGAGCAGGCTGCCTTCCTGGGGAAGCAAAACACGCGGGACGACCCTCTGGGACTTGGTGAAGCGACTCCCATGGGGCATCCGCTCAAACGCTAGGCCACGTGCACGGCTCCGCAGTGGCCACGCACTAACCCACTCGAGCACACGGCAGGTCACGCGGCCTGACCACCACCCACTGCTCGGCCTCGCCAAGGAGCCCAAACTGCATTTGCTCCCACAATAGGCAACCGCACATGCGTTTGAATACCCAGGTGGTCGCGCAGACTCAAGCCTCAGCCAGGACGTGGTCACCCACGGGAGCTCCCAGAGTGACCCCCGAGGGGGTGAGCTTTGCGTGGGAGCGGGAGCCAGCACGTGTGTTCAGAGCCGCAGGGAGGGTGAGCAAGCGCTCAGGGGGCCCGGGGCAGCTGGGCTGGCGTGGGGCGAGTCGTGGGACGCGGGGCAGGACGACGTGAGCAGACCCCTGCGATAGCCGGTGGCCCAGGTCCTGCTGGGAGCAAATGGAGGGTGTGCTGTGGGGTCGGGGGCCGCTGGGGGGCCAGGTGGGGCTGGGGCAGAGCCGGGGGGAGCCCAGGACAGGGGGTGAGCAGGGCTGGACCTACAGGCTCTGGCTGCATAAGGGGGAGTCCAGGTTTTCGGGTTTCTCTGGGACGCCCCGGGCCTGGGGCTGGGAGAGCCATCCTGCTGGACGGTGGGTGTCCGTCCCCGGGGGTTGGAGCCCACCGGCATCTTCAGGGAGGCCCTGACCTGGTGCTGTGCTTATGTGCCAGCGGGGCATGAGTGTGCGGGTGTGTGTGCACGTGTGTGCTCATATGTGTGCTCACACGTGTGTCAGAGGGGCGTGAGCACGTGCATGTGCGCCCTGGGTGCGCCGAGCGGCAGGCTGCAGGGTCCACCTGCGGGGCTTCCTGCCTCAGGTGAGGCCTGGCTGGCACCGCCGACTGCATCGGCCCGGGGCGCTCGGCCGGCCTGCTCGGGAGGGCAAGATCATCTAGGTCCGGGCATACTCAGGTCAATGATGCAATTCAGGCTCGACCTTGAATTGCACGTCTGCTCTGGAGGGGAGTTGGTGACCACATGCGACGGGACAAGCGGCCTCCTCCCGGCACTGACGGTGTTTAGGGCATCGGGAGCGTGGAGGCGCCGGCCTCCGTGGGGCTGGGGCTGGGGCTGGCCACTCTGAGCCGCCCTGGGGGCGGGGGCCAGGCGTGTGGGGGGGCAGACGGGGCGCGGCACTGGTGGCCCGAGTCCCCAGGCTGCACGTGCCGCGGGGTTTGCCCGACGAGGCCAGGGAACGACGACGGGCTCCGCGGCCACCAGGCCAGGTCCCGGGAAGACAGGCTGCTGGAAACCCGGTTTCCGAAATAACCAAGTGACTGCCCCAAATTTACCGAAGCACAAGTTTTAAGGGTGGTCTGGAGGGCGTCTTCCTGACTCCACTCAAGCGTCACATTCCTCTCGAGCACGTGGCTGGCGGTCACGCACCTGTGCCCCCGAACGTGGTGACGACACTGTCCCGAGGAGGCCAGGCCGCGCGGCGCCAGCCGGTCCTCGGTGGACGGAGCCTGTCTTCACGCTCTGACAGGAAGCGGATATTTGCGGGAAGCACGTGCGCGTGCTTTGGTTCATTTAGATAATTGCTCATTAAGCAAATTGATTTTTTCTCCTCTTCTTCTTTTTCCCCAATCGACCCGCTGCGCCAGCCTGCCCCAGGTACAGGCGGGCGTCTGCCGTGGCCTCGGGGATCCGGGGTCAGCCCCACAGCAGGTGCCGCGCCCCCACTTCTGGGCGGGGCTGCCTGGAGGGTGAGGAGGGCGGGGAGAGCAGGGGTGCAGGTGTGGGGGGGTCTTGCCACAGCGGGAGACCTGCAGGGTGGGAGGCAGGGGGTGGCTGTCGCTGGGGCCCCGAGCGGGCTCAGAGGTCGTGCCCACGCTGTGGGTCCCGAAGCAGCCTGGGGAGCAGCCCTGGGCCTGAGGGCGTTGGTTGCTAGACAAAGGGGTCAATTGTCCACAGACAGATGTTGTCCTTGGTGGGGACACTTGGGCCGGAGGGGAGGTGCCTGGGTCACTCCAGGTAAGCAATGGGGGGGGGGGACAGGGGTGTGTGTGTGGCTTGACCCCACGCCCTCCAGCCCCTCACCCCCCTTTGATGTGACATCATTTTAAGTCGTAGGGATCGTTCTAACGGGGTGCCCGAGTGAGGATCCCTGTCTTCTGAGTGTCATTTTTTTTCTTTTTTTTTTTTTTTTTCAGATTTTTATTTAATTCCAGTTAGTGAACCTACAGGGCCATTGGTTTCAGGAGGAGAATTCAGTAGTTCATCAGTTACCAGGAGACCCAGTGGCTCATCAAAAGTGCCCTCCTTTCTTTGTTAAATGTTATTTAAATTCAACTAATTAACATATAATGTATTATTGGTTTCAGGGGTAGAGGTCAGTGGTTCATCAGTCTTTTTTTTTTTTTTAAAGATTTTATTTATTTATTCATGAGAGACACGGAGAGGAGAGAGGCAGAGACACAGGCAGAGGGAGAAGCAGGCTCCCTGCAGGGAGCAGGACGCGGGACTCGATCCCAGGTCCCCAGGATCACGCCCTGGGCTGGTTCATCAGTCTTACTTAACACCCAGCGCTCACCCCATCCTGCACCCTCCTCTGTCCCCCTCCCCCAGTGACCCTCAGCGACCTTCTGGTTTGTCTCCGGCTCTGAATCTGTCTTGTTTCATTTCGCTCTCCCTCCCCCTGTGGCCTCTGCCTTGTTTCTTCTATGCCCGTAGGAGTGAGACCATGTGATAGTTGTCTCTCTGATGGCCTTAGTTCACTCGGCATCATGCCCTCTAGTTCCACCCATGTCGCTGCAAAGTGTCATTAATTTTCCTCAAATGTATATCTAAGAATGGACATTTTCAAAGATGATGACCGACAGGCTGGGGCACAGATGTCCACCTGCAGAGGAAACCTGTGGGCAGTTCTACACTCGTGAGGTCTCGGGGACGGTCCCTTTCAAGGCCGCTGTAGCCTCTGAGTCCCAGGATGGGGCCTCCGGCACCTGCACCTGCCATGGGTTTGTTAGGCCTCACCTGCCTGGATGCCCAGGCTCTGACGCCAAGGCCTTGATGTCCAGGTCCCGATGCCCAGGTTCCCGATACCCAGGTCCATGATGCTCAGTCCCCAATGCCCAGACCCCGATGCCCAAGCCCCGATGCCCAGGCCCTGATGTCCAGGTCCTGATGGCCAGGCTCCCAATGCCCAGGTCCATGATGCTCAGTCCCCAATGCCCAGACCCGATGCCCAGGCCCTGATGCCCAGGTTCCCAATACCCAGGCTCCCAATGCCCAGGTCCCCGATGCCCAGGCCCCGATGTCCAGGCTCCCGATGCCCAGGCTACCGATGCTCAGGCTCCCGATGCCCAGGCCCCAATGTCCAGGCCCTGATGTCCAGGCTCCCAATGCCCAAATTCCCAATGGCCAGGCTCCCGATGCCTAGGCCCAGACACTCAGGCCCTGAAGTCCAGCCCCGATGTCCAGGCTCTGATGCCTAGATTCCTGATGCCCAGACTCCCAATGCCCAGGCCCTGATGTCCAGGCCGGACGTCCAGGCCCCGATGCCCAGGCCCCAACGCCCAGGCCCCAAAGTCCAGGTCCTGATGTCCAGGTCCTCATGCTCAGGCTCCCGATGCCCAGGTCCCAATGCCCAGGCCCTGATGCCTAGGGCCCAATGTCCAGGCTCCTGATGTCCAGGCTCCTGATGTCCAGGCCCTGACACCCAGGCCCCAGTGTCCAGGCTCTGATGCCTAGATTCCTGATGCCCAGGGTCCCAATGCCCAGGCCCCGATGTCCAGGCCCCAATGTCCAGGCTCCAATGCCCAGGTTCCCAATACCCAGGCTCTCAACGCCCAGGCCCTGATGTCCAGATCCCGATGTCCAGGCCCCCATGTCCAGTCCTTGATGCCCAGGCCCTGATGTCCAGGGACACAGAGTGCTTCCATCTGTGGCACGTGCTCCCCAGCTGTGGACCCGATCACATCACTGGTATTTCTGGGAATAATGCCTCGGTGGTTTCTGAGATATTTCTAAATCCCTGGGGAACAATTTCAGTCTTCAGTGAGATTCGGTTCTGCAGCAGCTTTGGGGGGATTTGGAATAAAGCCACTACGACGGCCTTTGTAAGAGCGGCAGGTGGTTGCAGAGCGTCGTGCCCATGGGTGTGTGGGGTCTCCATGCCCGCTGGGCCCTTCAGTGGACACTTGAGGTCCGCGTCCATGCAGACGTCGTAACCCCGACCCAGTGATCCTAGTCAGCACGACTCCGTGGGGCTGACCTGGCGCCCCCGGCCCCCAGCCCCCAGCTGCCCTGGGTTAGGCCGCTGCCCCGGTGAAGCCACCGCGCAGCCAACCTCAGCCGACGCGAGCTGCCCGGTGACCGGAACCCCGCCCGCTGGTGTGACGTCCCCGAAGGCAGCCGCCCGCAGTCCACGCTCTGTTCCCGGGCAAACCTCCCAACGCCCGGTCCGGCGCCCACGAGGGCCCCTGCGTCCTCGGGCCCCCACACAGGCTCCCCTCCAGCGCTCGCTCTCCGCCCGCGGGGCTCGCTAGCTTTGCCGGCGTGGGAACCTCTCTTCTCCCTCGTATGGTGAGGTCGCGGGTCCAGGGCACAGGGTGCCAGCGTCCTTGGTCCGTGTGGACAGTGTCCTCTGCCTTCCTGAGTCTCTGGGGCGAGCGTGTGGTCTTGGCCGGCCCTCTCCGCCGCCGTCACCAGCAGCCCCGCCGTGGCCATGGGCACGAATCCTTTCTAGAAGGGCAGTCGGCCCGGGGCAGATATATCCCTGGCCAAAGTTGTGTTCCCGTGAGTTTTCCGCCTCATTTCTAGAAGGAGCTGCCCAGGACGGACATGCACACGGATGCCCCGGTTTCCCTGCCAGCCCCGCATCTTCAGCATTTGCATCTTTTGACCATTAGTCTCTCGGTATTTTTTATGTGTATGAAATAATTAAAAAAAATCTGTACCCTTGATGTTCAGGAAAGATACAGTGTAATACTTTGAAATAACGGACACGCAGCTCATTTATCTGACACCTGTTCGGGTCAGGGAACGTTCATCCACATGGCATCGGCGCGATCATCTGTGCGTGTCTCGCCTCCGTTTCATTCGCACGTCGCAGGGCTGGTCCGCTCTCCTCCCCCAGCTCCTTGGGGAGGGCACGTCCTTCCCAGCTTTGTGGCCGGACATTGTCCCCCCCGCAGAGGGCGGCTGCAGGGCCGGGCACTCACACGGGGATGTGCGGGGATCCAGCCAGCAGTGCGTGTGCGACCTGTGTCGTGAGCTGGGGCAGACCCTAGGACGAGGACGGGGGAGGTGGTCTCACGAGTCACCAGCTGGGGACGGAGGTCCCAACAATGGAGACTCCGTCGTCCGTGGCACAGACTGTGGGCAGAGTTGTCCTCACGGGCCTCGTGGGGTCACATGGCCAGTCTTGGGCTTTGTCATAGGGCCGCTCCTAAGGAGGCCGACTCCTCATGGCACCCACGGTCCTCATGGGGGCTCAGTGTGTGGGGTGACCCAGCCAGGACCTGGAGGGCCCAGCGCCCAACCAAGCACTCGCAGGCCGAGAGGGGACAAGTGCGGTTAGGCCGCAGAACAGGGCTTCTGGCTTCGGGTCCGCAGGCTCGTAGCGTCAGGCGGCCCCTTGGCTCCACGGGAAAGAGGAGGCGCTTGTGCTTTTAAAAATTATGGACGGGGCGTCGGGGTGGCTCAGTGGGTTGAGCTTCTGACTCTTGATTTAGGCTCAGGTCATGATCTCGGGGTTGTGGGATCGAGTCCTGGTCGGGCTCCCTGCTCAGCGCGGGGTCTGCTGCCCCTCTCCCTCCGCTCCTCCCTCTGCTCATGGGTGCATGCTCTCTCTCTCTTTCTTCCTCTAAATTAGATAAATAAGTCTTTTAAAGAATTATGGAAAACACTGTGGAAAGGAGAACAGCTTTGTATCCCCTAGAGTTTGCAGAGTGGGCGGGCTTCCCATCAGACTGCGGCCGACAGAGTCACGAAGGTCCCCTCAGGGGGACTGGAGGGTCGTTGGGCACATGTGCCCTGGCTCCGTCCGTCCTCTGGGCACGGCCTGGACACTCTCTGAGAGGCCGGGAGAGGGGATGTGCCATCCTGGTGATGCCGGACAATGTCCCCACCTGGCAGGGCGAGACTCGCCCCTGCAGACCTGTTCGGGGAAGAAATGGACCCGCCGGCAGTGGAGGCGCAAGGAGCAGCGCTGTGTCCTCACCAGGTGCCCTGCCGACAGCCCGTCGGGGCTTTCACGTGCTCGTCCCCGACGGGCTTTCCTCGGCTGGAAAGTCCAGTAGGACCAGGCACATCCCTGAAGGCCCCCGAGCCTCTGGTGGGGGCATGAGGGACAAGGAGCCACGTTCCAGCTCTGGGGCCGGCCCTTGAGCTCCCCGGCGAGGACTAACGGGGTTTCCCAGGACAAGCCAGGGGAGGCACGTGGGCCTCTAAGCCTCTTCCCAAGGTTGCTCTGCCTAACTGTGTGCGGCAGCGCCCGGGGGGCTCGATGCGACAAACGCCAGTGAGAGTCGCCCGGGGGCAGGGACTGTGGCCGGTGCAGGGCCTGCCCACACATGCCCTGGCTGTGCTCAGGAGGCCCCCGGAGGCCCACGTGGCCGTCAGATGTGGGCACACGAGATGCGTCTGCTTTCAGGTGGAGGCTCTGAGGCTCCTCTTCCTCCTACCGTGACCGGCCGTGTGCCCCACGCCGCCCTGGGGCCAGAGGGTGACGATGGGCAGTGGAGCCTCTCCCCATCCGGAGAGAGCTGGAAACCTGCCTCTGCCCATTTCGTGGGCTGAGATCCGGGGCTATATCCCACTGTCCTCAAGAGCTGTGTCACCTGCCGCATCCTAAAATGACGGTTTCTTTATAAAAAGGCCAGTTCCCCCCCCAAGGGAAGGTGCGCTCAGGCCAGGTGGGCCGCTCCATCTGGCTGAATGCGGGGCCGCAGAGACCCGGGCGGCTGCTGCCTGGGGGTGGAGGGGCCTGGCTGCCATCCGGTGGCAGAGCAGGACGGGCAGGGGGAGAGGAGGGTTTTCGGGAAGTCCGGGCAGCCGCACCACAGATCCCTCGGCAGCCCGGGTGTGGAGGGCTCAGGCGGGCCCTCTCCGCTCGAGAGGGAAGGAGGGGTGGCTGGTGAGAGGGTCCCCGGCCCCGGGGACATGGGCGAGACCCTTGGGACAGCACTGGGCCCTCACACCCGTGCTGTGTCCCCGTCTGACAGGCCCCCTCCAGCGGGGAACAAGGAACACCCGCCACGCTCAAGGGCACGTGCATCGAGCACATGCTCGAGCCGCGCGTCCATCCCTCCGGGGCGAGAGCGTGCAGAGGCCGGACGTCTTCCTCGGGCAGGAGCCTGCCTGGAACGGGATGTTTCCTCACCCGATGTGGCACCTACAATGGGATGACGTGGAGCAAGGGCTCTGCGGGTGGACGCGAAAGCCCTCGTTCGGCCCTAACTGCGACTTCATGGTCTGAGTTAGCTTTCTGATGAGATGCGGCCTCAGGGGGACATTTTCACACATGGCGAGTTTCACAGGCACCAAGTTTCCCGTGAAATCTGTGCAGCCAGAGGCAGCCGCACAGGACGCAGCTCATCCCGTGTCGTGCCTGGGAAGCCTCCTCAATTGGTGGAAGGGCCCCCCCCAAGCAGGGCTCTCCTCCCGCCGCTCCCCGCTATCCAGCCCTGGCGAGGGGGGCGGGGGGCTCCCCGTGTCCCTGCGGGGCGGCCCCAGGGCTCGGAGGAGGGATTGCCCTGGCTCTGGGAGCAGCTCTTCCTTCATCTCTGAGCTCCGCGGAGTGGTTTCCGGGGCTCCAGAGCCGCGGCGGGGCCCGGTTCACCCGGAGCTGCCAACCCCTTGGAGCCCCACCATCTCTGACTTGGTCTCAGTGGTGCCATCACCTCTGGGGACAGCCCGGCTGCCCCATCTGCACCAGGGGAGTGAGGGGAGCCCCAGACTCCTCTGCAGAGGTGGCGAGGCAGGCGAGAGCGCTTACAGCATCTGTCCTCACGGACCTGAAGACGAGAGGAAGGCCGCAGCAGGTGCACGGCCCTAAGACGGGTCTGGGCCTGAGGGCCCGGCTGTGCCAGCCGACGACAGTGGCAGGAGCCCGAGGTTGTCTGGAACAGAGATGCCACAGAGTTAACGTGCACACCTGGCTGCCGCCGGGGCCTCCGCTTTCCCAATGGTAGCCACCCGGGTCATGCTGGTGCCCCACCCGAGGGCGCACCTCGACGGCCACCCCCTCACGTCCGGGCCGTCCAGGTAAGGACGCCAGCGCCTACGCGGGGCCACTCACATTCAAGTGAATCAAGCGCTCGGTCCCTCCGGGACTCCAGCCGCCCTGCTGGCCGGTGCAGGCCGTATTTCCGACCGTGAGCACAGTCCCTTGGAGAGGGCCGCGCGGACTGTGGGGCTTCGGTGACAAGCGTCTGAGACGATAGGCCGACAGTTGCTATGTCAACTGCAATCCAGTTGTGTGATTCAATTATCCTAAGAGTGTTTGGATGTAGCTTGATTAAGAGTCACACCATAGAGGTATAGGGGAAAATTAAAACAGCTGTTAATTTAATTTGAGTCCATATTCCTAGAGAACTGATGGTACATTGGGAATTCTAATTAATCTCCTTTCTCTCATTTTCCCCACGCGCCGGCCGATTACAGCCTGACAGCCACAGGAAGACGGCGCCGCTTCCCGGCTGATGCTGGGGAGACTCGGGGCGCAGGCCTGCACCCGCGGGGACCCGTGCTGCCCGTCCCAGGCCGGTGGGCCGCCCGGGGCCCGGCGCAGGTGTGTCCCTTCTGTAGGAGCCCCTCGCCGTCACCTGGTCACCTGCTGCGGGCCCCACCCTCCCAAACTGCTGCGCACTCTGTGGCCGCTAAGTCGGCCTGTCGCTCCTCTCCTGTCACATCCCGCCTTCCACAGCTGCTGGGAAACCCGTGTTTTGTTTTGTTTTTAAAATTAATTTTCAATTAATTGTTTTTATCTTTTAAATTTGTTTTTTTTGGAGTTCAATTTGCCAGCATGTAGCATAACACCCAGTGCTCATCCCGGCAAGTGCCCCCCCTCAGTGCCCGTCACCCAGTCACCCCATCCCCCGCCCACCTTCCTTTTCACTATCCCTTGTTCGTTTCCCAGAGTTAGGGGTCGCTCATGGATTTGTCTCCCTCATTTTCTCTCCTTTCCCCTACAATCCCTTCCACTGTTTCTTATATTCCCTGTGTGAGTGAGAGCATATGACGACTGCCCTTCTCCGACTGACTTACTTCACTCAGCATCACACCCTCCAGGTCCATCCACGTCAAAGCACATGGGGGGTCTTGGTCCTTTCTGGTGGCTGAGAAACCCGTGTGGTTTTCACCAAGCTACCTCGTCTTAAGAAGGCACATCATGGCCAATGTGAGAAGGCAGGAAACGGAAGGGTGAGTCAGCCCGAAAGGGGAAAAAAACTGATGTATTTGCAGGCGTAGGATTGAAAACCGAGGAAAACTCGTGAGGAATTAGTGAAACTCATTAAAGCTACACACATACACACAAGTTCAGTGATTTTCTTTTAAATTTTGGATTATTATTATTATTTTTAAAGACTTTATTTATTCATGAGAGACACAGAGGCAGAGACACAGGCAGAGGGAGAAGCAGGCTCCATGCAGGGAGCCCGATGTGGGACTCGATCCCGGGACCCCAGGATCATGCCCTGAGCCGAAGGCAGATGCTCAACCACTGAGCCCCCCAGGAGCCTGAATTTCAGATTATTTTTGATAAAGAACTTTTCTCTATAACAGCAACAGCCAATTAGCTCCTGTAACGAGATACGCCGAGGCGGAAGCTGGGAGACTGGCCTCCCCGGCCTCGGCAGGACAGGGGGACACGACTCCCTCGTCTCGGGGTCTCCCTCTGCCTCGGGGCTGACACCCCCCCCCCAGACAGACACTCCCTTCATGTCCAAGATCAGCTGGCTGACCTCGGCACCGACTGACCCCCGTGTCCATCACCGTGTGACCCTCACACATCTCAGGTGAGGACTGTCACAGTGAACGGTGACGCCACCTCCTCTTACGGAGGGACGAGAGATCCCAGACGGGAGCCTGTGGCGCCTCCTTCCTGTCGCACCACTGGAGGGTCTTGGGTTTTCTTGCACAGGATGCGGCGAGGCCAGTCCTGGGACAGACGGGCCTTGTCCGGAGACCAGAACCGCAGCCGCCCCCGGTGCTGCGCGTTTTGGGAGAACACGGGCCGCTTTCCTTCTGCGTCTCAACGTCTCTGTGCTGAGGTCTGGACTCGGCCCTTTGCCGCGGGGGAGCCGCACCCACGCTTTGCTGTGACAAGGAGCCGTGGCCCACCTGGGCTGAGAGGGGACCGGCGGCCCAGGGGGCAGGGGGCACGGCCCGCCTCCACGTTCTAACTCGGAAAAGTGAACCTAGATGTGGGGGCAACACAGCGACGACGCGGGAAGCCTCCCCAGGGCCTCAGCCACGGGAGAACCATGCGGAGGAAGGCGCTGCCCCGCCTCGGACTCGGACTCCGTCAACAAACAGCTGCCTGGGCCCTGTCCCCTGGGGCCAGTCCGCGCCACAGCCCAGATTCTGGGAAGTGCTAAATATTTTGCATTTGCGTGTCAGACGAGCCCGCCACACGGGGCGGGGTGTGGGCCCACGGCGGGGCCCCCGAGGAGCTGGCCGTGGGGCGCCAGCCAGAGTGGGCGCGGCCGGGCTGAGCAGCTGGGGATGGGGCCGCGGCCTAAGGCACTGCTTTCTCTCCCGAGTTGATTCTGCTCTGGAGCCATTTCCTTGCGCTTCCACACCTGCCCACGTCGCTCACTAGTAAGTGCCCGGATCTGCACACGCCGCGATTCGCGGTGTCCTCTGTCCCACGTGGGCTGGTGCGCCGGTGGCGGAGGGGACGTGGCGAGGGGGTGCTTCAGCCTGGCCTCCAGGGGGCCCGGGGGGGCCCGCGCCTTGCCCTCGGGGTTGGGGGCAGCCCAGGAGCCCTGCGACCGCAGAATTAGCTGACGACGCCCGAGAGCTCGTTCCTGCAGCTGAACGGCTTAGCGCGTCGCCTCGCGGCCCGGTGCGCAGACCAGCGCCGGCGGAGGGCCGGAGCCCGGCTGGATTGGACAGATTCGAGCTGAGCCCGGACAGTCATCATGGGGGGGCACTTCTCGCAGATTTCGGGGCGCCTGTGACAAGTGCCCCCGGGTGAGCCGGAGTCCGAGTTGCTGAACGAGGACGGTGTGCTTGTGCTGCGTTAAAACACTAGGAACGTTCTGGAATCGTGGAGTTCCCATGAGAACAAAACGTCACCCGCTGAAAATCCAGCACATGAGCCGCGTCCTTGTGGAGACCTCTCCACCAGGGTGACGCCCACGGCCTGGAGGATGGAGCCACCCCTTAGCCCAAAGGCACCACATCCCGGGAGAATCCACAACAGTTTCCCAAGGCGGCCAGGGCTTGTTCTTAAAAATGGACAAACGAGATGCCGGCGCAATATTTTGCATTTCCCGGTGTGGGGTCCAGGCACCTCTGTCCCCCTGCTCCGCTGCCCGGTCGTGGCCGTGAGACAACCCCTCCGCGCCGTGCAGGAGGCCAGTCCTGCGTCCCAGGGCGCACGGCTGGTGGCACTCGAGCGGGGCCCTGGTCTTCATCCCAGCGCGCTCCCAGTAGCTGTCACTGCGGGGTGGTCTTCTCTGCCTTTAAGGAAAAACAAGGAAAAAATAATACAAATTATGTTTGCCAGGCCAAGGCTTTAAAAAAGAATCTCTGGTAACTGTAATCACTTTTATCAGAAATCACAGAAATTCTGCGGCCGCTGTGCGCCGCCGTGTGTATCTGAGGAGGCCCTGGCACAGGAGAGAACAGGCTTCGCTTGCACCCTCGGGGCTCCCCGGAGCCGGCGGGCCCTGCGCCTCTCGCCTGCATCGCTGAGCCCTGGCTCGTCCCACCGCCGGGTGCTCCCGGGGACCTGGCCTTCCCCCCGGGGCCCCCAGCTAGAGCCGGACAGGGCGGCCCGCGGCCGGTCCTTCCCGACACCTCCTAGCAGAGGAATTTATTGTGCGAAATGATCGCTTTCGGGTCCATCTTGAAACGTCAGGGGATGAGGACAGCTGTGAATATGTACAGATGCTGGGAGCCACTTGCAGGGGGTCCTCAAGAAGAGAATCATAGAAGGCAGAGGGGCAGGGGGAGCCTGCCTGTGCGTCTCAAGTGGAAAATCTCCGCAGGGAGTGGATGCAGTGGTTTGGGGCTCCCGGGGGCCCGTCAAGGGGCCTGTCCGGGGCCGTCGGGGGGCTTGTCCGGGGGCCTGTCCAGGCCTCTGCTAAGCGCTCAGGGGCGGGGCTGGTCCGGGGAGGGTTGAAGCGCACATCGCCGCGGCTGCGTGCATCCGGCCGCCTCCGAGCCCCTCTCTCACACCCCATCTTGCACTATTTAGGAGGCATGATTGTGTGAAGAGCTCAGTGGACTGGAGGCCTCGGCGGGCTCAGGGTGAAGCGTAGGGACACGGCGATGTCACGGGCAGCTCCAGGCTGCGAGCGTGGTGCTGGACGCAGGGGGCAGGGCCCGGCCTCCCACACTGGAGGACCCGTGGCTCCAAGAACGTGCAGCACACAGGGCTAGAGAAGCACTTTGTCCCACACCTTGTGCACACACACACACCTCCACACCCCTGCACACACACACACCCACACACCCTTGTGCACATACAACTCCACATCCCCTGCACACACAGTCCTCATGCCGCTGCACACTTCTGCTCCATGCACAAGCCTCCTCCTCAGATCTCTCTGTCTCTCATCTTCCAAGTCCTCTCCTGTTGGGACCTGGTTCGCTGGCTGCTGCCCAGGAGCCTCTGCACGTTCTCTGCTGGGCTATGTCTCCCTCCACAGAAGGGGGTGCCACATACCCTTCCTTGGGGGAGGTGCTCTCTCCAGGCTCCCCCCTTGGGGGGAGGTGCTCTCTCTCCAGGCTCCTCCCTTGGGGGGGAGGTGCTCTCTCTCCAGGCTCCATCAAGGCCATGCCCAGTGTGACAGGGGTGCAGCCACCATCAGTGTTTGACCCGATCTGCATTCGAGGCCAATCCACCTATTTCTCCTTTCCCTCCAGGTCTTACGGGATGATGCCCTGTATGGGGGTGGCTCAAAGTGGGGGAAGGGTGCTGCTCACTGTCACGCGCGCTGGGGGCGACAACCGTCCAGGGATGAGGGTAAGGGAATGAGGAAAAGAAAAGAGACATAAACAGAGTGGGAGCAGGGAGACATATGGCCGGACTCAGCCACAATGCCAACTTTATTTGTATTATTCACTCTTTTATAAAGCAGGGTTGTTTAACAAGCAGGATATTTTAAGCTTAGTTCTCCAGACATGTCCTTTCACAGTAGACAGCAACAGTGTGCGCCCTTGAATAGATAGCTATAGTATGCGTCCTTGAGCCACAAGCCCTCAACAACAAGGGTGAGACACGTGGGCCGCGGTTGGAAGAGTCAACAGAGAGCCATTGCTTTAACCAGTTTAGCCATTGCTAAACCATTGCTTTAATGGAGCCATCCATTAACTCCTTCCTGGCACGCGGCTCCCAACAGCTCACACAGTGGTGGGTGACATGGAGGCCACGCCACCTGTTCTGAAACTGGCTTGTGCTTTTCCGCCCCATCGTGCTGACACCCCCTCCTCCCTTTTAAGAGGATTCCTGCTGTGTTTGAGTTTGTGACTTGGTGGGTTTGACAGACCCACCCCATGGTGGCCAGTTCCAGACACCGTCGCTTGGTGACCCATGGCCAGACATTCCATCTGTGCAGGGCCAGGGGCATGGCAAGAACAGTCCCGAAAATGTGCTTAACTCTCAGCTGCAGGCAGCAGTTCATCTGCTTTGTCTTCACACATACTGATTTCATCCACAGTATCTAATTTGTTGTTAATCCCACCTCATGTATGTTTTTATTTCATATATTGTTTATTTTTTGAAATTCCCACTTAGTATCTTTCATCTATGTCCTGATCGTGGTTCAGGTTTTGTTTATATCCTCGGACATATTTGTAATGTTTATAATAGTGGTTTTTATATCCTCACTGGCTAGTTAGTTCTAATCACTTGTCATTTTGGGGTCTGTTTCTATTGCTTGAGATTTCTCTTGACTGAGGTCATATTTTCTTGATATTTCACATGCTTAGTAATTTTGAGTGGTCCTCAAACATTGTGAAGTTTTCATTTTTTTTTTAAAGATTTTATTTATTTATTCATGAGAAACACACACACACAGAGAGGCAGAGACACAGGCAGAGAGAGAAGCAGGCTCCATGCAGGGAGCCCAACGTGGGACTCGATCCCAGGACTCCAGGATCACGCCCTGGGCTGAAGGCAGCGTTAAGCCGCTGAGCCATCCAGGGATCCCAAGTTTCCATTTTTACCGCAGGGTTCTGTTGAATTCCTTTAAAGAGTGTCAGGCTCTGCTCTGGACGGCAGCCGTTTGTCCAACAGTTTGGCCTTCTGAGGGTTGTTTCTGAGCTTTGACTGTGCAGTCCTTGCTCTAGGACAAAGGATGGGGGCCCAGCCCCACTAAGGAGTAGCCTTTCTAGGACTCCACCGAGCGCCCTGTGCATCTCAAGCTGTCTCCATCCTCTTCCTTTCCCTCTGTGAGCTGTGTGACCGACCTCTGTCTGGCAGCTCCTTCCTGCCCTTGTGGGGTTTCACCCACATGTGTGCAGTTCATTGTCCAGCCAATGCTCGAGGGTCCCCTCCTGTCCACTCTGTGGAGTGAGAACCCCTCCAGAGCACCTCTCTGCACATCCTCCTTCTCCCTGGGACTCTGCCCTGCACATTCCAGCTGCTGGGACCCTATTCACGTAGAAGTATGACTCTGTGCAAGACCCCTCCCAGTGCCAAGTCGTGGGAACTGCCTCTCCGCTATCATCTGGGAAAATTGCAGAGCTCACCTCTGGTGTCTCCTTTCTGCAGGAGCCGGTACCTGCTACCTATTGTCCAATATCTGAAAACAGAATTTCATATATTTTGTTGGGTTTTCTATTTGTTTTTGCAAGGAGGTCAATTCTCAAGGCAGCTAATGCTTCATGGGTATAGAAGAAGCCTACTGGGTAAAGAGTTTGGTTATTTAGTTTGCCTTTAAAAACAACATTCTTTCCCAGTCTGCCTTATTGGCCCATACTCTCATCTTGAAGAACAAAGAGTGCAGTCCCAAGGGAGCTGCTCGTCCCGCAGCAAACCTGCTCTGGGTTGAAGTTTCAGCCCCGACCACGTTGCACCTGGAATTCATCCCTCTGCTCCCTTTGTCAGATGGCGAAGCTCACAGAGGATGGGGGCCAGGACTTGTCCATCTTTGGGCCGTGTCAGCTGACAAGGCACCTGGCAGGTGTGTCTATGCAGCAGGCCATGAGAAACAGGGGTGCTTGTTGGAGTCCACCTGGCCTGAGGCAGGGACTGAACCAAGCCAGGCGCTCCCACATCTGTGCAAAGCCCCCCACCCCACGGGGAGCCAGCCTTGCTCCAGCTTTCTCCACACACCCAGCACATGTGGGATTCCTTTGCCCTGGGGCTCTTTTCTGCAGACAAGGCCTCTTGGAGAGGTTCCGGCCACCCCAGGAATGTGAGCATCTCCCTGGAGGAGGTGGCCAGGCTGGTAAGGAAGACTAGATTGAGGTTAGTGGGTAGCGCTGTGATCTGCAACAGGGTGGACACTGAAAGATTCTGGGCATGACCTTGGCCCGCAGTCGGCTCCCTGGACCACACACAGCGCGTGGGGGCTTTCCTGGCCCTTAAACCTGCGCATGGTGAGCTCCTGACCCGTCACGTGCTCCAGGAGCCACTGGCTTCTTCCCAGTGTGAGTGCAGGGTTGGGGACTCTGGGGGACCAGGCAGCGGATGCCAATCTCCAGCACCGTGGATGGGGCGTCTTCAGGCTGCGTCCTTAATGCGGGGTCAGAAGGAGCAAGTGGCCGCTCTCAAAGTGAAGCAGCAGAGGGCCGAGGGTTGGCCCTGGTGTGCTCCTGAGGGAGCAGCGTTGCCGACCGTCACACCTCGGCGGGATCAGGGTCTGGGCCTTGGGTTCTGATGCGGGGGGCTCCTCCTCGGCGGGGCAGGTGCACAGGAGATGGGGTCCCCTCTCCCGAGGACTGATGGGGGGCCTGAGGCCTGCAGAGGGAGCCCGGTTTGCTCAAGGCCCACAGCCTTTAGGGGAAATGGCAAACCCACAGTCGCCCCAGGGCTCTCTGGTCAAGGAAAAGGCAGGAACGTGGAGCACTGTGGAGGCTGGCCTGGCCCACGCGCAGGAGGCTCCTGGTGCACTACAGTGGGGGAGAAGCCTTCAGCCAACCAGCCGCCAGCCGTCCTGTCACCCATTTGTTTTCCCGCATGATGCTTCCTGAACACCTGCCCCCCTGCCCCCACCCCCCCCCCCAGCTGCTGCCCCGGAACCAGGGTAGGTCCGGCAGGGAACAAGGAAGACAGACGAGCTTCCTGCTCTGCTAGGCTTCCACTGAGTTTGGAAGTGGAAAACTTCCACTTCCACGGTAACAACGGCCATCGCCACCGCCATGGACTGAAGGTGTCCCCCCCGAGAGTCACAGGGTGGAGGGCTGCCCTGCAGTGGGATGGCGTATGGCAGTGGGGCCTGTGGGAGGCGAACACGGTTGGGTGAGCTCACGAGGGCAGGCCCTCTCGCCGGGTTAGCGCCCTCCCAGGGGACACGGGACGCAGAGGGGCTCTGCGTGCTCGATGAGGAGGCAGCGCGAGGGTGGCCTCTGAAAGCCGGGAGGAGGACCCCACCAGCACGTGGGCACCTGCTCTCAGACTTCGAGCCTGGGGAACTGGGAAAACAAACTCTGGTGGGATCCCTGGGTGGCACAGCGGTTTGGCTCCTGCCTTTGGCCCAGGGCGCGATCCTGGAGACCCGGGATCGAATCCCACGTCGGGCTCCCGGTGCATGGAGCCTGCTTCTCCCTCTGTCTATGTCTCTGCCTCTCTCTCTCTGTGTGACTATCATAAATAAATAAAAATTAAAAAAACAAACAAACAAACAAAACCAAACAAACTCTGGTGGTTTAAAGCCACGCGACCTGCAGTCTGCGGCCTGTCACTGTGGTGGCTGCAACGGCTAAGACGCCCCCGGCACCCAGGACCACGCGGCAAGATTTCCACTTCCGAGAGCAAAAAATAGTGCTTGGCCAGCCTTTGTTGACGTGTATGTGTGTGTGTCCATGAGGTTTAAAATCAGATTTCAAAGGCATCAGAAATACAAACCAGAGCTTTTGTCTAGTGAGCAAGCAGTTTTAAGCATAATTTGCTTACACGAAAGCTCCGCACTCAGTGGCCCCTGTGTCCTGTCACCAAGGTCCCCGGGCTTCGTTCCAGGTCCCCCGTTCAGAGGCGACACATGCCTCCTCTCCTAACGCCTTCCCAGAGCCACTGGTGTCCATGCGAGAACCAAGGGTGCAGGTGCTGACGCCTTGTTGATCGAGGAGACTTGGCAGCTCAAGTGACCGTCCACCCGAGGTCCTTGCACGGCGACAAGATCTCTGGCCAAGAGGCTTCGGTCTGCTCAGCACTTGTGGATTCCAGGGGCAGGAGGGACCATGGAGCTCGTGGGGTCCAGCGTGGCATCGTAGCCGAGAGGAAACAGAGCAAGGTCGGTGAGAAAGGGGGGTTTGGAGGGTCTCGGGTGGGTCATCCTCCCGCCGGGGCTGTGTGGGAAGGGCCAGGACACCCGCTGCCCCAAGGAAGCAGCACCTATGGGTGTGGCTAACGTGCAAACACCTGCCTCAAGGGTGAAGCTGCGACAGGCAGTGTGGACGGTCCGGGGACTCAGGGGATGGGCTCTTCTCCCCCGGGATGAATCAGTCTGAGAAGTCATCTAAGACTTTGAATTTTTTCCTGCTTTTCAAGCTCACAGCGATGCTCCTCTGTGTCACCTCTCTGGGTAGCTCAGCGCTAATGATGTCGACGGTGGAAACCTGGACGTGTTTTCGGGCGAACATAGTTTTTCATTTTCTCCGTGGTGAGCGTCCGAGATCGCTGCTGACGCCTAGTTGAGTAGGAAACTGCCTGGCGGCTTCCTGGGAGGCCGTTCCGTGTCCCCGCTTCCCCGCCGCCCACCGCGGACGAGGGCTCCCGTCTCTCGGCACCGCCGCCCGCGTGGGGGGTGTCACCGCGTACCCCAGACGCGCTGGCAGGTGGCGTCTCCCTGGGCTGGCGAGATGCGTTTCCCCGGCGCCCGGGGACACGGCGCGTCTTTCATCTGCTTATTGGCTCCCTGGGCTGCGCCCTCCGTCGGCGGAAACACTTCACGTCGTCCAGCCTCTACCTGGATGATTTGCTTTTTCCCTCTTGTGTTTTGAGAGCTCTGTGTGCGCTGTAGGTACTCACCACTGGGTGGATGTGTCACTTGCAAGTATTTTCTCCCAGTCTCAGGCTTGTTTTTTTTTATTTTTTATTTTTTTATTTTCTTGATTCTTCTCAGAGCAAAAATGTTTGATTTTGATGCAGTCAGATTTACTCGTTTTTGCTTTCATGGTCTATGCCTTTGAAGTTGAGTCTAAGAATCCCCGGCTAGACCTAGTTCCTGAAGATTTTCCCCTACGTTTACTCTAAAAGTGTTATGGTTTTATATTTTGCATTTAATTCCATGACCCATTTTAGCTAAATTTTGTATAAGGTTGTGTGGCTTATGCCAAAGCTCCCTTGTCTTTGCACTGTGGATGCCCAATCGCTTTAGCATCGTTTATGGAAAAGGCCATCTTTCCTTCTCTTGCACTTTTGCCAGAAATCAGTTGGATGGTGTTTGTGGGCGCGTTCCCGGGTTTCCTGCTGCGTCCCGTTGGTCGATGCATTGTCCCTCTGCCGACATGGGGCTCGGCTGCCTTAATACAGATTGCTGGATTCCCCCTGCTGCATTCTGTTTTCTTTTTCAAAATTTGCCCTATTTTAGTTCTCTTGGCTTTCGTACACAGTTTTAAATTGACTTGTTTATATCTACGCAAAAGTCTTTTTTTTTTTTATCTACACAAAAGTCTCATCGTGACTTTGATGGGATGTGTTGACTTTGTGTATCAGCTTGGGAAGACTTTACACACCTACTGTGCTGAGCGCTTTTAATCATGAACATGGTATGTCCCTCCACCTGTCTGGACCCACTTTCTCTCCTAAAACCTGTACATGGTTTGATGGATTCATGCCTCAGGATGCCGTTTGTCTGAATGGTGTCAATGGTAATATGCCTTTTTTAAAAAAATCTTATTTTATTTTATTTTTTACAGAGCGTGAGTAGGGGTCAGGGCAGAGGGAGAGAGAATCCCCAAGTGGACTCCCCACGGAGGGTGGAGCCTGACCTGGGGCTTGACCTCGTGACCTTGAGATCACGACCTAAGCAGAAATCGAAAGTCTGACACTCAACTGACTGAGCCACCCCGGCGCCCCTGGCACTGGGTTCCTAATCAGTGCCTGTGTATTCACTGCTTCTATATACAAATACAATCAACTCTTGTGTATTTATGTTGGATCCTGAGGCCTTACTGAACTCATTTATCAGTTCTAAGAGTCTTTTGGTTTCTTTTTTTTGGAGGAGATTCCTTGGGATTTTTTTTTTTTTTTTAATATGTAGAAAGCCATGCTACCTACAAATAGAGTCTGTTTCTTTCTTACCTGCATTAAAAAAATGTATTTTATTTTTATTTCTTTTTATTATTTTATTATTTTTAAAGATTTTATTTATTTATTCATGATAGACAAAGAGAGAGAGAGAGAGAGAGAGAGGCAGAGACATAGGCAGAGGGAGAAGAAGGCTCCACGCAGGGAGCCCAACGCAGGACACAATCCCGGGGGAAAAAATGTATTTTCTTCCTCCCCACTGACTTCCGGCCTCACTGCTCTGCCTAGAACCTCCAGCACCATCATGCATAAAAATGGTGAGAGGGGTCACATCTCTCCCCCCGCAATCTTAGCAAGAAAGCATTTGGTCTTCTACCATTGGCTTTGACTTAGGCTGTATTTTTACAACATTATTTGAACTAATTTATAGTTGACCCCCATTCATAGAGTTTTTGTCGTGAATTGGCGTTAGATTTGTCAAATGCTTTCTCTGCACCAGGTGATACGTCAGATTTTCCTCCTTTGATTTATGGGCATGGGACTCAGTCAGCCTGACTTGAGCTGCGGACTCAGCCTTCCACGCGGGGGACAGACCTCACTGAGTCATGCATGGTGTGGGATTCTTTTTACACAGTGTTGGTCCGTTCCATAAATATTTTTTCTTTTTCTTTTTTTAAGATTTTATTTATTTATTCACAAGAGACACACACAGAGAGAGGGAGACACAGGCAGAGGGAGAAGCAGGCTCCCTGTGGGGAGCCCGACGTGGGACTTGATTCCAGGACCCCAGGGTCATTCCCTGAGCCGAAGGCAGATGCTCAACCGCTGAGCCCCCCGGGTGTCCCTGTTCCATAAATATCTTGATAAGTTTTACACGTAAGTGGGTGAGACTCTGGTTTGTATTTTTATCTTATATGTGATTTTGGTGTTATCTTTACCTGGGTTTTTGCATCAGGGTGATAGTGTCACAGGATGGATTGGGAAGTGTTCCACCCTCTGCCCGTTTCTAGAAGAGATTATGTGGACTTTGTGCGAATTCTTCTTTACACGTTTGGCAGGATTTTCCAGTGAAAGCATCTGAGTCTGGGAGGTTTTTTCCTTTGATTTTTTTTTTTTTTGAAGTTTTTGAAATTACAATTTCAATTTCCTTGAGACTCATGGGGCTGTTCAAATGATCGATTTTATGATTAGATGAATTGTGGTAGTTTGTGTTTTTGAGGAATGGGTCCATTTCGTGGGGTATGTTAGATTTTCCGCGTGCAGTTATGAGTTATTTACCTCGTTGTCTGCTTTGCTCCTGACACTGGTCACCCGTTGCTGGATAAGAAAGTAGACAGCGTATAGTTGGGTGCTGCTTTTAAATCCACTCTGCCAATCTCTGCCTTTTAGTTGGTGTATTTAGACCATTTCCAGTTAATGTAACTGCATTTTATTACTTGATTTCTTTCATTCTTTTTATTTTTAGTTTTTATTTATTTTTTTAATTTTTATTTTATTTATTATTATTATTATTATTATTCCTTGATTTTTGTTTGTTATTCAGTTTTTTGCTTCTGTTCTCTTTTCCCTTCTCTTCCTCTCGGTTACTTGACTTTTTTTTTTCCAACTCCATTTTGGTTTATTCATTGTGTATTTGAGTGTATTGCTTTGCACGGGGGAGGGAGGAAGGTGCACCTGCAGCCCCCGGCGGAGGGTGGGCCCGGGGTTACAGCCTCACAGGGTGGTGTGCCGGCTCCACGCTGGACTTCTGCTCACGTGGGTGGATGTGAGTCCCCAGCTTTTCTGTGACATCTGATGGCAGTGGAGGGGTCATTCTCTCTCTTGCTGGGCTGATGCTTTTCTGGTCCTCGTCAGGAGGGACCGGGCTTCCCTGAGGCATTTGACAGTGTGCGTGTCCACTGGTGTTTCTGGCTTGCCGGCCCCCTCAGCCCCAAGCCTGTGACGTGTGAGGAGGAAAGCCGAAGGGACTCGCCGCCGGGTCCCCCCGAGTCCTGAGGCCCCCAGCTGGTCCACTTTCTTCTCTCTGCCTTCCGGAATCTGCGTAGGCTGGTTTCACACAGTGTGCAGCGGGTTTGGTTGTGCTTAGTGGGAGAAATAGGGAAAGCACGTCTGCACCACGTTCCTGCAAGTCCTGTTTCGGGTGTTTTAATTCACTAAAATTGCGGTGCTTTCTCACCCGGCAACAAAGCTGGTACACATATTCCTGAGATATTTTATTAAGCAACTTTGATTTTATTTGAAGCTGAGTAGTAGCAAAAAATGGCAATATTATGTCTCCTGGTGTTTCCTATAGAAGATTAACGTGATTGAGATGAAAAGGACAATGACATGCTCACATTTGGGGTCAGTATAAATTTAAGAGAAAATTCGCTCCCCTGAGCACTAACCAGAGCCACACGCTCTCAAAGAACAAACCCAAGCAAAGAACATCCTTTCTTGAATGTGATTTTGGGGGCATCCCAGCACCGGAGGAGGCTGGGGATGGGGTGGCGTGGGGTGCGGCCGCACAGGGAGCGCGCATGATTCACGGGCTTGTCAGCCAGGCGCCGGGGCCGGGGTGGGCAGAGAAGACCACAGGGGCTGAGGCGGGTCCCTAAAACAAGACCACCCCCCCGTGTGCTCCAGGGACGGATGTCCCCCCAGGCCAGGGTAGGCTGCAGTGTGCCGTCCGGCCAAGCAGGCGTCCTCCGTGGCTGTGTCTGCCTCCACGCCGGTGGTGCTCATCTGCGGGTTGTGACGCACGCTTCGTTCTAGAAGCTCTCAGCCGGCGAGCCCGCAGCTGATAGACCCCACGGGTATTGAGTGTGCTAATTGCAAAGCCAGCCGTTACGATGCTTTGTGAAGCCGCACATCTTGTTATAATGGACGAGGCTTGAAGGGAGGGAGCCTGGGGGCTCGGGTCACTATTGCTGGGAAGCCGAGTCAGCCACAACTCGCAACAGATCCAGAGGAGGCTGAGCTGGCCTCATTGCCACTGGCCTCCCCATGGCTCAGAGCTCAAAGCTTTGCCCCCAACGCCCCTGGATCCATGATCTCCACAAGCTTTCTTGGGGCCTGTAGGCAGCCCAGGCCATGCGTCGGGCCCGGGGAGTGTGGGGGACGGTATGCGGCTCCCTGTCCTCCAAGGGTCACAGTCAGGATGGCCCACAGGGAGGGAGGGGCCTGGAGAGGTGTGGACAGAGCCCCGAGGGACCCGGACACAGAGAGGAGAGGCCATGTGGGGATGGAGGCAGAGACTGGGGGGGACAAGCCTGCCAAGAGCTGGATGCAGCAGGAAGGAGCCTCCTCTGCAGCTTTTGGAGGGACTATGGGCCTGCCACAGTCAGAGCCCCCGCCTCAGCGCGTGAGAGAATGAATTTCTATTCTTTTAAGTCCCCCGGTCTGTGGCACATTGTTATAGGGACCCCAGGACCCTAGCACAGGCACGTCTTTACAGCTGGGTAGGCTCTGCGGACACCAGGAGGGGCTCGTGAATTTCCTGCCCATTCACGGGTTCACCTGTTTGCTCGTTTGTTCTGAAAACCTACTGGGTGTGACCAGCAGGCTGCGGCTGGGCAGGCGGGGGCAGGGACAGAGAGAGAGAGAGAGAGAGAGAGAGAGAGAGAGAGAGAGAGAAACACGGCTCCGGCTCCGGCTCCCGGACGCAGCCCGTTTGTTTGGGAGGGAGGACAGAAGCAGAAGGAACTGAGACAAGAAGGGCCTGGTGCCTCCTGCCATTCCCGGGAGCATCCGGAGGTGGGACCCGGGCCTCGCCCCAAGGACATCGGAGCGTCCGACTGGCCTTCACTGAGGTCACCGTGCGTCCTGCGGCGCCAGCGTCAGCGGCTCTGCGCACCTGCCTCCAGTGCACCTGCCTCCCGAGCTCCGACCCCATCCCGTCTGCTCCTAGTCCAGGAACAGCAGGGCTGCTGCTCGGTTTTTTTTCTCAATATTTTGTTTATTTATTCATGAGAGACACAGAGAGAGGCAGAGACACAGGCAGAGGGAGAAGCAGGCTCCCTGCGGGGAGCCCGACGTGGGACTCGACCCCGGGACCCCGGGGTCACGCCCTGAGCCACAGGCAGACGCTCACCCGCTGAGCCCCCAGGCGTCCCCAGGCTGCTGCTCGCTTCTGAAGATGCTTCCTTTTCGTGTCTCTTTCCATCAGACGGGATCCGGGGGCTTCTCATCTCCGGGGGAGGACCCCCAGGATGAAAACCACCACGCGGTGCCCTGTGGGCTTAACTACGAGCCCCCATGACGTGGGTCATTGCTGTCCTATGATGCACGGAAACTAAGGCCTCTAACGGAGCCTCACGCGCACCGGCCGCTGCACGAGGAGACCTTACAAGGGCAGCTCGGGGGCCTCTCCCAAGTGGGGAGAACTTCAGGTGCAGCGGGTTTGGGGCGCAGCCCACAGCTCTGGTGGGAAGACCGTCCCGCCCCAGCCCCTCTTTGAACCAGCATAGAAAACTCCCTGATCGACGCTGATGCTCTGAAGCGGCCAGATGGGGTCTGCAGCCCACCTTCCTTCTGAAAGTTCTTCATTGCACTGGTTTTGCGTGATTGAAAAACCACTTCCCTTCTTTCTGGCCCCCTGAGCATGTGCCTAGCTTTCTTTTGGTCCCAAGCTCCAGCAATCCCTGCCTCCCTCTCCCTCCCTCTGGTCGCTCTGGCTGTTCCACCTAAAACGGCCCTCAGCCTTGCTTGGCTTCTGTTCCTCATACTGTTTCTAGGCCTTGCTCTTTTCTCTGCCCCAGGGCCTTTGCACATGCCTTTCCCTTTACCCAGAAGGCCTTTGGTCCTCCCTCATCTGGACCCCAGAGTGCAGATCTGCAAACATGAGGACCCTTCCCCACTGACCGGGGAGGGGGGACGCCTGTGCCCTGTGCCCTACTCCCTGGTCCTGCCCTTGGACATTAGGATCACTCTGCTCCCTGCTCCGGAGCCGGCCCTGCCTGGTGAGCTGCGTGGCCCCGGCCCACGACGGATGCGCTCGCTGAGAGGCCCCGGGGGTACCCGCCTCCCCAGCACTGCTCACACATCACCCCCCTGGTACAGGCACGTTAGTGCATCCTCCTGGCAACAGAAATCATAGTATCACTGCAGTGAAATAATTAAGGGCTAAACATAATGTGAGTTTCAGGGACACTTTAAAGAAAATGATACATTAAAAAAAAGGAAAGTAACTTTTAGAAAGACAACAACCGCCGGGAGAAGCAGGGCTCTTAAGAGTCGGGGAAGTAATCGAGCAGCAAATTACACCTTCCAGATGGTCCCGCTGCTACCGCGGTCAGAGCCGCAGGCGCAGCCCCACGGAAACGACGGGGTTGGGGGGGTGGATGGAAACACCGTTATCCCCGGACACGTGGATGGGAGGACGGGGGAAGCGCGGATGGGAGGACAAGGGGACGTGTGTGGGGGGACGTGTGGATGGGAGGACGGGGGAAGTGCTGATGGGAGGACAAGGGGACGTGTGTGGGGGGATGTGTGGATGGGAGGATGGGGAGACAGGAGGACGGGGGGGGGCAAATGGACGGGAGGATGGTGAGGGGGGAAGCGTGTGGCTCTCTCTGCTGGGGGTGGGGGGCGCTCACCCCGTGGGTGAGAAGCAGCATCTCCGCAGGCCGGGTCCCCGCCTGCCCGAGTCCCAGATGTTCACGGGCAAATCCACCTGCTGAAATCAGGCCGTGCTTTCCAGCTGCGCAGGCGAACTCCAGAGAAAGCTGCTGACGGTGCTGGGGACGGGGGCCTGTCTTCTCCTGGACACGGGGGCCCAGCCGTGACCCCCCCTCCCGGGCCCTCCCCCGCGCCCTGCGCTCCCTCTACCCCAGGCTCCTGCTCTCGGTCAAGTGGAAACCCTCGGGGGCCAGGACACTGTGGCTGGAGGCCCCAGCAGGGCTGCTGTCCCCGCTTCCTCACCCCATGGGGGTTGTGCGGTGGGATGGGGTGCTCCCCCCCACCCCGCTGACAGGGGCCACCACCCAGCCAGGCCGTCTCCAGGCTCGCCCCCAGCCGGAGGTGCCAAGAGGTGCCCAGTCCCGCCCACTCCGGACGAGCTCCCCTGAGGCCGTGTAGGCACCGCGTCTTCTCCCTGGGACACGCTTGTCCCTTTGTGCGCCCTCCGCGGCCATCAGAGACGGCTCCTGGGGACCCGACCTTCCCGAGGGGGCTGTGCCTTCCCTCACCTGCCACGCTGCCCCCTCCGATGCTGGTTTTCTTCAGTGGGCATCCCCGCCCCATGACGGAGCCCGGCACACTGTAGGTTCTCAGTGAAAGGGGGCCTCTGCCTTACATTTACAAATAATGCAGATTTTGCTTTGTTTCTCCATAAAGTCACCGTCTCTGCACCACGACGCAGTAGCATTGACGAAACGCTGCCTTTGTGCTTTTAGTGGTATTTATGTTTGGTCGTCAAGTCGCTAAAATCGGGTGAAGGTGCAAGAACGTGGCCCCAGCTGGACGGGACCCTGCGGGACCCCCGGGGTTGGCAGCAGCCGACAAGGCCTGGCTCCGACGGGCAACTCGGATTCCAGCCGGGGCTCGTGAAGCTCACCCGCCAGGGCCCCGGCGCTGTGCGCACCGAGCGCTTCTGCAGACGCCCCGGGGTGCCCGCGGGCCTCGGGCGCTCAGTGCACCAGGAGGTGCAACGGCTGCGAGGCCTCGGCCTGCACTCGGGGGCCCACCGCGTCTGCCTCCCTCGCTTTGTTCGGAGGCAAGTGGCGCGGGGCCCCCCACCAAAAATGATAGGCGAGCTTCGCATTCACGGAAAGGCTCGGGCCGTGTTTGCTTCCCAGCGAGGCACGGCCGTCTGGCAGCACGGGCTTGGCGTCCACATGCGTCCAGGGCTCTGCGGGGCTCCCCTGGGTGCTCTTGGCGGCGGAGGCCGGGGTTTGGAGTTGAGGGTTTGGGGTCGGGGTCAAGGAGGGTCCTGGTCCTCCCCACCCAGAGCACGTTGTCCCTCCCGTCACTGCCTCGTGTGCCCGGGAGCTGCCTGCCATGGGCAAGGGTTCAGAGAACGGCTCCTGCAGGAAGAGAAGCACAAAGGACGTGCCATTTCCCAGAAGGGCAGTTCCCGTGGGGGCGGGGGGCACGGCTCGCGGTTAAGTCTCCTGTGTCACGGGCCCCATCTCTGCCACCTGGGGCCTCCGTGGGTAGGAGGGGGCCACGTTTTACGTGATTTAAAGGAAACGTTAAAAAAAATGCAGACCTTGAGGCATAAACCTCACATTTAAGGAAATGTGCCTAAACCAAAATAAAAAGTGAAATAACATTTTCCCATTGGAAAGAAAAAGGGCTGCAAATAAACAAGGAAATAAGACCAACCGGCATAGAGCAAGGTACCTCCTGGATCCCTTGGAACAGTTTTAAAGGCAAGGCAATAGTGTATTTTATTTCAAAATGATCAGTTTTTAGTGTTAAATTAAACATCAGCTTGCAAGAGAGATTCCGTAGTGCCAACGATCCCGCTATTTTAGGATAGACACAACCTGACAATGGTACCCTTGTTTTAATTAAACCCGGAGACCCCGCCGAGCGGGGGGCTCCCTTTTCTCAGGGATTTCCATTAGCAGGTGCTCCGCGCTCACGGGTGAGAGGAAAACGCGTTCACGGGGAGAGATTGGAATTAAATTGTCTCCACGGGCTGCTTCACGCTCTGCATTTTTCAGCACTGAAAATCCTCCCCCCCCCCGCCGCCCGCCGACCCTGGGTGCCTTTGGTCCTCCTCCGTCCCAGGGTTCCCAAGCACCATCTGCAGGCACAGCCCCTCCCCGTCCTGCTGCAGGGCCCGCAGCTGGGGCTGGCTCCCCACCCCCCCCCCACCCCACGCACACCTCCTTGACGTCACCTGCACGCCGACCCGTGTGGGCAGACGCGCCCGGGGACACATCGGCCGAGCGGTGACCTTGACCACTGACCTGCACCCCTAAGCCCGGGGCCCCACAAGGGTGGAGCTTTGCAGCAGCCGCTCAGGCTGTGAGTGGCCGAGTGCACCTTCCTCCGTTTCTGGGGGCGCAGAGCTGCTCTGGGCCGTCCTTCAGCGAGGGATTATTCAAGGGCTTTCCTACCGTCTCTGAAGTTGGACACACCCGACCCAGGGGGGACGTGCGGAGCACACACAGGAGAGCCGAGCAGGAGAGCCGCCTGGTCACCCACCCTCGGCTTGAAGCCCCACAAAGCCTCGGTGTGACGAGGAGCCCAGGACGCGGCCCCGTCGTGCACCTTGCGTGTGGTCCCTGTGAGTTGAGTCCATGCCCAGGACAGGCTGCTGTTCCCTGGGAGCCCACGGGCGCCTGGCCCTGGTCGTGACCGCAGTGGGTGTCGTGGATACCACGATGCTCCATGGAGGTGTGGGGCCTGGTGCCCTCATGGGCGCCCAGAGGTGACCACGAGCCGGACAGCCGGCCAAGAGCCGAGGGCATCCCAGAGCAGGGTGAGGGGGTGAGGCACTCCCTGGGCCCTGCCTTGGCGTTGGGAGGAGCGGCAGGGGAGGAGGCCGGGCTGTGGGATGGTTCGGGGCCGCGCGCTGGTCAGGGCAAGGTGGTCAGCGTCGCATCCCCGTGCCCACCGGGCACACATGTGGGCCACCTCGTCCTCCCCCCTTGTCCAGATTGCAGAGTCCTCCCTGGAGACCTGTGGACATCCTTTTACAGACCCCAGGGCTCAGATGAAGCACAGAGCACGTTCACGGAGCATCTTCTGTGTCCCAGGTGGGTCACACACTATCCTGTGTGACTCAGGGACCAAGGCCATCAGGTTTGTTACCCTCGATTGCAGAGAAGCAAGCGAATCCTTTGCCCAAAGATGCACGGCTAGCAGACGGCTGAGCTGAGATTTGAACCTGCGCCGGCCTCATCCAAAGCCCGGGACTCCTTGTGCGACGGCCGCTGCCCAGGGGGCCTGCGCCAGGGGCCTGCACTGTCCAGGCCTCGGTTCACGGTGGATGTGAGGGTCGGCCCGGACCTGATGCGGCGCCCACGGCCTGCGCCCAAGGGCAACTCTGGCCTTCGCTCCGGTCGACCCCTCAGCAATCCCCACCTGCCGACACGGGGGTGGCAGTTGACGGCTCAGTCCCTTCGGGGGCCCCGGACGAGGCCCCCCGTCACCCCGGGTCTGTAATCCATCGTGCCCTGGGACCGCGATTCCCACTACACAGATCCCGTTTCAGTCCTGAAATCACATTCCTGAGAAACACTTTAGGAACCCGAGTACCTGGTCACTCAGCCGTGCTCGGAGGCAGTGGAAGCAGGTGGGTAGCCCCGCATCCGGCTCGTCTGCGCTCGGTCTCCGGCTCTGGAGACGATCTGCTTCCTGCACCCCCGCACGCAGCGGAGCCCCTGACGCGGTTTTCCTTTTCATTTGATGACATGATTTGAAAGTGGCTTGAACTTCTGAGTCGGCCGCCCTGGCACATCCTTTGCCACGAGGTCTGCGGTCCGGGCGCGCCCACTCATTTCTCGGAGAAGAGCCGCCGCGTCCCGATAGAAAGTGGGCGAATGGCTAGTTTGTGCACGCAGGAGGCCTTCGGCCCAGGGGACAGTGTGAGCCGCGGGGACGCAGCCAGGACAGACCGTCCTCCTGGGGACTTGTCATCCCATCCCCGTCATCCCGTTTACTTCTGGGAAACCAGTCCCAGCCGGGAAAATAAGTTAAGATGCCCTCCGCTCGGGCACGGCGCGATTTATGGGGGGAAGAGTCCCCGCGCCAAGCCCTCGGCGGGCCTGTCCCCTGCAGTCTGGTCACCACGCAGCTGCCTTTGCGCAGAGGCCTCCCAAAGTCAGTGCTCAGAGGTGGGACTCTTTGCTTGAAAAAGCAAAGACATTAGAGCCCCTGCAATACTGGTCCGGAAACAGGGAGAAGCCGTGCACCGGGTTTGGGAGCCGGACTTTGCCTTCGGCCAAGTCGGAAGGCAGCGTGGGAGGCAGGCCTTGCGGTGGCCCCGCAGGAGGGGGGCCCGGCCCACGCCGCCCGCGCCGGTGCCCCGGGGGCCCGCGAAGGCCCTGTCCCTTCCTGAGGAATAAAGACGTTAAAGATGCCTGGTACTTAAAATTATGTTTCTGTTGTCTGTGAACGTGTGATAAATACGCGCATCGAAGCCGCGGGGAGCTCGCCTTGTGCCGAGTGGGGAGGGGAGCCCCTGACCCTCGGGCTGTGTCGCCCGCGGACGCCCCGTCCCCCTGGCCGGTCCCCCCTGCTCCCGGCAGGGCTCGGGCACAGCCCAGGGCCCCAGGCCACCGCTGCCCGTCCCAGGGGCGCCCTGCTGCTCTGCCCCTCGCCCAGGCCAGGGCTCCCGGGGCCCCCTCCCTGCCGCCAGCTGGCAGCTCGCTCACGCTCTCCGGTAACAGGCCAGTGGAGCGATGTCACAGCCGCGTCAGGGACCAGAAGGCAGAGTCGGGTGTGGACGGAGCAGCAGGCCCGAGGCTGGAGCATCTGTACACAGGTTTGCTGATGCAGGTGGACTGGGAGCCAGGAGGGGCCCCGGTGCTCCCCTCCCGTCTGCGTCAAGTCCTAAGTGACAAAACGCAAATACCCCCGAGCAAGGAGGTGGAGCAGGCTCCGGGCCGCCATTCGCCATTCGCCATTCGGATGGAGCCAGTGGGGAGGCACAGTGCCCTTCCTGACGCCTGGGGGTGAATCAGCCCTGGAGCCTGGGACGCTCCAGGAGGCCTGGCCTGCAGGGGCATAGGGGTCACGGGGGTCTCCAGGGGGCATGGGCCCAGCCTGTGTGCAGAGCAGATCAGGAGCACTTGGCCCCAGGGGAGTGGCTTGGCTATAGGGACGTGCTCAGGGGTGGGGTATCGCTGGGTAGCCCCAGGGCTGGCGACCGGGGTGGTGGTGGGGGGTGACAGGTGCAGGTCCTGGAATCCTGCTGCTCTAGCCCCAGGTGTGCTCAAGGTGAGGATGAGGCGGCCAGGCAGGGGTAGTGGGGCCGGATCTGCTGTTCTTGCGGCGGGGGGCGGGCAGGACAAGGCTGGGAGGGCGGTGCCGAGGGAGAAGCCGGCTGCACGGGCTGGAGGGCCCAGGCAGGGCTGCCCTCACCCCCCTGCAGCAGACGCAGGGCAGCGGCAGCCAGGACGAGGGCGACCCCTTCCCAGAGACCCTCAGGGCAGAGCCACTGGAAAGGAGCCGCCTTTGCCCGTTTCCCTCCCATTCTCTGTGGGGTCACTAGGGGGCCACATATTGACCTGTCTGTAGAATTGGTCCTTGCGTTAAACAATATTTAAATATCAGTCCTAAATTTGCAATGACAACTAACAAAGCTAATTAAGGGTAATCAGGAAGCCCTTTATTACCCACAAAGTCATTCCGAGAACATTACTGGGAACTTCTGGGATAGGAAAATAATGAGAGATCAATACGGCCAGTGGACAAAACTCAGTGTGACAAATCAACAGGGACTTGCTTGAAAGTGAAATATTTTACACTTGGGAAGCAAATTAATCCGAGTGTCAATAAGGAAAAACAATCACAAGATGGAAATTAGCCCAATGTTCCCGCAGGACCCGCGAGAAAGCAGCTTGCGGAGCCGCGGCCCGTGCCGGTGGGACGCTGGGAAGGGGGTGGCCGCACCGCCGACCCCGCAGGCCCCGGGGACAGACCCGCGGCCGTCAGCCTGGCCCGCGTGCCAGGTCCTCACACGCGGTGCAGGGGACGCGAGAGCTCCCTGTGATTCTCAGACGTGGCGGGTAATTTAGGTTCGCTTAGAAATTTCAAATGGATGTCAGGGTCTCTGCAGCATCAAGTGGTGTTGAGATTTGGGCTCCTTGACCCTCGGGGGGTGTCACTCGCTTGGTGTATAGTTTACCACTACTTAGTGTTTTGTCAATGTTCTGAGTCTGAATATTGACCTGTCTCTTGAACTGGTCCATGGAAGGAGGAGGGAAAAGACCCCAAAGACGAGTGATGCAGCAGAGGGAGTGGGTGCACGGAGCTTGGCCTTAACCCCCAGCAGGGAGCTCCCTGCACACTCAGCACGTCTAATAGACCTAAGGGGGTCGTGGTGGGGTGGGCCCGAAGACGGTCACCGGGGGAGCGCAGGCCCAGGTGAGCGGAGCTGCTCATCCCTGTGCGGGGAGCGTGACAAGACAACGCCGGGGCTCTGAGCCTCACTTAACCCAGCCCCTGAGATGGGGCCCAGTCCAACGATGGGATCCCAGTATTTCCAGGGACTCCTGGGGGAGGGGGAGGCAGCTGGTGGCGCAGGAGGTTGCGGGGGCGTCCGTGGGCGGCTCTGGAAGCACACAGCAGGGACAGCTAGCTGGGACTTGGGTCAGGGAAGGCTTCCTGGAAGAAGTGGCCTTTGGGATGAATCCTGTGGTGGGGGGAAGTGAGGCAGAAGGGGAGACGGGGAGCCTGACACCCTGGGGGAAAGAAAGAACACAGCTCAGGGCTGCCGGAGCCGGAAAGTAGGGGCAGGACAGGAGTCTCTACCCCTGAGGCCTTGCGTGTTGGGGAGCGGGGCCTGCTCTCTGCCGCACCCCCAGGCGGCCGGCCCGAGCCCAGGGTGCTGCGGCCACGGGCAGGCGCGCACCAGCCTTGCCCCACTCTGCTGGTCGGGACTGCTTCCTGGACGTTTGGAACAGAGGAACTCGTCAACCGAGGAGGTTACATTCTTGAGCCTCTTTGGTTGGGAGAGCCCCGGCGCTCGCCAGCCCCCGACGGAGCCCCCGGCCTCGGAGGGGATCACCAGCCCCCGACAGAGCCCCCGCCTGAGCGGGGAGGATCCAGGAGGCAGAGGCACAGGGCCCGTGACCTGGGACGACGGGGCACTGACTCTGCTCTCAGAGGGGAACACCCAACCCGCACCCAGCAGTCAGAGGTCGGAGGAGGCGGGTTTCCTCGCTGATGGAGAAGGGGCTTCCCAGGGTTTGTCGGAGGCCTGGGGACCGGGAAGGCGGCGGGGAGAGGAGTCCTGGCAGCAGGGCCTGGTGGTGCTCCTCGCATGACCTGGCGGCCCGGGCCATCTGGGCAGGCTGCGCTCCCCTTTGGGCCCCCGGGATGGCAGGTAGGAGGGTGGGGGGGATCTGCCTTCCGGGCAGGTCTCAGACCTGAGAGGTTGCTCTCCATCCCCGGGTTGGGGTCGGGGTCGGGGTCGGGGTCGGGGTCGCGGCCAACACCAGCTGACAAACTCGCGGAGCGCTGGTTCCGGCTTCAGGTTGTTCCGGGACAGCCAAGCACGGCTTGCTGAGCAAAAGCCCCTGACGACGTCCAGTGGCGCAGCGGGGGCCTGGCCAGCGGGAGGGCAGCGTGCAGGTCAGTGGGTGCAGCCTGGGCTCCTGGGGTGGTGGCTGGGAGACAGGCAGGTCCGGCCCAGGCCGCCCGGCTCGTGTGGCCACCCCGGCACGCCTAGCGCCTAGCGTCGGAGCCTCGCGTCCGGGTGCTTGTGCCGCGGCCCCCGCGCCACCAGGCCCCCGGCTGCCTCTGGATTCCCCGGAACCAGGAACCCGTCCCCCTTCCGCCGTTTGCTCCGCGCAGGTTGGGGCGCGGCCGTGATTCAGAATCTGCAAGGAGAGGCGCGTTTTATGGATTTCTGGGGCGTGTCGGATCTTCCTAAGCGCGTGCATAATTGATGTTCTTTGAGTTTTCTCCCAAAGTTACAGGTAGGGTTGCTGGGCGTGTAAGTGGGGTGAGGGGCACACCTCCAGGAGACGGAGGGAAGTGGGCGGCGGGCCCGAGGGGGCAGAAGGTGCTGGCCCGCTGATGAGCTGGGGGGTCCTCACCGCCCCAGGGGCCGCCGACTCTTCCCTGCTGTGCCTTTGACCTTGGTGGCCTCGAGGTCCCCTCCCAGGGGCCTGGTCGCTTTGCCGTTGTGCACCCGAAAGTGCCGGCGGTGGTGGAACCGCAGTCTCGCCCCCAATTTCACCCACAGGTGAGTTCACTGTGCTTTCAGCTCTGCGGCTTTGCTCGACTTTAAGATTTTCAGCGCTAGTTTTCTACGTGTTTTCATCTCATAAAAGCTGGTCCCCGAAGCTACCTCGTTAATCCAGGCGGCGCCCATGTGGAGAACACGCGGGACACACCGGCGCAGCCCCCCTCCCACTTTCCCAAGATCCTTTGGTCCTCGGGTCGTATTTTGTTCAAGCTCAGGGAAGGGAGAGGATTCTTCCCTTGGCCTCACCCTCCGCGCTCCGTCCTGTCCTCCCGGTGGAGGCCAGCGCCCTGCACAGTGACAACCGGCGCTCGACACCGCGCAGGGGATGCTCTGGGAAACCGCCCCGACCCGCTTCACCGTGTTTGGAGACCGCGTGGCCACCGCTCCTTGAAGACCCCGGGAGTGAGGGGAGCAGAGCTACTTCTGCCCCAGGCAGGACTCAGATGGCTTGTGGACTAGACGGCGGGCGGGGGAGGCCAGGCTGGAGACCACCAGGCCCCGCTGTGCCGCCCGGGGCTTGTTGCACACCCGCTGGCTCGGGGACGCCACGCCAAAGGGAGCTTCTGCAGAGCCTCCTCCTGCGTTATCGTGAAGGCATCTTGCTCTAGGACGTTCCACACGGGCGTGTTGAAGCATCGCGAGCAGCCCAACGGCCAGACACAGAGGACCATGGAGTAAATCACTGATGTCAACCACAGGGGACCCTTGTAGCCGCTAAGACAGAGGATGCGGACATAGTCTCATTCTGTGGCACGATCGTGCCCATGGGAGGGTGAAGGTGCACAGGAGGCGGGGTCACTGGATCACTGGTCACGTCTTCACGCCCGCTTCCTGCCGCGTGACCTCGGAGCCCCTCGGAGCCCCCGGCTGGAAGAGCTCACGCCCACCTGCAGACCGGGGCCAGTGCCCGACGTGGCACAGAATGTGCTGGAGCCCGGTGGCCCAGCTCCACGTGGTGGGGCCGCGGCACCAGAACAGGAGGAGCGGGTGCCCGGTGGGGCCTGGTCCGGTCAGCGGAGCACCAAGGGGCCTGCGGAGCCCAGAGCTTGAGACTATAAAGCCGCTGATGTCTGAGACTAGTTGTGTGCAGCGATGGTGGTAACAGGCGGCTCAGACGGGGAATGGACATTACACAACACCCCACACCGCGTGATCCTGTGTTCGCGAGGAAAGCCGCCGTGTTCCGGAACGTTCCTCTCCGTGAGGATGCCCGTGGTAATTCTGGAAGGATAAACAGTTAGTGTTTCTCTTTTGGTGATAGGATTGGGAAGCATCTCTGGTTTTTTTTTTTTTTTTTTTTTTTTAAGATTTTATTTATTTATTCATGTGAGACACAGAGAGAGGCTGAGACACAGGCAGAGGGAGAAGCAGGCTCCATGCAGGAAGCCCAATGTGGGACTCGATCCCGGGACCCCAGGGTCACACCCTGAGCCAAAGGCCGACGCTCAACCACGGAGCCCCCCGGGCGCCCCAAGTTGCTCGGTATTTACAAACATATAATTCATATACTTTTTTTTAAAGAACACCTTTTTTGGGGGGGGGGAGGTGAGAAGAAACGATCAACTCTCTCGTATCAATGCAAATATCTCTGCAATCATAATAGTAAAGTCGAGAATCTGCATCAGGGCCGGACTTTCTAGAAGAGGCTCTAAGGAGGGTAGAGACCGTGTCTGCGTTATTTCCTCAGACACGTAAACGTGTTCCATGGATGTTCATTAAATCAGATTTTTCACGCGCCGCCCCCTGGCCTCCGTTCCCCAAATACGACCTTCCAGAATTACCCTGCTGATAGGTTTTGTGCAAACTTCATATATCTTATTAGCCATTTGCGATTCCAAGGCGGGTCAGTGAACAACCGTTGATTGACTCCCTAAAATGCAAGACTCAGACGTATTTCTTCTGTCTCCAGGTGGTGATAACTCTCCTCGTCGGCTGCGGATCTGGGGATGGCGACCGCGGGCGGGGCCAGAGGGTCCCTGTGGGGACAGCGCCTCGATGCACAGTTTTTGCGCATGTGCAGGGCTGCGGGCTAGACGGGCCGGGGCCCGGGGCCGAGCCGCACAGTGTTCTGGGGCGGGTGTGTGGGGCCTCCTGGGTACCCGTCCACGCGCAGGCCCATGCTTGCTGTTCTCTGGAATTGAATAAACCAAACGTAATTCTTGTTAGTGACAAAGGACGGTGGGAAGCCCAGACGTTGCAAGTTTCAATTTTTCTATGCAAATTGCATGTGTTTGATTACACGATTTCGGAAAGCCTGTGTTTTCCCCTGTGGGGACATAATTTCAGGAAATTCAAAGTACTAGTCTATATAAGGAATAAGCCTTTGTGGCTTTGGGAACAGGTATGGACCTTTTGAGAAAAGTCTATAAAAATTCGCAGATTCCTACCGACGCCTGCCGGTTTCTGTCCGGAGCGGGAGGTAGATTTGGAGGACTCCGGCGGCCGGCGAGGAGCGGGCCAGAGCGACGGGGCAGCCGGGAGCCTCCCGGGGGGTCAGTGTTCGGCTGCTCTCCACGCGGGAGTTGCCCACCTGCGCTGCTAACAGCTTTCTCTGAAAACCAGCATGTTGGGCCTTTCTGATTTGCCCTGAAAGGATCCAGATCCAG
Organism: Vulpes vulpes; assembly: GCF_048418805.1. Classification (NCBI taxonomy): domain Eukaryota; kingdom Metazoa; phylum Chordata; class Mammalia; order Carnivora; family Canidae; genus Vulpes; species Vulpes vulpes. The sequence continues at coordinate 117,205,563 of NC_132794.1, read as the reverse complement.
GGAGGCTGTGTGGGCCGAGGAGCAGCTGTGGCTTCGGGGACGCGGGGGGTCTGTTTGCACAGGCTCGACCCCAGAGAGACCTGCTCCCCTGCCTGTGCACGCGGGTGCGGAGGTGCTGACTGGCCAACGCGTCCAAGACGAGCTTTCTGGAAGGTGAGTGTAGTGAAGCTGCTCCTCTGGCCACATATTGTTCCCCGGCTCCTTATGGGGCTTTAGTAAAACCCGCCTGGGCGCGCAGTGCTGCTACAGCATCCGCTCCCTTCCTCCTTACGTCCCGGGGAGATTATTTCCCCCCCCAGTTTCCAGGTCAGGTCCGGGCACGGGCCGGCGAGCGTGGTTTTGGCTGAGGGATTTCCAGGCCCCTTCAAGGCTGCCTTTGGCCCCAGGCCCCCTGTGCCCTGCGACGTGGCCGCTGATTGAAGGACAGCTCGCAAGTAGTCAGGTGGCTGGTCTCACGCAGGATGCGACTCCGTCCAAAATTATCAGCTGCACCTTGGAAAGCAGCTGACCTGCTGCTGGGGTCGTCTGGACAACTGAGCAGTGATGCTTGTTCCTCTGCGACCCTTGGGTGCGGGTGCCCGGCCAGGGAGCCAGGAGACGGGGCCTCGGGCGATCCAGGTGGCCTCCGCTTTAGGAAAGACAACCGGAGACTCTGGTGCCTTTTGGCCAGGAAGGTCCCGACGCCTGCCCACGCTGACCCGGCGAGCCAATGCGGTGACAGCGCGTGGCTCAGCAGCCCCAGTCCGCGTGGGGGCGACAGGCCCGGCCGTCAGCGAGCCTGAGCTCAAGCCGCAGAGCTCCGGGGCGGCCTGGACGGAGGGGCTGGACGCCGGGGGGGAGCCCTCTGCTTCCTGTGCGCCTTTGGGGTCCGTGGCCCCCGGGACCCCCCGGCCTCGGCTCCAGCACGGAGGCCTCCATGGCTCTGCGTCCGCGGGGGGCCCGGGGCTGAGGCAACCTGCCGCCCTCCATCCTCGCCGGGTCTGCCCGGGCCGGGGGGCAGCCTCCCCTCCCGAGCGGCTGCCCTGGAGCTCTGGGGGTCTCGGCCGCGGCCCAGGGTGGCCTCTGCCCACACCCACCGGGCTCCGTGTCCACGCGGGTCCCGTGGGCGTGGTTTCCTCCGCGGCTGAGCCCGTGACACGGTGCAGAGACTAGCGTGAGGCTCGAGGAGAACCCAAGGCTCTGGCAGTTTCGCCAACCGGACAGAATTCCTCGGGCTCGTCAGCTCAGCGACGTTTGTAGGACACACGTATGAGGTTTGGCCTGAGCTCCGCTGGTTCGTCCTCTGGAGCAACCGACGTCCACCCGTTCACCGCCCCACAGACGTCCAGCGGTGTGGGCGCCCGGGGTGGGGGGGGGACCCAGGCCCTGTGGCTCGGCCCGGCTGCTTCCCGGTACCGCTGTTGGCGGGATTCGATGACTTGTCCCCTAGGGCCAGCGTCACAGAGGAACCGAACACCGGCGTCTCCTCGCCCAGGGTGTGCCGACACGGAGCTTGCTCACCCGCCGGACGGTGATCTCACGTGTGACGTGCATTCGAGGGTTTAAGACATTTTTATTCAGAGACTTACATCTTCGTAAGAACAAGAAATGACAGGCTCAGGCGGTTGCTTCGGGATTAACCCGAGTGAGGTTAAGGGACACTCTCCACAAAGGAAGGGCCAGCGGGGAGAACTGCAAGTTCGTGTTCACTGCAGACGTGCAGGTTTCTGCCGCCAACTTGCAGAAATGGGAGGTAGGGGGATGCTGCCAGCTCCGGTCAGCAGCGCGTCCTCGGGCCCCGCGGAGTCCCCGGGGCGGGGGCGGTCATCTGCAGCCGGGGAGCTGGGTGGTGCCCGGGAGGGCGGTCAGGCGACCCCAGGGCATCACCGCAGAAGCACGAGGGGAGCCTGCAGCTTCCAAGGAGAACGTGGCCCAAGCGTGTGACACACACATTCTTGTTGTAAGAGAAACTACGGGATGGTTTAAAAGTAAGACAATTCTGTGATGTTTGATGCTGACATTTTAAATATTAATATTTATGAAAATGTTAATGCTGCCTACAAATAAAATAATGTGCCTTTAATATGTCACACTCAGATCACTTACTGAGTGAGTCGCTCACCGGAGGAGCCGTGTTGCCGTTTTTACTAAGTGAGGCAGCTTCGCCAGCTTTGCACGTCTCTCTCACACCCAGGAATCCGCCTGCGCGGCCGGGGGCCTCGGCCTTCTCGACAGCCGCTGGTTGGGGGCGGGCCGTCGAGGCCCCGGGGTCCCCACCTCCTGGCGGTCGTGTCCGTGGAAACCTCCACCTGTGACTTGCTTCTAGCAGAGAAATATGGTGACGTGGACAGCGAGTGTCAGGGTCGTGTCACCATTTATAAGGGTCTGTGTTGATGAAGGCGCAGGGCGTCCTCCTTGGGGGCTCGGTGACAGGGCCGTGCTGGAGATGCCACTCGGGAAAGAACCGTGGCACTTGGTGCCCTGGGGCCTCAGGACCTGTTCCAGTGGACAGGTGGGCAGAAGCTGGAGCCCTTGGTCGGTCCCACAACCACGAGGTCCCCACTTGTGACCAAAGGGTCCTGACCTGTGACCACGGGATCCTCACCTGCAAACACAGGGTCCTGACCTGTGACCATGGGATCCCCACCTGTGACCACAGGGTCCCCACCTGTGGCCCTGGGATCCCCACCTGCGGCCATGGGGTCCCCACCTATGACCGTGGGGTCCCCACCTGTGACCACGGTCCTGAGTGAGCCTGAGGCCGGTCCCACCCAGTGAGCCCCTGGGGCAACAGCAGGGCAGCTGAGCCTGATGCGTGGCCCACAGCCCGAGATGACGGATGTGTTGTCTGGCCACCAGGCTTGCAGTGACTTGCGGCACAGGAACCCCCAGCTGTGCAGCTCGTGGCAGGAGGGGAGCGTGGGTTCTCTGGCAGGAGAGTGGCCCCAGCGCTGCCACAGCCCGAGCAGGTCTCTGGGGTCACCTGGTTCGTCTCAGGACAGGGCCTTCCTGGGGTCGGGCGCTGTGCGCCAGCCTCACAGGACATGCAAACCTCTCATGGCTGCCCGCCACCGTGATGGGCCTGCCAGGCTCCAGGGTCCCGAGTGGCCAGGGCATCCTCGGGGGGTGGGTGCTAATGTCTCAGTTCTCACTCTGCATTGCCTGAGGTGTGTGTGGGCGTGGGGGGCCCTCAGGGAAAGCCGGGACACTCACGGGCGCTCAGGGCCAGCCCAGCCTCCTGGCCGCAGTGGCCACTGTGTCACCCCAGTGGTGGGGCCATGGCCCCCCTGCTCTGGCATCCTCCAGGCTCCGGGCCCCCTGCTCGGTCCCACTGCTGCCCCACTGCGCCAGGGTGAGGGCTCAGAGCAGTCGTGCTCCCGGCCTCCTTCCAGAGCCCGTGCTCCTGGGGACCCCGGGCCACGATCACCTTGGCTGCATGGAGGCTGCACGGATCCCGGGGTCTCCCGGACAGAGGGCCGCCGTCCCGTCCACCCTCAGGTCCGACGCTGCACTGACCCCCAGCGCTCAGCACGTGCGGGTTGGAAGGCCCGACACCCGAGCCAGAGTCCCCACTGCCGACCGGACGGAAGGCCCGCGGTCCTCTCACTGAGGCCGCTGGAGAGAGCAGAGGGGAGGGGCCAGGGCTGCGGGCCTGGACGGGCCACAAGAGACGCCAGCAGGTGTGCGCTCTGTCCCTCCTGCCACCTTCTGGGGGCGATGGTGCAGGGCCCGTGAGCAAACACAGGCTTGTGTGGTCGGGGCTGGAGGGTCATGGAAACCGATGTTTTCTAAGCCACTTGCTTAGCAGCCGTGCAGACACCTGCAGGCCCGGGCAGATCCGGGCACACACGGCCGTGTCTGCTGAGGCCTGTGCCACTGAAGGGACACTGAGGTCAGGGACGGTCACAGCACGGCCGGCTGCGGTCCCTGCTATTGCAGCTGTGCTCCCTCCCTGACTGCTGTGCTCCTGCCCTGACAGTGACTCCGTTTCACACACTCACGTCCTGAGGACATGAGGCCTCAAGTGCTGAGATGATGCAGACCCAGGAAAACGGCTGACCCCTGACCTCTGGGAGCTGAGCCCCTCCACCATCCTGGCCTGTTCTTCACCAGCGAGTGCTCCCGAGTGAATGCGGATGTCTGCTGGTGCTCTCTGCTGCCTTGTCCTCCAACCTATGGCGCTGGAGAAAAGTCAGGTCAGAAAGCCAGTTTTCAGGACACCTGGGGGGCTCAGCAGTTGAGCGTCTGCCTTTGGCTCTGGTCGTGGCTTTGGGGTCCCGGGATCGAGTCCCACGTCGGGGTCCCTGCATGGAGCCTGCTTCTCCCTCTGCCTGTGTCTCTGCCTCTCTCTGTGTCTCTCATGAATAAATAAATAAAATCTTTTAAAAAGAAAGAGAAAGTCAACTTTCCAACAGGCTTTCAAAGCAGCCAGACCTCCGTTCAGGGCGTCTCACTACAGCTGGGCACAGGGCGGCTGGTCCTACAGCACACGGTGCTCGTGGTGTACATGGGCACTGTCTGTTTTAGGTGGTGGCTACGATTCAAGCCTGTGCCCGCAAGAACGGTGCAGACCAGAGTCCCGCCCACACGGGAAGGGTAGGCCCTCCTGGGGCTGAACCCTTGGAGGCTGACACCCACCCGGCCTCATCCCTTAGATGCACCAGTGACCGCGTCTGGGGATGGCGGGCCTCATGGGGGGTGGGAAGTGCTGGGGTGGGTGCATCCCAAGCACAGGTGAGGGCCAGAAGGACGCCACACCCCCCATGGTGACACACACCTGTCAGGTCTGGCCTTCCCAAACGCTCTTAGGAATAGCACCTCCAGGAGGCCAGAGCAGGTGCCAAACCCAACTGCATTATCTACCGTGGAGAGCCTGGCCCTCCCCAGGGCTGGTGCAGATGTGCCGGGGCTGGAACTCTACGACGTCCATCCCTGGCGGCGATGGGAACCGGCATAACCGCTGCGGCCAACAGTTTGGCACTTTCTTAAAAGATCAAAGCTGTACCTGCTGTGTGACCCAGCCACCGTTCTGAGGTGCTTACGCCCAAAAGACAGTGGACGCCCACGCAAGAACCTCGACGTGAGCCTTCGTAGATGTGTTATTAGCAGGACATCCAAGCTGCTGAAAATCTCAACAGGTGGAAGGAAAAAAAAATCCATTGAGTAAATTCACTCAATGGAATATTACTCAGAAAAAAGAAAGAATGAACTATTATTGGTGATAAAACCATACAGAGGAAACTCAGAGTAATTGTCTGAATGAAAAGAAGCCAGTGGAAAAAGTGGCGCCTCCCGTATGATTTTGTTTGTGGAGGACGCCCTGAAATGTCATTGTTCTGCACTAACCAGGTCAGCGGTATGTGGGTGGGGGGCACCGGGGAGGTGTCCCGGAGAGAGAGGGGCGTCGGGGAGGGTTGGGCAGGAGTCAGGGAGGGTCAGGAGGAGGCTGGGGACGCCTACGGTCTTGGCGCTGGTGATGGCATCACGGATATACCCATTTTTCAGAACTCATCAAACTGTTCGCTTTAAATATGAGCAGTTGATCAAATGCCAGTTATTGGCCAGTAACACCGCGAGGAGTGAGAAGTCGTGAGAGCCACCTGCCAGCGTGCAAAATACCGGCCAGCGGCCAGTTCTTCCCGATGCCCAAACCTCCTGCCCACGCCGCTCCTCTGTCTCGGGAAGGACGCGGGCGGAGAGACGTGGGGCGGAGGCTTGAGACCGCGGGGCCAGGGTCCGTCTGTTCTGGCCCCGGGGAGGCCGCCCAGGCCCCCGAGAGCCGCCCGGCGCCCGGCTTGCGACGGGACCGCAGGGAGACCGCCGCCCGCCCCCTGCCCGCCCCCTGCCCGCCCGCCTGCCCGCCTCCGGGGCGCCCTGGCTGCTGAGCGATCAATTAAGTGTGAAAGTCATCCTCGCCCTCTGTTACCTTGCGGGTCACTGGGAAAGCGGGCGGAAAAGCGGGAAGGCCTGGGAGACAATTTAGGTAGAAATCGCTGCCTGTGATTTATGGTTTTAATTAAGAGCTTTTTAAGCTTTAATTAAAAAGGTACATGAGCATTCAGTATTTAAGAAAAATGCCTTTGTGTTTGGGTCAATTGAATAACGTAAAGTAAAATGAGATACATATTTCTAGTCAGAAGCTTCACATAAGACAGTGGTGTACATAATTAAAAAGTAAATTTAAACTGATTTGGGCATAAAGGCTTTATAACGGGGGAAGGTGGCCGAGGGGAATATTATTTCCCTCTATTGCGATCGGGCTGGGTGTCGGACGCCACCCACTGACGGGACTGCCTGGCGGGACGGGCACAAAGGCAGGAATGTGAACGCGTGGAGGATGTCGCGGGTGCCCGACCCCGGGGGCCCCTCCGAGTCACAGGGGTCTCTGATTCCTGCTCTGCCACTTTCCTGCTACATGATTTCTTGGCATTTGTCTGCTTCTCAGACACGGAAAACGTCAGTGAACAGCAAGCACTAGGTCACTATCTTACTTAGTGACGCATGAATCTGCCGCGCAAACGGGCTCAGGGGCGTGGGATGTGGAGGCAGGAGCCTGGAGGCAAGTCACTCCTTGAGGCCTTGGTCATGGCGAGCGCGTCAGAGCGCAGGTTCTGGACCCCAAGCGGGCCGGCGCCTTGCCCCGAGGAGGGGTCGAGGGCACACTCATGAGGAGGCACCAGGGAGGGCGACCCCATGACACAGGCTCGCTCTGAATCCTGTGTCTGGACCCACCGGCCAGTCGCAGAGGAGGGGATGGATGTCCGCGCTTCTTAGCCTAGGACGGCGACGGCAAGGCCCTGGGCGCCCCTGGGACTGCAGAGCCAGGGGGGCCACACATGACCTATCCAGAGGCAACTCTGTGCTGCGTCGATGCGGGAGCTCTGCACTCATGTGCCTCCCAGCTGTGCCCTTTGGTAAGTCTGGGAAGGGACTGGAAAGCCCCAGCCCCCCGAGCATCACTAGGATCCCGGTCACTGGGCACCTGTTGGCAGGATTACCCAGTGGCCTGGGTGACAGCGCTGACTGGGCCTCCTAGGCCAGACCTGTGCAGACACGCAAGCTCTTCACCTTCACGGGGTGACCTCCGACGCCTCAGGACTGCCTGCCGTGCCTTTTCTAAGCCTCCGGGATGCCCCCTTTTACCTCACTCTGGACGTCTTCTTGGGAATTCCGTTCCTGCTTGACTCTGGCGTCTGGCCCTGGTAGAACGGACGTCCGCTGAGGCAGACGGTCCGCGCCCGCTGACCTGCCACGTGCCTGGCTGATGAGGCCACGCGGTGGTCTCCACTGCAGGGAACCGTGTATGTAGAAATACGGATTTTACTGATAAGGTGAGCTATTGGCTTCGTAAATGAGCAACAGAAGGACCCGTCAGACGCACCGCTTGACCACTACATGTAAGGGATGACTCAATTTTAAAAATAAAATGTGCACATTTTCAGGGGCCTGTTTCTGCGCCGAGCGCTGGCCCTGCAGCTAGACGTGTCGGGCTTAACTTCCCAGCTCACCTCTCCCCACCAACCACCTGTTCTTTCGCTTTACGCCGCTACGTTGTGATTCTAAAACAACACAAATGCCCGAGAGGAAAAGAATCAAAACCATGAAGGGTTCCTACACATCCCCAAGGTCTATCCAAAATACCTGCCAATGGCAATTTCTCCTTGGTCGTCTGATGCAAATCATGCTCCGGGGCTCACGAAGGAGCTCCTCTGGAATAGAGCACAATCCATTCCAGGAATGGTTGCTCCCTCATTCGTGACTGCAGTTCAGATGGCTTCGGAAGAGTCATAAATTAACTCCGTTAAAGGATCTTGATTACCCCAGTAGGTGCCTCGCCAAGGACTCTGCATCCCGAGCACACAGAGGACATCAGCCCAGCCCGGCAACACGAAAGGACACGCTTATCGTACTTCTCACCTCCTGGACCACAAATCAAACACGAAGACATAAATTGTCCAACATTTTAATCACTGAGCAGCTGGAAAATAGGTTTGTTTTTCAGATCACACTTGGAAGCAGCGATGGAAGTTAAACAACAAACAACTGTCGGATTCCTTAGGAGAAGCGTCATCTTTTTATAACTAAATGGAAAAACTGCAAATATTCAACACATCAACCTTCAAAAATTGTCAGTGCTTGGTGCTATGCCACACCAAACTCCTGCACTTCAGGTTCCCAAAGACAGTGGAGAACCTCATCCCCTGATCAAAACTGTGGGGCCTTCCCTGGCCCTGGGGTGTGTGTCTTCCAAGGGGAGCTGCCTAGACAGAGGTGGGGACACAGCCGTAGGGCAGCTGATGGCTTTCACCATCCTGAAGCTGCAGGACATGAGGGACGGGGTCTGGAGCCGAGGGTCCCTCTACCCCTAGACCCTTCCTCTGCGAGCAGCAGCTCTGCAGCCGGGGCCACACCGAGCTGGGCAAGCCTCAGATTCCAGCACAGACGTGACTTGATGCCGGTGGGTGGGTGGGTGGGTGGGTGGGGGCACTCGTGTGACTCAGAGCTTCTGTTAGGGAAGTCGTGAGGAGCAGCTTGCTGTCTGGGAGAAAGTAGAGGAGGGGGCCAGCCAAAGTGGTAGAGGAGGAGCTCCAGGGGCTGCCCCTTCACAAACACACCGAAAAAAGGGGGAATACACTCTTGGGACCAATTTTGTCAGAACCCTAGAAAATAGTCCACAGTTTAGAGCAATCATGTGAGTGCTTAATCAAGAACAAGGTGGCAGACAGCAGGAGGACTCTGTGGCATTTAGTGCCAGCATTGCCTTACCCCTTTCTGATGCTACTCCCAAGGTGGTGGCCCCTCTCCGGGGCTGGAGGGGCCTGATTCTGTAGGGAGCCAAGTGGGTCTCACTACAGGGGATTGTGCAGGTCCGTGTTGACTTGCCCGAGTTCCCCGAGGGGCTGGCACCAGGCTTTGTCTCGTGTGGGGCTCTCTCAGATGGAAAGTGGGCAGTAGAGAGAGGTCCTTGAAAACATGGAGATCAAATGAGAAGCCGCCAAAGCCTGGGTCCAACTTCAGGTGGGCTGAGACCTGGAGTGAAGAGTCAGAGACTCACTTTGGGGGTGGAGGGCTGTGAGGGGCTCCTGCACAGCACAGGAAATCTGGAAGGCGCCACGTACGGTGTGTACTGAGACAAGACGGAGAAGACCCTGTAGTTTCACTGCCGCTGACCTGAGGCTCAGTGTTGGCAGGAGTTGAGGCCCAGGTTGAGCCGGGAAAGCGAGTGCTGGGAGAGGGAGGTGGCACAGGACCAGTCAGCCAAGACCAGGCTCTCTCCCCTCTCCTCCCCTCCTTTTCTCTTCTCCATTCATTCAAGGAAATCTGTCAACACACAGTTGACCATAGGCTCAAAGAACAGAAATCTCTGGGATCACACACAACAAAGAATATAGTCTTTTAAAGTAGTTTGGAATCAGCACTAAACAGACACCTGGCTGCACCCACAGGAAGGAACCTCTAGCCAAGGGGACCAGTGTGGCTCCCCCTTTTCCACCCTGGAGTGGGACAGGTCATCTGACTGGAGTCAGTCTCCTTATTGGGAAAGTACCACAAGGAGGGGGCCCACAACATTTCTTGGACTCAAAATAGATAACGACAGTGATGCTCTTTATGTGGGTGCAATGCCCTGTGGACTGCTGACCCGGTACCCCGCACCGTGTGTTGTCGGAAGAGTCTGCAGAGTTGAGGGATTTTCCTGAGCCCAGGAGCTCAGTGTGGTTTGACCCAAGGGGGTGGGTTGGGAGGCATCAGAACAGACTCCCACCTGTGCTAGCAACACGAGCAGCTGTGGGCACCAAATATTCCAAACTTTTAAAATTTCATAAGTAGAAACCAGACCCAGAGCTCATGCCTGTAACTGAGTATCTGTGCGGTGAGGGGTGGGCCCGGGGGACGAGATGTTCTGGCCCCCTGGCCTCACAGTGCTCCGATGTTGCCGGCTGCAGGGGGTGTGTGGCTCGTGAGAGGCCCCGGGGGAGGGTGGGCACGTTGGAAGGGGAGCTGGAGCCCAGCAGGGGGCAGGGTGGAGGCTCTGAGGCTGGGCCCTGGAGGCAGGGAAGGGGGAGCCTTGCAGGTCACCCTCTGTGCACAGGGACACTCACTTCCCACACACTCCACCTTGGCACCTGTCCAGCTCCAGCCTCCACCATCCTCTGGAGGGCTTCTCTGTGTGGAGAGCAGCCCCCCAGGGGGTCACAGAACCCATGACCCCAGACGCCTGGGGGGGCAAGAAGTGGCCCAGGCCCCATGCCTCAGAAGCACCAATAGGAAAGCTTGATTTAGAAAAAACATTTGCTGGATGAGGTAGCCCTGAGGCCTCTGGATCGTGGTGGTGGCTACTGCGGTCATTCCCAAGGGACAATGAGGTCACATTGCCGATAGAAGGGGTGCTGGTGCTGGCAGCAGTGCTGTGGGCCCGTCAGGGCCCAGTGACGGCGCAGCACGTGTCCTACCAGCTGGCTCTGCATGTGGTGCTGGGTCCAGCCCTGGCCCTGACCTTGGGTGTGTCCCTTGCTGGTCACTCGGGGCTTGAGCCAGCTGAGTGGACTCTGTGGGAAGTGACTGGTCCTGGTGGCTCTCCCAGCCCCACCTCCTCCCAAGCACTGCTGAGGGCTCCCGGGCAAAGGCTCCGGCCAATCTCCTATGCTGGGGGCCGTGAGACACCCCAAGTTCAGGAGAGCTGGACCTGCTTCGCGTTTGCTTGTCCTTTTAATCAGAGCAGCGCTGGAGGTTCTGATTGCTAATCAGGAGCCCGATGCAGATAGAGCTCCGCGTCGTCAAACTGCCATCAAGGTGCCTCTCTCTGTTTTCGAGAGCTGGGAAGCCAACAACATGCTCAGGAAATTGTTATTTGTATGGGACGAGCCTTGGGGAGAAAAACACTCCTGACATACTCTATCTTTTCAAAGGCAGATTTGAGAATAAAAGTCTGTGAGTGGGAGAAAATAGCAGTTCTAAATGCAGCGAGGGAAAGCGAGGATTTATCGTCAAGGAGCAGGTGGGCGTCGGGGTTGGAAATTCCCGGGGAAACATCCGGGCTCTGGGGGATTCTGGTGGGCTTCCTGCCGGGAGCCCCTCGCACACGAGGGACGTCTTCCCGCTAGACCGTGGCAGGGGGAGCACAGACGCCGGAAAGCCAGGGTCTGTGCGAGGAGAGCTCGGGGGGGCTGGGCCAGGGTTTGGTCAGGGGGGGTGTCCTCGGGACGCGGAGCGGGGGCGCGGAAAGCGCTCGTCAGGAAGCCTTCCTGAGTGTGCCTGTGTTCAGAATACGCACTGTGGTCCCAAGGACACTGGCGAGACCAGAAGGCAGGCCCGGCCGCAGGGTGGAAGGAGGAAGGACACGGAGTCAGAGGGGGTCAGACAATCCGGTTAAATCAGCATAAAACTCAAGACAGTCTGGGCGAAGTTCGTGCACGCACTCAGCGCTGGACGCCTCTTTGTGAGGAAGCTGTCCCTGCTCCGCTCAACCCAGAGGGACAGAAGGCCCGGGCCAGACAGACAGACGGGAGAGCCTGACTCCCCGGGGGGCCCTGGAGGCCCCGAGGGGCGAAGCCCCAGAGTCGTCGGGTGGGTCTCAGGTGCTTCGGTGCCCGGGAGCACTGTGCCCACAGGTGGAGGACCCAGAACGGGGTGGGGGCTCTGTACCCCAGAAAGCCGAGAGACAGGAGCTGCCCGCGGTGCCACGGTGGCAAAGACTGAGGATCCCCAGCCTGCGCTTGGTCAGGGCGCTCCGGGCACGGGGGAGGCTGGAGGCGAGGCCCGAGGGAGGGTGACCTGAGGGAGTGGGGCCCCGGGCCAGGAGGGCCAGGACGGGCAGTCGGGGCCGGTCCCCGAGCAGGAGGGGTGGCTGTGGGCCTGGCAGTGTGGGTCTCTGGTGCCCCCGGGGGCAGACCCCGTAGTTTACGGACAAACCTGGGCTCTCATCATTCACTCTTCTTTATTAGATCAAGTTGAATGTAATCAAAAACCAAAAGATTCAGGGAAGTTAAACTGTCCCGAAAATTTATTCTTCATTGCTGGCCTTCCCCGGGAGAAGCACTTGGTGCCACTATAATTTAGTGCCCGTGGGCAGCAAGGAAGCAGGTTTTCCACTTGGCTTTTCGAGAGGGTGGGCAGGCAGGGCCCATATAGGCAGAGGGTGAGGCTGCGGCTCTGAGCTTTGCCTCTGGAGCCCCCGCTGAGCCCCGTCCTGACCGAGATGCCCATGCTGGGGACGGCCTGGAAGAGACAGGAACCCCGGGGGGTCAGCCGCGCCCAGGCCGGGGCCAGGGGTCCTGTCAGTAGCAGTGGGCAGGTGAGCCGTGGACGAGAGGAGGCTCTGCCCCCAGCCCAGCTCCTCACCGTCTGGGCAGGGATGGCAGCTGGCTGGCCTGAGTGCCCCGGGCTGCCTGGTCCCCTTGGAGCTGGGTGGAGCACGGTGGGGACGGAGGCCTGGGACCTGGGGTCCCACCTGGCCTCTAGGGCCTCGGGGAACCGGACCCTGCATCTGCTCTGGTGGATGGGCCAGAAAGGGTGCCGCGGGTGAAGACGGGCTGTCTGGGGTCACCTGCCCCCTCGACCCGTGGCCCCTGGGGGTGACCCCCAGCCTCCCTGAGCTCCGGGTCTGCAGGCGTCGCAGGGTCGCTTGAACGCGCATTGAGCCCGTCTCTGTGGGCTGGGCTGCTCAGGAAGTCCGTGTGACCCCTGCCCTGTGGCTTTTGTTCCTGCAGAGCAATCAGAGCCTCAGTGAACAGCGGACAGCGTGCGGACAGCGTGCGGAGAGATGCACGGGGATGCGACGCTTGATCATTCACTGCGTGTCCGCCTGCCGGCCTTGGCGGAGCCCCGCAGGGCAGGTGGCCCCCAACGTGGCATGTGCTAGTGTCGCCCTGCGTCCTGGCTCAGCCCTGGGTGGGTCCACCCACCGGCTCTGACGCTGGCCCCAGAGGCAGTGGGAAAGCACCTGCCCAGGGCCCGCCCCAGCGAGGTCTGCACTCAGGCCTGCCAGGGCCTCTCCCTGCCGTGTGCGGACTCTTGGGCGTCCTCCGCCCGTTCGAGGGGCAGGTGTGTCCTCCGTCCCCTCATAGGACAGGCCCCCTTCACTCCCTGCGCAGGGGCTGCAGCAGGACGCCCTCCCCTCCTGCCCCTTCCTCGCTCACACTTCCCTGCACGGTGTTCACACCTGCTGGCTGTCCGGAGTGGGCGCTCCCCGGGACCCCTGCCCCTTGCGGCCCCGCGAGTGGCTGCGGCCGGCGCACACTGTGGGCAGGGCCAGCTCCCTTCTGCTCGGTGCCTCTGAGGGGTGTGCAGGAGCCCCTTCCCTCTTCTGGGACCTGTCTGCACCGTCACCGGCAGGCCGGGCGCTCCACGGGGCCGTGAAGGGCACTGACCCCGGCCCCAGGCCCCAGACGGGGCTGCGGACACACCCGCAGTGGTTGATGTTACTCTGGCTGTGACGGTGTCAGGACTCAGGAGGCCTCACACCAGCGTGGGGTCTGGAAGAGGCTGGGCCTCCCGGGCGGGGTCCTGTGTCTAGTGTGGTGGGCGGACAGCTGAGGGGCGCAGGCTGGAGGGACTGAGAAGGCCTCTGGTTCCATGCGGTCCATCCCCAGACCCCTGACAGGGGCCCCAGGCACTGCCCCCGGATCCCAGGCTTGAGCCACAGGCTGTCCCCGGCCGTCCCGTGGGCCTCACAGGCCCGTGGCCATGGAAACCGAGGATGGTCCACGGTCACAGGCAGCCCCTCTCTGCCACCAGGGAGCTCCCTGGAAACTGGGACAGGAATGGGATTAGGACCCAGAAGGCAGGATGAAAACGGGCCCCTGCTCCCGCAGCGGCTGCGGATGCCGGTTCCCATAGTAACGGGGGTTGCTAGGCAGGAGGAGGGGGTGCGGAGCCGCCTCCCGAGTCTGCACATGGCAGTGGGGCTGCGGGACAGTGAGCCCCGGGAAGGGCTGCCGCGCGGGCACGTGGTGGTCTCTACGGTGACAAGAGGGAAATTTTCATCTTGAAAGAGAGGAAACAATCCAAACTTTATCACAAGTAAGAGTTTTGATTATAAATGTAGCAAAGCAAAATTATTCTTCAGGCTTAACAGTAGGCGGGGCGGCGACGCGCTGGTGTCACCTGGACGTGGAGAGCTGTTGGCCTGGGTCAGCAAAGGACACAGGGTCCTCGTGAGCGCGGCGGTGGGGGCGCTGCTGGGTCGGGCACCTCCACCCCCGCGTGTGCCCCTCCCGCCCCGCTGAGTCTCGCCGGCCACCAGGGTCCGTGTGGCCGTGTGTGGGGTCCAGCCTCTGCCTCCTTAGTTTCCCTTGGTCCCTCCCGTCCTCTTTCCTGTTCTCAGAGGAGGGGAGACGCGAGGGTGGAAGCACCTCTGGCCCGTCTGGGCAGCCCCCAGGGGCGGCCCCGCCAAGCTCCCCACGTCCCTGGCGCTCACCTGCACCTTGTGTCGGGGTCCTGTGGGGTCTGGGGTGTGTCTGCGGTGGTGGGTGGCGGGCTGGGTGGGGTTTGAGGGGCCCGCCCCTCAGGAGGTGCCGTGGGGAGATGCCTTGCTCGTGGACGTGGGCTCAGAGCAAGGTCTCCTGCAGCAGCTGACACACCCACCGTGTCCGGGACGCAGGAGCTGTGTTCCTGTCATCGCAAAGGTCCTCCGCCGGCGAGAGATCCATCACTGGTCCTCCACGCCCGGCGTGCTCCCTCGTCCTCGGGGACCTGCCCTGGACCGGGCGCAGCACGCCTGCCTGACCACACGTCCACCACCCTGGCGCTCCAAACCAGCACCCTCCTCTAGCTGCGGCCGGTTCACAGCCTGGCTCAGCCCGGAACTCTCCGCCTTCAGTGCCTAGAATGTCCCCTCGAGCATTTTATTTTCCACATGTGGCCGGCATGTTTTCTCTTCTCTCTCTCTCTCTTTTTTATTTATTTATTTATTTATTTATTTATTTATTTATTTATTTATTTATGTTTTCTCTTCTCATTTGGACAATTCTTGCTTCTCTCCTTATATTTGAAAACACAGGAGAGTAAAAGGCCGAGATGCTTTTGAAGAACTGCATAGGTGACCTGGCCCTGCCAGATGTCAGCTGGTATCAAGGCTACAGTGAGGGGATCCCAGGGGGTTCAGTGGTTTAGCACCGCCGTTGGCCCAGGGCGTGACCCTGGGGTCTCAGGATCAAGTCCCACATCGAGCTCCCTGCGTGGAGCCTGCTGCTCCCTCTGCCTGGGTCTCTGCCTCTCTCTCTCTCTGTGTCTCTTATGAATAAATAAAATCTTAAAAAAAAAAGCTACAGTGATTAAGCGGGTCGAGAATAAACAGGCTAATGAAGCAAACAAACGTCGTTGCCCAGAAACTGGCCTATGTTTATGCAAGAACTTGGCATTAAAAAGTCAGTGGAGGAAAGGAAGGAGCCTGGACAATCGTTACCCTATAGCAAAGCAGACCCTACCTCACTCGCTGCAGAAGAAATCCATCCACACCTAAATGTGCACAATGAAATATTAGCAGCTTTAGGTGAACTAAGGTAGAAATCTTGATGATGTTGTGATAAGAGAAGCACAAAGGATCCGGAGGAGGGACGCCTCTCGCTGCATTCCTCGTGGCCACCTCCCCTGGAACAAGGCAGATCAGACGGCAAAGAAGGGCAGACCTTTCATTTTATTTTATTTTATTTTATTTTATTTATTTTATTTTATTTTTTTATAATAAATTTATTTTTTATTGGTGTTCAATTTGCCAACATATAGAATAACACCCAGTGCTCATCCCGTCAAGTGCCCCCCTCAGTGCCCGTCCCCCAGTCACCCCCACCCCCCGCCCACCTCCCCCTCCACCACCCCTAGTTCATTTCCCAGAGTTAGGAGTCTCTCATGTTCTGTCTCCCTCTCTGATATTTCCCACTCGTTTTTTCTTGTTTCCCCTTTATTCCTTTTCACTATTTTTATATTCTCCAAATGAATGAGACCATATAATGTTTGTCCTTCTCTGATTGGCTCATTTCACTCAGCATCACACCCTCCAGGTCCATCCACGTCGAAGCACATGGGGGGTATTCGTCGTGTCTAACGGCTGAGGGATATCCCACTGTCCACATAGACCACAGCTTCTTGATCCGCAGACCTTTCAAAGGGAGAGCGAGGCACCTTAGGCCTAGTTAATAACGCAGTCATGGAGGAGAAGGTATTTGCATACAACTGAGGCTAAAATGAGGCGGTCTTGCAAATTAATAAAATATATAAGTGAGCAGATAAAGGAGCAAAGAGGCCAACGGGAAGTTTAGAGCAGAAGTAACCCAGCAGGAGAATGAATGAGAACAAGGATGCTCGACCCCACTTGCAGGTACCACTTGATGCTAAAAGTGCCGCTTGGCTCCGCATGGAGGGGGCTCAGGGCCGGACCAGGGGACGTGGAGCACGCGGGCATCGCTGTCTCCCGTGAACAGCTCAGAAACTGGACAACATATAAGAAAACATGTTTCCAGACACTGGGGAGCAGAGAGCGCAGGGCAGGGCCTGCGACGGCACCAGGGCAAATGGGGCCTGGAATCTGCGAGCTTCGGGCAGCGGGGGCCCCTGGAGAGAGCCCAGCAGTGTCACTGGGCTTGGGGAGCAGGGTTTGCAGTTGGAGGAGCTGGGGGCAGCTGGCAAGCGTGGGGACGGTGCCCGGGAGGAAGGAGCCGCGAGGGACGCAGCCTCGGAGACCTGAGCAGAGTCCCCGGGGGCTTTGCCTGCGTCCTGACCTCCCCATGGCCAAGCTCAAGGCTGGAGGAGGAACCTCCAGGGACATGCGCCAGGGTGGGAGGCCGGGATGCCCGGAGCGCGGGGTCGGCTTGTGCAGACACACCCACACGGCTTGTAAAACTCAGGTGGGCACGTAAGGGACCCAGGAGAGCGAAGTAATCACGGAGAAGAGCAAACCCGAGGAACACCCCGGCTGCAAGGACACCACCCCATCAAGCCCTGCACGCGAACGGTGTTGCATCAGCAAAGAAGAGGTGGCTGGAGACGTAGAACAGGACAGACCCCAGAACGGGAACCCTGGTGTTTGGCTCAATGATTTCTGATGAAGGTGCCAAGATTCTCGAATTGGGAAAGAATATTCTTTGTAACCCACGCTTTTGAAAAATTGAATATTTATATAAAAAATATTGAATCTCGATGCTTACTTACATCCTGTGCAAAATTTAACCCCACATGGGCTGAAATGAAATCATAGGCTGAAACGAAAACTTCTTGAAGAAACTAGGAAAAATATTCAAGATTTAAACTATAATATTTTATATTATAAAAATAAATTTATTATAAAAAAAAAAGCTGAGTCTGATAAAGATCTCGTCCCCTGAAGCTACAAGGAGCTCTTACAACTCAGAGATTAAAATAGAAACAAACTGGTAAACAATGAGCAAAAGGCTCACAAAATACACTTGCATATAAACGGCCAACGTGCACCCGAAAGAGGCTCACCATGTAACTATAACTATATGTATTTTTATATATATTCATATATTCACGTACATAAATACACATGAATGCACGTCCGTGACGCCACTACTCGCCCACCACCTGGGGAGGCAGCACGAACCAAGGGGCCTTTATCTGCGTGTCGTTTGCGGAGATCCTATCCCAGACCTACGTTGTCTCTTGGTTTTGTTGATTGTTTCCTTCACTGTGCAGAAGCCTCTTCAGCTCAGTGAAGTCCCGACAGTTCATTTTTGCTTTTGTTTCCCTTGACTTTGGAGACCGAAGTTGCTGCGGCCGAGGCCGAAGAGGCTGCTCCCTGTGTTCTCCTCTAGGATTTTGATGGATCCCTGTCTCACATTTTTTCTTCTTTTTTAAAATATAAATTTATTTTTATTGGTGTTCAATTTGCCAACATACAGAATAACACCCAGTGCTCATCCCGCCAAGTGACCCCCTCAGTGCCCGTCACCCTGTCACCCCCACCCCCCGCCCTCCTCCCCTTCCACCACCCCTAGTTCGTTTCCCAGAGTTCGGAGTCTCACATTTAGAGTCTTCATCCATCTAGAGTTCATCTCTGTGTGGGGTGTAAGAGAAAGGTCTAGTTTCATTCTTCTGCACGTGGCTGTCCAATTTTCCCAGCACCATTTGTGGAAGAAACTCTTTTTTTCTTTTTTTTTCCCATTGGATTTTCTTTCCTTCTTTGCTGAAGATGAGTTGACCGTAGAGTTGAGGGTCCATGTCTGGGTCTTTTATTCTGTTCCATGGATCTACGTGTCTGGTTTGTGCCCGGACCACACTATCTTGATGATTAATTATAGCTTCGTAATACAGCCTTAAGTCAGGACTTGTGATGCCCCAGCTTTGGCTTTCTTTGTCAACATTCCTCTGGCTCTTTGGGCTCTTCTCTGGTTCCATACAGATTTTAGGATTATTTGTTCCAGCTCTGTGGAAAACGTCGATGGTATTTTGATAGGGATTGCGTTGAATGTGTACATTGCCCCGGGTAGCATAGACATTTTCACAGTATTAATTCTGCCAATCCATGAGCATGGAACGTCTTTCCATCTCTTTGTGTCTTCCTCAATTTCTTTCAGAAATGCTCTGTAGTTTTTCGAGTACAGATCCTTGACCTCTTTGGTTAGATTTATTCCTAGGTATCTTATGGTTCTTGGCCCAATTGTATATGGGATTGACTCCTTAATTTCTCTTTCTTCAGTCTCAGTGTGTAGATATGCCACTGATTTCTGTGCATTGATTTTATATCCTGCCACTCTGCCGAATTGCTGGATGAGTTCTAGGAATTTTGAAGCGGAGTCAAAATTTTGGGTTTTCCACATACAGTATCATGTCATCGGCGGAGAGTGAGAGGTTGACTTCTTTGCCAATTTGAATGCTTTTTATTTCTTTTTGTTGTCTGATTGCTGAGGCTGGACTTCTAGGACTGTGTTGAAACACCGTTGCACTGACATGGATGGAACTGGTGGGTATGATGAAGTAAGTCAGTCAGAGAACGACAATTATTATATGGTTTCACTCATATATGGAGTATAGGAAACAGCACAGAGGATCATAGGGGAGGAGGGAAAACTGAACGGGAAGTCATTAGAGGGGAAGAGGAACCACGAGAGACTCCTAATCATAGGAAACAAACCGAGGATCGCTGCAGGGGAGAGGGTGGGGGAGATGGGATAACTGGGGGACGGGCATGAAGGAGGGCACATGATGTCTTGAGCCCTGGGTGTTACATGCAGCTGATAAAGTATTGAACTCTACATCCTAAATGAACGACGTGCTATATGTTGGCTAATTGAATTTAAATTAAAAAAAGAAACAGGGGAACCCAACTATACTTCAAATTTATGTCACCACATTGGAGGGACTCATCCCAAGAGACTCTCGAAAGCAATATTTTGACTTTATACGCTCAGTCTAAAGACAAAAAGAACCATAAACCAATACAAAGTGGCATTTGTCAGCAATTCTGGAAGTTCTGAATGTGTTTTATGGGGTTAATCAAATAGATAAATATGTTGTGGATGATGGTGGTGAGGTACCTTGTTAGGAGAAATGTGGAAATGGGAGTGCTGGAGTTGGCCCCGTGTTGTGGGATTGGAGCAGGAGGTGTCAGGGTGGGTTCCCCCGGTGATGGGCTACAGATGGATGCACTGTGTGCACGCGTGTGTGTGTGGACAATTCTCAGGAAGAAAGAGCCAGGAAAATGATTTCTGGAGCATTTTCTAATTAGATCCGGGCTGGGAAAGAACAAAGATGATCCTGGAATATCTTCTATCTTTAGGGGACAGAGAGCAAGGATATGGATGAATGGCAGGACGTGACCAAAGGGCCCAGGGCTCAGCCAAGACACAGAGGCAGCTTGAAGGGACTCCCATCGGCCAAACATGGAACAAATTAAGCATCTAAACAAATGATGATAGTAATGGGTTATAACCTACGGAAAAGATAAGAATTGGTGAAATTCGGTGGATTAACCCCCATAGATGCACACACACTCTTCCCTTCTTTTCCATAAAATCCTACTCATCGAGGGACAAGTCATGGTGGGTCAGAAAACCATCGTTTGTCCTCCAAGGCATCAGTAATGGCTTGAGGTGACGGTCACCTGGACGCTGGAGGGAGCGGGATGAGGAGAGGAGGTGTTTACATCCTCTCAGAGCATCTCCGCACGGACACCCGCACGGTGGCCACGTCACAGCAGAGAGGCCTGGGGGACCCCAGCCTCCCGACGCCGCGGGGAGCGGACCACAGCCTGTCTCTTCATCTATGTCTGACGGAAATGCATCGGCGGGCCTGAGCGGGCAGAAAGCCACCAAACCCACAGCAGGTGAGGGTCACCTTACAAACAGACGGCCTGCACCTGTCAGGAGTGGCAGGTTTGGGAGAGCCCGGAGGACAGAGGATCTCCCCCAGGCCCAACGACTAGAGGCAGGACGACGGCCACGCAGGCGGCGCCGGGCCGCGTTCCACACGTGCTTGCTGCTGCTTTAAAGAACGTTGCTGTGACCCCGGCAGACTTCGAGGGAGACCCGTAAGTCAGGTCACTGGACAGCGCTGATGTCCGCTCCCTGAGTTTGAGACTCGTGCTGCGGTTACGTCCGGCGATGCCCTTTGCTTCTAGGAAACACACACGGAAGCGTTTGCGGGTCACGGGGCATCGGGCCGGAGCTTACCTCCGGGGAAGAGCTCCGGTGGGGAAGACTGAGGAGGGACGAGTCCGGGAATCCGAATGAGGATGGGCGTGAGCTGTGTGTATTGATTTGGCGACTTTAAGTCTGAAATTATTTCAAAGTAAAGTGTGAATAAAATAAAATGTCTGCAGGTTATCATAGGACATTGTTTCATGTTCACCACTTGGAAGAGTCGGGGAAATATCTGACCGTGTCTCCGGGAGACTCATTCACGTTCCGGGGGTGTGATCTGAGGCTGGAGCCGCCCTGCTCCCGACCGTCCACGCGGTTCTACGCACCTCAGAGGACCTCCAGGAGCCCGCGTGTGCACACACCCACACACACGCACACACGCAGTGGACTTTTTATTTAGCTTGGGTTGTGATAGCAAACCCCTGGGAGTACCTTCGGCGACCACCAACGTGGAATTACCTCCCACATCTTGTTCTATTCCCCTAAGGAGCTTGTATTTCGGCAGGTGGAGCGATGGGTCTGAGCTAGGAGTGCCCAAGGCAGAAGTCTCCTACGCCCTTACTGAGAAAAGTTTCACAGCGGTCTGTGCCCGTATGAAGCATCGGGCTTAAGAACGTGCAAGACTTACTCCTCTAGGACTTCGGAATATACGTTACTTATTACAGAACTATCACGACTAAGTCAGGAATGATACCGATTTCACCATAGTTGTCATTACTGGGGGAGTGCGAGGTGAGCATGAGGAGGGCTTCAGAAATGCAGGGAATATTTCATTTCATGATAAATAATCTGGAAACAGTGCGGTGGAATGTGGAGATTTATTAGTCCGCGGGGTGGGGATGTATGTGTGCGTTAACTTAATCTTTGTCCTTTTTCGGGGTGTTCGGAATGTTCCCTAGTAAAATAAAGTAATCCAGAGCACGGATCCTTTTGCCCGTGCTCCTTTCCCGCCCCTGGGCCCGCCCCATGTTCCCGACTGGGGTTGGCCCGAGGGGCTCCAGGGATCAGGACTTCAAGTGCTCAGGTCGGAGATCTCTGGGCCTGTCAGGGTGAGCTGGTCACCTGGGTCACAGGGCCGGAAAGAGAGACCCAGTGTCGGTGCCCCGTCCCTCCTCCCCAGCCCAGAGGATCTGGGGCCGGCCATGACCCTTCCCCAGGCGGGACCCCACATGCCCACCTTTCTGATCACTGCCCTCCTCCCCTCATCAGCCCTGTGGTGGCAAAGCTGGCCCAGCGTGACCAACCCAGGCCTTCACCCCATCCTCAACCCTGCACACACCTGGCCAGCTGCATCTTTAAGCTCCCCTTGGGTTGTCCAGCGTGTGAGCGGCATCATCCCCTGCTTCTTGCCAGGACATAGGTGCACCCCTCCCTTCACCTGTCTGCTCAAGTTGCCTTCCTGCCCCTGTGGTCTCAGTGGGAGGGGGTCCCACCTGCCCCCTCACATGATCTCTGGGTTTCACCTGGACCTGTGCATAGCCTGGGCCTGGCCGTCAGCCCCTCACCCTGGTGGGTGGGGCCACCCCTGGCCCAGGGCACCCCCCTACACCTGAGGGGCACACCTTGCAGCTCATCCATGAGGAACACGCCTCCATTTCCCCAAATGAGCAGGAAGCAGGGCTCAGCGTCCAGATGCCGCCCGGGGATGCTGGGTGGGTGACAGTCCTGAGCTTTGTTACACGCGGTTTGCTTCCTGTGTGTCGGGAAACTGTGTCCCCGTCCTGATGGTGCTGCAGGGCTTCTGGGTGTTGCAGCTTCTCTGAGTTGGGGATGAAAACTCTGTTCATTACCTGCTGTCAGGAATGATCGTCTTTTGCAGAGCACATGGCTCGCTCAGGTGGGTTTTGGCGCACGCCGTTACAAAGAACAGAAATTGCAGCTTGAGCAGTTTTATGGAAACCACTCACTAAAGTGCAGTAAATATTTCTATTCTGAGCATTTCATTTGTCTGAGAGTAGCTTATATTCATTTATGACCCAGGGAGCCCATATTTCAGTTTTATCAGGCTTAATAGGTTGTAAACTAGGAACAGCAAATCTAATGCTACATAAAATTACTAGAAATGAGCCAAACAGGTGAGTAATTGGCGTCTGAATGACTTTGAACTATCAACTTTTGTATAGAATAATGTACTTTGGCTATTTCTACGTGATGTTAGCCACAGTTGGATTTGCTCAAAAGACATCCACTTAATAGCGTCATTTCCTTAATTAGAAGAGGCGGCTGGAAACCCATTTTCATGTAATGAGATGCAGGGGGTACAAAATAAATTTTGTTAAAACAATTGTGATTTCTTAAGTTCGGCATGACAAGGGCCTGTAGGAAATAAAAGAAGGATTCAATCTGATAATGTGATTGTAAAAGCAGTTTTCAGGGTATAAACTTTGTTTTTCAAAGTCATGATTTTGACAGACACACTGCTGACAATGTCTTTATATAAATATACTTATAAACATGCAATTACCTGCTATTACTATCCGATTAAAATGTGCTCGCTGTCAATTTAGTAGACATTCGGTCTTGGCAGAATTAGAGACTCGAAGGGTGGCCCGTAGACTCGCTCTTGCAGGAGCGTGAACCTCCCGGGTGTGCCGCCGGCCGAGCCGCCTGGGCCCCGCGCCCGCCCCGCGCCCCTGGTCCGGGCCTTCACGCAGCCACCGCCTACCGAGGGGAAGATTTTCATTTTTACAACCATCGTCGATGTTGTCACTAGTTACATTTGTAAGTTTTGAAAATTGGCTGTGCTTTGCCGTGTGATGGTTTTGCATTCGAAAGTCAACTTAGATTCCGTGTTTAAAACAGGATGGTGGGTGCTGGTCGCTCCCAGCTCTCGTTCACCCACAGAAACCCCGGGCGGAGAGCGGCAGGTGGACGAGAACAGCAGCTGTGGAAACCAGTCAGGGGCAGGCCCCACGAGTGCTCGTCTAATCAGGACAGGCCACCTCCAACATGGCAGGGAGTTTGGGGGCTTATTTGCTTGCTCTTGCCCCACCCCCTCCCCAGTGTGGGATGCTACAGTAGGGGGGAAGCCCTGGTAGAGTAGGGGGGAGCCAGGGCACAGTAGGGGGGAAGCCGCGGCACAGTAGGGGGGAAGCCGCGGCACAGTAGGGGGGAAGCCATTAGATCTTGGTTCTCTGGTTAGGACAGAGGAAAGGAGAGGAAGTGGTTTGGGCTGCCTGAGGGGCTGGTTTCAGCATTTTCTGTCTTGGAGCTGACGAGGGGATGAGGCATGGTTTGGATCTCAGGCTGGAAGCCACCGAAGGCCATGGTGGCACCACAGCACATGAAAACTACAGGGAGGGGGACTTGGAGAAGCTGGGGGTGAGAGGTGACAGGCGGAAGAATGGAACACAACATATAAGGCTCTGAGAGGAAGCACGGTGACTCTTGGGGTAAATTAAGACAGTTAAAAGCAGTCACGTTGACAGGGGAATTGGGGAAAAGGTAGACGCCCCAGCTTGGGGAGGACATACACCCAGAAAAGGCCTAAGAAGACCTTCAGCCTCCTGAGATCGATAGGAAAGGTCTCCCCCCGCACAGTCAGACAACAAGGACCGGGACAGGTGGATGTTTGTTCAAATGGTCCATTTTCAGCAAAGGATTACAAGGTGTGCAAGGAGACAGGGAACCATGGCCCATTCAAATTAATAAAATGTATCTCCAGAACTGACCCTAAGGAAACATATGCTTCAAACCTGCTTATTAGACAAAGACTTTGAGTATCTCCCTTATGCATCGTCAAAGAATTAAAGGAAAACACAGATCAGGAAAGCAATATATGAACAAAATGAGAATATCAACAAAGAGACATTATGAAAAAGGGACCAAACAGATTCCTGAGCTGAAAAACAGATCCAGACCCACCTGTGCATGGTTAATTGACAGATGTGTGGGGGCAATTCAGTGAGAAAAGGTGATCTTTTCTAGAAACGATGCTGGGAGGGTTGGCTGTCCATGTGCAAGAAGGAAGATTAACTTCAATCCGTATCTTCAATCTGTTGATACAAAAATCAACTCAAAATGGATCATAGTTCTAATTGTGAGACCTAAAACCATAAAGCTCCTAGAAGAAAACATAGAAGGGAACCTTTATAACTTTAAATTATGCCCAAATTTCTAAGATTTGACAGCAAATAGACAATCCATAAAAGAAAAAAAGATAAATCACTCCATATCATACTTAATAACCCTACTGTTTGGGATGCACTGTTAAGAAAATGAAAAGACAAGCTACAGACTGGAGAAAGTATTTTCAAAATCATATGTCTGAAAAAGGCTTTGTACACAGAATATATAAAACTCGAAATAATGAGAAAACAACTCAATTTAAAAAGGGCAAAAAAATTGACCATACACTTCACAAAGATGATATGCAGATGGAAATAAGCACATGAAAAGATTCTCTCTTTCTTACACTCATACATATTAGTATAACGCAATATTTCAAAATGAGCCTATTTTCATGGAAACCACAGAGCCAAAACCTACAGCAGTTTTATGAAGGATAAAGAGAAGGGAATCAAAGCAAAGCACTACAGAAAACCATCAATTCCCAAAGAAAGACAGCAACAGATTGAGGAACACGGCCCCTGCGGAAATGACCAGAGATAGTTAATAAGACAGCGGGAGTAATAATCCTTCAATATCGTCATCGTCCATCAGTAATTACTTTAAATGAGAATGAATTAAATTCTCCGATCTTTTGGCATGGAGTGGCTGAATGGATGAAAAAACAAGCTTGAAATATATTCTGTAAGAAACTCATTTCAGCTCAAAGGACACGCATGGGCTCAAAGCGAAAGGAGTGGAGAGATCATCCATTAAAGTGGAAACCAGGGGAGAATCGGGGCAACTATACTCACATCAGACAAAATAGACTTTAGGCCAAAACTGAAACGAGAGACAAAGAAGGCCGTTACATAATCATCAGGGAGTCGATTCATCGGGAGGACACAACCATCATAAATATCTACGCACCCAACATCGGAGCACCTAAACACATAAAGCAAACACTAGCAGACCTGAAGGGAGAAATAGCAAGGCGGGACTAGCAGGGACTCCAATACCCCACTCTCAATAATGGATAGATCACCCAGACAGGAAATCAATAAGGAAACATTGGGCCATATCTTAGACCAATGGACCTAACAGACACACACGGAACATTCCATCCAACAGCGGCAGATACACATTCTTCTCAAGCACCCAGCGTGCTCTCTGGGACAGATTATATGTTAGGCCACCGAACAAGCCTTAGCGACTGTGAGAAGATTGAAATCATACCAAGTATCCTCCCTGACCTCAGTGGTATGAGACTAGAAACTGGTAATAAGGGAAAGCACGAGAATTCAGAAATATGTGGAAATAAAGCAGCACATTCCTGGACACTTTTTTTTTTTTTTTGAATTGGGTCAAAGAGGGAATCAAAATGGAAATCCAGAAACATCCCAGGGGGTTCTCTCCACCTAACGAGTGAACGTGAGGGAAGCCCGGACCCCAGGGCGGTGGCTCCTGATGGGAGAGGAGGGGATGAAGCCAGGGGGCCAAATGCAGACCCTCTTTGGAGAAGGCACGGCCGCCGGGTGCAGGGTGCAGGCAGGAGGCGTCCCGGTGATGATGGGGCTCTCTGCAGGCCATGGTCAGGGTGACAGCTCACCCTGCAGCAGACAGCTCAGCATCTGCGGGGCACTCCCTCCACGGGCAGCACCAGGCGGATGGCACCTCCGAGGGCGCGGGGGCCCCTCGCCAGCCTCACACGCTGCCTGCCAGCAGCATCCCCTTCAGGACCAAGTGAGGCGCGTGTCAAATGTGGTTCTCCACCCCCAGGAAGTGAGAGTCTACTTTTCTGGATGGAGGCCCCAGTTCTCATGACTTTGCTCACAGAGGAGGCTCCATCTGCCAGGCCTGTGCGGCAAGGCCTGCCCCGTACCCCGAAACGGATCAGCGGGTGGGGGCCGCGGCCAGTGACGGGGAACAGCGGGGCCCTGGTCCTCCCAAGGCCGTTTCCCACAGTTCACCTCTGGAGGATAAAGGCAGGAACCCTTTCCAGGTGTGAACAGGCCGGGAGGAGAGGATTTACCGTATTCAGGTGGAATTGGATTAATCAGACACTTGGTGCAAGCTCAAGCAGCAGAGAGGTCCTTTATAATGAGATTTTACTGTGTCTCGTTTAAGGAAATACGAAGCAGCGATTCAAAGAAAAGCCTATTCTCGAAACGCTCAGAGCACAATATACTCTGCTTTGCAGAAAAAGGCAAAAATGGGCATTTGCAACCAACCTCAATCACAAAGGTAATTAGCCCAACCCTGCCGGTCGCCCACGTAAGCCTTCGCACGGGGGTCTCGCGTTGACCGCAAAGATGCTCCGTAGCCAGCGCTTGCGGGTCGGCGGGCCCCGACGCTCGTGGGATTTAGAGCTTCCCGAGGGACGTAAATGGCCATATGGAATTTATATGAAGGGAAACGCTCTGTTTCCACAGTTCATGTTTTGGATTTGTGCCATATTTACATAAGAAATTACATGTGGGTCTTATTTGCATATCACATTGACAAAACGCTATTTCCGAGCGCGGCGGCAAAGTTAGCAGCCGCAGACGTCAGGCTCGCCAAGTGCCTTCCGAGGAGCTTCAGCTGCGAGCACCCACTCTCCGTAACACGGTCCAAGCCTCCACCCGGCGCTTACGTGTCCACACCAACACTCAGGCCAGACTGACGAAATGTCTGCAGTCACCGTCGTGTGAATGGGTCGGTTCTCACGGCTCCCCTCGGGGTGGCGCGTCCTGCCCAGCAGAGAACCGACGTGCGGGTGCCCTTACACCGCGAGCTTGGGGCGCTGCTGGTGCTTTCCTTCCTGGCGTTCTGAGAAGCACCCGGGCCTTCTAGAGATGCAGGCCCAGACGGAGGTGAGGCGGCCCTGGCCCCGTCCCAGGTGGCCACCGCGTGGAGAAGCCCCAGAAACACATGGACAGAGGGTGATGACGGAAGCCCCGGGTTCCCCGGAAAGGCTCTGCTGCCACCGCGGAGGGGAGCCGGGGGGCTGGCTGCCTCTCCCTCATCGGCGGGGAGGGGAGACCCTCCCTTTCTCTGAGCAGCCCCTGCATCCTGGGGACTTTCTCCTGAGGCCCCAGGGGAACCGGGTCCCCACCCCTGGAGACCCTGAGCTGGCGGTGCTTCCGGCCACTGCGTGTCCTGCACAGGAGGAAGGAACACAGAGTCATCCTGCTCGGCCAGGGTTTGCTCCTGCACTGAGCACCCGACCCCCGAGCGTGGGGTGGGACCCTGCACACAGACCTGGTGCCCAGGGCACCTCCCCACTAAGCACCCCACCCCCGAGCATGGGGCAGGACCCTGCACACAGACCCGGTGTCCGGGGCCCTTGCACTGAGCACCCGACCCCTGCGCACGGGGTGGGGACCCTGCACACAGGCCCACTGCCTGGGGCCCATGCACTGAGCACTCCATCCCCGAGTGTGGGGCGGGTCCCTGCACACAGGCCAGGACCCTGCGTGGGGCTGGGACCCTCCACCCTGGCACAGGCATGGGGAGCCCCAGGGCAGGGCCCTAGCAGCCACACGTGAGCACCCGGCCGTGGGTTCCAGGCCCGGGCTGCAGGGTGGGCAGCACAGAGCAGGACAGGGGCCTGGCTGACAGCACGTCAGATGCAGGGCACGAGGAGAGCCAGACCAGAAGGTGCCCAGAGCACCATGGGGGGGGGGCATCCTGACTCAGGTCCCAACCCCTTGCAGACTCTGGGGTCTGTGGCAAGCGGACACGTGTCCCTCCCTCTGTCCCGGTGGGTGGGGCTTTGTGGTGGCCAGTGACTCTGCAGGAGGAGGTGTTGGCGCATCTTCCTCTGTGTCATCGACGGTACCAGTGACCCAGGTCGGCAGGAGGCCCTCGGGGCCCAGCCCCTCCCCTGACCCCGGCCAGGCGCGCCCCCCGAAGCAGGGGTGTCCCTGCAGTGTCCGGCTGGGCACCGGGGTGAGCGTCTGCCAGAAGGAGGGATGACGACACTGGCCTCGCCAGCTCCCGGGTGTCGTGGGCCCTCAGTCCCCAGCCAGCTGTCCCCGCCGTCTGCCCCCGATTCCTGCACAGCCCCCGGGGGCCCCAGGCCCCTGCGCCTGCATCTCCACCCGGCAGCACAGCCCACACCTCACTCCCTCGGGTCCCGGGCAGCTTCTCTTGATTTCTGGATCCGGAAGAATCAGGTAAGTGCTGAAACTCTGTCTTGGAAAACCCAATAACCAACTATTTTTATAAATGACTGGGCTTGACAGGAAACAAGATTGAACTTTCTGGTTGATAAATCCCTTTTTCGATTGGTGTGAATTTTTCCCTTTGGGACTCTGAATAGGAAGGGAGATTCAGGAAAATAAAAGCTTTATTTCTGTGTGCAAAAGCTACTCCTGGAATTGAACTGTGGCCGGAAACCTCTCGGTCCCTTGCGAGTCCCAGTGGGCTCAGGTCCGGCCCTATGGACACGCTCCACGCGCGGCTCTCTCGCTGCGGCCGCCCGTCCAGCTCCCCCGACGGCCCTGGCTGTGCACCCGGGAGGGGGTGGCTCACTGCGGGCCTGACGGTCGCGTCCAGCCTGGACGCTCCGGGTCCCTGAACTGCTGCCCTCTGACCGTCTATGGGGTCTTCCTACCAAGCTCTGTTGTGGGGCAGAGGCTACCCACTCAGCCGTCCCCTGGAGGTGGTTTTTGTCCCCACATCCTGCGCTGTGGGTCTCCCAGTTTTTCCGTTCACAGATCTACTGGAAAGCCAGCACGCGGGGCTGAGGATGAACGAGGCAGGTGCCCTTCCTCAGGTGGGGAGGGGTGGCCGGGCCCCTAGTGGGTGCGCCCTTGCTGGACACTTCACGGGGTGGCCGGGCCCGTCGGGGGTGCGACCTCGTCAGACGCTACACACTCTCCTCCTCGTTTGGACCCCAACAACCCTGGGAGGCCGGCGGCCCTGTGGCTGGACAGTCCTGGAGC
The DNA here is from genome assembly GCF_048418805.1 of Vulpes vulpes. Classification (NCBI taxonomy): domain Eukaryota; kingdom Metazoa; phylum Chordata; class Mammalia; order Carnivora; family Canidae; genus Vulpes; species Vulpes vulpes. The sequence continues at coordinate 117,176,012 of NC_132794.1, read as the reverse complement.
TGCCAGGGCAGGTCTCCCGCAAGCCCAGGTCTTTCCTTCCCTGCCCACGGCGTGGGACTGCTGTCCTAAGGCCAGATGGCCAGGGACCCTCACGGGTCCTTGTGGAGTGCCCGCCCGGCCAGACTGCGTGGATGCTGGAGAGGTGACGGGGGCTGCGGGAAGGGCATTGGGGCCCTGGCCACACCACGGGCTCCGGAGCCCGCAGGATGTGGGGAAGCGGCCCGCCCCCTGGACTGTGGGTGAGGCTGGCCCAGCCTCTCTGCGCCCTGACGCCCCAGTTTGGGGATGAAGAGAACAGTGTCCAGGCCTCGGGAGAGTAAAGACGTTCGGGGGCGTGAGCGTGGGGGTGAAGAACCGGCCCCGGGCTCAAGTCAGAGTCAAGCAGCGGAGTGCGCTGTCCGCCTTGCTTCTCTCCTGTGACCAACACTCGCACACGCGTGTACACGCGCTCGCACACCAGCCCCCGTCACACTCAGTGCACAAGGCCTGCGGCCAGGGAGCGAGCGGCACCTGTGAACACGAGCAGTACCCAGCCCGTCGCCGGCCACTCCCGCGGCCCCGTCCCTGTCCCATCTTCCTTTCCTGCACACGGGTGGGCGGCGGGCAGGGGGCAGCACACAGCCAACTCCCTTCCCCTCAGTTAGGACCGGCCGGGCCACTGGCTTTGGCCAGGGAACAGACAGACGTGGCGCTCCGCGCTCCCCTCCCGCTGGCTCACAGGAGGGCTAACGGGAGAGCGGGAGCCCGGCCCGCGGTCGCCCACCCGGCCCGCACCGTGGCAGGGAACGGCTCTCCGTGGAGCCGTTGGGTTTGGGGCCGGGTGTCACGGCGGCAGCACCCGCCTCTCCCCACGGCCCTGGGTCCTGCTGCCGCCACGACTCTACCTCCTGTTTCTCCAAGTGGCCACGTGGCTCTGCACCCGGGGATGTGCGTTCGGAGGGAGACTCCTCTCCTCTCCTCTCCTCTCCTCTCCTCTCCTCTCCTCTCCTCTCCTCTCCTCTCCTCTCCTCTCCTGACGGAAAAACCCCTTGTAGTCGTCCAGCTCCACGCAGCAGGCCTTCCCGAGAAGGGGGTCGGCGCAGCGCCCACGGGGCGTGGAAGATGGAGCAGCGCACTGACCCAGGAAAGCTGCGGGGCGGGGAGCAGCGGGGTCCAGAGGCTCCTCTCCTGCCTGGTTAGGGGGGTGATGCGGGGCCTGCGGGGCCACCTCCCCAGGTCCCCCTCGGGGACACGCCTGCCCCGGCACCACAGACCCGTCGGGCCAGGAGCAAGAGTGGCTGTTAGGTTTTACCTGGTGCTTAAAGCCGCCTACATTCAAAATTAAGAGATTCGACCTTAAACATTTAAGTAAATATATATGTTTTGAAGCCTCCTACCCACAGGGCTTCAAGAAAGCTTCTGCGTGTTCTCCGGCGGCAGGGACACTGCAGATCCGTTGTTGGATTTTGCACATCCCGTGACCGGGTCCTTCTGGGTGGCTGGAGGGAAGCCAGGCAGGACCGGGTCTTCGCCCCGAGTTCACGAGCCTGGAAGGAAGCCTCCCCTCCGGGTCTGTTTCCGGCAGTTTGACGCTCAGTGGCTCTGGGACACAGTGACGACCCTTTACTGCGGGGGCGACTGATGCCGTTAAAGCAGCTCGGATGGTCCTCGCGTGGGGCAGGAAGACACGTCAGTCTGGAGCCATATCCAGAGATCCAGGAGGGGCCCGGTCCTGGGCCCTGGCGTCTGTGCAGTCCGTGTGCCCTTGGGTGAAGGTCCGGCTGAGCTGAGCGCCCAAGTCCCCATGGGCAGCCCAGAGGCCCTCCCATGCAGGGCACCGTGGCGGGCGGGTGGCCTCCCTGAGCACCTGCTCCTGCACAGCCACCGGGGCTGCTGCTCCGGGGCCCGGATGCTGCCTTGAGGACGGGGTGTCGTGTCTGTCCTTCACCACTCCCATGGGATCTGAACCATGCGAAAAGCCCTTCCCAGCATGACGCCCATGGAAGAGGCCTCACCTCGGGGATTTCGTCCCCATGACCATGGTGTTTGTGTCACTTCTTTGTCATCAGGCCCCACCAGCCAGCAGAAAGCTCAAAGCATTGGCAATAAAACCCTCAGGGCGTTTTCTTTGGGACTCACACCACGACCCCCACACTGAGCCTTTGCTGCCCTGTGGCCACCCCACCGCGCACGGACAGGCTGCGTATGGCACCGGGCGCGGGCGGCCGACCTCCCGACTGCACTTGTCCCGGATAACCGAAGCCCCGGTGCCCTCCCTCCATCCCACAGCACTCAATGGTTTTTGGTGACCATTGTCCAAAAAACCCCACAAACGCTAGGTTTTGTTGATCTTAAGCTACGGTTTCATTATTCATCGGCTCCCCCGTCCCACGGTGGCCAATTCACTGTCCTGCCTATGAGTGAATGTTTGCAGCTGAGACTTTATTCCCGATCTGCAGTGACCGTGTTGAAAAGCCCCTTCCCAGACGCCCGATTGTCTGTGCTTTCCCTAGAGGGAAGTCCCACCGAGACGCAGCTGTGCCACCAGACTAGAGTCTTCCCGGAGGTCCCGGGGGAGGAGGTCCAAGGGAGGACAGAAGGTGGCTCAGGGGTCACCCGAGGGCAAACGCAAACTGTTTTCTTCTGTGCGAGCAGATCATCGCCGGCCCTGCTGGATGACGCTGTGACCCCCGACTCGACGTAGGGGCCGTGTACTACGAGCAGGGTCTATTCCACATCTGTGTGCGGTGCTTCTGTGTCCTGCACCGATGACCTGTCCCAGCCAAGGCCTCCCGCTTGGTCTGTACGACAGAAAACGTGTGGAAGCAGGCACGGGAGGCAGCTCGTGGGCAGGCCCAGGTTCGCCATCAGCTCTGGTCGGCAAACGGGCCATCGTGGCCTCTGGAGGCCTCTTCCCCGACCGTCTAGGGGGCCAGGTACGCTGCTGCGGAAGCAGCACCCCGGGGAGCGGGCTCATCTACAGACAGATCCCCTCCTGCTCAGGGGAAGGCGTGGGCCCGTAAGGCTGCTCTCCTACCTGGAGCTCCAGGAGCGCCCGGGCTCTGTGGGTGCGTCCTTGGGGTTCCGGTTCTCCGTAGTCTGAGGATGGACCTGGGGGCCTCTCGTGAGCGAGCGCTGCCTTGTGCTTTCACACCCGGACGCATGTGGACATACTCAGAGCTCCTCCTAAGGAGCTGGCAGGTGCGTGCTCGTGGGTGGGTCTCCGGCCTCCCACCTGCTGTTCCTAACTTCAGGCTGGAGCCACACAAGAGCCCGTTCCTTCAACACCACTGTTGTCCCCCTCCAGGCTGATCTGCAGCTTCCCCCCCCCTTTGGGATGTTCCTTCTGGCTGCATCACCCGCGGCAACCTGTGGCATGTTCAGCAACCATTGCCCGTGGGCTCCTCCGGGAGCAGGACGCTGGGCGGGGAGCTGGAGCGTCCTAGCAGAGCACCTAGTTCCCGGACATGGAGCTGGCACCTGCCGATCCACTGCCAAGAGGATATTATAGATTCGACAGTGCATGTCAGTTGGCACGTTCTTGAAGACGCGGTGGGAAGCCAGCTGAGGCCTGAGGGACTGGCTCGGCCCGAGATGCTGGCTGGGGGCGGGGGGATTGAAACCCGGAACGAATGTGACACTGCACGGTCCCAACCATGTGCTGGGACTGTCCTGCTGTCAGAAGACAGAGCGGGCATGGCGTAGCTCCTCTCACAGTGCAGACAATTAGAAAATATGTATTATCCGCACACACGAGGACTATCTGTCTTCTCTGCTTGAGCGTAGACTTCATGCAGTCTGCTTTGTTCAGCTGAGGTCCACGAGTCTAGAACAACACCCGGAACATAATAAATATCTGCAAGTGAGTGGATGAGTCAGGACCGAGGAGGCCCCTTATCTTCTGAGACAAGGGTCAGCCAACTCTGGCCCAGGGGCCGAATCCAGCCAACCGTCCGGCTTCGTAAATAGAGTTTTATCGGCACCCGGCCAAGCCTGTTTGCCACTATTGTCCTTGGCTGCTTTCTGGCCACAAGAGCAGAGATGAGTCATTGCAAACAAGAGGACGTGGCCCGTAAAGACTAACACGGCTGTCCTCTGGCTCTTCCTTTACAAAGATTTGCAGACCCCTCTGGTGTGAGATGTCGTGTTTCAAACAGAAGATGAGAGCGGGTACCAGCAGGGCCGCGTGTGCCTCCTTGGGTCCCCTGCACACCACCTGTCATGCCGCACCCTTGCAGAGGTACCAGGACGGCTGGACCCAGTGAGCGGGGCTGCATGTTTCTGGGAGCAGGGCTGTGCCAGTACCTGGCAGGAGACCCCATTGCTGCCCCTTCACAGGGCGAGAGGGTTGGGGAGGAGAGCGGAGGGACCACTTCTGTGTCAGCGTCTTCCTTCCTCTCGTTGCTTCCAGGGAAGAAGGGGAAGCCCCAGGGCTGGGTCTGCATTTCTGCCTGGACTGTCCTTCCTGGGGCGGCTGACACGAAGTCACAGGGCCCACATCCATGCTGGGGTAGCGAGGACACGCAGTGGGATGCGTATAAGCTCTGCTGATGAGAAGACCTGCCCTTGGCCGTGGGCCTGTCTTCTCACCTTTATCCCCACCCCCCACTCCTATTTGGTTTAGCAGCTGCGTGGTGTGTAGAGGAAAGATTCCACAAATGCTCGTTTCCCTTCACCAGTCGAGGCAATGAATCAGGGACACTGTCATTCCCAGAACATGATGTCCTCGGAGTCTTCCTATTAACCTGCCGATCTGGATTCATTCAATAGGTTTCAATCAACTAAAATTAACCTCCCCTCCGAAACTCAGGACTTTCCTGTCTCGGGCTAATAGGAACCTCTTCAAGTCAGCCCCTGACTTGTGACCCGCTCAGAAGGTCGTCAATGGTCTCCTCACCATCTGGTGTGACCAGATGCGCCAGCGGTCTGTTTCTTTTATTTTTAAAGATTTTGTTTATTTATTCATGAGAGATACAGAGAGAGGCAGAGACACAGGCAGAGGGAGAAGCAGGCTCCATGCAGGGACCCCGATGCGGGACTCAATCCTGGGTCTCCAGGATCAGGCTCTGGGCTGAAGGCAGACACTCAACCACTGAGCCACTCAGGTGCCCCAAGAAGACCTATTTCTTTTCAGTGGGAGAAGAAGCAGTCTATGCTCACAGCTATGGGTCAGAGTTGGGGGGACCTCATGGATTCAAGACACCACTTCCAACCCCTTCTAACCCTTTAGGGATAACAGGTGTTTGTTTAACCTCTTCTGTACTCTGCCTGCATCTCCTTCCTTTGACACCAAAAATTCCAGCAGTGCTCAGGGGCACATGGAATGATAGAGATAGAGCACTTCACAAAATTACTCGTTTATTATCCCAGATTGCACACAGAGTCTCAACATACCAATATTACATGCGTGTGTATAAGCATCAATATCAATACAAATACCTACCGATACCAATATTATTACATTACAGCAATATGTGTGCCGAAAAAATACTTAAATCTTTTTTTGTCATATATGCTCCTCATTTCTGTCCTCATTGTTGAATAATAGGCACTGAACTCCACTGTCAATCCATATAACCATTAAGTACAGTGTTTTATCCTACAGGGGACCCCGTCAGTGCTTACTACCCGTCTTGTATTGAAATCTCTGTGCCCGTTTTTGTTTGAAGCTCACTCTCCAGCTACATTCCTCAGGATGGGCTCATGGGAACAGTATCTTCAAATTCTTGGATATTGGTAACACTTTGTGTCTTTTATACTTTGAAAGTCAGTTTTGCTGGATATAAAATACTTGCTTCACATTTTTTCCCTTAAACAAATGAAACATTCTAGCTATTTCTGGCATAAAGCTTTGGGGTGAGAAAATCTGATGGTAATCTGTTTTTATTTCCCTTATAGTATCTTACTGTGTTTCCTTAGATGCCTAAAGGACATTTATATTCATTTTTTTCTGCATTTTTTTTTCCCAGTAATTTGACAGCATGTCTCAACGTTAATTATTCTGGGCCATGTTCTCAGCTACATGATATGCGCTTTCAATATGGTGGTTTTAAATATATCTTTATTTTTTTTTTTTAGGATTTTATTTATTAATGACACACACTCACACTCACACACACATACACACACACACACACACACACGCAGAGGCAGAGGGAAAAGCAGGCTCCATGCAGGAAACCTGATGTGGGACTCGATCCCGGGACTTAGGATCACACCCTGGGCCAAAGGCAGGCACTAAACTGCTGAGCCACCCAGGGATCCCTCTCAATATATCTTTAAATACAGAAAGTTGTCTTGACATATATAGTTTTTAGTTTTTATTTTGTTCCCTGCTTTGATCTTCTTCCTTGGGGACTCAGACCACACGCGAGGTCTTCTTTGGCTGTCTTTGATACTTCTCAGTGTTTATCTTAATTCTTTTTTTCTTCATTCCCTTTTGAATAAAAAAACCCCCTTCCTTTCCATATTGTTTTTCTAAAGACATTGTCTCTGGTGTTCATTCTGTTCACGTTCCCTCCAACTTAGTTCCCGTTTCTGAAATGATTTGTAAATGTCTGATTGCTTTTTCAATTGTGCCGCTCATGTCTGATTTTTTTTGAATTGTGATTTTTGCTTCTCTTTCATATTTTATATCATCCTTAAACCTCATTTTGAAACAGCACATGACAGTTTCAATCTATGATTTGAGCCTGAGCTTCTGGTAGGCTCCGATGGTCCAGACTATCTTATTCTGTGCCTTACCTCTGTTTGGAGGATCACTTTCTTCCTGGCTTGTTTCCTGCCCTGTCTTACCCGGACCTTCTCCCTGGTCCTCCTTCCCAGAGCTACTGATTTTGGGGAGCGGCCGTGGTCCTCTATCTGGCATGCCCCCAGCAGGTTTGTGTGCAGTTTGGGGTGTCCTGTTCTTGGGGATGTCAGATACCCCTTCTTCTACTCTCTCCTGCATAGATGCTCACACTCTGCCCTCCCTGTTGTCCTTGACGTTCTGGTGTCATCCATTTGGGGTTTGGTGTTCTGGAGGATGTCCTGTTTTTCTGCAGTCATTTTCCAGGCATGTTGCTTTGTCATCTAGTTGACGTGCCTGCTTGTATGTAAGATCTGGAGAGATTAAGGCACTATGCTGTCAACCACCTTTAGCTTTCCAAAATCCTCTGGTCGTCTCACCTTCGTTAACATTAAGAGTGACCAGACACTAATAGCCTGGTCCATTCTTTGTCATATTCTCCGTCAGTACTGCCCTTAACCATCTCACTCTCTGGTGATGCTGTGGTTCTTGAAACAGCATCTCTCTGGGGGCTACAAAGGGGAAATTTTCTAATTCTGATTTGTTCCTCTGATAAACTGGGTTCTTCTGAACAGGAGATCTTTCCCTTACCCACTGCCCATGTCCTCAAAACAGTTTAAGTCAGAAAGGATAAATGCTTCATCTCCCTCTGTGTAGCCAGTATCCATAATGTTTGGCATTCTAGCGACTGGCAATGCTGTCTGCTGAGTTTTGTTTTGCTTCTCTTCCTCCTCCCTTTTTTTGTTGGAGTCAACACCGCTGTTCCCTCTTTGGCTTTCAGATGGATCCTATACTCCCTTGAAACTTCTGCATTCGACATTTTAACTTCCTCAGTTTCTGGTAAATTTGGATGTTCCAGGCTCATTTCCTGCCCTAAATCTGGAATCAACCATTTCTCCAAAGGCCTCTGGTTCCCTTTAGTGGGAAGTGATATTTAGAGACCTTAATTTAGGTACTTGCTGCACTAGTTTTCTTGTTTCTATGCCCTTTAAGGTAATCAAGCTGGAAAATACTACTTTTAGAAAAAGGGTAAAAAGTCAAAAGTTCAATTTTATAAATACATTCATAGCATGACCTTTAAAGTATTCTCTCTCTCTCTCTCTCTGTTTCTCCCTAGATATTATCTCTATATCTATCTATCTATCTATCTATCTATCTATCTATCTATCTATCTATCATCTATCTATCTATCATCTTTTATCATCTATCTAGATACAGATATGTACATGCAATATATTTTTGGTATATATATATATTAAATTTATATTTATATATGCCCTTAATCTATTCAAGACTCCAATCTGAGTGCATTTCTAAGGGAAAGTGCATTTCTAAGGGAGAGTAGTCAGAGGCTACCACAAACAAGCCAGGGACCAGGCATGCCTGGGATGGGGGCATAGTTCCAGGGGACAATATTCAGGGCAGTGAATACAGAGAGAGGGAGAGATGGAGTCTTTGATCATATACTCTGGGCTCCCAAACACTCTAGGCTTCCATTGGGTTTGGCCAATGGAAGGAATTTGTAGAAAATTCAAAGACAGGATGGGAGTGAGTCTGAATAGAGGTCTCCTGGATTGGTCTCCTAGATGCTTTTGTTTGGCTACTTCCCTCTGCTAGACCTTCTGATCCTGCCAAAGTGACCTTTCAAACTCACTTCTTTTAGGGGTGTTTTGTGGCAAGGATGTCTCTCCTCTGGTGCCAACCTGGGGATAGTCCCGCCTTTATGATTTCCCTACATCCTGCATGTCCTTTATTAAGCTTATTAACTTGCTTGGTTTGGGTGTTCCATCTATTTTCCCTGTGTGGATACTGGGTGAGATGATTTGATGTCTGCAATGTGCCTTAAAATATCCCAGCATGAGCTCCTATGGACACACAAGTGGACACATACTAACTTGTTACATTTGTAGAGAACAAATGTAGCAGATATGTCAAATGGCTGTTGAGGTTGTGTGATGTGCACATGAAAATTCATTAAACTTTCCATAATATTATTAATAAAAATCATTAACAACCCAGCTCTCCAAAAGTCAAGATGGTTTGAAGGACAAGATCATTTAACACTTAAAGGCAAATAATTACCCTGCTATTATATTATTTCAGGGCAAAAAGAAAATTTATTCTCTAGTTAATTTTATAAAGTCAACATAGCACGGCACCCAAACCTGATTCATGGCCCCCCTAAGAGCCGACTGTAGTTCATACTACTCATAAATGTTTAATGCAAAAATTTTAAGTAATATTAACACATTGTTATGGGCTGATTTGTGTTCTACTCAAAAGATACGCTGGAGTCCTATCCTCCATTACCTTACATTGGGACCTTATTTGGAAATAGAGTCACTATAGATATAATTGGTTAAGGTGAGGTCATACTGGGAGAAGGTGAGCCCTTAATCCAGTATGACTGGTGTCCTTAGAAAATGCACACACACACATGCACACGGTGTCATGTGAAGTCAGATGGAGATTGCAGGATGCAGCTGCAAACCAAGGAGCGCCTGGGGCACCAGAAGCTGGGAGAGGCAAGTCTTTGGGGAAGACTTCTCAGAGTCTCTGGTAGAAGCAGATGCTGCCAGCACCTTGGTTTTGGAATTCCAGCCGCCGAGCCAAGATTACAAATTTCTGTTGATTTAAGCCACCCGGTGTGTGGTAATTTGTTACAGCGGCTCTAGGAAACTAACACATATGTCTAACCAGCATTTAATAAGATGAATATGATACACACAAGTATGGCTTATTTTAGGAATGAAAGGTTGGTTTAATATTGGAAATATATTAATATAATTTATCACATTAATTGTTATGAGAAGAGCGCACATGAGATCACCTTGATAATAAGGATTTGATTAAAATTATGGACAGTGTGCCTGAAAAAATGCACACATGCCTCTACCACACACAGAACATCCTGTGCCTGTCCACGTAGGAAGCCTGAGAACATCTAAAAACTGATGAGAATAAACACAAAAGTGGGAGAATGACCAACAAAGAAATATACCCAAATCAGGAGCTTTTGTGAATGCTAAACATTAGGAACAGTTAGAAGGTGTCGTGAATAAAGTGGCCTCATAACAGCATCACACATAAATTCCTGGAAGGAAGCTTAAACACTATGCAGTCCCATATGAAGCATCTATAAAACTTTACCGAAAGACATAAAATAAGACGAATGGTTGGAAGGATTATTAACTCAATTTTATAAAGATGCCATTTCTTTCCTAATTAATCTAAAAGTGCAATCTCAATCGAAATCCCTCGATGAGTCTAAAGGTTATCAAGATGAGTAAATGAACAAATAAAACATTTTTGATATTTTTTCACTCTTGAGGGGAAACTTTGCTCTAGTAGATATGGAAATGTTTCCTGGAGTCAAAATTAAGATGGGGCGTGACTAGGTCAGAGAGAGGACAGAAAACGAGGGAAACAGAACACAGAATCTCAGAGCCCTGCAGGAAAGAATGCTGTCTATGCAGAGGTGGCACTTAAATTTGATGTAGGGTTACCCGGGATATGGGAGTGGGGCAGCTGATGAAATTTGTAGGGGAAAAGGTAAATTCAACCCTTAGTGCAAATTGCAAAACAAAATAAATTGTGGGTTGATAAGCATTTAAGGAGAAAAGCAATGAATATACATCAAAATGGGAAGAATAATAACAGGTGATTTTTCCCTATAGCACGAGGTGTGAGGTATGCCTAGAAGACAGGCACCAGGTGAGTGGTCTTGGGAAAGGGACTCGTCTCTGTTCCAATTTTCTCATCTCTGAAATGGGGTCGTACGGTTACAGCAAAGATGAAATGAAACGACATGTAAGTGCTAAGAATAGAGCATTTGAGAAACATTAGCTTATGTGACAATGAAAGATTATGTGCAACAAAACGACGCCAACATCCTGGGCAAAGGTCAAGGGAACACTGGCACTGCACGTGATGGACGCTGTCTTGGGCATAGTGTTTTGAACATTTATGTGTTTGTTCCCCTTGTGGAGGGTGACCCTCCGGGTCTCTCTGTGCCCGAGCACAGCCATGCATGCACTTGACCATGAGTAGCGCACAGTAGGCCCCACACCCGACACTCACCGGGGAGCCCGGCTGCTGAGCTTGATTCGGGACCCTGCTCCCGGCAGCTTTTCCACCTGTGTGTGGTGCTCGGGGGTCCCGGGCGTACATATTTACGTAAGCTCCTTGCACCTCTGGCTTTGCATCTACAAACCGGGGCAATGCTAGTACCTGGTAACAGGGCTGTGAGGAGGACCAAGCAAGTTAATATTTGCAGAGTGCTCCGAACTATGACGCGAATGCAGGGAACACTATGTAAGGATTTGGTGATTGGTAAATACATAAAGGTTTACTTTTTCAAATTTTAATGTGATTTCTCTCTTCTGTGTTTCCAAGCACACGGCTCTCGTTCTGTTGGCCTCAAGTACACATCTTTACGGAGGGGGATTAGGATCTGACACAGAAGTAGGGGGAAGGGAGAAGAGCGTAGACTAGGATGTTGCAAGGAGCAGTGGCTTTGAAAGGCACGCGGGTGCGCCAGTTCCCCGGGCCTCCGTGGGCCCCGCTGTCTAACTTTGGAAGAGCCAGGAAACTACCCTCCTATGCAGAGAGCGGAGGAGCCCTGCTTCCATGCCCGGCAGCCTGGTCTTGAGGTGAGGAAGAGGGGGCCGACACAGAGACCCTTGAGCCCCGAGAGGATGGGAGAGGCATGCATCTCCTCCCTGAGGAGTGGCAGGAAGGGCAGAAGCTGCCTGGACCACCGCAGCCGATGTGGGCTCAGTGAGGAGCCGTCTCACCTGCTGCCCCAAACCCATGCGGCTGCAGCCCTGACCGAGTGGCTATGGGAACTCCACGGTGGGGAAGGGAGGCTTGGGGCTGGGCTGCCGGGTGCCCTGGGGTCCCGGGCTGTGCAGGAAGCAGCTGAGTGTGTCCACGTCCCCAGGGCACGGCAAGGTGGCTGTGAAGCGCGGGCTGCAGACAAGCCAAGCTGGAGCCGGTGGTGCTGCGGTCCCATCGGAAGGTGTTCGGTCAGAGGGGGCCAGTGGGGGCCAGGGTTGCCCTGGGGTGCGAGTGTCACAGCAGCCTGGAGCTTCAGCCTCAACCCTCCGCTGAGACCCGGCAGGGCAAGTGGCTGCCCAGCTTCCACAAGGGGAGCTGAGTCCCCCCGGCCCAGGCCGTGCCCCCCACGCCGTGCCCCCCACGCCGTGCCCCTCCAGGCACCGGACACCAGCCCCTGAGCTATGCTTAGAGCGGGCTGCATGATTTCGCCTTTGTCTTTGCTTTATTACTTGTTATCTTTATTATTTATTGCCTTTTACTTTATTATTAAGGACCCATCCCCCTCTTGAGCTGACGAAGACCAGATCCAGAGCAGACAAAATAAATAGGACACATTTTCCCTGAAACTCCGAGCTGCAGTGAGAAATTCTTTAAGCTTGTCCTGCAAAGGATTAATATATTAACCCCAATCCCTTAATCAGAAGTGAGACAGTGGCTGTGCAGAGGCAGAGGCCCCTCTGGGCACCGGGTGCTCCTTCCAGAGGCCCTGAGGCTCCTGGGGGGGGGCGGCCTCTGGGGGGCCTGGCAGTGGGTCCCCGCGGGCATCCAGCCCCAGCCACAAGGGAGACGTCAGTCCTAGCAGACAGATGGGAGGAGATGTTCTTGACGACGGCGCCTAAGAGTGAACAAGACCTAAACAAACAGCTCTGCCGTCAAGCGATTAATCATTCCATTAAAAAGGGGGCACAAAACAAGAGGATGTAAGGACTCCAACGTAGAGACCACGTAATTCCTGGCACGGGGAAGAGAAGAGGAGGCTTGTGGAAATAAGGAAACAAACTCACCCCCCAAGTGACCGCGTCCCAGAGCTAAAGGGTGTAGACAAAGTAAAAAAAAAAAAAAAAAAAAAAATCAAAATGTGCGCTCAGTGTGGGAATGCCTGAGAAAGGGAGTAGAAGTAGAAATTGCGGAAGGCGGGGAGGGTGATGCGGGCGGTGCACGTCCTCGGAAAGCCCAGGAAAGGGGGTGGGATACATTGGCAAATTGAACTCCAATTAAAAAAAAAAAAAGAATTACAAACAACTTACAATTCCAAAAAAACCCCAAAAAACAAACAAACAAACAAAAAAAAAAAAACAAAGTCAGAACACCAGGGGATCTCCACAAAGTGGGGAAAAGGATGAAGGGACTGAAAGGAAATTCGGGGACGCGGCCGGTGGTCTGCGTGGAAGGCAGATGCTCCGAGCTCCATGCCAGCGCACCGCCCTCGTCTCCGGAGGGTAGGGTCTTGGGTCGTTTATTTTTTGCTGTACTTTCTGATTTTGGGGGCGGTATCACCGATCACTTGTGCTGGGAAAAGCTGTGGCACGGTAGCCAGCCCCCAGCCCCCGTGCGGCGGGCCCTTGCCCAGCCCAGCCCACGCCGCGCCGCCGACACTCCGGGGGTAACTCCTGGCTCCCCCGACGGTGCCTGCTGTTGACCAGAAGCCGACGACCACCTAGGCCGGGGGAGGGGGTGGGGGGGTGGGGCTTCACACACGTTTTCTGTGTTTTCCATGTATTACTGCTGGATTCTTACAGTAAAGGAAGCCAGCGAAAGTATTGCCGAGAAATTATAAGGCAGAGAAGACGCGTGTTCGGTCCCGCATTGCATTTATCGGAAAAAACTGGTGTGTGCGTGGACCCGTGCCCTTCACACCCACGTTGGCTTGAAGGTGTGGGTGTGGGGTGAGCAGCGAGGGGGAGCGGCAGTTGGACCCTGCCCGTGGCTGAGTCCCCGGAGGACGAGTGTCTTGTTAGCATGGGCAGGCCTCCCCCTGCCTGGACGCTCACTGGCCGCCTCGGGGGTTGGGACTGGGGCATCTACTCCGGCCCGAACCCCGTCCAGCGGCTCTGCTGTGTCAGCCTGTGCGTCCCTGGGTCCCGGGAAGGCCCTGTCCTGCCTCCGGAGCCCCGAGGTGGGTGGTCCCAGCCCTCCCAGGAGCGGGGCCGGCGCTGGGCTCCCCAGGGGGCGTGCCCCCGACACCCCGGCCGTGCCCCTGGACCCCCACGGTCACTTCTAAGAAGGGCTGCACTTCGGGGCATAAAAATATCACTCCTTTCGGCGTTCGGGAACTTGGTTTTGCAGCACCAGGACTTAAAAAAAAACAAAAAACCTTTAATGAATAATTCATTCTTGAATTCAAAATTTCAGGACTTTCCTGGTGACATATAACGTGTCCCTTTTCTATTATTTCTTGTAGATGATCCAGTGTCATTGAATTTCGCTGTCCCGAGGGAACGTTTTAGGAGACCTGCCTGGAAATCACATCTCCAGCAAAGTTTTAATATAAACTGCAAACAAAGAAGACAAGCGGCTTTATTATATTAAGGGATCATTTATTCTATACATTTGCAGAGGAGAGTTATCTGTAGAGTCTCAATTTTATTATAACCATCTGCAATTTAAACGAGGCTCTTTTTATTGAATCATAACGAGTCAGGCCACTGTGCACCTCAGCCGCTGTTTAGATAAGACCACGCTGTTGTGTTGTTTTTTTTTTTTTTAAATGAGGTCTCTCCCCTCCCCGTCGCACGGTCCAGATTTCAGCTCAAGAATCCTGAGCAATATGAGGTATAGTGCAACATTTCCTTAACTTCAAAATGCAAAACGAGTCTGTTTTTGAAACAGCAAACACCAGCTGAAGGATCGCATGGCTTCACAACCTAATTATAAACACTCAGTGATCTCTGAAGACACAGCAAAGCAAATAAATGCATTTCTTTGGCAGAGGAATGGCGCTTTTATAGTAAAATGCTGTGTGCTAGGAAGTAATTAAAGCAAAGCATTTGTCCCGATCCATCATGCTAACGTGGACTAAGGCCGCACTTGAAAACATATTTCGATTCTCTGCATTTTGGAGGGGCGAGGACCCGCGAGAAAGCGGCCCCCCGGCCTGGCTGCAGAGGGGCGCTGGCATGTCATAGAGCCGCCCCGTGGCCGTGACGGGGGAGACAAGTGCACGGTTGTCCTCGATCCCGTGGGTCCCACCCCGAGACGTGTGCTCAGTCCACATCCAGGGCACCAGACCCCCGTCCTGGCCCGGGCGGTGTGTCCACGTCCTACACCCAGGACCCCAGACCCCCACCCATCCTGGCCCGGGCAAGGCAGCTGCAGCCTTAGCTGCCCCCCGAGCCTTGCTCTGTCTCCCTGCTGACCGGGTGACGTGCACGGGACGCAGATCGCAGAGCCGTCCCCTCCTCCCCTCGGCGCCGTGTGCCGCACAAACTCTGAGCTACGCCCCCTCGTGTGGCAGCAACGTGGGGCGGTGCTGGTGTCTGGCTGGCGGGCACTGGGAGATGCCAGGAAGTACTTACCAAACTGGGGAACTTGGGGTTCACCGTCGAGGGGCCTGTGGACTCGCCCACGTTTCTCGCCCTCAGCATCGCGCTTCCCCTGCCTGTTTGCAAGGACGTCCCGGGAATACCCTGCATGCCTCCTGTGCCGGCCCCTCCTGGTCCAGCTGCCCCGGGGCCCTGTCTCCCCTGACCCTCTCCCAACCTCTCAGGGGGCCCCCATTCTGCAGCGGACCCCTCTCTGGGCCGTCCGGTCCCACAGGGTCTGGCCTCTGGTACCTGGTGGGCCCCCTAGGGCCTGGGCGCATAGACCTCTCCTCTGTGCCTCCAATGAGCTGCCCTGTCTACCCCGGGGCTGGACCCCAGCATCTCCGAGGGTCCCTTCCTGCCGTCCGGGCCTCTCTGGACAGCCTGTCCTCAGGAAGCCCACGTGCTGCCCTCGCGGCTCCGCTCCCGTGACGACCCCTTTCAGTAGCACTTTGACACCCGAGTGGATTTGTTTCCTTGTTCGTCGTGTCCCTCGGCGAAAGAGAAGTTGTGGGATGCGGGGATGGGTGCCACACGACCCCTGAAGCACGCTGCTCCCCGGAGGCATTTCCAGGGACGGCCCTTAGCCATCGTCACGACCACCAGGCCTGGGACACCCCGAGCCACATCTCCGTTCCCCAGGAACCTGCCCCCTGCCCTTCCTGGTCACGGGCCTGTGCACACCGTGGTGCAGAGAGCGAGCGGGGTGGCCTGGGGGCGGGGTGGGGGGCCCAGGGCGGCTCTCGGCCCCTCAGCCCCCTCGCACTCCCGTCACAGGTCTGCCGCGGTTTTACACCAATCGCGCTGCGTGTTCTGCAGGAGCTTCCGAAGAAGCAGCGTGACTTTGGGGGCCTGCAGACGCACAGCACGGTGGCCCCAGGGGAAGAAGTGCTCAGAGGATGTCACCGGCAGGGAAGCCCTCCCTGCTCACGCACCTGCCGCCCCGTGCGGGACACACAGGTGCCTCCACGACACACATCAGCCTTGCACGCCCGCACCCGGGGACCTGCCCGTGCCGGGGGACCCGCTCCACCTTCCCCTCGTTCCCTCTCGGGGCTCCTCTGCCAGCCTGGCCTGCCTCTTCCACGATGGGCCCCTCCCCCTTCTCGGTCCCCTTAGAGGTGTGTGGACACGGCTGCCCAGGCCCGATTCCTAGAGACGTAACCTGGCTGTGGCACGGGAGGGGAGTTCCCGCGGGGCCTGGTTCCCACACTCCCTGAGGCTGAGCCCTGGGGTGGTTCCATGTCCCATGGGAGGGGAGGGACTGCCTGGAGCGTCCCTCTGGCCTGTGGCTCCTGTGCCGGAAGGCGAGTGAGTCTGGCCTGATGTCGGGTGGAGGGTTTCCTGGGCCACCACCTCCTGTGAACTGAGCCATCAGGCACCTGCAGGGCCAGGGGAAGCCTGGCCTGAAGCTGCACGTGCGTCCGGGCCCCTTGATCAGAAGACAGCCGCCCCCACTGCCCCATGCAGCACCCCCACTGCCCCATGCAGCGCCCCCACTGCTCCATGCATGTGCCTGGGGCCTCCCTTCTCCCCAACTGCCCCATCCAGCACCCCGAGTCCCATAAGCCAAATCCGGTTTCCCTATTCCTGGCTGCCCCAGTGTGTCCTGTTGGTAAAAACCCCTCTGTCAGTATGAGGGTTAGTGGGGCAGCGAGGTCCCATCCTGAGCTCCTGAGGGCAGGGGCAGGGGCAGCGGGGGAAGGACAGAGTCCCCTCAGCCTGGAGGGCCATTGTCCAGGAGGCCTGCTGTGTAGACGCAGCACTGAGAGGGGCCTGGGGTGGGGGGCAGTGGCCTCGGACCAGAGACCTGGCCTGGGGAGGCTCGGACCCCACTGCCCCGAGTGACCCCCACGCCCTGTATCTTCTCTGCTTCCAGGGGTTTTGTCCTGACCTCGCTCTGTGCCTTCCTGGCCGCCGGCCTCAGACGCTGCTCTGGGCTCCCACGTCTCCACTAAGGGGGGCTCAGCAAGCACAGGTGGCGGCTGACGCTCAGCCACGCGGTTCGGGAGGGCGCTGGGGGGGGGAGCATGTGTGAGGTCATCCTGGTGGCCCTGCGGGGAACGGGCAGTGGTGGGCGGGGCGCGCCTCCCCAGCCTAGGACCCCGAGGCCTTGACCTGAAGGCGTGTGGGGGTCGGCGCCCCAATCGGGCTCTCCACCAGGCTCGCAGCGGCGCTTGGGTCTGCTCCCCGGACCAGGATGCGCGGCTGCATCTGGATGGATCCCGCCCAGGATGGGATCACGGGCTCGGCAGGCCTAGGACGGGGGACGGCGCCCGGCCCATTCCAGGGAGAGGTGGTTGGCAGGCTGGGAGGAGGCTTGGGCCGGCTCTGGGTGCTGCCTGGGAGGGGGCTGAACCCTCCAGGGCCAGGGCTCCTGTCCAGGCAGTCGCACCTGTGGCAGGTGACTGCTGGGGCACACGGCCAGGGGAGGGGGACCAAGGGCCCCATGATAGAGGGTCGGTGCACCCGTTCCAACCAGTAAACATATGGGCACCTCTGGCCCTTCTATCTAGCCCATGGGATGGGGTGACGTCACCCGGTGGGAGGGCAGGGCCATAGGGCGTTGCCAGGTGTTCCAGGGGCCGGAGCCTCCGCCCTGGCTCTGGGTGGCGGGTGCTCACCCAGGGTTTGGGTTTCGTTCCCCTGCTGACACGCTGTCCAGTGTGTGGGTGTGGACAGGGCTGGGCAGGGATCCCGGGGTCAGCTCCTGGGTCTGGGCGGGGGTATGTCCGTGTTTCCTCCTGGAGGGAGTCCTGGGGCCTCTCGAACCCGGCCGGGCAGGTGTGGGAGGTGCCGAGGGACATCTCCGGTGTCCACGTCCAGGTGCCACCCCGCTTACCTGGACACCTAGGGTGGGTCTCCTTCATCCTGGGGACGCTGTCAGCTGTGGATGTGCCCCAGGAGGGGGGACAGCCGGGCCGTGACCTGCCCCTTGGCCACCTGTGCCATGAGGGCCGAGGAGAGGTCTGTTTTACCTGAACTTTTACATTGGTTGGTGACGCTGGAAGGTGCTTTGTGTGGATCGGAGGCTTTTCTCCCTCTGATCAGGGGGGATCATATTGAAGTTGTGGGTTTTAAGGGCTTTCTTTAGCTTTTGCTACCGCCTCCGCGAGCAAGGTGTTAATTCCTTCGGTTTGTCAAGTCTTGACGACGACCTTGCGGGGAAGGGCACGGTTGCCCCACCCGACAGAGCGGACGACGGGCCTGGGGGGCTCGGGCCTCCCTGCCGGCTTCTAGGGGCTCCGTCCCCAAAGCTGCATGCACGGCTACTATCCTTCTGTGCTGGTGCACACGCAGGCGTACACACACAGGCACATGCATACACCAGTGCACACATGAGCACTGACATGCACACAAGTGCAGGCGTGCACACTCATGTACACACAGTCACAGACTCACACAGAAACACACACATGCATGCATGTGCACACACTCAGACACATGCATACACATAAATGTACACCCCTGTGCCCCCATGCACGTACATGCAGACTCAGCTACACACAAATGCACACACATACCCATGTACACAGTCACATAAACACATGCACACACATAAGTACACATGCACACACATGCACAGACTCACACATACACACAAATGCACACACATGCGCACATCCAGCCACATGCACACATTCACACGTATATACACAGAAATGCACAATACACACTCACACGCATACACGCACAGGCGCACATTCACACAAACACATGCAAACACATAAATGCACACACACGCATTCTCATGCACACTCCCATGCACCCTCACACATATATGCATGCACATAAACGTGCACACACATGTACAGACTCACAACACACACAAATGCACACATGTGCACATGCACATACTCACACACATGCACCCACACATACGGATACACACAGAGCAAAGATATCTACACAGCACTTTCCAGGTAAAAGCATCACAGACATTCCGAGGCCGTAATTAGAAGTCTCGTAGCTTTATTATTTACTCTTTTAAATGCATGTTAATTTGTTGCATGTTATTACGTCACAATCAGGCTGGTAAAAATATGCAGCTGCACTGACCCGAAATACCGAGAACCATAGTAACAGCCAAGTAAGGCTATATCCTTAGTGTCTCTGCGTTCCCTGCGACTTGCATGTTCGTAAAATCATTCTTGGAGGTTTTCTTGGGCGGGTTTTTCTGTTCTTGGTGACGGAGTTACACCACAGACGTGCACCGCTCCGTAGCTTACGTTCTCACCTGAAGCTGGTGTGGACACTTACCTGCTCCTGTCCGAAGACCCTGGTGCAGGTTCCGCGGCGTTCCTGGAGAGCCGATCGCCCTCAGCTCTGGGTTGCCCTAAATGAGGGACGTGGGCACCCACGGCCCCTCCTGGTAAGCGGCGGGAGCGGCCCCCACGCACCCCGGGGCCTGCATGGGTCTGGGGTGCTGGCTGGGGGGACCGTGTCTGCAGCCGCACGCCCCTGTGTGTGCGCCCAGCCAGGGCTCTGCTGCCGGACACTTCCGACGGGCTGGGGTGTCTAAATGACAAGAGTGAGATTTCTGCGCCTCCGTTTGAAGGTTTCTTAGTCTATTGGTCAATGATCCCCTGGAAGGTTGCGTGGTTTTATGCTTTCCTGGGCAGCACGGAGCTGACGGAGAGGAGCCTCGGCCTCCCTGTTTGTTATTTACCATTTGACTGTGGAGACAGGTGATTCCCTGCAGAAGAGGCCCGGCGCATCGGGCTCCCCCTCTTCCGTCCGGGCAAGCCCTGGGACGTGGTGGGAGGCGGACGTCGGGAGTGAGGCCCAGGAGCCTGCGCCACACGCCGCACCCCGAGGTTCGCCAGCACGGCCCTGGGGTCGCACGCGAGGGGCGCGTCTGTGGCCGAGGGTAGCCCCTGGCTTGTGTCCCGCACTCCATCCGCCCGTCAGCGTTCGTCTCTGCCCACCGAGGAGCAGGGGCTGCCGGCGGGAAGGAACAGCTCCAGCGTCTCCAAGTCGGGGTGCGCGCGGGGCGAGGCCCACTGGCCTGTCGCTCGGCTCCAGAACCCGTCTGAGCCTTCTCTGTGCTGTCGTCGGGTCTGGAGAGGGTGACACACGGCCTGCCCGAGCCCCCAGCTTGGGGAAAGCTCTTCCTTGGGGAGCTCGCCCACGGCCCGTGAGCAGCGCGGGACCCTCCGGCCCGGCCGTTTGCACCCCCGGCTCCGGTCGGCCGCACTGGGGTCCAGCCTTTGAGACAAAGCTCAATGCACCTACTTTGTCTGAAGCCACCAAACAGTCATGAACGGTCAAAACGTAAGGGCGGGGCTTCTCCGGAAGAACGTGACAGCCACTTTTGAGAACTCCCGGTGGCCTCGTGATCATACTCTCTCCTCCTGGAATTCGGGAGCCCCTAATCCCGTTCAGCAAAATCGTCATTTACAGACACTGGTATCGGGACCAGGCGGTGGCAGCGGCTTCGGGCCCTTGTGGGACTGGAGGGCGGGGACAGCGGCTTCCTGTCCTGGTTACGCTGCTGACCCGCTGTGTGACTTTAGACACGACCTCACCTCACGTTTGTCTCCTCAGCTGTAAAACAGGATGTAAATCCTGGTTCTTCCCGGGTCTTCTGCTTTGAGGGCGTCCTCGGTGCTGGGACGTGAAGGACACGTGATATTCCCCAGTTCTCTTGGTGGGAGCTTGAAGCAAACCCTGGCACCTGTGCACCTCGGGTGCTGGACAGAGGGGACAGGGGAGGGCACGGGGTCGGGGGGCGGTGTGGGGTTTGGGGGGGCACAAGGTCAGGGGATGGTGTGGGGTTGGGAGAGGGTGTGGGGTCGGGGACAGTGTGGGGTTGGGGAGGGTGTGGGGTTGGGGGCAGCACAGGCCCAGGATGTGGCCGAGATGGTATATCTCAGGGGCTCTCGCCACCGGAGGTGAGTGTTGCACTCATCTCACTTCTTGTTAAGTCCATCACATCAGCATCTTATACACCTTATGTATATATAATTGCATTAAAAATCTTATTTTTATTCTTTTTAAAGATTTTATTTATTTATTCCTGAGAGACACAGAGAGAGAGAAAGGCAGAGACACAGGCAGAAGGAGAAGCAGGCTCCATGCAGGGAGCCCCACGCAGGACTCGATCCCAGGACCCGGGGTCACGCCCTGAGCCAAAGGTAGACGCTCAGCGACTGACCCACCCAGGTGCTCCTGCATCAAAAAAATTTTTTAAAGGAACAAAAAGAAGAGGAGGACTGGGGCAGGTGAGGGCTCTGCGCAGGGAGGACGTGTCCTCGGATGCAGGCCTCCTCCGCGGCTGGGTTCCCCACGGTGCCAGGTATTCATCGATAGGAGCAGCTGCACTGACGTGGTTTGTGGTTATTTTTTTCCTGATTAAAAACAAAAACAGACGCAGGAAAGCTGCCCCTGGCGCCGTCGGGTCTCACGGGGTGGACGGGGTGTTCGGGAAAGTCTGCACCCAGCAGGCTGCTCTCTGATGCTTCCCCCTGGAAACTGGGTCAGCAGTTATGGGGGCGGGTCTGCCCTCTGCCCGGCCGCCCTCGCTCCCGGGAGGCGTCTGCCCGGAGGTGGTGCCCGGCGCCTGGTGCCCCCGCAGGACCTGCTGGCTGGGCTGTGGGCCACACGTTCCCACCTTGGTGACGCCGTCGCGTTGAATGGGGTGAAGGCACACGCCCCATGAAGCACAGGCCGTGGCCTCAGGACGCGCTTCTAAATTCCCTTCGGAAAGCACGTGGACCGTTCCTTCGGCAGGTAATCAGCCCCCCCGGGCCCCTTCCTGAGCTCCGGAAGCTGGGAAGCCACGTGTAGGTGGCACGGGCGGTCCCGCCAGCCACACGCACCCACCCGCCTCCCGGGGACGCGAGTGAGCATCCGGGCTCCCGGACCCGGGCCACGGCCCACGCCGACTGCGGGCCTCGCTCTGGGGGAGGCTCTCGGTCCAGCGCTCGGCGAGGCCGTCGGGGTGGCGGCGGCAGTGGGGCTGCGGGGGCGCCACCGCCTGGCCCTTTGTCCTGTGTCCTCCGAGCCGGGGGAGAAGCTCCCTGGGGATCCTGCGGGCGAATCGCTCCCTGACGGCAGGAGCTGCTGCGGGCGGACCTGGCGTGTGCCCGTCGGAGCCCGGCCCGGAGCCTGGGTCAGCACAGCCCGTGGGAAACGCTGTCCCCGAGCTCCCGGCTGGAGCCCAGACTGATGGGCTCGTCCTCACGAACTGCCCCTGGCCTGAACGCTCAGGTCCTCTGGCCCGGGCGCAGCCGCTCACCCGCACCCACGGGGGCTCCTCACGTCCTGGATCACTTAGCCTCTCGCTGTTCTTACGGCTACGTCCTCCCTCGGGTTAGGTGCGGAGTCAGCTTCCGGGTCCTGGAAGGAGGCTGCTGCTGGCGTGGCGGCGGCCCCGGGGTCCCGCTGCGGGGGAGCAGGAGGGCTGCTGCTGGCCACGGGGGCTCAGCGGGCTGGCCCGGGGTTGGCCCACCGCCCCCCAGCATCCCACTCCCGTTCCCGCTCAGGCCTTCCTGCTCCCAGTCGACGCCGTAGGCTTCGCATCCCGGACCCGCCGAGGCAGACGCAGCCCCAGCTGTGACCCCGGGAGTCCGCCTCTGCGCCGGAGTTTCAGAAACACAGGGTAAGGGACTCGCTTGGACGGTTCA
This sequence comes from Vulpes vulpes, assembly GCF_048418805.1. Classification (NCBI taxonomy): domain Eukaryota; kingdom Metazoa; phylum Chordata; class Mammalia; order Carnivora; family Canidae; genus Vulpes; species Vulpes vulpes. Next base: position 117,153,258 of record NC_132794.1, on the reverse strand, counting down.
CGGAATCTTCCTGTTCCTTGATCAATGAGAGTTTTTAGCTTTGAGCTTGTTTTATTTTTGTTTCTCATCATAATTAGAGGCCACCAGCCTGCTCAGCGGCGCTTGCGTTCCTCGTGCCCGTCCTGATGGCTTTGCAGTGCAGCTGCCCGGTGTGCCAAAGCCTCGGCTCCTGGAGGCGCTTACCCTTAAATGCGGGGGACAGCCGGGTCCTGCGCCCCAGCCCCTAAGGCCAAGCCACCCGGCCGTGAAGCCCACGTCGGCTGTACCTGCAGGTACTCTGGCGACAGTTGTCCCGAGGGAAGGTTCTCAGCGCAGATGGCGGGATACGGAGCACACGGCGGCTAGGGCAGGAAGGGACGGCTTGTGCGGCCTGCCGGGATGCTGGGGGCTCACCGAGCCTACGGGACTGGCAGGGAGCCGAGCAGGAGCGGAGCCAGCGGGCAGCAAGGCCACCACAGAGACGCCCGGCGGCCCGGGACGAGCCCAGCGGGAAGCCCACTGCCTCTCACCAGCCGTGATTCGGGTCGGGCCAAGAACCAGAGCCGTCACACACCTGTCCTGGAGGAGCCCAAGGCCCTGTTGAGACGCGACGCTCCGACTCCCCAGCCGCCGTTGCACCTTGACATCCTCCTGCTTCCTAGGGCTGGGGGCTGCCTGGCAGGATCAGGGGGTCACCAAGTTCCCCCGCTGAGCCACGCCGGGACGTGCGGTGCAGGAGGGCCTGGGTGCTGCCCCACGAGCCATCCCACCGCTGGTCGGCGTGAGGCCGGGGGTCCCAGCAAAAGGCCTGCGCCTCCTGGCCGGCCAGCTGCGCACCCATGGGCGCCTCCCCGGAGACCTCGAGGCTGCACGTCCTCACCAGCGTCGGCCAAGCGGCTGCCGCGTAGATTTATTTACGACCGGTAGACAGTTCTGCAGATGTGCACTCCGTCCGCACGGCTCCATCTCTGCACCCTCCTTTCCTCCGCGCTTCTGAATTATAAGATATGAAAGATCTATTAGGTGCCGAAGCCCGCGTGTAAATACGCACAAGACCACCTCCGCCCGCCCGTACGCCTCCGAGGGCACGACGCCTCCAGAAGACTAATTCTATTTTCCTTTGTTTGAATACCTAATGTGGGTGTGTTTTTCACGCACGTAGATGAGGCTTATTTTATTTTGCACACACCTCCGGGGGCGAAGTGCCGTTGGCTTGTCGTCATTAGGAACCGCTTCGGAAAGATGAATTGAGTCGGTGCTGACTTCATAGTTCACGTCACGTGTAGAGGAGGGGGAAACGCGGGGGTGTCCACATCGTGGGGCCTCCCTCAACCCGAAATCTAGAGAAGCAGAGTCAAGGGATGGTAGGAAACAAGGAGCATCGGGTGGACCGGGGTGTCGTGCTGGGATTTGGCAGGAGGACGGGTTCCTGACAGTGGGGTTCCTGCAGGCGTTGGGGGCGCTTTCTGGGATTCAGGGGATTTCAGAGCCTGGCCTGGAACTCCCAGATTTCTCCTGTTTCTGTATTTGGGGTAAGCTGGCTTCCTGGTGATTTCTGCTCTCTGATTTCTTTTCCACAGAAAACACTGTAGGCGAGCACCTGTCAGGTCCGGGCTGTGATTGGCATCAGCATTTTCTTTTTTTTTTAAAGTATTGCATTTTATGGGAACTGTCGGCTGGGACTCAGGAGGAGACTTTCATGCTCAGTGGCACATTCCTCGTCGTCTCATCAGCTCCGGGGCCCCGCTTACTGCGGCTTATTAGCTCCAGGAGCACAGTTCGGTGTTTGCATTGTGAATTCAGTGACTGCAAGTCTGCAAGTTTTCCACTTTTACTCCCAGCTGGGAATTCCTCACGACAGGCCCCAAACATTGAGCTGCCAGGAAGCAGTTTTCCCGACAAGTGCTCAGCTGGTTCTTGGATGCACAGGATTAATGGAAGCAAACCAACAAAATCTTACGACGGCTCCGCCAGCCTCTAGTGGGCTCCGCCTGGATGCCCCGCCTTCGTCTGTTGTCCCCCTGCAGTGGCCCTGGGGAGCCGCTTCATCAAACCAACCAGATCTAAGGCCCCAAACAGCCCATGGCCCAGTGGGCAGGAAGGCAGAGGAGGGCTGGGTCAGCCTGAGGGTCGGCCAGGTCCCCACCGTTGTGCACAGAGGTTGGCAGAGTCGCCGATTCCCGAGAGTTTGCAAACTGAGACCCACCCGCACTCCCCTTGCGTCTCGCTTCCCATATGTCCCGGCTCCCAGCGTCATTTCTCAGGTGTGATTTGAACACCTGAGCTCCCTGGTCGGTCGAGAGAGAACATCCTGGAATCCCAACCCGCTTTGCCGAAAGCCAGCCCAACTCTCCTCTGGGCTCCCTGGCATCCTTTGGAGGGGATGATCCATTCCCCAGGCCCTTAGGCCCCTCTATGGAGCACGGTGGCCGTGGGCCCCAGCAAGGCCTCACAAACAGACATTTGCAAAGAAGTGTCTGGAAGAACATGACAGGTAAGCCCAGTATGCCTGGCTCTCTGGTGGAGACTTCTTTTTCCTGGAAGAGGGATAACAAGGCCGGCCTCCGACGAGCGTCTGCAGTTATGTGGGAGTCAGAGAACCCCAGGTGCACGGCCTCCGGCAGGGACGGCTCCTCCGCCCGAGGGAGGGGTGTGGGGCAGGCACCGCGGGACGGCGCCCTCGCTGGCAGGGGCACGGGGCAGCTACAAGGGGCGACGGGCGCCACACGCTCAGGCCCTGAGAGAAGCTCAGAGGAGACGGGATGGGCCCTTGGTGGATGCCAGGGCGGACGTGGTCCTCGAGGAAGGCACGTGACAGGCAAAAAGTGGGACCCAGGAGGGGCCCCAGCCCGTGGAAGCCACGCCAGGACCGGCCAGCAGCATCACCAGGACAGCAAGGGTGCTCGGGGCGTGCGGGCGTCTGCTCAGAGGAGCAGGGGGAAATCGGAGGACGTGCCTGTCAGGGTCACATGTGACTGTGGCATGTGCAGGTGTCTGTGCAGACACTGACAGACGCACGTGCACACGCACATACACGCATGCACACACACGTGCACACATATGCACACGCACACACCTCTTTTTATTTTACCCAAAACGTTGTTATGTGATGCGCTCAGTTTGGGATCCTGCTTGTGAGCTGCTTTGCTCTTCTTAGCCCGCAAGCCTGATTGTTTTGATCAATTGAAAGCTCGGATGAGGTCGTGGCGACTTATTAATGAACAGGTGCCCAGAAGTGGGCGCAGGGCCATGTCCGAGCGCCTGTCGGCTCCGGGGGTTACACATGTGACCCGAGGCCCGTGGTCAGTCCTGGCGGCTCCGGGGATAGAGAAGCAGCTCGGAGGCTCCTTTCTCTCCGCATCTGCAAGGAAGGTGAGGGTCCTTCACGTGTGCGTCTGCGTAGCCGGGAGGCCCCGGGCGCAGGGGCTTCTGGCCCGGGGACTGGGAGGCCCTGTGAGCCGGCCCCGGCGGGAGTGATCTCACGGCTCGGGGACTGCACTGCACACACGGCTTTGGAACGCAGAGCCGCGCGGGCACCTTGGCGGACGTCTGGGGGGTTTTGAGGAATTGCCCCGACCTTCAGGGGACGCTCTGCAGATTCAGGCAGTGACAAGCGGGAAACGATTTCCTTGCAACCTGCAGTTCTTCAGGGAACGTAGTCCCGGCCCCCGGTGCCCACTTAATGCAGCTCTTCACACGAGTCCCCGGGGTGGGGGGGCCCGGGCCGCACCTTCCAACGACGCAGGTCACGGCCGCCCTGGAGCGGTTGGCTTCTGTGTCTTATTCCCTTGGAGCTCCTTCTGTCTCTGCACAGAGCCTGCTATCTTGAGGAAGGGGCTCTAACGTCGTATTCAGAACGCAGGACCCGCAGGCCGGGTGGCAGCGCGGTGGGCAGCGCTCCGGGGACGCCCTGGTGTCCGCGGCCCCCGCCACCCGTCTCCCGTCACGCCCCCCAGCTGCCAGCCGAGGCCGCAGTGAACGTGTCCAGGGAGTTTGCTGCCCTGACTGTGAAAGCTCCAGCCTTATGCCCTGGGCGGCGTGGGGACCCGGGAGCGAGGACACGCGCCTTCGTCCTGCGTCTGCCCCCCGAGCTCACACCCGGGGCTGGGAGCGGCTCCGCGTTAGCATTTTCCTGGTTCTTCCGCTTCTCAGCGGCTGCTCTGAAGCAGCAAACGCAGGTGTAGAGCAACGTTCCTCCACCCCGGAGGCCGATGGGCCCTAAGAAGAGGTCGCTGGGCTAACGGGGCAGGTTCTCGGCTCCCGGCACCCGCGTCCTCCCCACGGGTGCGGCTGTCGTGGCTGCCATGGGGCGCATTTGACCCTGGCAGCTTCTTTGTTCTCACGAAGCGTCTGCCGACCCAGCCGGGCCCTGGCGTGGCCTGAAGGGTTTGCATCCCATGCTTCTAGGCTCGAATTCACCGGTTGTTCCTTGTTAATTGAGTCCAGCGGCTCTCGAAGGCCTGCTCTGCCCGGCCCCAGGGTCAGCCCCATAGGTGTGTGGGTTCGCGTCCCCCACGGAGACCCCGCGATGACCATGGCAGCGACAGACGGTAGTGGGTGCTGTGCCTTCCAGGCTGAGGGCGGTACCTCCCTTTCCTTTAATGTCCAACGAGGGGGGTTTGTTCATAACCCCCAGTTTGCAGTTTCCTTGGGTCCTAGAGTAATTTTTCATGGGCACTGCCCCCCGCCCCCCCCACGTGTATGTTTATCATGTGCAGAGGGGGCACCGGCATTTAAACACGGGGGTGCCTAGGCCTGCCGCGTGCCCCCTGCCTGTGCATCTCCTTGGGCCCCGGCGGCTGCGCCGAGCCCCTGCTGGCAGGGAGCACCCCCAGCTCCCCAACTGCATGCTTTTCTACAAATGCCCATCTCTCATCCCCATCGGCTGCCGATGCCAGGTAGGTGGCTGGTGCTCCCTCCACGCAGACAAATAATTAGAACTTTCCTTTGTGAGAAGTGAGGCCTGAAGGCAAATGCCGGGTGGGCGGACAACCCTCCAGGAGGCGGACGGGACCTCCCCGGCTGCCGCAGCGTCTGTCTGGCTGCTGCGGGTGGACACGCCGCCTGGACTTCCGAGGAGGGCTGTGAACGAGGTGAGGACACGCAGGCCCATGCAACACCCAAGGCACACTTAGAAAGCATCACTTTGCTCCAAGCACATTAAAAAAGAATTTGGTTTTCCCGTATGAATTTCTAAATTTTGCAAAATTATCCGGAGCCCGGGTGGGCCGTGTACATTTCTCCATGGACAGCTGCGCCTCGTAGCTAATTCTTATGGCCTCTGCGGCCAGGATCATGCTGTGTGGATGTGATCTCCACGTCTTTAGGGGGTCCAGTGGGCGTTTTTACCTTTTGCAAATACCTGTGCAGTCTCTAGGTGAGGAAGAGGTGAGGATGGTCTAAGTGAAAATAAATCTGCAAAGAGCACACAACCTGACGTTACGATGTGTCTCGTTCCAACTCTTGGATATGATGCGGCGTATTTCTGATGCGCTGGGCAGCCGCTTCTCCGCCAGCCTGAACCCCGCCAGGAGCAGGTGCAGACACCCACTGTCCGCCCGCCAGCTGTGAGTGGAACTGACTGTTCATCACACAGAGGCAGATGGAGCCTCCAGTTAAGCATAAGAACGGGACCGTCACCATCAGGGGCTGAGCAAGTGAAATATTTGGGTCTGGGGAGCTACCCTAACAGCTAAGAGGAGGGAACAGAGAATCATTTTTGTCTTTATAAAAGCTTTTTTTAAAAATTATTTTTATTTTTATTTTTTTTAGGGGCACCTGGGTGGCTCAGTCAGTTAAACATCCAACGCTTGGTTTCAGCTCAGGTCCTGAGCCCAAGGTTGTGAGATCGAACCCCAGGTCAGGCGCTGGCCTGGGCGTGGAGCCTGCCTAAGCCTCTCTCGCTCCCTCTCCCTCTGCCCCTCCCTCCAATCTCTCTGTCTCAAAAAGAATTTTTTTTAAAAAAATCCTAAAAGGTAAAATTTTAGCTGCAACATCACACGATTTCTTCTATGGGAGTGTTTCCCCATTCATCCAAAATTATTTTTAATTACAAAAATGATAACCTGCGTAGCGTGGAGAAGGGATGGGGAAGCCAAGAGAAGAAGGAATTCCCCATCCCCCACATTATCACTGCTGGTATTTGGTTTCTGTCCTTCCAGGCATCACAAAAGGGACGAGGAAAAACATACAGCACGTGACATAGAGACAAACATTCCTCTTTCACTGGACGCAGCACCCACGTCGTTCTCACATCAGCGTACACTCGCTCTCATCGTTGACAGCTGATAACACCACAAAATGCATTTAATACATCGTCTCCACTTGGCACTTGGAAAATTTCAGTTTTTCCATAACTGAGAGCCACAAACGTAAATATGTATGCATCTAATTTATTACTTATCGCTGTTGCTAATGCCAGTTTTTTTTTTAATTTTTAAAAAATTTTTAAATTTTTTATTTTGCTAACGCCAGTTTTCATTCTTCTCTTTGTTTGCCGTCACTGGGTGGGAGCACTACCCTTATGTATATTTTCAGTATGTGTTTGTGGAATTTACAACTACACCAGCCGTGCTCCCCGCCTGCACGCCCCGTGTGCACCCTGCATGTGGCGAATGCACCGGGAGGCATTTTGGGATGATGGTAAGTTCCGGGGATAACAGGCACCTTGCCCTGCTCCAGACGATAATCGTCCCTAACGTCCAGAATCAGGGGTGACACTGGCATTTAATTTGAGGCAGATCTATTTTGTTGTGTTAAGAAAATTTGTTTCTATGTTTAGTTCATGCAGACCTTAAAACATACTTATTAAAATTTATCAAATGCTGTTTTAGAAATGGGAGAGAACTTTCCAGAAAACGTTTAACCTCCTGATAGGATGAATTGTATGTATGTATCTCCTGGGGAATGCCAGTTCTTGCAGCCCAGGAATGACTCTTACGTGCCCATGATATTTGTGTGTTTGTACAAGTGTATGTGTGCACATGTCCCTGTGTGTGCATGTGTATGCATGAATGTGCGTGCACATTTATGCACGTGTGCATGCATATATGCACACATCTGTATAGGTGTCCACACATCTGTATGCGTGGACATGCATGCATGTGCACACACATGCCTCTGTGTATACACGTGCACACTCGTGTGTGTGCACACGTGTATGTGTGTGCATGTCAGTGCGTGTGGATGTACATGTGCACATGTGTCTGTGTATTGCATACATGCATGGGTGCATGTGCCCACACATGTCTACATGTTTGCATGCACGTGTGCATGGGCATGCATGCACTATTTAGGATTTCGGACCTAAACGAGTGATGCTGGCCCCCAGCGTTCTTGCCTGTGTTTTGTCAGAGTCTGTAACTCGGTCTGTGTCGGCTCCACAACTTCGGGTGGGACGTTCCTTCAGCTGCGTGTCGCCCCGGAACCCCTGAACGGGCACAGGCGGTATCTGTCTCCTGTGATGTCACCGCTCACCTCCCACTGAGACCGTGTTGCCCACGCTCACTGCGAGCCGCCTGCCCATCTGGGTGACAAGCTCTCTGGTTCCTTCTGATCCACGAGGTCGACACTTTTCCATGAACTCCCAGGGATGTTCTGGTTTTCCTGGAAAGTGAACCTTCTCAGTGAGACTTTTAAACTCATGAACATCTTCATGTTCTTATTTGCAGCTGGGTTATACCTGTTCCTCGTGTCTTTTTTCATCTATATTTCTCTCCCTTTCTAATTAATAGTATTAGGAAAGTTTTATTTTTATTGAGATTAGTTCTTACTTTATCCATAAGTCCTATTATTCTTTTTTTTTTTTGTCTCTTTAGTTCTGTCTTTATCACTTAATGTGATTTTATTTGGGTGTGTTTTATTTTTATTTTATTTTATTTTTTAAATTTATTTTTTATTGGTGTCCAATTTGCCAATATATAGAATAACACCCAGTGCTCATCCCGTCAAGTGCCCCCCTCAGTGCCCGCCACCCAGTCACTCCCACCCCCTGCCCACCTTCCTTTCCACCACCCCTAGTTCGTTTCCCAGAGTTAGGAGTTTCTCATGGTCTGTCTCCCTTTCTGATATTTCCCACTCATTTTTTTCTCCTTTCACCTTTATTCCCTTTCACTATTTTTTATATTCCCCAAATAAATGAGACCATATAATGTTTGTCCTTCTTCGACTGACTGACTTCCCTCAGCATCACACCCTCCAGGTCCATCCACGTCAAAGCACATGGGGGGTGTTTGTCGTTTCTAATGGCTGAGGAATATCCCACTGTCCACATAGACCACAGCTTCTTGATCCATCATCTTTTGATGGACACTGAGGCTCTTTCCAATAAAAATTTTTATTTTTGTAGACTTTAAGGTAAATACTGTCTTTTATTCTTGTTTTTAAGTAATAAAAGTGTTAAAAGCTGTGCATTTTCTCTGAGTCCCATGTCCACGAAATCCTGTGAGCTTTGATATGTGCTTTGTAGTTCATTTCTCTCCTTTTTTCAATAATTCACTTTCAGGTATTTACTTCTTTGGCATAAGAAACATGTTTTTAGAAGCATGTTTTTGTTTTTTAAATTTCTAATTATTTTTGTTTTTTTTTAACAATAAATGTGTATTGTGTCAGACGATAATGCACGCTGTGTAAAATGAGTAACTGAGAGCTAAGGTCTTGGATCTGGGCCTCAGCAGGTAACAGCAGGGCCGTTCTCATACATCCGTTAGGAGATCTCACTGATTAAGGGACATTTTAGCAGAGACGTGAACGCAACGGGGGAGTGGCTGTGCTGATACCTGGGGAAGGGGCCCCAGATGGGAAAAGAGCACGTGCAAAGGCCCGGAGGTGGGTGTGCACTTGGTGGGTCGGGGGAGGGGTGACTGGGGTGGGGCAGGTCGTGGGGTGGGGCGGAAGGAAACATTTAGGAAAGCAGATGCCTAACAGTTATTAGCACTCCGCGTGTGCCGGAAACTGTCCCCCCGTGTTCTGTGCATCATCTTGCTTGTTCTCAGAACAAGCTTGTGAAGCAGGTGGTGCTATCATTACCGTCATGTCAGACGGGGAAACCAGGCGCAGAGCGGCGAGGTGCCAGGTGGAGGTCAGACGGTGAGTACAGAGCCAGGGCTGGACCCGGGCGGCCTGGGCCCGTGTTCCCCTTCACTCTTAAACCCTGTGCCCTCAAGCGGGTACGTTGCCGTGAGGTCTGTAGGAGCCCTGGGGGTCCCGCCCCTGGGCCCCCCATCTTTTACGTGGTGAAGCGGGCTGTGAAGCGGTCCTGCACCTGCCCACGGCCCCTGGATGGACACTGTCCTCAGCAGCACGGCTGGGGCTGCTGGACCCCCTCCTCAGCTGCCCAAACCCATACCCCAGTACCACTTCCTGGCCACCGTCTTGCCAGGGATGTCCTGAGTGTTGCAAACAGTGAAGGGCCAATGGGGAAGGGGTAGCCCCTGGCAGGTGTGTGTGTGTACAGAGAGGAGCAGACAGGGCACCTGCCTGGGCTCCGGGCACCCACAGGGAAGTGCTTTGTTTCACTGCTGTGGTTCCTAGCAGCCTGGTGGCAGGTCAGTGATGGTGTGTGTGTGTGTGTGTGTGTGTGTGTGTGTGTGTGTCCTGGCTGCACGTTTAGAGGAGACAACAGGCCCCGTCCCATCTCCAGGGGGCACCGCTGCTGAGCAGCAGAATGGGGCCCCACCTCCCCAGTCTGCATGGCCCCAGCCTGGGGTGCGGAGGGAAGGGGGATTCTCGAGCTCCTCTGCCCCCTGCACTCCCCCACTGAATACACCCCAGGGCGCTCGCCGAGTCTCCCAGGAAGCGATCCCAGCCCTACAGGTAGGAAAACAGAGGGCAGCCGACCTGCGCAGGTGAGGCCAGCTCCCCAGACACGGGGCCGCGTCTGTGCGGCAGGTGCATGCGTGATCCAGCTTACGGGGCGCTCAGGACCCCGCGGGGTGCCAGCAGCGGCCGCCGCACATGCCGCTGGCATCGGGTTCAGGGAAAAAGCAAGTTTGACAGAATTCAACTTATTTCATTACCGTAAATGAACACATCACCGTGTGTGCGTCCGCCCGGCCCGGATCTTCCCTTACATTAATAAGCTTTTTATTAGATTATGTAAAAGACAACAGTGTTTGTCATTAACTTCTCCATGAATCATGTGAATAATGTTTGTGGTTACTGAGCTAACATCCAACCTTAAAGCGTGTTGTGATGTATTTTTGCAATAAAAATATCAAGTTCATTTAAACAATTACTTTTTAAAACACTGTCTCTCTCCCAGTGGGTTTTCATTGATCAGATTACGAAAAGACAATTGCTGTCCTGATTGTCTCAATAAATTCCAGATATGAGGCGGATGAAATGATCATTACGTGGACTCACTGGCCAGCTCAGACTCGCATGCCCAGACCGCCCTAGATCACTAATAAATCGTGTTAGCAGGCTGCAAAGGGAAATTTATAGCTAGCGTGGAGAACAACAAAAGGCTGTATTTTGAGGGATTTAAACTTACTAATATTATTCTCTAAAAATGAATGTTTGGAGGATTTCTGAATTGTCATGGTAATAGAGCAATGCAGTCTTTTCTTGGAAATCTGGCCCTGACCACTGCCTTCCTCTCCCAGCACTTGGGGAGGGAACAGGCCCGAGGGGCGGGCGCTCCTGTCACCCACTCGAGGGACAGACGTCTACCCGATTCTCCCCGACGGGCCACTGCGCGACGGCGGGTCCTCCTCTCTAGGCTCTGTGGTGACACGTGGCCTGGAAGACGCCCCGATCCCTGGGTCCTGTGGCCGGGAGTGGACGCTCCTGACCCCCCAGGCCGGGGGCATGTCAGTCCGCGTTTCTTGCATCCGTTGTCTTGGGCTGAAAAGTGTGCAAGTGAGTCCAAGGAAGAAGTGCCCGCTGCATCCCGGAGGCGTGTAGCCGAGATCCCCGGAGTCCTGCTGGGCACCAGGACTTGCCCCCGCGGGTCTGCTGAGGGCTGGGAGGGCTTCCCGGGGGCATTGTGGGGACCCACCCGAGGTCGGGACACACCTGAGCATGAGTGCCTGGAGACGCTGCTCTGTGCACCCCGCGGCTGTGACCCCTAAGCCCCGCGAGGTGGGGTGCGGTGTCCTGGGGCCCCCACATGCAGGGCCATGGATTCTCTCACATTCTGGAGATGAACGTCTGAAATCGGGGTGTCGGCAGGGCCGGGCTCCCTCCGGAGGCTCCTGAGAAGGGTCCTTCCTGCCTCTTCCAGCCCCTGTGGCCCCAGGAGGCCCTGGGCTCACGGCCGCATCCCCCCCCAGGCTCTGCCTTGGTCTTCAGGGGGCATCTCCCCCGGCGTGTGTCTCCTCTTCTGCCTCTAATGACGACACTTGTCATTGGCTTAGGGACCCACGCAGATGGTCCAAGATGATCCCAGCTCCACATCCAGATCTGTAAAGACCCTATTTCTGACTCAGCTCATATCCACTGGTCCTGGAGGTCAGAGGTTCGGGAGCCCCTGCTGAGGAGCTCAGAGCACATGCTCGGGTCTGCTCTGAGCATCCCCAATACGAGAGCACGCAGCTCTAGGACGGGGGACCCCACAGGCACATCGGCGACCCCGCCTGGGGGTCTGGCTCCTGGTGTGGACTGTGGGCGAGACAGAACAACTTTCTACCCAACTTTCTGTTCCATCAGTGTCAACAAGCGTGTCCCCATCAGGCCGCCCTTTGCCATCTGTTCGGATCCACGGCGTCCAGGAGAGGGAGGCAGTAGGAACGGGTTAGGACTGTCTTACTCCACATTTAAAGACTTGGGGCCCGGAGCTGCCCCCAGAGACGGGCTCCTCTTCTTGCTGTAAACCAACCGCTCATTTTATTTCAGGGTGTTAGGTCCCAGCTGAGAACTTTGCTTTTTCCCAGCCTCATGGGCCCCTGGGGTGACTCGTGTCCCGGTTCTGGGGGCACAGTGAGAACCTGGGGGCTCTCGTTCTCCTTGATGAAGGAGCACTTCGGTGGCCGGGCCCTCACCCTTCCTCCCGCCTTTCCCTGCCCTCAGGCTCTGGAAGGCAGCTGTGTCTTTGGTTATTATTAAAGGCATTTTGATTTAAAAAAAAAATTCCTAAAAAAAAAAAAAATCCTGTACTTCACTGATTCTGAGACTTTTTCCATCAGCTTTTTAAACTTAATTGAAAGTGAGAAGCAGTGACAATCTTTGGAATCCTAGCGATGGGATGGCCGTGGGGAGCGGGATGAGGAGGTGCCATTCCCCACTCTGGGCCAGGCTCCAGATGTCACAGAAATGATATTGTCTGCAAAACATGGAGACAGAGACTCGGATTTGAGAGAGATCCAGAAGCATCAGACCCTGAACGTGAGGCTTCGGCAAATCTTCTCCCATTGCTTATGGTCTGGCATGTTATATTGTAAATCACATTAAATCATGTATATTATAACTTACATGCACTTAAATGTGTGGATTTTAGTTTAATTTAAAAAAATTTTTTTAAAAGATTTATTTATTGATTTATGATAGACATAGAGAGAGACAGAGAGGTGCAGAGACACAGGAGGAGGGAGAAGCAGGCTCCATGCACCGGGAGCCCGATGTGGGACTCGATCCTGGGACTCCAGGATCATGCCCTGGGCCAAAGGCAGGCGCCAAACCGCTGAGTCACCCAGGGATCCCAAATGTGTGGATTTGAGTGCACATTTAATGAGCTTTGACAAATACATACACCCGTGTAACCTATAACCCAGTCACAATATAGACTATTTTCATCACCCTGAAATGGTTCTCCCTGCTGCTTTCCCATCAACTCCCACCTCCCAACCCTTGGAGGCTACTTCTATTTGGACTTTCATTGCCATAAATCAGCTTGTTCTGTTTTTAAATTTCATACAGGCAAAACTGTCTATGATCACACAGAATGCAGGGTGTGAATGTTGCATCTGTACCTGAAAAAATGTCAGTGAGGTCAAATTTGCTAATAGTGTTGGTCAAATCTTCTGTGTCCTTAATTAACTTTGCATGTTCTGTCATTTGTGGATTTATCTATTTTTTTCTCTAAAACTTTGCCTATTTTTGCTTTTCGTATTTTGGAGTTCAGTTATTAGGAATATATGCTTTTAGGATTGTTGTATGTTCTTGGGGAATTAACCTTTTCATTGTTTAGGGAGAGCCCTTTGTACCGCTGGGAACACGTCTCCCTAGAGGTCAGCTCGTTCTTGGTGACATCGCACCAGGTGCTTGTACTTGGCGCACATCCTGGTTTTCCTCATCCCTACCCTTTCTCCTCTCTGCCTTTGCACTTAAAATCTGTTGCCTTGTTGGCAATATATATCGATACAGGCTTCTGTTTGTTTTCTTTAATCCAGTCTGACAATTCCAGCCTTTTAATTGGAATGTTTAAGCCACTTGCATCTAATTATGGACGTGGTTGGTGTTAAGTCTGCCATTTTGCTGGTCTCCCTCACTTAACCCACTTGCTTTTTGTTCCTTTTGTCTTGCCTTCCTTTGGGTTTTTCAACAATTTTTAGAACATCTCATCTTATATCCTTTCTTGATTTTATAATAAATCCTTTTTATTTTAGTCATTGATCTAAGGATTTTAATATACATCCATAACTCACGTGCTCTACAATGAATTAATATTATAACACTTCACATAAAGCATGAGAGTCTTATATCTCTACACTTTTATTTCCCCCGATCCTTCATTATTGTTGTCATGTGTTTTATTTCAACAAATCATAAACCTGCTGTTCATTGCCGTCAATTTGCAGACAGTTATTTGACTTCAAAGTAGAAGAAAAGCATTTTCACCACTTATTTATATTTTGATGCTCTCCATTCATACCCGCTGACCCGTGTCCGTCTGTTGTCATTTCCTCTCAGGCTTTGGGCTTCTTTCTGTGTGTTTTGTCCAGAAGCCTATTGGTCACAGATCCTCTCCACCGTTACTTATTGGAAAATGTCTTTATTCCACCTTTTTTCCCCAGTATTGTCTCACTGTCTTCTGGCATTGTTGTTTGGGATGAGAGCTCAGCAGCTCTTGCCATTGTTCTCTTGCTTATAATGGGTGTTTTTCACTTCCTGCTTTTTAGATTTTTTCCTTTATCTTCATCAATTTGACCATGGCATATCTAGTTGTAGTTTTCTTTGAATTCATCACATTTGGCATTTATTACACTTCCTGAATTTGCGGATTCTTTTTTTCCTTCTTGTTAAATTTGGAAAATTTCCAGCCAGTCCATTTCTTTTTATCTTTTTTCTCCCTGTCCCATTCCCCCTCTTTTCTTCTTCTGGGAGTTTATGTGTAATGTAGACTGTTTGGTACTCCCCACTTGCTGCTGATTCTATGTTTACTTTTTTGTAGGAATGTTTTTGTTTTTAAATTTTTTAAAAAAAGATTTTATTTATTCATGATAGACATAGAGAGAAAGAGAGAGAGAGAGAGGCAGAGGCACAGGGAGAGGGAGAAACAGGTACCATGCCAGGAGCCCAATGTGGGACTCTATCCCGGGACCCCAGGATCACGCCCCGGGGCCAAAGGCAGGCGCCGAACTGCTGAGCCACCCAGGGTCCCGTTTTAATTTTTATTAATTTTTTGCTTAAAAATTTTTTTAAAGATTTTATTTATTTACTCATGAGAGACACACAGAGAGAGGCAGAGACACAGGCAGAGGGAGAAGGCGGCTTCACGCAAGGAGCCTGATGTGGGACTCGATCCCAGGACCCCGGGGTCACGCCCTGAGCTGAAGGCAGATGCTCAACCACTGAACCACCCAGGTGTCCCTGTTTTTGTTTTTTTGAATGAACCTTTAATTTCAGTTTTGGATTTGCAGGATACTTGCTGAGGGGGCACAGACAGTTCCTGTTTATTCCATGCCCAGTTTCTCTCATCATTAATGGTTAATCTAAAAGAACCATAAACAAATATCATGAATTACAGTCTACCTTAGTCATATTTCCTAGGTTTTCCCCAGGTGTCCTTTTCCTGCCCTAGGATCCTGCCCAGGACAGCACATGACATTCAGTCTCATGTCTCCTGAGTCTCTGCTTGGCTGTGACGGTTTCTCGGACTTCCCTTGTTTCTCATGACCACAACTGTTTTGCGGTGTTTCATAAAATTCCCTCCACGAGAAATGCTTTTCTCATGATTATATTGGAGTGATGTGAGTTTGGGAGGAAGGACGCCAGAGTCAAGGGCCCTTTCTCATCACGTTATTCCAGCGGTACCTGCCACCAACATGACTTCTCGTGGCTCGTTAACCTCGATCGTTTGGCTTGAAGTGGTGCTTGTCAGGCTCCTCAGGGTTCATCTTCCCCATACTGGGCTCTTTGGGAGAAAGTGTGTGGGCCATGCTGAGGAGCGGGGACTTTGCCCCATCTCTGGGATGGTGGATTATCCACACAAATCATTTAGAGCCCTTCTAACTGGGGCACTTCTATTCTTTCCAATTTTTTATTCAGTCATAATACCTATATGGACTCATATGTGGGTTTTTTTAAAGGATACTTTTGGTTATAAACCAATAAGACTATTTATTCTGTTACTCAAATTGTTTCATCTTTGGTCACCGGCAGCTCTTCCTGTTGACCTCTTCATCTCTTTGATACGCCCTGTCACTGGGCTGTACGATCTGTCCTCACCTTCAGAGCTCTTGCAGACTCCAATCCACCACCAACCCCCAAGACTGGCCAAGCCCTGCGATGTCCCCTCATCTCTGCCGCCTGCCCAACAGGGCCCCTTCTGCAGGCTTGGAAGCTGCCACACTTCATTCTCCTCTCCAGGGAGCTCTGAAATCTCAGAAATTCAGTTCGTTTGCTCCTATTTGTTAGCTATATGGAAAAGTATGATTTTTATTTGGTCTTATTTAAAATCTTTATTACTTATTAGTGTAAAACATTAAGCTTATCTCTCTGCCTGTGATTATAAAGCTGCTTTACACAAAGGGGATACATAGTTTGGCATCTTTGTGTTAATTTACCTACCGATCCAAATGGATGTCAATGGAAAATACTCAAGAGTGAGGTTTTTCTCAATGAAGCTGTGTCACCAAATAAATTCCAGGTTATAATTAATAAATGAACAAAACTATTTCTCACAAATTGGATGTAATTTGTACATTAGAATGTACAATTTTCTTTAGAAATAGTTATCACTACCTAATAGGTTTTGTTCCCCAAGTTTCCAAATACCACCCTAACGGGATGCTGAAAACAATCATGACGATCTTTCTGTGTTTGCTCTTAAAACACCAGTTTCCTTTTTATTTATTTATTTATTTATTTATTTATTTATTTATTTATTTATGTTAGTCACAGAGAGAGAAAGAGAGAGAGGCAGAGACATAGGCAGAAGCAGGCTCCATGCACCGGGAGCCCAACGTGGGACTCGATCCAGGATCTCCAGGATCGTGCCCTGGGCCAAAGGCAGGCGCCAAACCGCTGCGCCACCCAGGGATCCCAAACACCAGTTTCCTAAATACGATTGTGGGTCCTTTGGATCCTTTCACGCTGTAGGAGGGCAAAGTGGTGGCAGAGGGTGGGGGTCTGGCTTCTTACCCCAGCTGAGTCAGGGGTTTAGTAATGTACAAAACAGACATCGATGGGAGCATGGGTCTCTATGTAGTTTGGTATTTTCAAAGAAAAAAATGAAATAGGAGATACTGTTCATATATATTCTATGAATGTGAAATATACAACTAATTAATCATGTTTTTCATGGAATTAAATTTTTTTTCTTAATGATTGTGCACCTAAAGGTCTTTGATGTGTTATGGGAAGTAGGGTTTTTTGGGTGGTGGATGTTCAGAGGCAGCTGATGGGATGTAGTTGTCTTGACAAATGTATTCTACATCACACTTGTTATTATTTGTGGTTGAAACATATATATTGCTATGCATTTGAGGGAGTATATGTTCAACGGAACAGATCAATGATGGGAAATGATTTATTGATAAGAGCCACCGTGGATGCACATTTCTGTTGCGTGGGCAGAAAACGAGCACGTGTTCCTGCTTCCCTCGGAACCGTGTACAGATGTTAAGGGAATGAGTGAGTAACAAGACACCGGTGCACACTCGTGACTGGTGGTGGTGGCTGCGCGGCATGTCCAGAGGTGCCTCAGGGGTGCGTAGAGCGGGGATCTCCGGGGCCTATCAGGTCAGGCCAAAGTTTGATGGCTTCCATGTGGAGGATCGGACATCCCAATACCCGTGGAGACTTAGCTGGGCAAATACGTCCATCATCACACTCGTTCCGATCCCTGTTCCTACACGCATCTGCTGGACAGAAAACGTGTTGTATTTTAAGGCCCGTTTAAAAATTATGTGCAAAGCAGCAATGTCCACAATAGCTAAACTGTGGAAGGAGCCTCGGTGTCCATCAAAAGATGAATGGATCAAGAAGCTGTGGTTTATGTATACAGTGGAATATTCCTCAGCCATTAGAAATGACAAATAGCACTGGGTGTTATTCTGTATGTTGGCAAACTGAACACCAATAAAAAATAAATTTATTATTAAAAAAAAAAAACAACGGGCACTGAGGGGGGCACTTGATGGGATGAGCACTGGGTGTTATTCTGTATGTTGGCTAATTGGACACCAATAAAAAATAAATTTATTATTAAAAAAAAAGAAACGACAAATACCCACCATGTGCTTCGACGTGGATAGAACTGGAGAGTATTATGCTGAGTGAAGTAAGACAATCGGAGAGGGACAAACATTATATGGTCTCATTCATTTAGGGAATATAAAAAATAGTGAAAGGGAATAAAGGCAAAGGAGAAAAAATGAGTGGGAAATATCAGAAAGGGAGACAGAACATGAAAGACTCCTAACTCTGGGAAATGAACTAGGGGTGGTGGAAGGGGAGGAGGGTGGGGGGTGGGGGTGACTAGGTGACGGGCACTGAGGGGGGCACTTGATGGGATGAGCGCTGGATGTTATTCTATATGTTGGTAAATTGAACACCAATAAAAAATAAATTTACAAAAAAAATAAATAAAAGTTATGTAATAGATAAATAAGTAAATAAATAAATAAATACAAGTTATGTGCAAAAGCTGCCACAGATCACAAAGGGAACAGGATCTGGGATGCAGAGCGGCTTTGCAGGGACCCATCCATCACTGTCTCCCAAAGTGAGCCCTTTCTCCTTCCGGGGATAGCCTACCCAGAAATCGCTCTATTATCCTTACATTTGTGTCTCATCAAATAGTCGGAATCACCGACCATGACTCTGACATTTGCTGCCATAGGCTTATGCTAGTACAAGCAGTAAGAAAAATTTTCTTGGTTATTTTTAAAACTATATGCCATTTAAAACTTTTTTTTAAAGAATTGTAATGGAGCTTTTAAAAAGTGACCTGGAAAAGATGAGCCATGCCCACTGTGTGGTTCATCCAGGCTGGAACTGCAAACCCTGGTCTGAGAGGTGCAGCCACGCTGGGCTTCGGCAAGGCTGTCCCCAGTCTGTGGCCGTCCTCGTGACCGCGACCAAGCTAACGGTCGCCTAGACCTTCCGCGTCAGGTGCAGAGCTCAGTGATTGTGTTCTGAGTTTTAAATCCACCCCAGCTCTTCCACTGTGGGTCCGTCTGTAAACACTGGAGTTGGTCTTTCTTCAGAAATCACAGCACGGGCAGCCCCAGGGCTTCATGGAGTGGTGATGTAGCTGAGATAAAACTACTTTGTGCTTAAGTACAATCTTGCACAATCTTGCCCGGGGTCCTGGGATCCCACATCGGGATCCTTGCAAGGTGCCTGCTTCTCCCTCTGCCTATGTCTCTGCCTCGCTCTCGAATAATAAATAAAATTGCAAAAAAAAATTAAATAAATAATAAACAAACAACTTCCATCAAGGTTATTTCAGTCCTTTTGAAAATGAAATAAAAATTGTATGTACAGAAAACTAAAATAATTTAATTCGCTATGCTTGCATTAAAAAAAAAATCTCAGTTTCTGTCATTTCCCGCCATAATTGTCAATTTATAAGCTTTGGACAACATATACGACTGCCTGGAAATTAATTAGGTTGTAATAATTATTAACAAAAGGTGATGTTTGTTACTATCACAGACCAGAATTTTAGATGAGACGTGACCACGAAATAATATTGGTTTCCGGGTTCAAACTGGGAAATCCAAATGAGTTCTCATTTCTAAGGACCTCATCTTGGGAACCAATACTATTAGGTAATTATTAGTATTTACTGGGATAATGTTTTTTTTTCCAAAGTCAGTTTAGAACAAATTCTATGATCCTTCGTGGCAAGCTTATATAATTGCACAAACACACATCTTGTCATAATTCATGTTGGATAAAGAATAATTCCTGAGTGTAGGAAGAGACATGTTTCGTTTTTGAGTAAAATAAAATTGTCCCTCCTCCGGCCTCTCTGGCCGGCCTGGCTCCCTCTCACCTCCTCCGGGCAGTGCTCCCGCCGTAGGAAGCCTCCGGGAGGTCGCGGAAGACAACAAATGTGAGATGCAGCAGGTGCCGGGTAGCAGAGGTGGCTCGGCTGGGCCAGGGGCCAGGGCAAGAAGGGGCAGGGACACCAGCGGAGAGCCCGGGACAGCATGACTCCCCACCTCCCCTCCCAAGTCCGGGGCCTGAGACAGCCAGGGGGTCCCTCCAAGCACCGCGGCCGATTGCTCCTCCCAATCTCTGGGTTTGAGGCCCACCTCCCGGCTGGGCTTGTCCCCAGCTCCTGCCTGGCACAGCCTGGGTGTCCCCAGTGGCCCGGGGCTCCGGGTCCTGCCGGCCTGGCCCTGAGCCCGTGGGTCGCAGGTCCCCCCACCCACTGCCCCAGGACAATCGCGGCGCTGCTCCTGCTGCTCAGAGGCCTCGGCCGTCCGCCTCACCTACCTGAGCAGCTTTCCATCCGTTGACGACCCACCGGCTGCTGACGGCGTGGCCACTCGGCCCTGACTTGGGGCCTAGACACGCCGCCCCGTCTGCTCGGCCTGAGACGTGCACGGCCTGTGGCCCGAGGCCCCGCACTGCCTTCCCCGACGGCGCTCGATGTTGGAGCAGGACACACGGCCACCGCGCGGTCGGTAGGCAGAGCCCGGGGCCTCCTGGCCCGCACCGGGGACTGCGCCACCCGTAGGGACCGTCCCCCCTCCGCCGCCCCAGGGCTCTGCACTCCGCTGGCCGGGATTCCACCCATAGGTGGAATCACCTGGTGCTCTGGTTTGTTTGGCCTCACACCGTGTCCTCAGTTGACCCATATTGTCCCCCGGTGCGGACTCTCCTCCTTTCCAAGGCTCGCTCGCATTCGGCCGTGTGTGCGTGCAAAGCTCTTGCTCGCGGCGGGCAGACCTCGGGTGGCCTCCCCGCCCTGGCTGCCGGGTAGCGCTGCGGGCAGCCCAGCGGTGGGCACATCTCTTCGAAACCCTGATTTCCATGACGTCGGATGTTTACCCAGAAGTGGGATCGCCGGGTCTTGAGGTAATTCTATTTTTAACTTTGTGAGGCACCTGCACACTTTCCCATTCCGGTGGCACCACTTGACACGCCGAGGGTGAAATCGGAGGGTTCCGATTTCTCTGCATCTTCCCCAACACTTACTTTTTTTTTTTTGTTTTTTTAAGGATTCTCGCCACCCTCACAGGTGTGAGGTGATCTCTCCTTGTGGTTTTGACTTGCGTCTCCCTGACGATGAGGGACGTCGAACTCCCTCTTGCACATCCGCTGACCGTTTGTATTTCCTTGGAGAAAGATCTATTCATATCCTCGGCCTATTTTTTATTTTTAGGGTTCTTTATATAATCCCTCTTGTCATTCATCAGGAATTCTTCGTAAGAGGAAGAGGAAGAGGAAGAGGAAGAGGAAGAGGAAGAGTTCTTTATATGATGTGGGTATTAACCCCGTATCTGGCTCGGGACTATCCCATCCTAGCCCACGGGCTGCCTTTGCATTCGTTGCTGCTTTCCTGCGTCGTCATCAGCTCCTCAGTCCCATGCGGTCCTGCTGGTTTATTTTTGCTTCTGCCGCCTGTGGCCTTGGTGTCAAATTGGTCAAATGAGTGCCGAGATCAATGCCAACAAGCTTTCCCCGTGTATTTTCTCCCCAGAGCCTTACGGTTTCAGGTCTTATGTTTGTCTTTTATGCACTTTGAGTTGATTTTTGTGTGCGTGATGCCATGTAAGTGTCCAATTTCATTCTTCTGCCTGTGGACGTCCAGCTTTCCCAGGACCATCTGTTGGAGAGACCAAGACAGTGCGGTCCTGGCACGAAGACAGACACACAGAACCAAGAGAACAGCACGGGGAGCCCAGAAATAACTCACACACGTAGCCAACTGATTCCATCGGTGACCCGAGAATACATAATGAGGAGAGGAGAGTCTGGTACTATTATTCTTTTAGGAAGTAAAGTTCTCTCTCTGCTCGTTATAGATGCTGCTTAAGATGCAGGTTTTTGCTTGAGTATTTAGAGACGTAGAAGCAGTGACAGCTACCTGGGAATTCACGGTAAGGTTCACTTTTATCTGTAAATTTATGATTACATACAAGGTCAAAGGTTTTACTGGACATTTATTACGCTCATAAACTTTTAGAACAAACAGGCAGTGGAAGTAGGAGGAAAATAAAGCTTATTCCTCGGGTCACACATTGATCACTGGCCCTTTACTGACATGAGATGCCCGCAGGATGTCAGCTTGTCATCGATGAGGGTATTTGTCTGCATATGTGACACGTCCAGAGATCTCCTTGTCGGTCAACAAACCGTGGGATCCTCGGCCTGGCATTCAAGGCCCCTACCTGGTAGGTCTGCAGGGGATTAAGCTGGGTAACCCGCAGCAACCGTTGAGCCCAGGGTCTGGCTCCATGAACGCGACCCCCTCTTGTTATCGCACACGGTGTGTGTGTTGTTCTCCCTCTGACCTCGAGGGGACACCGCTGTGTGATTTGTGTGTGAACTGAACGCTTGTCAGGCGTGGAGCTCCGCCTCGCAAATGCACTTCGATCTCGAGTCGCTACTGGATTAGACTAAACCTCGGATCCATAGACCCGATCGATCGCATCGTTCACATTTGCATACCCAGGAGGCGTTGGCATCACGCTCCCAGTCAGCGGGGCCGGAGCCCCGACCCCCGGGAAGAAGGCTGCTGGCTGGCCGGAAACCAGCCCGGGGTGCATTCGAACGGGACCCAGGTGCAGCGTCCTGAGCTACGGCCCCTTCCCTGGGGAAAAGCAGTGTACGAAGCCGTCAGATTTGGGGACGGCCTGAGGAAGGCCCCTCAGCAGCGGGCGGCGGCGCGGCTGCGGGCGGGCTCACCGCGAGGCTGCGTGATGAGCGGGGCCCCGGACGAGCTTGCGACCGTCCCGTTTACAAGGAAACAGAGGCCCACGGAAATTCAGAAACGGGTCGGGGCCGCACGGCCGTGCCACAGACCCGGGCAGCCGGGCGCGGGGGGCACGCGGCACCCCACAGGCCATCACACGCATCCTCGCCCTGCCCCGGGGAGGAGGATCCGGAGCCTGCAGAGCAGACGGGGGTGCGGGCGGCGGGGGTCGCGGCGCCGACCCCGAGGGAAGCTGCTGTCCTGACTCCTTCGTCCTGCAGGGCCAGGGTCTCAGATTCCGAGGTAAAGGCCGAGTTAGGGGAGGCGGGTTCTTGCTTCCCACCCGTGTGGGAAATGCACCATTTGTGGTGTCTCCTGGCCTTCTAGAATGTTGTACATCTACGACTTAATTCAGCTTCACCTTCTGTTTCCGTATTTATCTTCGATCTCGGGTGAGCCCTCCTGCCGTCAGTTAACTTCTCAGGGGTCTGTACACCGGGCATCCAGCCCTTGTCACCACGTCCCGCTCCTCTGCCTCAGCCCCGTCAGCCTGCCCCGCCGGTGCCCACGCGGACTCCGGCAGGCTGGTTAGCAGGTGCCGTCACGCAAACACCGACTCGAGAGGCCTCCTGGCAGCAGGAGAATCCTGCCTTCTCGGGGGCCGACCGGGTGGGCAGGTCCGCGGAGAGCATGAGCGGGAGGGGGGCAGGAGGGGCAGGAGCCGCAGACTCGCATGTGGCCGCGATCAAGTGTCATAAGGATGGAATGAAGCCATCACGCCGTGCGGGTGGGCGTCACTCAGGCACCAACGCGAGCTGGAAAACACAGTGAGGAGCGTGCTTGTCAGTCACATGTTAAAACCAGAATATTTTTTTAGAAGGGAAAGCGGCTTCGAGTGTGCGCAGGGAAGCGGCTCTTCCTCACACACGAGCCCTTGTCCTTTCCCGGAGCTGCAGCATTTGCTTGGGGCAGGTGAACGTGAGGCGGTGGGTGTTGATGAGGCTCCTGGCACGTGCCACGCGCAGCTCGCTGCCGGGGCTTCAGAGACGGGGCATGCACGAGAATGACTCGTGGTTTCACGGGACTCAGACTGTCAGGAAAGATAAGATACAGCACAGCCGTGCACATATGTGCGTGCATACCCACCTGTGCTCTCACCCATGCACACAGTCACATCTGTGCACACAGCATGCCCACACCATGCACACATGTGCACACACCCACACCTGTGCACACCTGTGCACACACTCACATCTGTGTACACAGCGTGCCCACACCATGCACACATGCAATCATGCTCACATCTATGCACGTACCCATGCACACAGGGCATATGCACACATACCTGTGCACACGTGTGCATACACATGGGCATGCACACACATGTGCACACACAGCTAGAACTTAAGGTGAGTGCATTGAAGAGAAACCACAGCGGATCTGCCTGAGACAGAGTCCAGGGAGGCTGTGGGGAGAAGCGGCCCCTCGGTGGACACTCAAGGGAAAGCAGGAGGCAGCAGGAGGGAGCATGTGGCGGTCAGTGCAGCTGCCATAGGAAATTCCACAGACGGGGGGCAGTCTGGAGGCCGGGGATCCATGGTCACGGTGTCTGCAAGGGGTTTGGTTCTGAGGCCCCTTCTCTTGAGCCGTAGGGGGTGTGTCCCCACTGGGTGCCCCCATGGCCCCTTCCTGGTGCATGCTGGGGGGTCTCCTCTGAGGAGGGCGCTGGCCCCATCGGGTGGATTATCTCGTGACCTCATCCAACCCTGATTCCCCCCGGAAGGTCCCATCTCCAAACACCATCGTGGCGGGGGGGGGGGTCAGGGCTTTGATACATGAGTTTGGGGGCACAGGCATTCAGTCCATAAGAGAGATAGAAGGGGAAGATTCCAGGCAGGGAACAGCCCTTGCAAAGTCTCCGGGGCAGGAGGGAGCAGCTTTTGTGTGAACAGGAGGGAAGGAGGCAGGTGGGGAAGCTGGGGATCACCAGGTGGGGGCCCCTGGGCCCTGTGGACCCCGGAAGGCTGAGTGGGTTCTAGTCTGAGGGCAGTGGGGAGCAGCGCAGGGTTTCCTCAGGCCATGGAGAGTCCTCCGACCGCTGCAGGCCTGGGAGGGGGCTGGGGGAGGCGGTGCCGTGGGAGCACCCAAAAGATGGCAGGAAAGGAGGCGACACGGACAGGAGGGGCGCCCTGGAGCCCATAGTGCGGGGTGGGCTGCAGGGGGCCGGGGGGGGCAGGGGCGCTGCGGAGGGGAGCAGGTCCTGGGCGCCGGGTGGCTCTCTGGGGGGCCGGGCCGGGCTGTGCCCCGAGTGCCAACGGGAGGCACCCCTGCAGCGTCTGCCAAGTGCTAAGTGGAACATAAGTAACGGAGGGGGAGGAGGTCTGCAGAAGAATATTCCAGGAGATTGCTCTTGGCACTTGAGCTAAGTGTCTCCAGGGCACGTGGGAGTGGAGGGAGGTGGTGGAAAGGAGAGGGGGGGGCCGCTGGCCGGAGGGTGCCGGGCAGGGTGGGGCCTGGGATTAGCCAGGGAGGGAGCCCGGGGAAGAGGCGGGTGCGGGGCCTGGGAGCCTCCGGCTTCGGGGTGCTGGTGGGAAGGACGGATGAGGGACGGGGTCCTGGCGGGAGAGGCAGGTGCACGGCGGGAAGGGCGCGGGCCCGGGGCTCGACTTGGCGCCCTGGCCGTGACCCGTAAGGGAGGACAAGGTCACCCGGGCGCGGGTGGTGGGGGACAGCGGTGCTCAGAGGGGCAGCTGCTTCGGCTCAGGTCAGCGGGGGACCGCGAGGGTGAGCTCAGGAAGGTCTGCGCTGGGTCCCGCACCCGGACCCCGCTTCTCTGGGCTGGGCTCAGGAGGTGCGGACGGCGTGCTCGCCTAGTGCTTCCATCCCTCCTGCTTTTACAGGACTTGTGCCCAAGCCCTGGTGCCCCGACCCCCACACGAGAAGTCATAGAGCAAACGCCATGGGGGGACGTGAGCTGACCCTCTGGAAACTCGTGGGCCAGCAGAGATGGGGAAAGTGAGCCAAGCGAGCTCTGCGTCTAGCCCACCCAGTGTCCACGCAGGGTCCCTTGGGGCCACGCTGTCATTCCACAGAATGATAAATTCCACGAATTAATAAGCTGAGTGTACTGAGGGCTGCTGGAGGGACGCGGGGGGAGGGTGGGCACGAAGGAGGCACCTGTGATGAGCCCTGGGTGTTGGATGTAAGTGATGACTCACCAAATTCTACTCCAGAAACCAAGGTTGTGTGGTATGTTAATTAACTGGAATTTAAATTAAAAAAAAAAAAGAGTGTAGAACCCATGGGGCCAGTCAGAGCCAGGCTCCGGCTCTCGTCCTCAGCTCAGGCCTCAGGAAGCGGTCAGCAGGACGACGACCGGCATGCCCCCACGTACAGCCATGGTCCACGGCGTGTCCCGGGAGCTGCCTGCTGACTGGCCAGTGGGCTCCCAGCCCGGCCACGGGGAGGACAACAAGCATTTCATGGGGAGCAGAAACCTAACTACATTCGATCCCCCAATCTGCACACACCCCAAAGCTCAGCACTTTCTCTGTCGCTGAAAATATGAATATGGATTCATTCTGTAAGCGCTTGGTCTCGGGAGTTATTAGCAGGGAGTGGATCTGAAATCATTTCATGTGCGGAGCATGATGGAGTCAGCTTTCCAAATAGAGTAGTTTTTCTTGCTTATGTCAAATCTTCCTCTTAAACCTCAAATTTCAGAAAGCATCCTGAGGCTGGAGTCTCTGTCCACACAGCTCCACGGGGGCCCCGGGGTCTGCTCACCAGTCCTGTGCCCCTGCTGGTGGCCCCTGCATGGATGTTTTCCTGCCAAGGAAGCTCTGATTGTAACAGGAAAATGGGCTGAGAATGAGGTGGAGACAAGCATCGGCCCAACGGGGAGCTCGGACCCCTGCCCCAGAGCCCACACCTGCCGGCCTGCACTGCTCTGCTTCTATCGTGGGGTCTGGACACCTGCCTGCACTCGCTGAAGATGCTCTGGGAGTGTGTGCAGAGGCCCCCGTGACGGCCGCTGCTCAGAGCAGAGCTGGCCGCCCTGGGAGCCCTGGCAGGACCCCAGGGGCCCGAGGGCAGCCCGACCGGCCTGCTGGGGTCCCAGAGCCTTCACCTGTAAAGGTCAGGGCTTTGGGGCAGTGGGGCCCCAGTGACTCCATGGACAAGGAGGGAGCTAGGGCCAGCCAAGAGCAGTGGCCTGAGAGCGAGGCTGTCCCTGCCTGGGCCTCTCTTCTCCCTCGGAGTGTGATCCCATCCTCCTCCAGATCCCATCCTCCTCCAAACCCCATCCAGAGATGCTCTGCAGAGCAGGGGTCCTGGCAGCCGCATGCTCCTTTTCGAGTAATGAAAGCTCTCCCTTGGCCTCATAGAATTAATGTGAGAAGCATCCCAGCTAATTCCCCGTGGACTGCTAGACTCTGCAGAGCTTGTAACCTCGAAGCTAAGTGGTGCTGAGAGGCGTTTCAGGAGAGCCTGTTCTCATTTGCATTTTGCACGCTTAAATGTTGGTGTCAGGATGAGCCTGGGAAGGTCTGCAAATCACGTTCCCGGCCTTGAGCAGCTCCTCGCTCGGGTGGGACTGCAGCGGGACTCTGCGTTCGGCCCGTAGCCAGGATGTGACAGTGACTGGGAGGGAGGCGGCACCGGGAGCGTGCTCCCGGCTGAGGCCGGGCTCCGATGTAGGGGTCATGCACGCTGCCGCCCCGTCCGTGTGTGGCTCGCAGGGCAGAGAGCCCCGGGGAGGGGCAGGCCGGCCACCCATCGGTGGGTCATCATCCAGGCACAGCGGCCTGGCTGTGCCCCGGTGCTTGGTGCTCCGCAGACACCACTGACCTCAGGAAGGCCGTTAATTCTAAGGAGCCCTGATCTTCCCCACGTCACCTGGATGATCCCGACGCTCAGGCTCTCACTTTCCTAAGTGACCAGTGTGGCGCACACCTGGGCACCTGGACTCTGAGCTCGGCCATGCTCTGGGTTCTGGGCCTAGGGGAGAACTCGCCGCAACCCCAGAGCAGGTGCTGTGTCCGAGGCCATTGGGTCGCAGTGCCTGGCTACACCCTCCCGCTTATCCAACTGCTCACAGAGGACTTAGTCCTTGGCTTCTCGGGGAGTAAGAGTCCCACAGAGGAGGTGATGCTTGGGGACCCACAGAATCGATGTGGAAGTTCTTCCAGCTGCTGTGGAGGCATCTTCCCTCTGGATGGAGAACTCCAGGGCCAACAAGAAGGTGACCCAATGGCCTTCAGGGGCACATGCAGCCCTATTGTCAGGGGTGGTCACTGTGGAATGGTGGCCCCACCAAGCTGACCCACAGGTGCTCAGCTAGCTCCTGACATCGTCTGGAGCAGAGAAGAGAGATGCGTCTTCCATGGGCTTCTGGGTGGAGCTGGGGGGCTGGGTGACTTGCGCCTTTCCGCTACCTCTAGCTGCCAACCAGGAGCCCTCATCTCAGGACTCCAGACTCTAAAAAACAGCAGCACTGGGTTTCTAAAGTTTTAAAGGGCGATGGCATTTCCCTCCAGGAAATCTAGTCCACCTAGAATGGCCTCTGGAGGGTAGGACACTTCACCAAGGGTCCTGTAGACACAGACGTGTCCCGTAGACACAAATGCACACAGCCGCCTGGTGACATAGCTCCGAATAGCAAACAAGTGATCTTTCTTTAGAAGCACGAGTGCCGCACCGGCCGGGGTCCTGCAGCTTGTCGGGGGCCGGGTGCCTGTACATTTCAGGCAATAACAGAAGCCCATTCTTCAGAGAGAAGCACATGATTCTTGTGACTCCCTCGTGTGCCCTGTGTACATAGTGAAATAAGAGAGACACCACAGGTAACACACTCCCCACATTGGCTGCTCCATGGCCCACAGTCTGGTTTCACTGTAAGCTTCTCATGGCTTTCCTGCCCAGAAACTTGTGAAGTCAGTGAAATTAAGAAAATAAGCCTCTTAACATGATCTCTGGTGTAGAGCATGTGTATATCCATTCACACAGCATGCAGCGTGCACACACGGGTACAACACACACACACAAAATGTACACCACCCACCCACCCACAACATGCACACAGACACATACAACATATACACACACACCATGCACACACATAGCCTGGGCACAAACACACGGAATACAACATGCCCCCACACAACATGTGCACAGAGTCTACTGTATGATATGCACACACAAGCGCACACACACACGCATCAGTTCCCTTTCTCCCTCCCTCAGTCCACGCAGGGAAGCTGTAACAGCAGAGCATGGATGACTGTCTCTCGGATGAGGAGACTGGCCTAGTCTGAAGTCGGGAGTCAGGGCCGACACTGGACCCACACCCTGACTCTCAGGCCAGTGCTCTCTCTTGTACATGCCTTTAATTCACACGATAACATATCTAGTGAGGCATCACATATCCACATTGCTGTGTTTTTTCTCACGGGTCTTGTTTATTCTCCCCCAACGTTACCAGGCTTCCCATGTCCCCCCTGGGCCATCCCCTCCACTTACTGTCACATTTATGGAAGGGTGTTAGAGTGTCACCTCCAGAGGCTGCCGGGAGACTCAGCTCACAGGGGAAGACACAGTGAGAAACCGAGCTTATTCATCACCTTCTGACAAGTTCCTTTTAGTAATATTTTGAAAATAGCAGTAACAGAGTCAAAACGATTTTAGAGAGCTAAAAGGACAGAAATGAGATCATTAAACACATGAGATGTTTAAAATGGAAATGTTATATGCTTCTCAGTTAACTTTAGGAAACATTTGAAAACATCTCCATATTATGCTGGTTTCTTTGAAAAAAGGTAAAAAAAAAAAAAAAAACAACCCCTAAAACTAGAAATTGTGGGTTTTTTTGTTCTAATTTAAAACTATAATGTGAGAAACTTCTTTGCTGAGTTAGATAATAGTTTTGAATGTGGGAAGAACAGTTCCTCAATGTTTGTGTTGTTCAAAATGTAATAGCCACAGGAAAACAGACTTTTATGTTTAATCTATACGATTGACATTTTCTCCATCACACTGTAATCTGGTAAATCAACAAAATAATACATCAAACCTTGACTTGTAACACTTGCCAATTTATGAGGTGTAAATACTCTCACCGTGACTGATTTCTTATTCCAGCCTCCTGGTCTGGATTGGGTCACCCTACACAGGTTTGGGAAGAGATGCACAATTGCACACAGTCGTATAGCACCACCAGCATATAGACATGATAGATTTAGATAACCCCAAGAGAGTCCTCCATAATAAGATGCAGAAGAATAACTGGAATGTGATGGATTTTGAATATTTATTTTCATTGTTCTTAATATGATTTGTTTAAAAGTAAGTTATATAATTGAACAAATAGATTTCAAGAGTCCTGAAAATTTATCAATCTTTCAAGCTGGCTCCAGCATGGCAGGGTCTCCATGCATTTATTCTAAGCTGGAGGAGGACTAGTTTTGTGGAGGATGCCCGTATCATGGTGGGAGGCAGGTGAGGAAGACACACCATGCTTCCCTGAGTGAGCACACTCTTGCTTCCTCCCAATTTCCACTGGTCAGAGCAGATCACCCAAACAGACTGAAATCCACAGGACCAGGATGCATAGTTCCTGAGTGGAACCATGGCAAGATGCAGAGGAAAGGAAGAGATTTGAACAAATAATGTAATACATTAAAATTTTGAGTGAATGTTTAGCAGGGTATAAAATTTAGGGTTGACAATGATTTGACCACAGCATTTTGACTCATGGTTCCATTGTCTCCTAACATCGATTGTCCATGAGAAAGTCATCCTCTTCTAATGGTTCTGTAGGTAATTCCTTTTCTTTCTAGTGGTTTTTAAGATAGTTTCTTTATTCCAGATCTGTATTTTCATTATGACTGGTCTAAATAGGGGTTTTTGGGGATGCCTGGGTGGCTCAGTGGTTGAGCATCTGCCTGTGGTTCAGGTTGTGACACTGGGGTCCTGGGATCGAGTCCCACATCGGGCTCCCTGCATGGAGCCTGCTTCTCCCGCTGCCTGTGTCTCTGCCTTTCTCTGTGTCTCTCATGAATAAATAAATAAAATCTTAAAAAAAAACGTGGGTTTCCCCCCCCTACTCAATACTTGAAGGACACATTTTTCATCAAATCTGAAGACTTCTCAGCCATTAGCTTTTTATACATTGTGGCTACATTATTCCTTCTACTATTTTTCTTCTGGAGCCCATGTTAATTTAAGATTTAAACCTGGGATCCCTGGGTGGCGCAGCGGTTTGGCGCCTGCCTTTGGCCCAGGGCGTGATCCTGGAGACCGGGGATCGAATCCCACGTCGGGCTCCCGGTGCATGGAGCCTGCTTCTCCCTCCTCCTGTGTCTCTGCCTCTCTCTCTCTCTCTGTGACTATCATAAATTAAAAAAAAAATTTAAAAAAACCTGAACTAGCTGCCTTTCTATGTTGAGTTTTGCTTGAATTTAACAATTCTGGCTTATATTCCTCTTTGACGTATCTACTGTAGATATGATAAATCCTTTTTATATTTTTTATTTTTTCAAAGATTTATTTATTTATGATAGACATAGAGAGAGAGAGAGAGAGAGAGGCAGAGACACAGGAGGAGGGAGAAGCAAACCCATGCCGGGAGCCCGATGTGGGACTCGATCCCGGGACTCCAGGATCGTGCCCTCGGCCAAAGGCAGATGTTAAACCACTGAGCCACCCAGGGATCCCCAGATAAGTCCTTTTTTAAAAAAATATTTTATTTATTTATTCATGAGAGACACACAGAGAGAGGTAGAGACACAGGCAGAGGGAGAATCACACCCTGAACCAAAGGCAGATGGTCAAACACTGAGCCACCCAGGCATTCCTAGAACTGATAAATCTATTAAAATTCCAATTTAATTGACCATGTTATTCATTTTCAAGATTTATTATTTTTATTTCTTTCTTGTTTAATTTTTTAAAAGATTTTATTTAATCATTTGAGAGAGAGAGAGAGTGAGAAAGAGAAAGCGCACACAAGCTGGAGGGGAGAGACAGAGAGAGAGGGAAAAGCAGACTTCCCACTGAGCAGGGAGACCAATGTGGGACTCAATCCCAGGACCCTGAGATCGTGACCTGAGCCAAAGGCAACACTTAACTAACTCAGCCGCCCAGGTGCCCTCTTATTGAATTTTTAATGGACATTATAAGTCTTCATGTATCTTTCTGCATACCCTAAATGAAATTCTTTTAAAGTACTTAAAATTTTTTTTATAGAAGGACTTTTCACCTAGAGTAAATCATTGCTGCAATGATTGATTTGGGGGGCTGTGTTTCTTTTTCTATTGAAATACGATTAACATACAATGTTATATTAGTTTCAGATAAACAACATATTGATTCGACAATTCTGTACATTACTCAGTGCCCACCATTATCTGTCATCATATGATATTATTACCTTAACGTCATCAGCATTTGTCACCATATAATGTGATTACAAAATTATTGACTATATTCCCTATGCTGTGCTTTTCTCTCTGTGACTTATTTATTTTATAACTGGAAGTTTTTATCTCTTATGGGCTGTACTTCTAAGCCTTGATATTGCTTATGTGTTCTGAATTTGGGCTTGGGAGAGGATCTTCCTGTTTGATTTTGTAGTTGTTGCTTTAGTTTTTCTCTTTCTTCCTATGTTTACCCTCTGGCCGTGCTGTGGTTGCTTTGGACTCTCAGTCCAGAACTGTGTCTGTAAAGGGTGATGGTTCAAGGTCTCAGCTATGAGATGATACTGAGGCTTCAATGGATCCAGTCACCATGCTGGTGCGTGGTGTCCCTTAGTTCCTGGCTATAGGGCTTTGCTATGTCTTCCTACCTCTTTGAACATTTTCTGGCCCTTTGCTGTGGCCTCAGGCAACACCCAATACTGTTACTATGCTGCATTGCACACGTAGGGAAGGCCCCATTCCACCCCTGGCTCTGACATTTAGCTTGATTCTGATTGCTGCATCTCACATGGTGCATTTTTAGCTCCCTTTGGCCTGTGTAGCCAAAGCCTTGGCAGCTCTTCTGGCCTCTGAGCCTAAGGCCCAAGAGACCAAGAGACTCCACTCACTGCTCAGCATTTCTGCTGTTTCTGGTTCACAAAGTGAAATTTATCTTGCTTCTGAGTTCTGAACTATCTTTCTATTTTTTCCCTTTATATTTCATCTATTATTGCTATGATTTTGGAGCAAAGGGGATGCGCCAAAGCATGAACATACCATACCAACCTGACAGAAAGTAAGGTCATTTGATCTTTACTGCTAACTGGACTGGATGAGTCTTGTGTCTGAAGATTAATCTTTGTAGAGGCGTGAGAGTAAAACCAAACTCTGTGAAACCAGCTTGGATGCACTTGACTCAAAGCTGAGCATCTCACAATACATTAGGGAAGCTGGGGGCAAATGAGGCTTTGAGGAGACAGGACACAGTTGCTATTTGTTTACAAACCACAAGGAACTTCAGGGAATTAAGGAAAAGGCACAACATTAATTCCATTTCTGTAGTCATTTGAAAAGAGAACAGATGAGAGTCGTAACGTTTGAAAATAATTATCCCTGTGCATGTTTGCTTTATATATCTCCATAAATAAAAGGATAATACTTGGCCCACAGAATTACAGAAATCTCTATTTTGCAAGAGCTGGTAATGAGGGTTTTACTAGATTCCTTAATCACCCTATTCAATCATGATCTTGAATCTTCTTTCTGATGATTTCATCTCCCAAAGCAGCACATCTGAAGACAACACTTCACGGGACAAGAGGGAGTGATAATTGAAGTGGATGTGGCGCAGGGGTTTGCAGGGGTCACCCTGTCATCGTGAGTCCACGGCCACAGTCGGTGGAGGGAGGCAGAGATCACTGGCCACAGCCCTGATTAAGGAGATTTCAACGTGTCCAGAGGGAAGACCGGGAGGGAGGACTCCGGGGTTTGAGACCGCACCAGGGAAGAACTCACCAGAGGGCTGGAGAGTCACAATAAAATGCAATCTGATTGTGTCATCATGAATTAATCTACAGAGATAAAAAAAGAAAATGTACCCAAGGAAGTCAGAATCTCTCTGCTAAGGTCCGCGTTGAAGAGGACACAGAAACTAGCAGAGATAAGGTTACGGCTCTTAAAAAAGAGAGTGTTTGCCTTCTGTGAATGTGGCTGGGACGTGAGAGCCCTTGACTGGCTGAGGCCTCGGAAAGCACCAAGCGAGGAAGGAGGGTGTCTCAGGAACCCTCAGTGTCCCACGTGGGGCCATCAGTGGGATGCGGAGGGCCAAGAGGCTCCTTGGTTCCTGTTTGGCTCCTCTCTCCCCTCAAGAATTAGTCTTTGGATCTAACAGGGAACCTATCATTAGAAGAGGTGAAGTAGAACGTGCGGGGACAGAGAGGTGGTGGGTGCAGCCCCGGCCTGGCCCAGGAGCTCCCTAGGTCCAGACTGGGGACATCAGGAGGACGTGGGGACCGAGCAAAGCGTCAGACAGCTGAAAAAGCGCCGAGCTACTCCAACTTCCCAGAAGATTCAGACAACAGAGACAGCTCGACACCCACTAGTGAGTGTGATGGCAGCCACGGGCAACGTGCAAGAAGATAGAGCAAAGGGCTGCTTTGCACGCAGGTGGGAAATAACCACCCCTGGGAACAAGCCTGCGTCGCCGAGAACAAGTTTTCTTTCTCGAGGTTTCCCGAAGGGCGGGCGGGGGAGCAGCGGGCCGCCGGCAGCCTCGCCTGACGGCTGGAGGAGCAGGTGCCGTCGACCCTGAAACTGCCCCGACGTCTTCAGTCCTGGCGAGCGCTCCTACCCTGGAATATTCTGTCCTGAGCATCCAGATCAGGAGGCGCGTTCCCCGCCAGATGCAGCCGCCAGGACTCACGCCGCGGGGCTTTAGCTGGCTCCTGCCGCTGAGCCCGGGTCAGGGCGCCCGCCGCAGCCTCGGATCCGCCCGCTCGCTCGCCCGGCGGCCACTGTATTTTAATCCGCAATAATTATAGAGACGTTGGCTGACTTCTTGCCTCGGGTCGCCCCCATTAGCCTGAGGACAGGCCAGCTGAAGGGAGGAAAAAGGTGAAGGATGAGCGGGGCCCCGGGGGTGGCCCAGGGCCGCACTGGGACGTCACAGTGTGACATTCCCCCCCCCCCCCCCGCGGTCGCAGCGGGACGGAGACCTCCCCGGCAATCTGCAAGACTCATGGAACGCGAGAGGGACGCTGGTCGTGGAAGACGCTGGTTGCGTTCACGAGGAAGGGAAATCGAGGCACGTGCCGTCTGCGGAAGTTTCCGTGCCCAGCACGACTGGGGGAGCCGTCAGCGGACAGACGCACCGGGTCTCTTCTCTGGTCCTGAGCCGCCAGGGCCTCTCCTGCTCCACGGCCAGAGGAGCAGCTCCTCGGCTTCGCTGCGGAGGACGGAGAGCGTGGGGGGCTCGGGGCT
The DNA here is from genome assembly GCF_048418805.1 of Vulpes vulpes. Taxonomy (NCBI): domain Eukaryota; kingdom Metazoa; phylum Chordata; class Mammalia; order Carnivora; family Canidae; genus Vulpes; species Vulpes vulpes. The sequence continues at coordinate 117,118,593 of NC_132794.1, read as the reverse complement.
GGGCCCGCAGACCCCGTCCCCACACCTCCTGTGGCACAGGGACGACGAGCACCCCTCCCTCCCACTGGCCTCCCATCCCTGCTGGGTTCGGTGCAGCAGGAAGGGCCCTGGGGCCGCGTGGGCTCTGGGCGGCTGCAGGGGGTGAGGGTCCTGCACCGGCGCGGCTCGGGCCTCGGCGCATTCAAGCTCCCGCACGCGGGTGGCGAGTTAACGTTCCGGGGGCCGCGGAGAAGACACGGCCTCGCCCGCTGGTCGGGAGGGTGGCCTGGGATGGGCTGCGCCCCTGTCCTGCCCCTGCCCCTGCTGGAGGGTCTTCTTTGCCTCTCACGGCCTCTGAGCTGCTGTGTTAGCTGGGGACGGCTCTGAGGTGAAGGTTCCAGGACAAGTAGTTTGTTCACGAGGAGCAAGTACCACTGCAGGGGGAGTGGGGCAAGGCACGGGCAGGGAGGACATCGGGAGAGGGGCACGTCCCCAGCTGCCATCAAGGGGGGTGAAGGCTAATCCAGCGGGGAAGCTCCCCGGAGTCTGCACCCGGGGATCCTGGGAAGTGGTAAAGCCCTGGCGCGTCTGCCCAGCTCCGTGGGTGAGTCGGTGCTGCGGGCACAGAACAACTAGCATCTCGGTGCGGCCAGCGGGGGGTCCAGGTGGTCCTGGGTGTCCTCACCTGTGGGCGTCTGTGCCGAGCGGGCACCGCCATGTGGGGGGTCCACCTCTGCCCTGCTCCGGGCTCTGCCCAGTGTCCACCCTCTTCAGTCCTCCATCCTCCGTCCTCTCCCCGCGCACCCCTCCCAGCGCCCTCCAGTCCCATGGGCCTCAGGCGGGCAGAGTGCAATCGGGAGGCCACCGCCTGTGGCTCATGCCCACGTGCCCCTGCCCGGCCTTAGTACAAGCTCCTTGCAAGCTCCCGGCCCCCAGCACACAGGTCACAAGCACACACAGGACACACACGCACAGAAGTCCTACCCAGGCACACAGGTCACACACATGCACACAGAGGCCACACACGCAGGTCTCGTTCACGTGCACACACAGGTGCACTCAACTCTTTGAAATTCCAGGAAACCCCCTCCTGTCAGATCTTGCAAGGTGAAATTTCAAAGTATACCTGCTTCCTTAAGACGCTGCAAGACGGGCAGGACCAGGCTTTTATGTAAGATTTGGTTCCCACTTCCAGCAGAATTATGAGGCCATTAAATTGGCTTATAGGGTATTATTTCTGTATTTCCAACCCTGACCAGGACTGATGGGTGGATATATACCTTAAATGAAAAATAATTAAAGAGATAATTGAACTGTTTTAAAATCTTAACCTGAATTTGAACTCAATCATTTTTAGTTGAAAATCGCAGGCAGACTCGGTGGGGCCGAGGCTCTCCTCGTGCTCCTCGTGTGAGATTCTGCTCAGGCAGTTCCGTCCGCTCATGTCAGCAATCTCTCTCCTCTAAGTAGCAGATTAGTAACCAGAGGTTGGGGGCCGCCGTCCGCGGCGCGGCGGAAGGTGAGGAGCTCAGGCTGCTTAGCGCGCAGGCAGCCACGCTGGTCGCTGTTCGAAACCGCCCTCGGGTCGCTGCTGCTGCAGGAGCTGTAAGTGCGTGTGGGATTCAAGAAGGGAGGGAGGGGGGAAGAGACGGATTGGGGCAAGGAAATGAATCCGGCACCCGGATCCCCCTCCGAGATCTGGTTATACTCCAGGGTATATCCTTTGAGATAGGATGCCGATGGGGGGCTGCCGTGTGCTCACGCGTGCTTGTGTACGGGTGCACGCGTGCGCGGGTGAGCAATCGCACTTCTGCGCAGTGATGTGGGCACAGAAACAAGGAGGCGAGGGGGGCAGGGGGCAAGAGTAGGTACGGGGACCCCACATGAAGGAAGGAGGGGCTGTGCAGGGCACCCCCCGCAGGACCCAGGCTGCACGCCTGCCAAGCTCTGAGCACGGGGGTCGTGGTCCGGGTCACAGGGAGGAGCCTGGACGGGGAGCTGGGGGTGTCTGGGAGAGTCTGACTCAGCCCCGGGGGCCGCTGGACAGCCGCTGCCTGGGGACACTCATCACCCCCGGAGGACGCGAGCGATCCGTGCTCTGTGCCTTCAAGATTAAGGTCAGACGCCCCTGCACCGTGACGTGTCCTGAGGGCCAGCGCAGCTCCTGTGACGAGCCTTGGTGGCTCTGAACGCCTAAGGAAGGGCTGGCACCGCCGTAGATCCGCCTTAAGCTGGGTTCACAAAGACAAACGAGGGACAACCATCCCAAACCGTGAGCAACGACCCCAAGGTGGCGAAGCTGGTCCGTCCCTGCTGATTCCAGATGACACAGACCGTGAGCCCCGGGCTCGGGATGGGACGGTGCCGATTGCTGGTCTGTTTCTCCCTTTGATGACGTAGGATTTCTGGCGTGCCCACCCTGGCCTGCTCCGTGGCAATGGGGCATCCGGCAGGGCCACCCCCCCAACCCCAGAGAGGCCAGCGGACACAGGCCTGGAGCAGCTAACGCACCCATCCGGGTTAGGAAAAGACTGTGATGTGTCATGATGCAGGGAACATGGCTCTGGGAAGGGCTGGGGACACCCAGCTCAGCTCGGGGCCCTCGGAGGCCTCCCTGGCCCGGCCCCCATGAAGCTGAGGATTACCAGGACTCGGCCACGCTCTGCTGCATCGGGGTGCGGGAGCGCGGGAGATGGACGGGGAAGCGCCAAAGCATCGAAACGCAAACAGCTCATCGGTGAAGGGGCCCTCGGGGAGGGGAAGGGGCTGGGGTCTAGGTGCCCGGGGCCCTCCACCGCCTGCTGGCCAGTCCCTCCGCTTCAGCTCTTCCCAGCTGTCGCAGCCCGTGTTCCAGAAATCAGAACCCACGGGCACGCTGCTGAGGGTGCTGCTCTGGGGAACAGGGTGAGGACCGAGAGGAGAGAGGCAGGGAAAGAGGGAGAGCTGTGTGGGGTGTCATCCGGCTGACTCCTGGGTGACCTCTCGCTCCTCCCCTTGTCGCCCCTGATGCTGCCGACAATGCCGTGAGCACTTCCTTCTGGGGGGGGAGGCAGCACAGGGAGATGGCCCATCAGTCACGTCCGTGCCCCGTGCGTGTCAGTGGCCCCACGCTCTGGGTCCTGGGGCATCTCACATCTGGCCCCGACCAGCAGGCTGCGGAGGTCGGCGGCACAGGTGGGCGACCGTTGGGATGCAGATGAAGCCCCTGGAGTGGCCCTTGACGCCAGGGATAGGACAGACGGCAGGCAAGGACAGACAGCAGGCCAGCCTGAGGGGGTGTGGGGAGGAGTGTAAGAGGGCCTCATGCACCCCCCAGTGGTCGAGTTTCCATAAACAACCAAAAGGAGGGTGGTAACCACGTGAGGCAGCCGGTGTCACCCTTCCTGTGGTCCTGCAGCTGCCAGCGTGGCCTCTCCCGGCCCTCCCCTCCCCCCTCCCTCCCCCAGCCCTCCTCCGGCCTCCCTCCTGGCTCTCCTCCCCACCCCAACCCCCAACCCGCTGCAGCCCGTGGGCATCGGTTCTGCAGTTGGAATCACAGCTGCTTGTGCTCTGGCCTTGAACTCGAGCTTCCACGGCTCAACCCTTGTCGTGCACCCTTGTCGTGGGGGCCCTCATCCTGCAGGTGTATGATCCACACCCCCTTCCCCGAGGGGCCTCCCTGGCAACCGGGCCGAGCCAGCCCGCCTCGCTTCTCGTCATCCTGGAGGTTCCCATGTGCAGGTCTGGGTGGGCCTGACACCCTGTACCCGCTGCCCGTCTCGCCCCTGCCGTCCGGCAACGTATCTGCTCTGTGCAAATTTTTAATTAGAGAAAATGCATTTTAAGAATCATTTTCTTTAAAAAAAGAATCATTTTGTTTGCCTTGATGCAAGGATGTTTTATTGGTTCTTGGTTGGCTCTAAATGATTATGATCAGCAGACGTCGCGCACTGCGAATCAGAGGGTCTCGTAAATTCGTACGAGTCCGTGACCAACAGAGCCTAGAAGTAAGCAGAGCGCGGCCACCCAGGCCGGCGACCTGGCACCCTGACCCAGGGCCACATTTCCGGCTCCTCGGGCTTCATGGCTGGAAGTCTGAAGAAATGGGCCCCACCTGCACTCCCATCCCGGAGTGGGAGAAGCAGAAGCAATGGTTTTCTTGCAAACAGATTTCTGGCTCCTGTAAAGAAGTAGGAAAGTGGGGAAGACCCTTCTTTGAACCCATCGAGATCGTCCGGGTTTTGAGAGCTTTACACACAAAGCAACAACAGCCTCATCCTATTATCTTTTGGGCCACAGACTATTCATTCCAGAGAGTGGTCGTCAGTAAGTGAGGGAAGTCGTGGACCTGGACGGTTTTTCGTGTGGACGCTGGCAGCTCAGAAACAGATGGCTGCTCGGTGTGAGGCCTCCTGGCACCACTGGTTCTGGCGTCACTAAGGGCAATGATGGCATTTGACTCGGGCCCCAGGGAGCAAATCACCCTTAGACGGGATGCTGAGGGCTCTGGGGTGCCCGGCGGCCCACGGCCACCTGCAGGGCTACAGGCAGGGGTGGTCTTCCCTTAGGTCCCCTCCAGGCCCAAGGCCACCAGCTACCCACTGAACCCTCTGCACTCTCCTCCTGCCCCACCCGGTCCCCTGTGCCCCAGGCCTGCACCCTGTGATTCTGCAGCTGCGACCCTCTTCCCCCCGTGAAGTCCTGCTCCTAGGCCCAACCAGCGGCTGGTCGTAGCGTGTGGAGGGTGGGAACTGGGGCTCCTCGCTTCCTGGCTCATGCTGCCATTGGGTTGCTCCTTTTGACCCTCTGTGTCCCGTGTGCAGGGCCCAGGAAAGCACTGGTGTCCTCGAGGGACATGTGGCTCCGTGCTCATCGGGACGGAAGCACGTGAGACATCTGCGATTAAGCCTGCTCCGTTGGAGTCTGAGCACGATGGCACTTACCAGCTTTGTGACCTGAGATCTGCAGCCTCAGGGGCTCTGCAAAGAGGGGATTTGCCCCGGGACCCCAGGGCTGGGGCGGGAGACACGTAGGACAAACCTCCGTCCACGTGAGCTCAGGGATTAACCCCTTTCGTGACACCCTCCCCAGAGGCGCCCCTGGGCATGCTCCGGTGTCCCGAGTTCTTCAGACCTTACTCGGACGGCACCCGCTGGACCCCACTTAGAAAGACCTACTTAGACGGTTGGTAGGGGTGAGCGTTCTTCAGACTGACGGTTGGGACACGGACCATCCCGCTGCTCTCAGTGCAGGGCTCTACGGCCTGCCTGGGAAGGCTTGATGACACCGGAGAACGATGCCCCGGGCGTCCACAGAGGTAGCCCAACCACGTCGTCCTTTGGGCGCAAATAACGAATTTCCGCAGAGGAAAGAAGGCTCTGCCTTCATATTGCGTTTTACCAACCACCTTCCTTCTAGCGACGCCGTCCCCAAGGCTCCCCAGGGCCCAGAGGAAGACTCAGCTACAACCTGGTCATTCCCGCTCGGTCCCCGGGACCCCTTCGGAGCCCACTTTTACCCTCATGTTGTGCTCAGGACCACGAAACGCTTGTGCAGGGGTGGGAACGAGGAGCTGTTTAACTAAATGGCTTGGAAGTTTCGCACGTATTACTTTCGAGCCGTGCTCGGAGCCAAGGCCAAATTGCTCTTCCCAGACATATTCATTAAACGATGAATGATAAATCTCAATGAGTCCAGGTTGGGTCGGACGGCGGGTCCTAATACTTGCGCCACCCTCGTAAGCAATCAGTATGTGCCCTCACCCTAAATAGCGAGCAGACAAACCAAATCTTGGATACGGTGGGACGCGAGGCCAAGCCTGGGGGTCTTTGCTATTTTCCTCGGTGACCGTGTTTGCTTCCCGTTGCCCAGCTCCTATTTTATGAATCCGTAAAAGCTTATTGGATATGACTTGGGGGTTTGCAGGAAACTAATTGAGATAATGTTTTATGTAATGACAACATTTCGGGAAAGCAGAAACGATAAAGGATCACGGACAAGAGGCCACGTCTCCCAACTTCTCCCTGCATCCGGGTCTCCTAATTTTAAATTGTTAATCAAAGCGCCGACTCATTGCTTGTGGGGAGGTAGAATAAATCTTTATATCCCTAAAGCTTTTTAAATTATTCACTGTGCTCACTACTTTGCTTCTGAAGGCAGATTATCCCTCTTAATTGGAAATCTTCTATTATTTGCGTCTGAAATGTTTGTAAGACCAAGTTGGGGCTCAGCCACTACTGAGAGCCTGCTGCCAGGGAACACGATAACGGAGCAGGGTGTGCGTGAGCCCTTCATCGCCAGGCACATTGACCCCCTCGTTCTCATCGGTCGCGCCCACACCCGCTGCTCAAGCGCCCAGCATCCACCTGTCACGTGTTTCAGAGTCTCAGCCTCTCCCGCTCGCGCAACAACGGCTGTTCCTTCGGTCACGTCATCACCCGGAGGCCGTCCCGCATCCCCCGAGGAGCGTGGCCGGGGCCCCAGGGTGCAAGAGGCCAGCACTGCTGGCTCCAGGATGCCCTTGGCTTGGGGACGGGTCCTGTGCTCGGCGAGAGCAGCACGCCAGCCCCCGGGAGGGCTTTGTGTCCAGGAGCTCGGAGACGACTCTGGGTGGCAGTTGTGCTCTACAGCTGCTACAGCCGCCCAGCGTCCTGGCGGGGCGCCCGGCCCCTTGCAGCGACTCAGGAGTCACCCGACCCACTCCCAGGCACTGGGGACAGTCTTCCAGGGAACACATATGGGTCCAGGGTGACAAGTCAGATGGGGGAGACGCGGGGTGGCCCTGCCTCGGTGGCCTCGTCTGCAGCGGGGGCGCCTCGGGCTGTCGGGATGGTGCCAGGGCTCAGCGCCGTCCCCGCAGGTGCTCAGGTAACCTTCAAAAGGACCCTTGTGTTTGCTCTTCTTCTTCTTCTTCTTTTAAAAGTCTGTGTAGTGCCAGCGTCGCAGGCCGGGCAGCTTTCTCGAAAGCGGCGATTCTCCGTCTACTCCCTTCCCGTGAAGGTTAGTGAGGAACTTGCACCGCAGGGTGGGAAGAAGGGGAGTCTGCCCAGTGAGTCCCTGTGAAGCCTTCTGGGCCGCGACGAGGTGCAGGTCCCCCGTGGTCCGGTGCCTGCGGGGTCCCCGCCCCTCGTGTCCGGAGCCCACGCCCCCGGGCTGTCCACTGTCAGCCCCACGAGGAGGGCTTCCCGCTTCCAGACGCGAGGCCGGCTGCGCAGGCAAGCACTTGAGGGACCTGTGCACCCGGGACGGCTGGCCTGGCTCTGCCCGGGCGTGGGCCTGGGCTGGCGTCGTGCGTGGCCTCCCCGCCCTGCAAGCAGAGGCCGACAACGGACGGGACAGCGGAGGGCCTCCCCGTGGAGCGGCTCCGTGGACCCGCCTGGCCACAGCGCACAAGCCGTCCTGGAGTTTAGCACAAGGAGAAGGGGCACTTCCGGGAGACGTGGCGTTGCCCCTTGAATCAGACGGGAAGAATGACTCCCTCCTGAGTCGTGAGGGCCACCGAGCTCAGCTCTAAATTTAATATTCAAATGTAGTAACCATGGAGACCTACTTTGATATAATTATCTCATTCTTTCCCCATTCTGCAATCGCCTTATTTAAAAAATTATATATATGATTACATATCACACACACACACACACACACACACACAACATATTTTTCTCCTGCAAAAGCTCTATCTACTTACCTAACTCTCATGCCCTACAACTCATGAAGTTAAAATGTACAATTCAGTGGCTTTCACTACCTCCCGGTTGTGTGCACACTCACCACCGTCAATTTTAGAGCATTTTCTTTACTCCGAAGAGAGCCCCCTCCCCTCTGGGGTGCCCCGGCCCCCGGCCCCAGGGAACCCCAGGTCTGCTTCCTGCCTCCGCAGCCCGCCTGGTGCATCACAGAGTCGGGGCCCCCCGGCGCTGGTGAGGCTCGCCCGAGGCAGCAGCGCCCGTGCCTCCTCCTTTTCCACATCTGGCCGTGCAAGGTCAGAACATCTGGGCCGCTTCCAGGAGGGAAGGCGGGTCGGCGGTGTCCGGGCTGAGTGTCCCGGGCTGTCCCGCGAGCCCCGCCGCCCGCCCTGCCCGTGCTCCTGGGGCCGGGCTGAGGGCTCAGCCAGGGGCGGCCTGTGCTCCGGCTTGTCGTGGGCTCAGGCCAAGGAGGGAAGGTCCCGTTCGCTGGCCTCACGACGCAAAACGCGCTCCTCTCTCCGTGTCTGTGTCTCCGAGTCTTCCTCTATCTCCTCCCGTCTCTGTCTCTCTCTTTGCATCTCTGTGTGTCTGTGATTCTGTGTCTCTGTCTCTCTGTGTATCTGTTTCTCTGTGTGTATCTATGTCTCTGTCTCTCTGTCCTTCTGTCTCTGTGTCTCTCTATCTCTGTGTCTCTATATCTCTGCATGTCTATGTCTCTGCATATCTACATCTCTGTGTCTCTATCTTGCCCTGCGTGTGTCTGTCTCCGTGTGTCTGTCTCTGTATCTCTGTCTCTGCATCCCTGTCTCTGTGTCCCCATCTTTGTGTCTCCATCTCCATGTCCCTGTCTCCGTGTCCCCATCACCATGTGTCTGTCTCTGTGTCCCTGTCTCCATGTCTCTGTCTCTGTGTCCTTGTCTCCATGTCCCCATCTCCGTGTCCCCGTCTTGCCCTCCATGAGGAAGCACATGGCAGGACCGTGTGGCTGCCTCCCCGTCCCACCCCCGTGCAGCCCGCCCAGAGCCCGCCGACCCCTGTCCACGGTGCGTCCCAGGACTCACCACCTTGTCCTCGCGGTCGGCTCTCTGCGATCGTGCCTGTCCCTCGTCACCTTCCCCACAGTTCACAAGGCACATCTGTGGATGAACCCCGTGTCCACGGAGCTGGCTCGTCATCCGTCCCCCTCACACGTGGGGCTGCGCATCTTCACCCAAACGCCAGGACCGTGGGGCGAGCGTGTGGCTCCCGAGCACCCCGCGACAAAGCCTCGCTGCCCCTCGTGCCCTGTTAGCTTCCTCACAGAGCCCACGTCCTGGTTCCGAAATGGCCAGAATCATTCTGAACCTATTTGACCTACTTGTGTGTCTGCGCCACGGATCTTCAAACACCAGGTCTCACGACGGTTGGAGCATTGTCCCCGCGTGGTCGGACGTGGCGAGATCACGAGCTCGTGTGCAGGACGAACAATCAGATTCCACGCGAGCCCCGTTTCTGAGGAGCGCTCATCGCGAGGTTGTGATGGGGCCAGACACCGGGGACCCGGGGCCCAGGATGAAGCACCAGCGCCCACGGAGCAGGGGAGGGAGGAGGAGCCGCGTCCACGGCTAGTGAACCACGGGGTGCCCGGGGGCCGGTCCCGACCTCAGAGCCTCGTCAAGGCGGACGAAACCCAGACTGGCTGCTGGGAACAACCCAGAATAGGCTTCCTCCTGCATTTCTCAGAGACTCGAGGGGACCCCCGTCCTGCCGCATGCGCGTCCTTACGAGTTACTCTAGCCTCACCCACTTAGATCGAATCCGTTGGAAACATTTCCTCTTACGTAAAATCAGCGACACGCGTGTTCCTCCGTCTCTCCCTCGCCAGTGCTCGCTGTCGGCGTCACCAGGCTTCACGTCTAAGGCACAGGCTTCGCGTCTCAGGAGCAGAGGCTACGGGAGCTGTAGAGAGCCTTGCCGGGGCCAGGCCGACCTGAAAGGTCTGTCCCCTCCGTCCCCGGGGGCCGAATGCTTGGCTTCTGCCCAGAGTGACCGCTGGGCCCCCGACCGGGGTCCGCAGCTTGGCGTGCACTGGGGTCCTCTGTGGTCCTGTCCTCGGGGGTGACACCTCAGAGCCGCAGGGAGATGTGTTCCTACATCTGGGCTTTGCTGCGGGGAGCAGGTGTGTGACCATGCAGCCCAGACCTGGGGTCCCCGTGTCCGGAAATGGTCCGTCCCCAGGCAGCTCGTGGCCTGCAGGATGCCAGTGACGAATCTTGAGGCCACAGTCACTGAGCTGTTAGTGGAAGGGGGTAGCTTGTCGCCGGCCGTGCCAGGAGGGGCATCCATCAGCGGGAGGCGGTTGTGGGACCAGACAGCTGCTCTGTCCCTTAAACGATGTAGATCAACGGCAAACGGCTCATCATCACGTGGAATCTGAGAACCATGCAAATGAGCCTGCCCTGACCAGGGAGGATGACAGCGCCTTTGTCATCATCCCAGGTTACAGGCGGAAACACCCTCCCAGAACTGTGACATTTCAGCAGGGCCGCGGGGCCAGCGCTGGGCGGGCTGTCAGGTTGTTGGCACGTGGCATCCCTGCCCCGAGATCAAGAGGAGAAGGCGACGTGGCCGTGGCTGCTCAGCTAAGGGAGCTGCACTGATCTGAGAAGCTTCTAAGACTCGTGAAGACGTTCCTCTTCCTCCGTGGCCCCGGTGGGTGTGGGCTGTCCAGAGCCGGTTTCTGCCCCAGCCTCCCTTGGGGTGACGCTCGTGCCCGCTCCCCCTGGACTTCCCTCCCGACGTCGCACACGCACCAGCAGTCAGTCCCCAGTGGGTCTCCGCACCCAGGCTTCCAAACCTTCACGACTTGGGCCCTGACACCCAGTGGACGCGCCTCTGGCCGGCCTGGCCGGTCTGTCCATCTGGTCATGAGGTCAGCACTGGGCGGCTGCCCGGACAGACGTGGCCTTCGTGGGGCCCGTGCATCAGGGAGCCATAAAAAGTGCATTTAAAAATAGTAAACCCTGAGAGACCCCTAACTCTGGGAGACAAGCAAAGGGTTGGGAAAGGGTGGGGGTGGGGAGATGGGGGTCACTGGGTGACGGGCCCGAGGAGGGTGCGTGATGGGAGGAGCACTGGGCGTGATCCTATAGGTTGGCAAATTGAATTTAAGTTGAAAACAAAAAACCAAAAAACCCCGCATATTCTGGGTCTGGACTGAACCGGCAATTTGAAGAGAAGAAGAGGAATTCTCTCTACTGTGATGTTTGAGGGACAGTCACGTGACCGTCACCTGCACTGGTGAATTGGAAGCATAAGTATTTTTTCTATTGTTCCGACTTCTGATCCAGTTGTGCCAAGAACTGTCTGCGACATTTCTCGTCATTCCACTGTTCTATTCGGAAGAACATAAGTAGGAAAATGAATGAAATCCCTTAACTCTTGTTGCAGCAAATAATTTTTGCCTAAGACTGTTCTAATAAAAAAATCCTTTGTTCTATGTTGCAAAAATAAAATAAAATTAAATTAAAATGCTAAACAAAGTCCTGAGAACCACAATGTCTGAGTTTCTGATTTTTCAGAGCAAAAGTAGCTGTGCCAGCGGCTCCAAGGGAGAGACGTGTTTGTGTCCACACCCAGCAGCATCGAATCGCATTAGAGAAAGACCCTAGAGACGTTTACAGGGCTCATTAGGTTATTATGCTGTTCTTCTGACCTCATTTCGCTCCTCGCTTACCTTTTTTTTTTAATACCTTAACTTCAAGAAAAGGTGAAAACCAGCAGCGGCCACGGCGCCCCGATCCCTCCCGCGCAGCCCTGGCTCTGGTCGTGGAGGCAGCATCCGGGGAGGGCGGCGGCAGGTGGAAACTGAGGCAGAGCAGCTGCCGGCTGGGCCACGCGGCTCTCGAGAGGGACGGAGGACAGCAACCCCTCACGCGCTTCTCAGGTCAGAAGTCGCGGAACCGCGGACGGAGTCAGCGTCACTACGGGGCGTGCGGGGCATGAACCAGAGCCTCAACGTGCGTGTCGTGGTCGCCGTGCTGGGAGAGGCGGCAAGGCCTCTGTCCAGGGTGCAGGGGCGCCGAAGTCAAACATTCAGGAAAGGGATACTGACCCCCCCACCCCCCAAAAAACCCACCCACCCCCCAAAAAATTCTGGGAGCCAAAGACTTTCTCTTTTCATCTGCCCTGATTTGGGGCAGAGGGTTCGGGAACAGGAAGAGGGTCACTGGGTGGGGGATCCTGCTCCCACCCACCCGATGCCAGAGCCTGGGGGGCCAGCCCCTTCCTCCCCGGGGCCACCCGGCGACGTTCGTTGTCTCTGGACATGACCCCGGCACGGCTGCCAGGGCTCATCTGCATACACCTGTGCACGCCGAGCAGCGGGTGCCCTCACCCACCTGGACCTCCAGCATCGCTCTCCCGCTGCTGAGCACCGTCCCCGGGCACCGGTCAAGGATGGGAGAGTCTGGGGAGCCTGGGAGCCTGAGTTCACCCCCTCAGTGGGGCACTTCGCAGAGATGCTTCTGGCTCCTGTAAACCGCCGGCAGCAGAGGACAGGGCGCGGCGGGGGGGGGGGGGGGGGGGGGGGCAGGGATCAGAAGCAGCCGGAAGGCTCATGAACAGGAAATGACCCTTGGACAGGGTCACATTCCCGGCCTTCGGGGGCCACTGTCCTGTGAGCGGCCGAGAGAAAGAAAGTACAAACACTGAAATGGGGCCCGTGGCCTTGCTCCTCCTCTTCCCAGGCTCCACGCCCGGCCCCTGGCCCTCCCGACCTCCGGCCCCACGGCGGCTGGGAAGCTCGGAGGGTGGAGGGTGGACAGAGCTAGTGGGCGCAGGTGCACAGGGGGCCACGGTTTGCGAACTTATCAGCAAGGGCTGCATTTGTTCTACTAAATGTGTGATTTGTTGTAATCGGTGTCACTCGGCTGTCGCTGCTGAACTGTTGGCCAAACACAAAAAACAACAACAAAAACCCCACAAAAAAAAACAAAAAGCATTTTTTTTGGTAAATGCTCATCAAGCATCTTCTTGACAAATTTTTAGCGGTCGGGGTGGACGTTAGATGATAAGAAATGGTATTTATTAAGAACAGTCATTGTTAATCACCCCGTTAAACATGGGCCTTTACCCCCTCCCTGGAGCCAGCGGGACCAGCGAGGCGTTAGCGGAGCGTTCCCGCTGGCCGAGGCTGGGCCGCGCTGGGCCGCGCGGTTCCCGGTTTATAATTGCACTTGAAAGACAACCTCTTTTTTTCCCTTCACGCTCGAGCCATTTATCGGATCAGATGAGCAGGATGTGTGACAAGCAGCGTTTAAATGAAGTACGATCCTATGATTTATTTAGGTCACGGCGCAGTTAATAATTAATGAGGCCGGGCTCTGCCGATTTGAAGAGAAGTTCTGAAGGACTCAGTCACTTTGCTCCAGACACTTGCTATTCCAGGCAGTGTCGGGGACCGAGCGTCTCTCGGGAGCTCTCCCCTCCAGGGCGCCGGCCACGGGAGGCTGGGGACGGCACGGCACGGTGGGCGAGGAGCCTGTATTGAGGCCCCCCCCCATGCACACATGGTGAGGACGGGGCCAGCGGCTCCTGTGACCACAAACACCCACCAGCACATCACCCTACGCGGGAAACACGGCGTGGCCGGCTCTCCGGGGGAGGGTCTTACCTTGCACGGTGTCTCCGCAAGCAGGTTCAGAGATGGACCTGGGAATAGCACGCCCTTCCGTGGAAAAGCCCAGACCCCGGATCCAGACAGACCCAAATTCCCATCCCAGCCCCTCTGGTCAGCAGCCGTGGGACGTTGGACGGGCTGCCTGGCCTCTCGGACGCCCACTTGTACGACGAGCATCGCACAAAACGCCACAGGCTCGCTCCGTGTACTGTTTCCTCCAAGATTCACTCCCTTGGACCTCCCCGGGCCCCACGGGGTCGGCGCTCTTGTCTCCCCCTTGTCATAGAGGAGGAAACTGAGGCACAGGGCCGTTGAGCGGCTGGGGAAGGTGATGCAACCGCACTACTTGTTCCCAACACCGTTGAGGCTCCCTGGTGATTGGTTTCGAGCACCAGGAACTGAGCAGGGAACGAGATACACGTGCATCCGTCCCGTCTCCAATGACCCCGTAGTTCTGGGACCTGCGTCGGTGATTCATGGGAGGCCCGGGAAGGGATCGGAGCGGCCGAGGCTCGGGGATGCATGCCTGTCCCCGGGAGCTGGGGTCCGTCCGCCGCTGGATTGCCGGGCGAGTGTCCCTTCCCCGTGCCCCCTACAGCCGCAGCCTCGGGGCAGGAAACTCCACTCCAGTTGAGATGTGAAATTTCTGTGAATTTATTGTGAAATTTCCATTATTGATGAAGCCTTTTGCAAAGTTGTGCCAGGTGCTAGGTGACACCTAATACGGTGTGTATTTTGGGGCCTTGGGCACTGTCTCTGGAGGAAGAGCTACAGAAGGAAGAGCGAGGGCCCACAGGGTCCCCAGGGGCCCACAGGGACGTGTGTCTTGGGGACACTGGGTGGGCTTCTCCTACGGGACCCAGCAGCCCTGTGGCTCCAGAACGTGCCGGCATCCGTGGCCGAACAGGCACGGTGACTCCTTCCCCCAGGCTGTCACCTGCTGCTCCCGGGAGGAAACGGGGTGTTGAGGGCCGTCGGCATGGAGGCAACGAAGCTGCACGTCTGGAGGGGTCAGGGGTCTGCGGCCCAGACGTGAGGGGAGGAACACGTCCGGTGTCCCCGTGGGCTCAGACTGTGCCTCCTCACTCCCACCTCCTGGCTGCGCAGCCCGGAGGTGACACAACCGCCGATGGGGCCTGCACACCCGGCGCCTCTCCAGACCCTCCCCGGCCGACGCGATCGGCACTGCCTTAACTTCCACGAGAAGTCCCCGTAATTCCGGGTGAAGGGACAGCGTTGGGACCGGCGTCGGGGAGGAAGGTCCTCAGGCCACCTTTCTGGCCACCACGCCCTTGTGTGGTTTCGTGTCACTCCGTGTACACTTGAGGACGAGGATTAATCCGACGATAGCCGGGCTGCCACCCGCGAACCCAGGTGATTAGGGGCTTACCTCCTCCAGCTGCCCCTGCAGGTGTCGGTGTCTGGACGCGGAGGCGCCCAGGGCGGCGGCAGGACGAGGTGACTTGCGATCCTGTGTCGTGCACCAAGTAATGATGAAGCAGGACGGGCCATGGCGGGGTGGGGGGCGGCCGCGGACATCATCACGGGACTTCACGTCGCTGGCTCGCAGGACGGACCTCCTATCTCTGCCCGGCAGGCTCGTCCATCTCCCTTCGCCCCCTGACACCCACAGGGCCTCTTGGAGGAGCCAGTCCTCGGCCCAAACGGCCTCCTGCAGGGGTGGGATCCCCGGGGACACGGGCCTTCGTCCCACGTGGCCTCTTGAGCACGTGCCCCTTCCCTGACCGGTGGTGTTTGTGAATCTTCACACTTTCAGAACTTCTAAGATGCGCCCTGTCATTTCCTGCTGCAGGAAACCCCTGCCTGGGCTCCAGCCCCCGCCCCCCGCCGACCCCAGGACCTTAGGACGGAGCCGCTGACAGCGTGTGTTTGGGGAGGAGGCCTGCGGGATGCGCCCCGGGACCTGGCTGAAGGCCTGCACTCAGCCGGCGAGCCCGCGGACGCCTGTGCCCCGGCTTGCAGGGTGTCACCCTGCTGACCGGCTCCACACCCAGGCCGAGGGGACCTTCGATGCCTTTGCTTCCTTCCATCGTGGGCAGAGATGCCTGGACGATGTGCGGCGCTCCCTGAGGACGTGACGGCACAACCAGCTCCCACTGTCCTTGCTCAGCCCCTCCAGGCCCCTTCCATCCCCGAGCACGAGGCCGGCGCACGGCCTCCCCGCTGCATCCCAGGTGGGAGCCGGGGGCCGCTCACGGCAGCTGCCCTGGGGTGTCAGGCACAGCCCCGGTGGGGGAGCATGTGGAAGCTTCTGGGGTGAAATAGCCGAGCTGCTGGGCTCCAGCCTCAGCCATATGGCGCTTGGACCCTGGGGCGTCTCAGGATGGACGGTCCCCGTGCTCTGGATGGGACCACTGAAGCCCCGGGGACAGAGGGGACGCCCTGTTCGCTGGTGGAAGGTTTTCCGCATCTGTGCTCCGTCCCCGCCCCCCCAGGCACGCGTCCCTGCTGGTCTCATCATCCCGTCACCCGCAGGCTCAGCCGGCGACCACGCTGTTCCGAGCCCTAAGGTGTCCTTTCCGGAGTGGACAGCCTGTGGCCTGGCATCGTGATCTCTGACACCACTGCCACACTGGCCAGCTGGACCTCCGGGCGTCCCTGTGCGCATGGAGCTTTCTCTGCCGCTGGTGCTCGTGTCCCAGGACACCACCGGCCACTTGATCTGCTCACAGGGCGCTGCCGTCTGCCATTCCTGTGACCCTCACCTGTACCCGCACGCCGTGGGCAGGCTGGCCCGGGTCTGGGCACCACGACGGTCTGCGTCGCTGCCTCGGCTTCTCCAGTCCCCCGCGGAGGACGCGGACCTCCTGAGGGGCCTCTTCCCGGGTCTCCCGGGAGAGCAGACCTCCAGGCTTCTTAGGTCTTAAGCTTGGGTCTAACCCAACGTCACTCCCTCGGCATCTTGTTGGTCGAGATCAAATCTCAGAGCGAGCCCGGCCCCCAAAGTGGTGGACACGGGGAGAGCTCGGTCCACGGGCCATACGGGTCGGGACCGTCCGCCGACGCACTGGCTCGTGCTGTTCCGGCTTGCAGGGGTGGCCTGGAGCCCAGCCCGACACGCTCGCACCTGCACGTCCTCCCGAAAGCCCTCCTGGGCCTCCCTCAGGTGCGCGCTCCCCTGTTCTGGGTCCCCGGCCGCCACGAGTGTGCCTATGGGGGTCACGGGGCATCCCCAGAGTCAGGCAGCGCTACCTGGGGGCGTCCCCCCACCTCAAGCCTGTATGTTGGTTCACCTCCGCACACGGAGGGGGCTGAGCACTCGATGCACGCCGTTCACTCCCCCCCGAGCGCTCCCGGGGACAGACCCTCACGCCAAGCGCCGTGTCCAGGCATGGGGGCGCCCACAGACCCCTGTCCTCTGGGGCTGACGTGCGCTAGCTGTCGCTGGTGCTCCCGGGCATGGGCCTGGGCCGTGCCACGCTCGCCTGCACCTCCCCTGGGTCTTCCCCACCTCTACCACCGGGCTGTGCACGAAGGCACCACCTCTGGATGAAGCGCCCTAGGTCCGCCGGGCCGAGGGGCAGCTGGGGCTGTGGATCTGATCCTTCCACGCGGCAGGACCCTGCGGGCTGTCAGAGCCCCGATCCGGGTTCTGTGCAGGGTGTGACAGCGCCGGGGGCGGGGGGGGGGTGGTCCCCGCCTGAGGGAGGGTGAGGACGACCGCCCTGGTCACCGCTCTGCGGAGTCCCGCCCGCCGGCCTTTGGTGAGCGGCTCAAACCTGCCCGTTTGCTTGTGAAATGGTGCCGAGCCCACGAGATCCTAACAAATCCCCGAGGGCAGAACGCGGAGTGCACGGTGGGCCCCGTCGATCCCCGCCTCGGTACACGGGGCCCGCTAGCACCGCCCGCGTCCCACCGTCCTCCGTGACAGGGAGCACGCAGGCCACGGCATCCTGCCCGTTAGTTTCCCGACGTGATCAGGACACGAGCCAACAGTCCCGTAAGCTCCGGGGGCCCGGCTGACGGGCGCAGCACCTCACCTCAGGGACACGGGGAGCACTGACAGCCGAGGCCCTGGACGCTCCTCCCCAGGGCCGCTGCACTGGGGTTCTGAGGGCGCCCACCCCTGGCTCCCCTGGGGCAGAGGACGCAGCCCTGACACTGGTCTGTTCAGCACTAGTAGGAAAGTCACCGCTCCCCTTGTCTGAGCAAATGTGATCGTCACTTGAGTTTTACCAACCCTCACTGTCCCGGGGTGTCAGGCCCCCACTGACCCTCACTGTCCCGGGGTGTCAGGTCCCTGCTGACCCTCACCGCACTAGGGTGTCAGGTCCCTGTTGACCCTCAATGTCCCGGGGTGTCAGGCCCCCACTACCCTCAGCGTCCCGGGGTGTCAGGTCCCCACTGACCCTCACTGTCCTGGGGTGTCAAGTCCCTTCTGACCCTCACTGTCCTGGGGTGTCAGGCCCCTGCTGACCCCTGCTGTCCTGGGGTGTCAGGTCCCTCCTGACCCTCACCGTCCTGGGGTGTCAGGTCCCCGCTGACCCTCACCATCCTGGGGTGTCAGGCCCCTGCTGACCCTCGCTGTCCTGGGGTGTCAGGTCCCCCCTGACCCTCACCATCCCAGGGTGTCAGGTCCCCGCTGACCCTCACCATCCCGGGGTGTTAGGCCCCTGCTGACCCTCGCTGTCCTGGGGTGTCAGGTCCCCCCTGACCCTCACCATCCCAGGGTGTCAGGCCCCTGCTGACCCTCGTCGTCCTGGGGTGTCAGGTCCCCCCTGACCCTCACCGTCCTGGGGTGTAAGGCCCCCAGGTACCCGAGGACACACACATATAGTCATGGGTCCAGTAATGGTTTCATGGCACAGACTCCCAACCCTCAGGAAAAGGTGAGTGTGTAGAGATCCTGGAGGTGTGGGAGGCGGATTCGGAAGACAGGGTCTCCTAATGCCCCTGGATAAAGGCTCCCCATCTGTCTAACTGTGCTCTACGTGCAGCAGGGTCCCCACGCAGGCCCAGGGGTGTTTTGAGCTGGAAGCACAGAAACGAGGCTGCCGCAAGTTTCATCTGGAAGAAAGGATTCGTGTTCTAACAGGAGCGAGACCTGAGTGTTCTGCACTAGCTCGTGGAGCTGAATTCCATTGATTATAATATGCACATTTGGCTCTTTGAGTTCATGGAACTTTGGAGGCGGATGTAAACTTAGAAATTCCCTTTGTCAGACTTCCTTTCGCACCAGCAGAGGCAGACTCAGAGGGAAGCGGGAATGTGTCTGAAGTCACGCAGCTGGTGCGGAGCTGCGTAGAGAGGAGCCCACATGTCCCGGCTGTCAGCCGCGAGCACGGGAAGTGCAAGTGGAAGCGTGTGTCAGACGTGGCGGAGGGAGGAGGGCTCCAAACCGTGTCCCCAGAAGGAGCCATGAGCTGGATGAGATGACAGAAATGACCGTTCCAGGGCCTTGGAAGTCAACCAAGCCCGTCTGATAAGCTAAGATACACTTGTTCATGTCGAGCTGCAGAGCTCTGGCCAGAATGGGGGGGGGCATGGGGGGTGGTCCGAGGTGTTCTTGCTTTTGCCCGGTGCTGCTAAGGGCTCTCCCTGTGGTTGTCGCAGTGGGTCAGGCCTGGCCACGCGTCACCAGCAGCTTTGGTGCTGCAGGGCCTGGCTCGACGTGGAGCCAAAGGTGGAAGATCCCTGCTCGTCGGTGTTGTCGAGGTCAGCAGCTCTCGGGGGTGTTGCATCGGGATGGGCACTGATCTGTCCGAGACGGCTGGTCGGGACAAGGAACAGACGGGCCAGAAAGGTAAGAGCTCCAGGAAAGACAGACCTCGCCACGTGTCCCCACCGGGAGCCTGTGTGCAGGGACACAGAGCACTACCAGGACCGGGCGGTTTGTAAAGGGGGGGGGGCAGGCTTGAGAAAAGCCAGAACTTTGGATGCGCGGCTGAACCCAGACACAGATCCACGAGCAGAGGGAGGGAGCTTCCCCGGGCAGGGCTTTTCAGCACAGACGACCAGCGATTAGCTGGCCACTGAGCTAAGCAGAGGCAGGGACAAGCCTGGGGAGCTAGGCTGAAAGAGGAACAATCACGGTAACAACAAAGACCCGAAACAAGACAAACAAGATGCTATTGGCTGCCAGGAGGGAGATAAGACATTTTGTCCAGGCCAGACGCTAAATCAACCACAACAATGCTTGTGGGGGACACCGGAATCCAGAGTTGCTGCAATATATTATTTAACAGACGCAGTAATACACTGATACCAAAGCCAGAGAAAGACATCACCAGCGAAGAAAACTGCCAACGTCCCTCATAAATATAGATGCACGACTCCTTCACAAAATTTTAGCAAGCTGAATCTGGCGACATGTAAAATCGATCGATGGCCAAGTGGGATCTAGTCCAAGAATACAAGGTTGGTGTAATATCTAAAAATGAATTAACGAAGTAAATCATATTAATAGAATGGAGGACCAGAATCTACAGGATCGTCTCGATTGCTGCAGGAAAAGCTTTTGACAAAGCCATTATCCATTCAAGGCAAAAGCACTCAATAGACGGGAATAGAAGGGAATTCTCTCAACCCGCTAGAGGACGTTGACTAACCACTCTCAGCTCCCCTCGCACGTAGTGGTGAGCGACCAAATGCTTCCCCCCAACACCGGGACCGGGCGAGAAGAGCCACCCCTGGCTCTGGTGTTCTTCAGAGTGCTGGAGGGTGGAGCCAGCACCATCACTCGGCCACCACCCAAGTCGAGGCATCAAGTTTGGAAAAGAAGCACAACTACCTTTATTTGAAGTGGAACCTGTCCAAAGAAAATACTGAAGATTTCAGAAAACTACCAGAAATAATAGCACAAGTTTAGCAACGTGGCATAAGGTAAGATGAATAAAGAATAAACTGTGTTTTTATATACGAGCAATGAACAATCTGAAAATGAAATCAGGAAAACCGACGGGCTCACAATAGCATCGAAGGCATAAGGTAGTTAGGGGTAATTTTAACAAAGGAAGTGCAAGACTTGTACCCTGAAAGCTGTGACATATTGTTGAATAAAATTAAAGAAGACCTAAGTGAACAAAGATGTTCCATGTTTCCATGTTCATGGATGGGAAGACTTAATGTCATTAACATGGAAGTTCTTCCTAAATTGATCTATAGAGTCTGTACAATCCCTATCAAACTCTTTTTTTTTTTTTTTTTAAATAGAAGCTGACAACCCGATCCTAAATTTCATGGGGAAATGTAAAGGACATAAAATAACAAAAATAATTTTGAAAAAAGAGCACAGCTGGAAGACTGACTCTACCTGGTATCAAAATGCATTATTAATGTATGAAGCTTTAGTGATTAAGACAGCCTGGTATTGGCATAAAGACAGGCATCTAGGTCCACAGAACAGAATTGAGAGTCCAGAAATAAACCCTTACATATACGGCCAATAGATTTTCAATAAAGGTATGAAGGCAATTCAGAGGGAAAAGACAATCTTTTCAACCAGCAGTGCTGGAATGTTTTTCTTTCCTTCTTTCTTTCTTTCTTTCTTTCTTTCTTTCTTTCTTTCTTTCTTTCTTTCTTTCTTTCTTTCTTTCTTTCTTCTTTCTTCTTTCTTTCTTTCTCTTTCTCTCTCTTTCTTTCTTTCTTTCTTTTTGGAATGTTTCTATATTTACACACACACACACACACACAAATAGTATATTTGTATCTGTAACCGTACACAAAAGTTAACTCAAAATGAATCATGAACTTACCGCAGGAGATAAAACCACAGAAATTCTAGAATAAAATATAATATAGATTCTCCGTGACCTTTTGTCAAGCAAAGAATTCTTAAACAGAGGCATGATCCATGAAAGAACAGTGGGTGAGTGTGAATTTGTTAAAATTAAAAACCTTTGTGTTTCAGAAGACACCATGAAGACAATGAAGATACACGACAGAGACTGGAGGCGATGTGTGTAAATGTTAATTCTGATAAAAAGGGTTTGCATCCAAAATAAAGAATTCTTATGATTCAATGAGACACGCAACTCTATTGAAAAAATACATTTATTTAAATTAAATTAAAATGTGTAAAATTCACTTTCTTTTCAGAGGGTTTGAAGAGCTGTTTCACCTGAGAAAATATATAGTGAGTGGCGGCAAAACCCTCGAAAAGGTGCTCAACTTCGTTGGCCATGAGGGAAACACGAATTAAATTCCTAAGGGGGCAGCGAGTCTGGAGGAAGGGCTGTCATGGGAGGCGTTGGCAGGAGGGAGCAGAAATGCACCCACAGGGAAGGACAACTGGACGCGGTGGGGCGCCCTCAGAGAGGCCGGCATGCGCCCCTACCCACCCCGGGACCACCTCTGCAGGGAGGGGCGCGCGGTGCGTGGGTTGTCACAGCAGCAGGGTGTATAATTTCTCCAAACTGGAAACAACCTAATGGTCCATAACGTGGTGAATAATGTGGTGTGGCCACATCGTGGAGGACTACTCAGCCACAAAAGGGTGAATAAACTGCTGATTTATGCCAAACCCCAAAGCCGTGATGTGAGCGGAAGAAGCTCGACGTAAGGCTGTGCCCTGGGTGACGCCCTTGCGGGTCCAGGTCCAGAAAGGCACCTTCAGAGAGACAGAAGAGAGGCAGAAAAAGGGAAGTCGTTTTCTGGGACTGGGGACGGGATCTGGGATCCATTAGAAACGGGTATGAGGGACTATTTTGGGGTGATGAACATGTCCTAAAAGTGGTTTGTGGTGATGCTGTGCAAGTCTACACATTTACTAAAAAATCAGCGCATCGGATACTTTGCCTGCTGATTGTCCAGGGGTCAGATCATGCATCACCCGAGCTGTGTGGACAACCTGGTACCTTTGGCACCCACAGGGGCGGGCATGGGTGGCCTCCAGCTGCTCGGCTCGGCGACAGCCCTACGTTGGGGCAGCCATCCCCCAAGGAGGCAGAGTCCCAGTCTCTGGGAGGGCCCGTGCCCTGCCTTGGGGCGTGACGCCGCTGGGTTCTCACGACCCGACCCCGGGTCCTCCTGCCGTCCGGGAGGCCCTCTGACGGGCAGCTGCCTCCTGGTGTCCTGCCTGCCCAGGTCTGGGGCACCACGCCCTCCCCGTCAGGCTCCCGGACAACCCTTCCATCCTCCTCTTCTCTTTTCTGTATCTGCCACCAGCGTCCAGATCCCCCTGTCCTCCCAGGAGCTCACGGGACACACCGTTCTCCTCCACTCAGGTGGGCACACGGGATGCTCCCGGCGGGGGGCACAGGTTCTCAGGGTCCCACCAGCCTGGTTCATCCAAACCAGGGGACCCTGTAGCTGGCGTGTGAGCCCCTCCCCGTGCCCCACCCCCATGGCTCCTCTCCCAGGTGACCTGGGACCCAGACTACGACTTCACCAGGGTTGAGCAAACTCTCCTGAGCAGGACGGCATCAGCGAAATGGTGCAGCTGCTGAACTTCTGTCCTGAATTTGAAGCCTCAAAGGTGCAGTGGGATCAGCAGGTGCAGGAGGAGCCGAGATGCCAGCAAGGTCGCTCGCTAGCTGATCCGGGAGGCACATGTGAGAACCACTAGCTGCTTCAGAAAGGACACGGGTCCATCCCCACCTTGGCCGATGCCCTCTCTACTCCAGAACATTCCGGAGAGCCGCCGTATTAATGCAGAACAGCAGGGCTGCAACCTCTGGAAGTTCAGCCGAGACACCCCCAGAGCCCGCGGTGAGCTCCCGGGGCGCCCTCTCCGTGGAGCCATCGCTGCGGGCTGTGTGAGCGGGCTGGGCCTTGAGAGGAGGGCAAAGGCACTTCTTCTTTTTCTAAATATTGGAAATACTTCAAAACGCAAACTCCACAGGAGCTCAAATTCGTCACC
Source organism: Vulpes vulpes (assembly GCF_048418805.1). Lineage (NCBI taxonomy): Eukaryota > Metazoa > Chordata > Mammalia > Carnivora > Canidae > Vulpes > Vulpes vulpes. The sequence goes on along the minus strand of NC_132794.1, from coordinate 117,095,471 downwards.
CGGGTTCCCCTGGGGTTGCTCTTGACCGTTTTTAGTATTTAAATTGAATCTTCAAACATTGCAATTATTGGCTCTCCCCTTCACATTTAATACATTTTGTAAAAGCCGCGTTTTCAGAATACAGATTCCGAAGAGATGGATTTTCAAAGCCCACGGTTCAGCTAAGTCTAGACAGTGCAATATTTTGACAGAGAAGCATTAACATGCATTCGTACGTTCTGGGAGTCGGCTCATTTTTCTTTCTTAAGCACATTTTAAAGAAAGTCGTCTTGGACTTGAAACCCCCCTAGTGCGGTGGATCTGGATGGATGGGGTGTCCGCGTGCCCATCCCAGAGCTGTTGCAGGTGGCTGTGACCCACGGAAGGAGGGCAGCGTCCGTGTCCTGAATTCCGCCCGCGGCGTCCACGCAGCAGCCCAGGGGCGCGGACTGGTGGTCCTCACCGATTTCCCCCCCGAGACTGTGAACCGCTTTACCCCCGAGGGCGCTCACGTTACATTGAGCGATGCTCTCCGGTACGTCCCCTCTGCAACACCGCTGTCGAGCACGGATCCGCGCGCTGCTGCCAAGTCGGCCCGAGCGCCGGCCTCCCGGGCTCCTTCCTCCCAGGAGAGTCCCGTGTCACAAAAGTCACGGAGTCATTGCTGCGATGGAACCACGCCGGTGCTGAACATGAACAGCGGAGCCTCAGTCACTTCTTCGTGTTCGTGGTGCAGTAAGGAAGATGACCCGGGGTCCGTTTCGTCGGAATGTTTTAAAATGAGAAACCCAAATATATTTTAAAAATACCGTGATTTAGCTTAATATTCATAGACCCAAATTCATAATTAGAAAGCGTACGCTTTGCTTGGCGTGAAGACACTTTGATTTGACCCAGATATCCTGGAAGCAACTCTAATGGAACAACATATTTATTTAAAAAAAAAAAAAGACTTTAACCCCTTGGCAGCATTGACACCAGAGTACGGGAAGGCCTTGTGGTGAGGTTTGAAGGGATGAAGAGGAAGCCACCGTGAAGCTGCGCATGCTGGTACCAGGGGCATCTGTCCGTGCCTGGGGCTCGGTCCCCGCACGGGGCGTGGGCACCGCCGTCTCCAGAGGCTGTGCTCAGGGCTCTCTCCATAAGGCACGTGCTGGAGTTGGGGGGGTGCTGGGGCCCCTGTTGGCACCGAGACCCCAGTTTCTCTGCTCTGGACAGTCGTCACCTGCTCTCTGGTGGGCAATCGAAACGTGAAATTATACTGTTGGTTCCACAACATAATCTTCACAAACCCCTCGTCTTGGAATCGGGCTGCTTACAGGCATGTCATCACCGGGCGTGCACTCCGTACTGCCGACACCTGATTTTACCAAATAATTGAACCCAATTATAATCTGAAGTGCAACGTGTCACCCACGGCTTGCATTTCTGCTGCTGCTCACAAGAGAGACATTTATACCAGGAGGGACGATGGCCAACTCTGGGCTCTCTGACAGTCTGTTAAGGGTTTTAGGACAGGAAACCCCCGTGTTGGCAGGAGCACGTTAAAAGCCAGACGATTATGACAACCGGATGCATATTCATGTTCCAGAACACCAAACAGAAGTGGACATAAGGGGGAAACCTCTTCCGTGGCCAAGAACAAGAGCAGGTATTTAAATCAAAGTAAAAGTTACCCTGGCACCATCTGGACCACGGCAGAAGCAGTCGTGACGACCGGGGAACTCGGCACCGTCCACGGTCTCCGGCATTTAGGGAAAGTCGTCGCTGAAGGGCCGTCCCTGCCGACGGCCACCGCTGTGGGGGGAATTCACGATTCTGGGAAACAGCGTGGAGGGCTGGCGGGTGAGGAGGGCGGAGCGGGGAGGGGAGACCGCCCGGCTGCCATGTGATGCTTCTCAGGCGTCGGAGAAAAGAGCATTTTTATCCCAGACTTGAACGTGCAATGACTTGGCTAATGCACATGTCTAGGCCGCAATCCTGGCGTTCCTCGAGGTGCCAGCCCGAATGGAGAACACACAGGGGCACAGTCTCTCCTTTTCAGAGCCCACTGGGAGGAAGGTTGCTGCTCAGGGAGCTATTCTCGGGGTAGGAGGGTTTGAGGGTGTCCGGTCTGAGTAACGGAATCAAGTCGCAGAGGTGGGTGCAGAGCCTAGGAGCACGGAGCAGGGACCATGTCACCGGGAGTGCGCACCTGTGCACCTGTGAGCCCCGGGACGGGGAGGGAGCGTCTGGGCCTGCTAAGAAGTTAGCCTTTGTTCAGTTCTTGCTGTGAGCCGGCACCAGAATCTGTACTGTGAACTTTTCAATCCTTCCACCAACCTGGGCAGGGAAGAGAAGATTAGCAGGAATCAATGTGGGGTGTCAAGGGGAAGGAGGGGAGGTAAGACCAGGGAGGCTGCCTCTTGGTGGGGTTAGAGCAGGGCTGGGGGTGCTCCCTGGGAGGCCTCTGGACCGGGGGAAACAGAGATGGGAAGTCTGCTGTTTGCTGAGCATCTCGTGGTTCTCAGGGCCTGGAATCTGGGCAGCCAGGTAGCAGGGTGGGGGGACCCAGGGCCTGGAGCCTGAGTGACCCTGCAGCAGGGTCAGGGGGGACCCAGGGCCTGGAGCCCAGGTGGCCCTGCAGCGGGGGGTCCAGGGAGCAAGGCCAGAATTTTCCAGCAGTCAGCAGCTGAGGCGTCACCGGCCAACGCCTCTGGCAGCGTTGCTGACGGGTGACCGAGCACCAAGGCTGCTGTGGGCTGAGAAGGAGGCCGGGCCTGTGCCTGCCTCTCTGGGCATCGGGGCCCCGTGGCACCCACCGCACGGGGTTTCTGTGCGAGAGAACGAAGGGCTGGGCAGAGCCTGCACCCGGGCCGGGAGCCTTTGTCCCTGGGAGGAAGGGGCCTGGTGTTGCTTCCTTCATGCTGCAGCCCTGCCTCCCTCCCTCCGCCCCCTGCACCTCCTGCTGCTCCAGGCCTCTCAGAAGCAGCGGCTGCATGATCATCTCCGTCACCCGATGACTCCCGGGCAACTTGACTTACGCTCTGGGATCCACCGCCAATTCCAGAAGAGGCTCGGCCCAGGGATGCCGTCAGGGCTCTGTTTCCCGCCCTCAAACCAGAGCCTACACTCTTTGGCCCCTGGCCTGGCACTTTCCTTTGCGGAGGTTCTCTGTGCTCATGTGCATGCCTGGGTCTGCCTGTTTGTGTGCGCGTGCATGCATGGACACCGGTGTGCGCATTCATGGGTGCACACATGCTCATGCACTCGTGTGTGTGCATTCACATCCCCGGCCATGCCTGTGTGCATATGTGTATGTGTGCATCCCTGTGCATTCATCTGTGGGCACACGTGTGCATGGGCACACACCCCTGTGCATGCATGCGCGTGTGCATGTGCATGTGCCTGTGCTGGCACACCTGTGCGAGGGCTGGAGGACTGGAAGGGGCTGGCCATCCGTTGAACCGCCTCACAGCAGGTTCTGCTCACACATCTGCAGAGCTTGCTCCCGCCAGCTGAAGGCCGAGCTTGGCCTGCCTGGCCCTGCATGTTGGGGAGCGCTGTGTGGGGCTTGGGGGGGTCAAGCTCATTACGGAGCCATGGACAAGGAATCACTGCGCACGTGTGGGCAGGAGCCCATCGGAGCTCCCCGGCACTCGCAGTCGCTCCTGAGGATCGTGCCTGACTCTTAAAGTCGGGGTTTGTGGCTCCAAAGGGAAAACCAGAAACATAAAATTTAATATGTTTTCTCTGAGCGACATTTTACCCGTGAGTCTGAAAGGTCACTTGGCACCAATGTTTATGGTGAGCTGGCTTCCCCCTGTTTGTGTTATGCCGTCCTGGGATCTCACTGGCTCAGTGTATACGTCTCCACTTCCATTTTATTTTTTAGAAAACAGTCACTTTCCAGAGAATTTGGAAACGCCGGCTCCTGGAGAATGCTGAGCTTTCCTTTGCATCGTATTGCATAATAAGAAAGAAAATTAAAATAACTAACCGAATTCTCAATGCTGCATGCGGCTCACATTATTTTCAAGGATCTCAGCGCTCAATGCCAGTGTTTAAATATAGGCTTTAAAAATAATGCACTTGGTAAAGCGTGAATGTGTATTAAAGAGTCGCGCACTGGGACGTTGCCCGGTGCGGTGACGCTGAGGTCTCCGCGCCGTGAGAGCGGTTTCCGTGGGACGGGTGGCGTGCTCCAGCTCCAGATGTGTCAGCTCGGCCAGCGCGTCGGCCCGTTGGGAGCAGCGTGGGAGGCGTCTCTGTGGTCCTGACGTGGGGTTCACTGAAACAAGCGGTAAGACTTAATCCATAGCAAAGGTTTAGACGCTTCGGGATTAGGATGGCACCTTCCTGTGATCTGCTCTGATGAGGACACAGCCCAGCAGATGCAGAAACAACTTCCCTCAGGGCACAGAATTCACTCACAAACTATAGAAATATGAATTGTATGTGACATAATTATAGGGCTCTGGTTACATGAATTTACATCTAGAAGTATGCAATTACATATAAAACAAGTATGTATTTGTAATCATAAGTTACATAAGATGTGCAGAGCGGTTTGCGGGTAGGGTGAAGGATTTTCCCCTTTTTGGCTCCCAGTGGTGATGCCGTTCCCAGGGCTATGACGGTGCTGGTACTTCACGGTTGCTCCAACACTTCTCATGCAACGTGGGGCGGATGTCCCACTCTGAAACAGCGGTCAGTCTGTCCACACTCAGTGGCTTATGCACGGGTGGCCAGCTTCGCATGAAGCCCTCTGGCCGCAGATGCCTACAGCAATGACGTCACGCCGCGGCACCTGCTGGTCCAAATCTTCCTGCAGGTTCCAGGGCCTTGAGCAAACACACGGGTTGTATTAGAGCCTCTGTCTGGAAGCAGGTTAATTCTTTTTCTCAGTGGATCTGCAGCATCACAGAGACGGAGAGGGTGGACCCCCAAGCCCCATGAGCGGGGTAAGCTGTCCCGGCCAGGTGAGTAAGCTGGGGCCCAGGTCTGGGGACCGGAGGCCGGGACCCATCAGAGAGGCGCGGTGCTCAGGTCTGGGGGCTCCTGACCCCAGCAACGGTCTCACCTCCGTGTCCTGCTGATTCCCCAGTGTGGCCTCCCCTCCTTTTCCCACCACTTGAGAAAAACTAACAACATAAAACACTGAATTGTTAGCATCTTATCGAAAACCCTCTTTTCTCTTTCCATCATGCTACCTATCTTGGTAATTTTTTTTGATCTAGCTCACGCAGCCTGAATCCCCAAAATGTGTCTTGCCAGCTGGCAGGGTGTGACTGAGCCATACATCACAGGGTGACATCGCCGCTAAGCAACCGGCGGCCGTCGCCGACCGGGTCAGACAGGTGATAGCGGATCCAGTGTTTTAATGCTCTTTCCTTATTCGGTCTCGAAAATGATGGAATGTTAATCAACGTGTTCCATGAGTCCAAAGACCCCTGATGCCGGAGGGTTTGGTTTTCTCATTAAAGATGAATGATGCTGGTGTTGAAATAGATCACTTCCAGGAGGTCCTTGGGCGTCACTCTGGTCATTATTAAAAATAGTCTCCGGCGCCCTGCAGCCCGGCCACGGCCGTGTAGACACGCAGTTCCGGGGAGAGGGCAGCCTGGGGAGTCACCTCCCGCCCTGCTGGGAGGCCCCCGAAGGCCATCCTGGAACCTGCGCCTCGTGAGGCCGACGTGAGGCGTGGGAGGGCGCCGGCGCTCGGCCCTGTCCTGGGAGGCCCGGGCCTCACGCTGCCTCCGAGGCCGCCTTTCCCGGGCTGAAGTCTAGCCCCGCGGCCCGTCGGGGCACAGCGTCATCCTCCGCGTTACCTGGCGCTGGTGCCCAGCGCCCCTTACCGAGGAGTCTCGGGGTTGAAGGACGCGGCATCCTTCATTCTCCTCAGAGATGCTGACGAACAGTGTGTTGGGACCGGGTCTCAAGAACAAAACCTATTTTAGCTGCTGCCCCGGGCTCCTTCCCGTCCGGGGCTCGCCTCCCACCCTGCCCGGTGCGCCTCTTGTGCCTCTGCCTGGGGGTCTGCTCGCGCGTGGCCGTGGACAAAATCCCGCAGCACCGCAAGACGGACAGAGGTCCGGCGAACCCAGCCGTCCCACCACGCCTCGGTGGCCCACCCGTCACCCGAGGCTCCCCACGGCCGCTCGGCCCACTCCTGCCCTGAGCTCCCCACCCCCGCAGCGGGGAACCCAGAGCTCCGGTGCATCCTTCCTCGGTCCCAGCAAGCACGGCCTCCACCCTCAGAGGGCTCGGCGCGCCCCCAGACTCTCCTCCCGACTCCTCCTTCCTTGACTGCGACCGAACCCCTCTCTGTTTCAGGAGCTCAAGGTGCCCTCACGCCGGTGTGCCTCCCCGGGGGCGCGCCCCGTCACTCCCGGCGCGAGAGCTCGGGGGGCCTTCGTGGGCTGCGGCTCCCATGGGGCTTGCAGGCTTCCTCCGTCCTTCCCTTGGAGCCTGCGCTCTGGGCCAGCGGGGGGTGAAGGTGAGTCGGTGCTGGGACGAGAGCATGGCCCTGCTGAGATTTCGTCATACCCCGGGGTGGCCTGGGGCTCGGCCAGGCAGGCTGGTGTCCCTGGACGCCTTCTGGGGCGGATGACACCCGAGACGCCTGCGGCCTAGCATCCCTCCCATCCAGGGTCCTGGTGGGCCCTGCCTGCGTCCCCGCCCTGCCCCCAGGGCACCCTCGAGGGACCCCCTCCCGGCACATGTCCTGGAAACCAAACATGTCCCAGACCGAAACCACCTCCCCGAAGGTCACATCGGATCTGTCCCTTCCGTGAAATAATGAGCATTTTCTCTGTGTAAAGACCTGTGACAGGTGTGCAGATGGTGAAGGGAGATGTGGCCACAAGGGACCCAGAGTGTGCAGGGCAGGTGGGGGTGGGGAGCAGGGAGGGGGAGGGAGAGAGGAGGGAGGAGGAGCAGGTGGGAGCCCAGAGAGGAGACATACTCAGTGCAGACAAGTCGGGGGCACAGCCCGGCTGCAGCCGGAGCCCTGGGTGCCCCGTGGGCCGAGCATGTGGGCATCTGGGCCCCGAGGTCCCCTTCTGGTGCCACGGTTGTTCCAGCCTCTGGGGGAAGCGAATCAAAGCCAGGTGGGCGTCTGCAAATTAGACCCGTGTCCATGCCGCCCGGGCCCACGGGAGGAAGGGCGGGAGCATCCAGATTGCTGGCCGGAAGGAGGGGGGCCCGGGCGCCGCCCCCACGGGCCGCCTGCTGCGACGGCTGCCTCTGTGGCTCAGGGACTGTCTTGCGGAAACGCGAGCGACACAGCATCCATTTTCTAAAATCTTGCACTTTGAGTGAAAAAGTATAATTAAGAGTTTTAATGAGTTCGCGTGGGGCTGCAGGTGGGTGTCATTAGCGTGTTGCAAGCCACAGCTGGAGCTTGTGCGTGACGGGTTTCCTCCCGCACCGGCTCTGATCCATGCAGACACTACGCTTTTCCCAAATTAAAGTTGGACGTCGAGTCGTAAGATGGGCTTCGTTTGTTTTTAATATGAGGAGTTAGAGCCTGATGTTTGCGGATCAGACTCAGGCTCTGATAATTAGTTATGGGAGTCGGCGGCTCCGCAGGCGGGTGCTGGGAGCGTCAGGCCCGGAAAAGGCAAACGCAGCGGACTCTGGGGGGGGGGGGTCCCGTCCATCCCGTGATGCTTTCCAACCCTGGGCCCCGAGGTGGGGGTGGGGGGTCCTTCCCACAGGTCACTCGGGCAGTCCCTGTGTCCTGAGGCTGCTTCGGAGGTCTCCCTCCTTCCCATTCCCCCTCCCTCTCTCCCTCCCTCCCCCCTTCTCCCTCCCCTTCCCCCTCCTTCTCCCCTCCCCCTTCCCCTCCCTCCCTCCTTCTCCCCTCCCCCTTCCCCTCCCTCCCTCCCCCCTCTCTGTCCCTCCCCCCTTCCCCTCCCTCCCTCCCCCCTCTCTGTCTCTCCCCCCTTCCCCTCCCTCCCTCCCCCCTCTCTGTCCCTCCCCCCTTCCCCTCCCTCCTTCTCCCCTCCCCCTTCCCCTCCCTCCCTCTCCATCCTCCCTTCCGTCCCTCCCCACCTCCCTCTCTCCATCGCCCCCAACCTGCACACACAGGCACACATATACATGCATACATAAAGGAATCAGGGAATTGATAAATTTTAATTTAAAAAATATAAAATACAGCTAAATGTGCAAAAAGAGATTTTAGAGTGAAAAATATATTTGAAATGATTTTACATTTCCTTTCCTGTTTCTGTTTTCAATCTCCATAAGCAACGGGGGAGCCATCAGGGTGAACCTAGGCCGCTCCCCCGTCGACACTCGAACCCAGGAATGTTGCTGCCTTGCCTGCAGGCTGGAGAGCAGCCCCCGGTGACCCCGGCTCTTCATAGCTCTGCCCCTACCTCCAGGTTGTGGACTCACCCTCCCGTCCCATCCCCTCCCTCCCCTCCCTCCCGTCGCCCTTCTGGATCTGCATGGGTGGCGCAGCCACCATCCCCAGGACCTCCCAACCCTTGTGGGATCCTATTCTGAATCCTGTTTTATCCCCATCTGAGGCAGGAGGGGATGGAAATATCCAGTGACAGGTGACATCGTAGCTGGTTGGATGATGCTGGGCACACAGAGAAAGGGCACCTCTCACCTGAGAAGCAGGTTGCACCTGCAAACCCACTGAGGAGCCTGGCCAAGGGCATATGGTTGGCCCCGGAGGGGTCAGGGAGCAGCCGGCCACGTAATCTAGAGGCCCAGTGTGAGAGGACCGCGTGAGGTCCCTTATTCCAGATTAATAAGATTCTCCAGATGGCGGCAACAGGACGTTCTTTCCACGATCATGAGCGCCTCTGAGCACAGGGCCTGGGTCCTCCGCACGCACCACGGGTTGCGACGCCGCTGCTGGGGACAGGACTGATATCTCGTCCACTCGAGCGCCCGGGGGTCCGAGTCAGGCGTGGGCCCAGCTCCGTCCCTACACAGGAGCACGTCGGACCTGCCGAGCCATCATAAACTCTGACGAGGCGTGAGCCCCCGCCGCCCGCACACAGGCCCAGCCCTGCCACTCGGTGCAGGGCGACCCCATCACCAGGTTTGCTGGATGCGGCTCCTCCCAGGTCTGCTCCCCGGAGCTCCGCCTGCGGGAGTCCACAAAGTTCTACTTTTTTTTTTTTTTTAAAAGGATTTTCTTTATTTATTTGAGAGAGACAGTGAGTGAGCGGGAGGGCGAGAGAAAGAGAGAGAGGGAGAGAGAGAGAGCAAGAGGGGGAGCAGCCAAGGCAGAGGGAGAAGCAGACTCTCCGCGGAGCAGGGACGTGGGGCTGGATCCCAGGACCCGGGATCGTGACCTGAGCCGGAGGCAGACGCTTCACCCACCACGGAGCCACCAGGCGCCCCTGCAAAGTTCTACTTACTTTTGAGGGCGGAATCTGTGGGATGAAGCCATGTGTGCGTTTCACACGTCCTAATTCACACTCCGTTTCTGTCTGTGGCGCACTCAGAAGGCCGCTCCCCGAGAACTACCACTGTCCCATTTTGAAACTTTGCATGTGGAGCTGCCTTTTGATTAAAAATATCTCGTTAGCATTTCATTCTGGGGAGGTCGAAGGTCAAGGGTGTTGCAGGGGCGCCTGGGGGGCTCCGTGGGTGAGCGTCTGCCTCGGATTCAGCTTGTGATCCTGGGGTCCTGGGATCGAGTCCCGAGTCCTGCTCCCTGCTCATCCGGGAGTCTGCTTCTCCCTCTGCTTCTCCCCCTGCTTGTGGTCATGCTGTCTCTCAAGTAAATAAAATCTTTAAGAAAAGTGCTGCAACCTACTAACACCCCAGAAAAGCCCCAGCGGGGTGACACGCAGTGCAGATAGTGCAGAGGGAGAGTTTTGCCTTCTTCCCACACAACGGCCTGACAAGGGGGCCCTTCCCTGTTGCTCTTATAAATCAGACCTGATTCTGAAGGCATCGAGGGGTTTGGTAATTTTCTGTGGTCACGGTCAGTGGTTTGCGGCTTGCTTTCTGATGCGGCTGCGATTGGACACCCACGTGACAGAGGCGAACCCTTGGATCTTTCTCTCGGGCCAGATGGTTCCCACTTTATGATTTTTTTTGCCATTTTAAGCTGTAATTTGGGGGTAATATATAAAGAAAGGAGGCAGGTGCGTGCAGCCTGCAGCATTCCCCATGTTCATCATGGCGAATGTTCCAGAAAGCTACGTCCTGCTGCCCGCCCACTGCACCAAGCAGACACCACGACCAGGTGCTGGGTGGGCAGCATCCGGCTGCCGTGTCGGCTGTGGGCACCAGGCGGGCGCTGTCGGCCGGTGGCTCCCCTGGCCTGGCGCTTGTCCCCTCCTGGAAGGAGCCCTGGCTCCCATGGGCCTGAGAGCGCCACCCTGCGCCCGGCTCCTCATCGTGCTGGCCCAGAGAGCTGGGCTCCCGGCCAAAGGGGCCTGGGCCCCGGGCCTTGCACTTGAAACCTTTTTACAAATTCTTAGAAAAATCTAGGCTTGGAGGCATTAAATGGAGGCAGTGGCCTTCTCTGTCTGCAGTTAGATGTGGATGTGTGCGCCCTGTGTGGGAAAGGGTCCTGGGGTCCCCCTTGGTCCTCACGAGGGCCGGTGGCCGAGAGGCGGGCCAGGACCCCCAGGTGGGAGGTCAGTCTTGGCTCTGCCCGCACCAGCCCGCAGCAGCTGCTCCTTGGAAGAAGCCAAGGACTAGAAAGAGCTGGAGACCTGGAGGCCAGGGGGCCAGAGGGCTGGGCCCGGGCAGGGGGTGGGCGAGCAGGGCCCAGGCCCAGAGGCTGCAAGGGGGCTTCCAAACCAGGAGCTTGGCAGTGCTGGAAGGACGCGGACTCCCCGACCTCGCTGGTTTCCCCGAGGAGGAACGTGGCCATTTCAAACCTAAAGCAGTGACAATGGGGGTGCTGAGGTTGAGTCTGGGGGGCCTGGGAGGCTCCCCGGGGGGGCACAAGGCTGCCCCGTGAGAGGCTGCCACCCGGGCCGACAGAGCATCCTGGAGGGCTGCTGGGTCTCCGCAGGGAGCAAGGGACGGGGCCTTCGCCGGGAGCCAGGGTGTCCCTGAGAGGAGGCGATGACCGTGGTGAGGACGGGGAGCAGCCTGCCTGCTGCTGAGGCCCACCCGGGGCACCCCACTCGGAGCGCCCACAAGACGAGTGTCCTCAGCAGGTGGTGGTCCTCCGGGTGGGGCAGGGCAGGCCCGCCAGCCTGTGGGGGATCCGGGGGGCCTGGGGGGCGCATGGGGGCGGAGGAGGTGGGATCCTTGCCCTGCCCAGCCTGAGAAATGCCCACACTCCTATCATTAGACCACGAGGGGTATGTTTTAGCACTTTAATGGGTTTTCTTTATGAAGGTGGCCGTAAACTTTAAAATGCTGGCGACTTCAGCGTTTTGCACAAGTCGTCTTCACAGTGGAAACCAAGCAAAGGGTGAGACGCCAGCCTGGGCCTGGCCGCCTCGGCCCCGCGGGTGACGCCGAGACACCCCTGCTCCAGCAGCCGCAGGCGGTCCTGCCCCTCCAGGGCTCGGCGACGGCTCCTGCCTCGAGGACACCGCGGCGGCGGCCCGTCCCCGTCCCCGGGTCCCCGTCCCCGGGTTCGCTGGGAGGACGGCGGGGCGCCCGCAGGTGGACCCCACGACAGAGCCGCCCGGAGGGGCCCACGGCCGCCCGCAGGCCAGAACCAGAACCAGAACCAGAACCTTCCACGTGGAGTTCGGCCCCGCTGCCTCGCTCGCAGCCGCAGGCCGACCCAGGGAACCAAGGTTTCTGGAGGAAACCCGGTACCCAGCCCCGTTCCCAACGCGCAGGTGCTCAGCCACCTGCCGGGTGCGCTGCTTGCGGGCCTGCGCCCCCAGGTCCAGGGCCACGCCCCGCCTCCCGGGGAACCTGCTGGGCGCGCGGCTGTGTGAGCGGCTTTGGGGGGCCGCGGGGGGCGTGCGCTTCGGGGAGCCCGTCCTCTGCCCGGGGCGGCTCTGCCAGCCTGAGCAGCTGCGAGCTGGGAGCTGCGGAGCGGGAGCGGGAGCAGGAGCACCACCCGGGTCCCTGGGGACCCCTGGCCCCTCCCCGCCCGCCAGCCCCGCCCACAACCACGCCCCCGGCCATGCAAACCACGCCCCCGACCGCGCAAACCACGCCCATGCCCCACCCCCGACCCCGCCCCGCCCACACAAGCCACGTTCCCCAGCTACGCCCCTGACCACACAAACCACGCCCCCATCCCCTGCCCCGCCCACACCAACCACGCCCGGCCACGCCCCCTGACCGGACAAGCCACGCCCCGGCCACGCCCCCGGCCACACACTCCTCCAGGTGGACTAGGGCCCCTCGGTGACCCCAGCGCCCCCCCAGCCCCCCTGAGGAATGGGTCTTCTTAAAAAGATAAAAAACCAGTCCCCAACAACAGTAAACCAGCCACTCAAGCCGCAGCACTTAGTCCAATTCCCAGCGTGGGGACATTTACTGTTTATCTTGCACAACAGACCAGAGGGAAAACACAAAGCACAGAGGCATTTGTATTTAAAGAGAAGCCCCAGACCTGCAGAAACCGAATCCCCCAGTCGCACTTTTTATGGTTACGTTCTGGAAAAGAGGACCAGCTGGCGGAGGTGCTCCCGGCGTCAGGGCCGGGCTGCTGGGTCCTCCCTGCCCCAGGCCTCAGTGACTTGCTCGGTCTCTGGGCCCCGCAAGCCCTCTGCACCATGAAACCTGCACCGTTTAGTGATGACTCTGCGAGCGGAGTGTGGGCCAGGTTCCTCAGTAAGACGGGCCTCGCGCTTTCTCTTTTCCTACCAGAAAAACCTGCTTTGAACGCTCGTCTTGAAATCCTTGTCATATATGTGGAATTAAAGACTGAGGTCAGGCGGTTCAGAACGAAACCTTCTATAATGGTTGTGATTCCTGCTTAAAATCGGATATTGGCACCAGGTCGACAGGATCCTAGCATCCTCTCCCCCCGGGGGCTCCAGCTCACCGTCCAGCCCCTTCCCTTCTTGGGGATTAAAATATGCACCTACGTATACACACATCTTTCTTTCTTTCTTCCTTTTTTTTTTTTTTTAAACTGTGATCAAGATGGAATCATAAAGCGCTTGTTTCCCACGAAGTTTCCAAACGCACAGGACCGCCCTCGATCTCAGCAGAACAGGTGTCGGGCTCAACCGCCCACGCGGTTCCGGGGCCTCTGAGGTTTCCTTTCCACGACCAGCGCACGTCAGAGTTCCTACAGATCCACCGGGAAGCGAGCTCGCGGTGCGTGTGCTGCGCTCTCACAGATGGATTTTTCCATCCGGAGGCTCGTCGGCAAACCTTGGCTCTGGAGCAGTTCCTGGAAGACGATGGTGGCGAGGAGCCCAGGGGAGCCCTGACCCCTGTGCACACACGGTTCCAAGGCTGCTGGAAGATGCTCCCTCCAAAGAGCCATCAGCCCCACTTCCCCGGGAGGGTCCTCGGCATGGGGGTCCCCGGGGGTGACCACCGGTGAGGACGGCTGCACGGGGCCCCGAGAGGAGGACAATGACCCTGACTGGCCAGGCCCGCGAGCTGTCAGCCGCGGCTCCCTCACCTGCGAATGTGGGCACAGCGACTCGGGCTGCGTCTTAAATACCTTTGTGTTGGGACGAGACCACGTGCTGCCGATTCCCTGGGACTTTCTCGTTCAAAGAGCAAATAGGCAGTTCTCGTCTCTCTGAATTGAAAACGCATCTCTCACGTCCCGCTCAGCTTGTGAGATCAAGCAAGCCTCCCCGAGCTCCCAGCCCTGCTGCACCCCAGGAGTGCAAGCAGCCCCGCGCAGCCTCCGATTGCCCAGGTGCAGAATGGTGCTGACCTGTCTCCCCTGGAAGGGCCCAGAGCACGCGAGCGCTCCAGATCCGGGGGTTTTGCATAACATTCGTGTCATGCCTGAAGGACATTTCTCTGATAGCAGAGGCAGGACACCATCTATTTCCTCAGCACCTGTGAGCACCTGCTACGGCCCAGGAGCATCATGGGTGCACGAGACCACCCCGCACACACAGCTCCCACCTGCATGGTTCCCGAAGCCCTGGTCCCAGTTCTCCGTAGATGAATGGCGAGCACTAACCTTGTGGCCTCTCCCCGTCTTTCCTCACCTGTCCCTGTTGCAGGCCTGCGTCCCACCTGTGTCTGTGTGCTTGTCCCCACGGACTGCCCCTACCTGCTCAGTTCCCGACCTCACACTCTGTGACGGCTGATGTCTCTGCAGCTCCGAGTGGGGCCACGGTGTCCAGTGAGGTTAGTGCTCGGGCCTCCGTGAGCCGCCCGGGTGGGGAGCCTCCCTCCTTGGCAGGTGGGCTCCCAATTCCATCCTCAGGTGGTCGCTGCCTGACAAGCAAGGTCTTCGGGGAGGAAACAAGCAGGTTACCTGATTCTTCGCAAACTGGATGGATTCACCTGTTCTAAGGCCTGGTGTCTGGTTGCTGGTCCACAACATTTTTGCAGAAAATATGCTTCCATGTTCCCAGTTCTGTTTTTAAATTAGACTGGATCATTTCTGATAACCAATAATCTTTTTTTTTAAAAAAGATTTTATTTATTTATTCATGAGAGACCCAGAGAGAGAGGCAGAGACACAGGCAGAGGGAGAAGCAGGCTCCCTGCTGGGACTCCAGGACTACGCCCTGAGCCGAAGGCAGACGCTCAACCGCAGGTGCCCTGTGATAACCAATAATCTTAATCGACCCTGTGTTCACGTGCAAATGCTTAGTTTGATGACATCATCCAATGTCAGACATGTTCCCCTTTCCAAAGCTCTTCTTCCACCTCTTTATTGGGTTTTAGTATATTTGTTGGGACAATGACAGAACTTTGGCCGATACCGTTTCCTGGTTTTGGACGTGGGATGAAGTTGGGAGCTGCTGCCTGGTGGGGTCCCAGGGCACATCAGGGGGGCAGGACTACGACAGGCCGTGCGGCTCTCAGTGATGCCACCTGGGTCCTGCCTGTCACCAGGCCCAGCAGATACCTCTGCTGTCTGGAAGGCCTTCCTGCGAGCAGGGGGTCTCCTGCCCACCCCGCCCCAACGAGGGGGGCACCTCTCAGAGTGCCCTGCTCTCCCCCCACCTCCCTGAGCTGCACCCAAGTACCTCCGGGGCACAGTCCGCAGCCCTTCATCTCTGCGGCCATGCTCTGTGTGGCTTGATACCTTCTAGATGCTGGTCACCCGCATAGTTGCTCTCAGCCTGGCCCCTCCAGGGAGACCTGTGGCCACACGTCCTGGTGCCCAGTGGTCCCCACCACTGGAACGCCTCCGAGGGTCCCAACTTAGCCTGCCCCCAGCAGCATCCAGCTGGCCTCAGCTCATGACCAGATTCGGGGGCAGCTCCTGACACTGGTCATGCATCCGCCACGTGGAACCTGAATCCCTGCTCACCTTCTCTACAGAACATTCCGGCTCCGTGGGCGTCACCCAGTCTGCGCTCAGGCTTGGGCCGCCGGCAGCCCGGCCTGGATCACCGCAAAGCCTTCCGACCCCATCGCTTTGTCTTTCTCCGTCAGTCTGTTCTCCGCGGAGCAGCCACCGTGACTCCGTAAGCGCACAGCACAGTAACACGCAGCCTGTCCCCGGTTCCTGCTGCGGCCTCCCCACAGGCCCACGTCACGCACCCTCCTAACCCCCCATCGGGGCCCTTCCTTGGTTCCTCACGGAACTCGCCACGGGGGACTTCTCTTCAAATCCCGAGAGAATCCCGAGCTCCGTGAGCCTCTGGGCGGCCGTCCTTGCCCTTCCCTCTGCCTGGAGCACTTTGTACTTTGCTCTCGTCCTGGAAGGTCGCATCATTCAGGGCTCGGACTTCCTGTCCCTTCCCAGTGAGGAAGTGACTCGCTCCCAGCACAGGGCTCCGTGCGTCTGCTCTGCCGCTCGGGGTGACTGGCTCTGCGTTCTGTCTTGTTTTTTTTTTTTTTTTTTTTTGTGTGTGTGTGTGTGTGTGTGTGTGTGTGTTCTGTCTTGTTAATTGGTAATTATTTATTTGTCCGTCACCGACCTCGGCCAACGTGTGAGCTCTGTGGTGACGGGATCTCACCCCGCATCGCCTGCATGCGGCCTGGTGCATCGTAAGTGCCCAGTACGACTCGGGGTGGTTGGGGGCGGATCGGTCCCCTAACAGGGGAGTCATTTTAATCTTCAGGACAACTTCTCCAGGAGGAGGGGTGGAAAGTCCTCCCGCGGGGCAGCCCCATAGCACCCTCGCTCTTCCCTCTGGGTTATCTGGATTCTCTGTTTGGTGGGGGCCGTTTTTAAAGTCAGATTTCATGAGAAAGGTCCTTCAACGTACTTAATGACACAGAGTTTCCGAATCTGTTTATTAGCAAACATTAAACAAAGATCAATTCTAGCCATTAAGAGGAAGGGCATTCGGACTATATGTAGGGTTAATGATTTTCTCGTTTCAAACTATACTTAAAACACAGGAAATCATGCAGGCTGCCCTAGGAAGCGAGACACATTTTCAGGGACCTTCGACAGAGCCCGGCTTCTCCCGGCGACGGCGGCGGGCGCTCGGCCAACCTGCCGGGGCAGCCGCGAGGATGGATCTCTTGTTACTTCGAGCTCATTAGCAGGAAGCAGCTGTCGAATCATCCAGGCTTGGGGTCAGCTTGTGGGGAGGGGCGAGCGGTGCGTCCCTTTTGGGCAGTGGCACAATGACCACGTCCTGCACGGCTGGTGCGACGGTGCAGGGTCGGCTATGGGATTCCGCAGCTATGCCCCCTCTCGGAGGAGGACGCGGGCAGCCGGGACGTTCCGGGGCTGGACAGCGCCCTTTAAGGGGTGGAGATGGCGAAAGTAAGCGTAGCCTTGAGTCCTCTTTGTGTCCAGGAAGTTGGCTGGGTCACAGAGTGGCCGCTGACATGTGTTCCCCTGGTGAATGACAGGGACGCGTGTGCAGCCCTGACACCTGTCACCCGTGACAGCGGCTCCCGGGAGCAACAGGTGTGCAGCCGGCGTCCGACGGCGGCACGCCCCTCGTCCACCTCGTTCCTTGACCCGCCAGTTACCTCAGCGGGCGCGTTTGTCGTATTTCTTTTCCTACCCGTGCGGGCTCCATATCCTATGGATTATTTTGACTATTCGGCAGTGGTGCAAAATGCTCCACCGGTTCAGGTCGCCTGGCTGTTGCTTTCAAAATTCAAATTAAGGCTAGATGTCGGCAGGTGGAGCGTTTGCCTCCGGGGATCTGCTCGCCCCGCGCGTTTCCAAAGCACCCGGGAGCTTGGTCGGAGTGCGGGGGGGTCGTGGGGCCAGCTCGCCTGCGAGACGGGTCTGAGTCCCCCGGCGGGACTGGCTGCCCTTCCCGCTGACCTCAACGACGTCCGCTTCACGTCCCGAGAGGCGGGGCACCCGGCTTTTCCAGGACAGCTGATGACGGGGGAGCACTGCGACTTCGCAGGGGGCTCAGCTCACGCGACAGTCCCTCCTCTACCAGCCGCCTTGGGCCCAAGCTGCTGGGCCATGTCTCAGCACCTCCTGCGAGGCGCCATCATCTCACTTAGAAAATGTTACTGTGGACTCACCTGCTTTTGCATCGCAGCAGGTGATGAACTAGAGAATTTGGACTGGGTGACACACGCACACAGGTGCACACAGACACACGCATGTGCGCAGGTGTGCATGTGCCCCCAGCTCCGAGCTCTGAGCCTGGCATAAGCAGCCGGCAACTATCATCAGAGCGAATCAGTTGCGTCACCCGACCCACGGAATCTCTCCTTAGTTTTGATATTTTCCTCCACGTTAATAAAGTGAAAACTTGACTTTCTGAATGAAGAAGTTGTCTCAAGCTTTGTTCCATCTTTGAATTCCTAGCACTGAATGCGATGTTTGTTCCAAAGCAGCCACTTCATAAGGATTGATGAAGAAATGCAAGAAGCCATAAACCCAGGTAGGCACAGACGAGTGTCCACATACATGTATACGCTCACGTGTACTTCGTATGATGGCTTCGCTACCGGCTGCCACCTGGCAAAACTCTGAAAACTAGAAACACACGTGTAAAGTCTTACTCGACCAGCGCTTGTATACGGCATTCAGTACACTGAATTGCTTTTCCACGTAAATAATGGATGGTGCCTTTTCTTGGGATGCATCTAGTTTTATCAATTTTTTTTCCATTATGATGAATGTGTATTTTCACTAATTATTATTTAAACCTTAGGAAACTTAATAAATAGAAACACGAGAAAAGACTTCAGACCAGTGCTGATTATGAAATGCAAATGAATACCCCGAATAGAATCCTGGCACTTTCCAGTGATGACCTGGTGGCCCCGGGGAGCTCACGATGGGAGTTTTCGATGAAGGTGGGGATGGTTGGGAGTTGGGAAGAATTTCATACACAACACGCCATCATGGTGTCCACAAAAGCTGAAAGGACTTTCTATAAAACATCAGATTTTGTGGAACTGATTCAGTTTCTAACTTCGGAAGACTTTTTTTTTTTTAATTTTATTTTAAGTTGTCTCCATGCCCAGAGTGGATCCCAATGTGGGGCTTGAACTCAAGACCCTGAGATCAGGACCTGAGCTGAGACCAAGTGTCGGCACTTACCCAACCGAGCCACCCAGGCACCTCCAAGACTATTTTTTCAAACTGGAGATAAGAGCTACCGACCCCTCCAGGCACGTGAGCAGTCCCGGTGAATGTCCCAGGGGTTCTGTTAAAGTCTGGAGCAGGATGAGCACGGCGCCTGCCCCTGCAATTATTTTTTTTTTATTTTTTTTATTATTTATTTATGATAGTCATACAGAGAGAGAGAGGCAGAGACAAGGCAGAGACAAGGCAGAGATAAAGGCAGAGGGAGAAGCAAGCTCCATGCACCCGGAGCCCGACATGGGATTCGATCCTGGGTCTCCAGGTTCGCGTCCTGGACCAAAGGCAGGTGCCAAACGGCTGTGCCACCCAGGGATCCCTGCCCCTGCAATTATTTAACATTACCGCTCAATTCCTAAATAATAGTCACAATGTGAGGAATGAAATGTCCTGATATTAGAAGACGCAGAAATCTCAGCAAGTCTTTTGGGTGATGTATCCAGAGCCTGAGAGACTCAGATAAAAATCATGCAGAGGCCAAGGAAGTTCGGTCATTGGCTGGTTAAAGATAAATATGCGGGACCCGAAATGCCTATGTGCCAGTAATGGCAGCTTGACAAACGTTTTTGAAAACTTTCCAAATACATTGAAATTTTATTTACAGTGGCAATCGGAGCAAATGTTCAGGAACATATTTGTGGAGAAATGTGGAGGTCGAAGCAAAGCAAAACTATAGAAAAAAAAAAACTGAGGCCGAAATATCCCATGTCAAGGATGCTATTGCTAAGCAGCCCGTGTAGACGGCGAGCCCCAGCCCACCCTCCGTCACCGGGCGCCAAGCCTCCTTGAGCCGTCCGCTGTCCTGTTTATTTACTTGCTCACCCGGGCTTGCTGGCCTCCCCCTCAGACTGGGTTCATGAGAGGAGAGGCTATGTTTTCCCTACTCTCTATGCTGAATGCCCCAAATCACAGAGATACGTGGTTGAATAAATTTATGGTTCAATGAATTTTACCAATTTTGGTTGAAAAATAGTGGTTCTGAAAGAGAGCAGTTTTGCATTTCCATTCCGCTAACCTCAGTCTGCTGGGTAAGCATGTTTTGAGTCATCTGCTTTCCATCGCGTAGTGTATATGCATATCATTTTTATTATTTATTAAATAAATAATTTATTAAATTATAGATTAATAATAATAAATATTATAAATTAATTATTAGATTTATTCATTAAATAAATAAATCTATTAACTAAGTAATAAGATATTATTTTTTATTATTAAAACGTATTATATTTATTATCGTTTTAAAACGTAATTTCCCTAGGACAAAAAGAATGTCTTAGAGTATATTTGAAACTCGCTCATGATCAAGGGTCAGACAAAAACTAAAAGCAGGCTCCCAGTCGTCCCCACTGTGTTACCGGTTCTTAGACTCTGGAGAATGCTGATGGGTGACGGGGCGTCAAGGGCTTAGGGCGCTCTGATTGCACCTGCCCCGTCTGCGCAGCAGGTGTGTGTGGGGGACCGTACTGGGTAACACATGAGAAATGAAAGCTCTCAAACTATGTACATAATACGCTTTCAGTTTTGTTTAAATGTGTGTGAATATGTGCGTGAGTGTATCTGTGTGTGTCTCTGTGTTTGTATATGTGGGTGTCTGTGTGTCTGTACGTGTGGGTGCCCTTGGGTCTGCATGTGGTGCGATGTCCCTCTACAAGCAGATCCAGCCTCAGGAACCTTCCTCTGCTTCTAGCTCAGGTTTCGGGATCCACCTATTTGATTTAAGATTTGAAAATACAATTGTGCGTTGACTTCATGGTCTTTTTAGCAGTTTTTCCAGTCCTCACATTATTCAGCTGACACTCAGGAGGTGCACACCGTGTCCGAGGCATCCTTGGGGAGTCACAGGTGACCCACCGCGGAGGGGGCTCTGCACTGCAGTGGCGGCCTCCATGGGGTTTAGCACATGATTTCAGGAGAAGAAGCACGCACAAGTCATCGGGAAGCCCTTTTGCAAGAGCTGTTCTGCACCCCGGTCACCCCAGGTGTGTTCACGTGCCCACCCAGTCTGTGGCTCCCAGCCCCCGCTGGTCTGGGATGATGTGCGAGTGCCCCAAGGAAGTTCCCTGGAGACTTCTTCCCCAGGTGCTGGAAGGGGAGCCCTAATGGGGGTGGGGGTCAGACCCAGGGTGCGGGGGGCCTGTGCTGTGAGCCCCCAGCCTCAGGGTGGTGGGGTGAACCGCCCACACAGGCAGGAGCAGGAAGCCAAGCCCAAGGGGAATGGAGGAGGTCAGGGGCAATCAGGGCTGGGCTCAGGCTCCAGGAAACCCCAGCTGCTCGGTGCCCGTGGGGAAAGGATCTGCTCAGTGAGCCACAGACACCCCAACCTCCAGCCCATGTTGTTTATGCACAAACGCACGGGGCTCCTGCATGCTAATAGTTCACATGAAAAACCCTGGGTGTGCCTCCGGGTGTGCTGAGTTCTGAGCCTCAACCTCCCAGGTCCTCTGGAGGAAGGCAGAGGTGAGCCCCGGGGAGAGGCGAGGGACGGGGAGGCGGCCCTGGGCGGCTCCCCTTCCCAATCCCTTCCTGCATTTCTCTGCCAGACCTGGAGTTTTCAGCACACCCAGAATATGGGGATCATGTCCCAAAACTAAAAAGTGGAATCGACATGTAAGTGATTCAGCTCTGCGTCGCTGTCGCTCTCTGGCCACACCGGAGACGGAGGTCGTTGGGAGAAGCGGGGACCTCACGGAGATAGACAGTATCATTCCAAACCGCTGTGGGACGCAGCATGAGTCGGGGCCGCCCAAGCTGCCCAGGTGCCCCTCCACGGGGCTGGCGGGGCTGGGGGGACACGCATCACCGGTGGAGGGAGTCAGGTCACCGAGGGCCCTCTGCTCCTCGGGGCTCCAGGCCTCCCACCCACCTGCCCGCCCAGAGGGTGACCAGGCCTCCGGGGTGTGCGTTGCCTGCTGTGTCCCCCATGCCCGAGGGCTGCCCGGGGTCGAGGGGGAAGGACTGGAGTGCAGGGAGTGTGTGGGCCTGGGGCCGGGAATGCAAGCCAGTGCGGAGGGGAGACTGTTCTCATTGGCCGGACGCCCCCGGGCTGCCCTCACGTTTGACCCATTGTGCAGACTTGGTGTGATTAAATTCTATAGAAAAGAAGCAAATAGAAGAATAATAAGCGTGTGAAGAAACACAAGTGGGATTCTGGGGTGTGTTTGTGGGTGTGTGGGTGTGTTGCTTGATAATAGCTAACATTAGGCTCAGGCGGACTAACTGAAATGGGCCCAAATTAACGTAAGTTCGTTTCTAACACAAGTTAACTAACCGGCTACCTCTAGTTCTCAGGTTTGGGAATGATGACGTCGGCCAAGCCGACACGGCGTTGAAGTCCAGAAAGGACAGAGAGAAGTTCCTTCGTGTCATTCTCCTGACGCATCCGGAACGTCCTGACGTTCCCAGGAGCCTGGGGCTAGCCGGCTCAGTGTTCCCTTGCCGGGATCGATCGGGCCCAGCTGTAATTCCAATAAAAGTCCGCCCAGCAAGAGTGTGCACGCCGGTCACGGAGAGGTGGGCGGTGGACGAGGCGCTGATCTCTCCGTGTGGGGTTTTCCGACTTGATAGGGATGTACCCGAGGAGGAAAGGCAACAGGATGGGGATGAGCCGGTTCGGGAGATGGTCTACACTGCCTGCACGTGCACGCGTGCTGCGCCATCCGTGCCATGGGCGCTGGCCCGGCGGGCTACGGACCTCGCCTGAGCCCCAGCCCCGTCGCCTGTGGAGCGGGGAGCGTGACGATGAAAGGGGGGCCGGTGAGGCAGGCCACGCTCGGCGCTCAGCGGGTGTGGGCCGCTCTCATCGTCCGAGGACAGGCCGCGCCGCGCAGGCTCCCTTAGAGTCTCGCTGAGTCCGGAGCATGAGGGTCCACACCCGGGGCACCTCCGAGGCCCTCGCTGTTCGTTGCAGCATCGGAGGGCCCGCTGGGTCGCCGCGTGCGCCCGTGGATGAGCAGCCACTCGTTTACTGGGTGTGCAGCCCAGGGGCGGCTTCTCCCACGACGGCGGCAGGGACGCCCGCCTCCTGTGTCCTTGATTCTGTTCCCAGAGCCTTTTCCACGCTGTTTTGGGCCAGAAGCCGCTGGTACCAGCTATAATCTGAGGAAACAAAGTCTCCTAAACTTGAATGATGGCCACATTAAATAGTAACGGCCAAGGGATTTGGAAGCAGCTCTGACCCAATGTTCTGGCCAAAACTTGGGCGGCTGCCCAGACTCTGCTGCTCAGGCCCCTACAAAGCAAGTCAGTCTGGACGTCTCCGTGCAAAGAGGAGGGAAAGTGCTTACTTCCCCTCCCCCACATCACCCCCAGCCCCCTCCTCTTTGAACGCGTCAGTCCCAGGGCTGTGTGTCGGCGCCGCTGCTGGAAGCTCAGGCTGAGGTCCCACAGGTCCTCCAGGCCAGCTGTGTAGACGCCACGTCCCCACTGCTGACCTTCGGGGGGAACCCTGTGGGGTGCCCCCCGCCCCCATATCGATTCTGCTCCAGAACAACAGGGTGGGGAACGGAGTGGTCAGGCCTGAAGGTGAGGCTTAAGTTGTTCGCATCCTCTGGAGCGGCTTCAGGACCAGGATGGGTCCCAGCCAGGCTCCTGTCAGGGGCCGCGTGTCCATGCCTCACCGCTGGGAGCCGGCCGCACCGCTGTGCCCTCAACCGCAGGAGACGTGTCACCCAAGGTGTAACTTCCGGGTGGGGGGCGGTTGGCAGGTGTCCACGAGCGGCAACTCTGCAGGGTGCCCCGGCTCCAGAGCTCCCGGCAGACTTGGTGAGAGTCTTGCGTAACCACACAGCGTCCACCCCACACCCCTGCCCCGCTTCAGCAGGAGCCTCTCAGAAGCACTGTCCACTCACCGCCCCTCTCAGGGAATTCAATCTAAGGCCTCCTCCAGCAGCCGCCTAGAGGATGAGTTTGTCTCCCAGCAGAGCAACAGGGGCCTGCTTCAGGTCCCACTGGCTCAGGGCGCAGTGACGAACAAGAGAAGTATCCAGAGTCTCTGAGAACTCGAGGTGGAGCACTCCCTCAGCTGACCCCATGCGTGCAAGGCCTGCCCCCCTTTAGGCCGAGAACAGGGAGGGATCACCGTTCGGCGTGTGTGTAGGTGTGCTGTCAGCTGGGTGCAGCGGGCGCTGGGGTGGACACTGGACCCTGCCGCCTGGCTCCGCCGTGCAGTGACCACCTGGCCATGGGCACGCCTGGTGTCGTGGCTCACCGTCCGCTTGGACCGAGCACCATCACAGCGAGACCACCCGGGGCCCAGGAGACAGCGGCCAGCTGGCCATCATGGGGCCATCGGTTTGTGGGGGAGCAAAGCAGGAAGCAGGAATGTGGGGAGCAGGGCGGCGGACGGGGGTGTGCAGAGGTCCCAGCCACGTTGCAGGAGGAAGGAGGGGCGTTTGCCGGCCGTGCGCAGGCTGGAAATGCTGGGTGCGGGCGGAGACCAGCAGGTGCAGGGCCTGGGGCGGGGGGAGCGGCCGCTGTGTGCTGGCGCCCGCGGGGCAGGGTCCCAGGGCCACGGGCAGGTCCCCGATGCGCCAGCAGCAGGAAGGGGGCAGCCGCAGGCCACTCAAGCCCCGGGGAAATGCGGGGAGGGGCTTCCACTGGCTTTGTTTGGTTTTTTAATTCTGAAGCCTCTAGGAGTGACATAACCCGACTCACAGCTTAGAGATGACCCGGCGCCGGGGACTCTGGACAGCGGAAGCCACAGGACTGGGTTTGGGGTGGACTGAGGGCGCCACGCTCTCAACCCATTTCCCTGCCGGGGGCAATCCTTCCCCGCTGCCCGCCGGGGGGCCCGAGCTCCTGGCCTGCAGACCGCCGGGTGCACCTGACGATCCCCGAGAGCCCAGAGCAGGCCTTCCCGGGGGGCAGGAGGCGGGTGTTGTCTGTGGGTCTTTGGTGCATTGGTGGCGGCGCCAGGTTTGGTGAACCTGAGACCTCCTTGCCCCTGGCCCGGCTCTGTACCCAGCAGCTCGGCCCCCGGGGCTGCGGCCCGGGTCCCCTCTCAGTTCCAGGCGGGTTGAGCCAGTGGGAGCATCAGGAGGAAGGGGGAGGTGCGGGGCCAGGGGGGTATTGAGACCCCCTCCTGGCCCGCACCCCAGTCTCTCCCAGCCGTGGCCCCACGGCCTAGCAGGACCAGACTCACCGTCCGCTGTGGGGGTGGAAGGCGGTGGCGCCCCACTGCTGCCGGACCCTCGGTGAACCGGAGCCGCGTCCACACCCACACCCGCCTCACTCAGTTCTCTTGGGCCAGACGCTGGGGAGGGGCCGCCTCCTTTCTGCCGGCACCCAGACCAGCACGGCGGCGTTTATCGTCTTGGCCGCATGTCATCCTTGCGTGTCCTACATCCTGTACGAGGCACAGCACATGGCAAGTCGTCACCAGAAGCCTTCAGTCATGTCTGAGGTGATTATTAACTCGGCCCGCGTATGCAAGGCCCACGACGCTTAATTATTAAGTCTGCAACCCAACGAGTTGGACAGGATTCTGAGCAACTATTCCGAAGCAACGCGGCTTGATTCTTCTGTTTTGAATGAGCTGTGGGCATCGATCACGTGAGCTATTAGGGGGAAAAAAAAGCTCTAAATGCTCTGCAGCAGCAGCTGAAAGCCTGAAATTGTTGCTAGAAGAAGCAAACCAGAGGTCGCGAATGAGTTTACTAATTTTAATGTCAAGTGCATTGTTATTTATCCAGTTTCTTAATGGAAAAATAATGTACAATAACCTTTAAAACTTAACGCAAGGGGGAGAAAATAACTGTACAGATGTACTTATTTTTTTTCAAGTTCCAATAAATCACTCTTGGCCTAGAGCTCAAGGACTCCCTGTAGGAGTCACTGTCTGGGGCATTTGGGGTGACAAAGGCCTGATACCACCTCATCTTTCCTTCATTTCTGTGGGCCTGTCCCTTCAGGAAGATGCTGTAGCCCTTAAGTCCGTGACACTTTCTCTCAAAAAAATCCTACTTCACTTCTATTATGGTTCTCAATTATGGAAGATCGTAAAATAACAAATGATTATTTTGGTTTTTTTAAATCACAGTTTTTATTTAGATCCCAGTGAGTTAACGTATCATGCACTATTAGTTTCAGTTATACAATATAATGATTCAACACTTCCTTGCGTCACCCGGTGCTCATGATAACAGGTGCCTTCCTTCGTCCCATCGCCTATTTCACCCACCCCCTACCCCTCTCCCAACAAATGATCATTTTAAACCTGGCAAACTTAGAAATAAAAATCAGAGGTAGTTACTGCTAAAAATGTATGTCATTCTTTTCCAATATCTTCCTGTATGTGGATTATTATTTTTGTGGGCATTTTTACCATGATGGGTGACAGTCACTCATCTTCTACATGTCTGGCTTCGTTTGAACATTTTAGGTGGATTAATCTGTGAGACAGGAAGGTCGTGAAATCCGGGGCTTGGGGTGCAATGCCGGGCGTGGACTCCCGGGGTGCAGAGACGCGGGTCGTCGCCTCTGCTGCTTGCTGTTTATCACAGGCCGTAGCGTTACCAGGTGGGATGGCCTCACCATGCACTTGTGTTGTGGACTTTGGTTTTAACTCCACCACATGACGTACGTAAGTGTCTTTCTGCATCAGATGTTCAGACTATGTTTGAATGTTTGGATGGTGTCATAACGGCACCTCTACGGATGACCCAGATATTACCTGTTTGGTCTTCTGTTAGCAGACGTGTAAATTGTTTGAACCTTTTCTCCTTTTGGTTGGTTATCATGTTACACACTTGTGGACTTGTGATGGCGTTTTTGTTTGGTAGAAACCAAGAGGAAGTCTGCCCATCAAAGGACATACACGCTTTTCACCTCATTACACAGCGACACATTGACTTTGAGCTCCTGATCAATAGTCAATGGAAAAAGTTATTTCCCCACATCCTCGCTGAGCTGAGTGTTACAGTTGTTTTTTTTTGTTTTGTTTTGTTTTGTTTTTTGTTTTAATCTTTACCAATATGATGGGAACGATGGTGGCTAGTGTTCTTTTTATTTGCATTTCCTTGATTATACTTGAGGGCAAGAATCTCTTCAGATACCTATCGATCATCTGCATGACTTTCTCTGGGGATTTCTTGTCCTTATCCCTTTTTATATTGACTTTAAAATTTTATTATTTCATAATAATCTTTTTTTTGTAATAACTTAATTTATAATAATTTAATTTTATTATTTTGTCTTATTATTTTGTAAGATATGAAGGATATTGCTGTAAAAGTATGTGTCCATTAAAAACAATAAAGTAGATACTCCTGAGCCAACATAAATTGTAGAGTTGAAGAAATGAGTAAAAAATATAATGACACAAGTAACACAAGTGTCATCTTTGTAAATAAAGATACCACTTTCATGACTCTTTCCAGAAATGGTGGACAAGGGCACTTATACTAACACGGCCGCTGAGAACAATTAGAAAATCCAGGGAGACTGATGAGGAGGTCAGGGTGGGTGTGTGGGGCGCACACGGGGAGGTTCCGCAAGGCAGCGCCACAGCCGGCCCCGGATTTACCTACGGAGGCAATGGGATACCAGTCAAAGCACCAAAGGTTTTGTTTGTTGTTAGAGTGTTTATAAATTAGTAAACAATTCTAAAATCCATGTGGGAATGCAAAGGCCTTCAGACCTCGAAGGCCGTAGGGAAGAAAAAGAAGGGGGAGGGTTTGCCCGCATATCACTGTTTTCCATGAGATTTGTTGCTGGAATGAAGATAGGCACGTAGGCCCGTGGGACAGAAGGAAGTCCAGGCAGGAACCTCCGTGCACGCGTGCACTCGATCGACGGCAGAGAACAGGTGCGACGATGGGGATACGTCTGTTTCTCCCATATTCAGAAAAATGAACTTTTCCTGATTTACTGCTAAACACAACATGTGACTCCAGGTGGATTATAATTCTAAATGTGAAAGGTAAAACTGAAATGGGGAGGGGGGCGTCTCCACTTTGGGGTAGCATTAAGCGGCTGTGGCCTCCTGGCACCCGAGAGCATGAAACATTAGTCTGGAGGATGGAGCAGGAGATCTGGGGGGGCCAGGCTGACATTCCAGTCCCTTCGTCGCTGGGGCCGCTTGCCTATTCGGGACACCAGGGCAGGGTGGAGACTTGGGGTGGTGCCTGTGCAGAAAATAAACAAAGCCGCTGGCGTGGGCTCGGGCTGGACACCTAATGCAGCAGCTCCTGGCTCAGAGCCTCTGAGAAGCAGAAGGGGATTTTCTGTAGCTCGATCTGATGCAGAGTCCAAATGCCTTGTGCGTCCTGAGGAGTGAATGCAATAGTAGCAAAACAATACGAACCAAAAATAATCAGGCTCTTTAGGATGGGAATGCTGAAAACACAAGGACATTGTAAAAGACACCCTTGCCCAGAGCAGCACCGGCAGGCTGACCCCCCAGCCACCGGCCCGGGGCACCTGCCCAGCACCAATCCCTCCACGATGAGTGTAAAAGATCTTGTGACAAAAAGAAATAAAAGAGAACTCACCCTGAGTAGAGCTTCCTGAAAAGAAAATACTGGAAGGGAGTCCTCCAGGTAGCAGGGAAACTCCCCCAAACAGAAATGCGAAAATGTGGTGGGAACCAGAGAAAGTCAGGAAAAGTGACGGGTTAGAGGAAACCGTAAGTCCACGTTGAAGTGTAAACCGAGTATTGATTGCAGCCCCACAAAATGAATATTGTCTCGTGCGATCTCCAGGGCGCTGAATTAAAGGTTCCATTTAATTTTTAAAAATTGGAAGGCTACCGACTCTCCCTGGAAAGCAGGAGGGAGGTAGACGGCCAGTAAAGGTTCTGAGCTTCTAGTACTTGCGGGAAGTGAGAGCGACAATACTTCACATCAGATTTGTAGGTTCGTGATGTGTGTTCTGATTTCCAGCACAGCCACTGGCAGAGCAACAAGGGGCTGCGGGACTATTGATTCAACAGAGGGAAGCATGGAACAGTCACACGTATCCGGTTACCCTCGAAAAAGACGACGAGGGAAAGAGGGGACATGGGAGAGGTGAGTGAAGCCGAGGGATCCGAACGGCAGGACCCGAGGGGCAGTCATTCCACCGACGTGAAGCGGCCGACGCACTTTAAGGCCGCATCATCCGAGTGGGTGAAAATACTGAAATCCAACTAAGTGCTTTTTGCTAAAGATGCGATGTTTAATATAAGGGGACAGAGCGCTTGAGAGCCGGAGCCAGAATGGGATTACACGCAAACCCCAACTGCACCTGTACGCGTCCAACAACGTCGCTTCAACATACAAAACTATGAAAAGATTGCTCAAGTGGCGATAAACTCGTAAGAAGGCTCTTCCTTTGTTAATCATCGAGGAATTACCAATTAAATTGTGAGCTGCAAAGAAAATTAAAACATGGTGGTACCACAATGGCTAGAATTTTTTTAAAGATTTTATGTATTTATTCATGAGAGACAGAGAAAGAGAAAGAGAGAGAGAGAGGCAGAGACACAGGCAGAGGGAGAAGCAGGCTCCACTCAGGGAGCCCGATGTGGGACTCGATCCCAGGACCCCGGGGTCACGCCCTGGGCCCAAGGCAGGCACTAAACCGCTGAGCCACCCAGGGATCCCAATGGCTAGGATTTTTAAAAAGAAAGATACCAGAATGTGGCAAGACTGTGAGTTAGCTAGAACTGTCCTGCGGTGTCTGCAGTGTGCAAATTGGCACAGTGACTTGGAGGATTATTTGGCATTATCACCTAAACCTGAAGAGGCTCATACCCCGGGACCCAGCGATCGTCAATGCTCATCCAGTGGAAATGTGTGTGTATGTGCACTAAAGGGTGCGCATAGGATGCTCGTAGTGGTGCTACTTTAAATAGCTCCATATTGGAAAAGAAATTAAAATGACGATCCACATTACAATAAATAGATACACTTGGTAATGTTGATGCAATGAAATGCTGTGTATGGTCCTGATGGGAGCAAACAAACCCCACACACCAAAACGGCTCCTGCACGCGTGACCTTGAGTGAGGATCCAGTCACACACGCGTGGGACACACGCTCCCAACGGAGTTTATGGTGTCGAACTCAGCATAGCGGGTGCCCTCAGAAGGGAGGACGGGGGCTTCCCGGGGTCGGGGGCATGTTGTGGCTCGACCTGGAAGATGATCATCTCTACTTTTACCGTCTGATAATTCACTGAGCTGTGCGTTGAGGATCTGTGCGTTGTTTTCAGCAACATCGTTAAAGCACAAGCACACACGCAAAGCACCACCACCACGTTTTACGAGGGTAAGAACTGGTGAGCCCATTCACCAGCAGGTACCAACGTGTGTGAGCTGTTCCCTGCAGCTGGCGGGGGTGCGTGTGGGGAATGAGCAAAGGGATGGAAGGAGTGAAGAAGAAAGAAGAGGAAGGCAGGGAAGGGGAGGAAGGGGGAGGGATGGACAGACACACAGTGTGCCCCAGTGCGCAGGGTCTCGGGGCCTCTCCGCTCTGCCCCCAGGTGTGGGGACTGGTGGCCTCTGGTCTCAAGTCCTCGAGGGAGCTCACCGGCACCGGAAAGGTGTGCACACTCCCACCCGCGCTCTCTCGCAGGCCTCCTCCCCGGGCTTGTTAGAGGCTCGTGGCACTTGGTTGTGACTCACGGACGGTGAGTCTGGAAGTTGACACACTGGGCAAAAGAGGTGTCAAAATGGCACAGCGGGTCTGGACACTTTCCACTTTGGCCGTGAATCTCAAACAGCTTTAAAAATGACACTTCGCCACCACCCAGCAATTGCACTAGTGGGTATTTACCCCAAATGATACAGACCCAGTGGTCCGAAGGCGCACGTGGATGGAACCAGATGCTGAGCGACGTAAGTCAGTCAGGGAAAGGCCGTTATATGATCTCACTCATGTGGAATTTAGGAAACAAAACAGGATCCTAGGGGAAGGGAGGGGAAAATAAGATGAACTCAGAGACGGAGACCAACCCTAGGAGACTCTTAATCACAAACTGAGGGTTTCTGGAGGGGGAAGGTGGGGGCGGGGTCACTGGGGGACCGGCATGGAGGAGGGCACGGGACGGGGTGGGTGCCGGGTGTCACCTAAGACCGAAGGATCACTGACCTCTACCCCTGAGACCAATCATGCACTCTATGCTAATTAAATGGCATTTTAAATAAAAAATAAAATAAAAAAAAAAATAGAAAAACAACGTCTTAATTTAAAAACTTTTAAAAAAGTGGCCCAGTGAATACAGACATTTTCATGAATACCTTCCAAGCTATTTTCAGCGGGAAAACAGGACTCCACATATCTCAATACTTTTTAGATGTTTCCAAAGACAGGATCTGACAGGATCATCTTGAAGGAGGTAAAATGTTATCGTGCGCTTGGCAAGTAGAGCCTGGCAGGGAGCATCCTCTCCTGGTTATTGCAGGCGAGCGTGGCTTTGTGGTTCAGATGCGCCCTGGACTCGTCAAGAAAATGAAAGTATCTGATCGGCCCAAATGCCTTAGTACGAATAATGCACACACTGATGACATTTCCCGCGTGCCAGGCACTGCTGTCAGCACCGTGCATACGGGAGCCTTCCCGTGAAGACACTGGGAGGTGGTCTTGTTGGCCAGCCTAAGACCCGGGTTCGAATCCCACAAGCCGTGCACCGCGGGCCAGACTCACACTCCGCAGGCAGCAGCCCCATCGGTCCAGGGGGCCTGGGCCCAGCGTCAGCGGGAGGGGGCCGTGCGGACCCAACCCGGTCATGCATGTGGAAGGATCGGTGCAGGCGTGATGTGCGTGGAAACCAGAGTTCCCACGGGCCCCCACACGACCAGGGCCTGGAGGCCTGGGCTGGAAGAGCCGAGAACAGGTCGGGCTGCTTTGCCCTGTGGCCTTGCCCATCTTTAAAGATATTTGCCTACAGAGAAACCCCTCTGGCTCTCGGGGCTGACGGGCCGGCACGACCCCGTTTCGCAGATTGGGAAGGACGGGTTCTCCTCCAAGGTCACGCGCTGTCTGCGGAAGGTCGGAGGAGAAAGACCCGCTTTCTGCTTTGCAGCGTACACCCCGTCCTCCCGAAATGCACTGGAAATGATTTTAGCAGCGTTGGCAATGGGGCATTTAGAGAATGGGTCTGAGTAGGACATACCTCATGTTTATAGGTTTTAAAAAGCACTTGAAGGACATTTACCCAAATGAGGTTATTAACACAACTTTTTCTCGCTGTCAGATCCATTCATTGGCTCCTCTTTCTTTTCTTCATTTTCTTAGCCAATGGGAACATTAAAAGATTTGCTTAGTAAACTAATCTTTTAAGTTTGCAGAGAAATATAAGCCGAGAGCTTGCATTGCCTCTTCCGTAATCTTTTTAGCTTAGCAAGAAAATTTACTGCGGTCCTCCCCATTTTTCCTTTCACAGACCATTGGTGACACATCAGCGAGGATAATAAGTGAGAAAATGAAATTCTCTCTCTCTTCCAGAGATACACACGCACATCATTCAAGCCCCTGGCACTGTCATCCCGCCGTTCTCTCTAGCTCGCCCTGAGTGGTACGCGTCCAGCTAAACCTCCAAAAGAGAAGCGCCGGGGCGACGTCCAGCCACACTGCCCATCGGCGTTGAAGTGTGTTCCCAAAATAATCTCATCATTACTGGTAACACCCTGGTAGGTAATCTCCTTTCCTGAGTGGGTGGTGTGCAGTCCTGCAGGATGACTTTTTATAGCCGGGCCCCATAGGGCGTTACATTTTCTGGGAAGGTGAACAAAGGAAATGGTTTTCAAATTGAAGGCAGACACAGTTATGTTATAGAACCTATTAGGAGGGAAAACCACGCACAGTAAAGGGTCTCAGGTGGATCGTTGTAGTTGTGCGTGTCTGGGTTTCTCCGGGGTCCTCCAGAACTTTCCAGAACTCTCCAGGGCTCTCCAGAGTCTTCCAGAACTCTCCATGATTCTCCAGGGCCCTCCAGAACTCTTCAGGATTCTCTAGGGCCCTCCAGAGTCTTCCAATACTCTCTAGAACTCTCCAGGGTCCTCCAGGATTCTCCAGAAATCTCCAGAACTCTCCGTGGCTCTGCGAGGAGGCCCTGCCGCTCTCTGCTGGCCAGGAATCAGTCATCTCTCCGTTGCCACCGCCTCCTCTGCCCGCACTCCTGCTTGGGACAACCCACACCTCCCCAGCGGGACCCCAGTCAGCCCCCGCCGACGGCCGCGGGGCAGGACGGGCTGCAAGTGCTGCCCCGGGTCTGCGCTGCCGATGGATTCCAATTCCTTCCGTTCCGACCAACACGGGGGCGACGGCTTCCCTCCCTGGGCCTCTGCAGCATCAGGCAAGGCTGCTCTCACCGCCTCCACCTGCTGCGCCTGCACCGGCTCACCCCTGCCCTGCGGTGTTTGCTTCCTAACAGGCCGAATGAGGCTCTAGCTTTCTGCATGACGACTAGTGTCCTCTCCTCCACCTCGTCCTCCGGGCTGTTCTCCCCTGAAGGGAGCCGGGGGTCTTTCCAAATTGCCGAGTGGACATCGTCGCCCTGCTTGGAACCCTTGAGGGTTCGCTATTCTTCAGCTAAAGTCCTGGATCCAAGGCTCCCTCGTCCCTGGTGGCCTCCTACCCACCCCCACCCCCCGCCCAGGAGCTCCGCGCCCTGTCCACGTCCCCCGAGGGTCCCCAGCTGCTGCTGCAGAGCCTCGCGGGGCACCTTAACGAAGCTCCTAACACAGCCCAGGGCCCCGAGATGTGTCTCGGTAGGTACTTGGTGACCAGCTGAGGGCAAGGCCCCCGGTGGGGAGGGGTTCCGGGGATCAGCAGTGAGGTCCTGAGATGTGGGCTCCCCACACTCACAGGGACCCCGGGAAGGTCTACTGAGCCGCCCGTGCTTCAGGGCCGGCCGAGGGCAGTGAGGGAACAGGACAGAGGGAAGCTCCAAGGACGTCATCTGTTGGAGGGGGGGCCGCGGCGGGGCAGCGGGGGCACAGGCCAGACACCTGCACCCCTCCTCGTGGCTGCCCTTGAGGCCTGGCGCTTGGCAGATCTTCAGGTCCCGTCAATGCTTCGCTGGACAAAGGGCCACCGTGTGGAGCGTCTCGTCCCCAGCAGAGTCCCTGGAGACGGCTCCACGGGAGGCTTTTCCAAAGACGCGTCCCAACCCCTGTTCTCTGACCCTGCGGAGGCCGGAAAGACCAGCCCCAAGCAGGCCCCGGTGGGCCCGTCGGGTGTTTGCTCCCCGTGGTGTCTCTGGGCGGTGTGTGCATCTGCACCTGAACGTCAGTGGCTAGAGAGGGACCGAGACCCTGTGGGAGTCAGGAGAGGCCGCGCCTCGCCACAGAGGGCGTCCCGGGTGCACGACACGAAGACAGGGTGGGGGCTGCTCTGACCCCTGTACCAGGTCGGGCAGGCGCGTGTTTCCATAGGCCCACAAGGTAAGAACCATCTTTACGGCCTTGCTCTTTATTTTTTTTTTAAAAAAAATTTTAAGCAAAGTCACATGGTCGACGGCAGTGTGGGAAGGCCCATCTCACGGGCACTGTATGGGATAGGATATTGTAAGAATGGCCTAAATGTCACTCTATATTTTGTTACCATTAAATATGTAAGTCAGGTACCAACACAAGATTTTTTTTTTTACGTGAAACTTATTCATAAAATGAAATAATGGAGATTTCAGAAAACATGCAAAACACAACTTCAGAAGATCTCGTAGCAAAAACCTAAAATACCACAGTGATGAGGAAAGCAGGCTATGTTTTTAAGTCATGGAACATTTGGGAAGAAGAACAGCTGTTTGCTGACACGTGAAGAGTCTGGGACACCTGACCTGCCGCGTCCACGGGGGGCGGGGGGCGACACTGGTGCACAACGCGCTGCGTGCTCACGGGACGGCCGGGTTGCCCGAGCCGGGCGCCGGAGACCGCCTGCCCCACGGAGCCTGGACTATGGGCTGTGTGGTCCTTTACCGGGAAGGGCCCTCCACGAGTGACCAGTTCCCTTGTACCATCCACGTGGGGGGCTTCTCCGTCCGGCCTGCAGGACACTCCTCGGTGCTCCTCCCTGCAGGCTTCCTAGCAGCGGTGCGGCCCGTCACCCACAGGCTCTGGTCTGAGGCTCCCGGTGGCCGGGCGGGTGGCCGTGACAGCGATCGGGGACCCTACGGGGGCCCCAGCTCCAGGGGCGTGCGGGCCGCAGGCCGCTCTGCACCCCGTGTGCACAGCTTTGGGGCTGGAACCGGGGCACGTGGGGCTCCTTCCCGCCGCGGTGTGGGGTCCCCGAGGACGCCTCCTCGGTGCACACTTCCCTTTCCGGAGTTTCCCCTCCGGGCGGCAGCAAGCAGAGAACGTGCTAAGCCCGCCTGGCACTTGGGGGAGCCGCTGCATTTCACTCCGTGATGGCCCTGAGGCCGCGGCCTGCTTCCGGCGGCTCGCGAGATGGGCACCGTGGCCACAGAGGCGTCCTCTCTGCGGCTTCCGCGCTGACCTCCCACCAGCTTTGTGGGGAATCCGTCAGTGAGCTGTGGGGCGCCGCTGGCCTGGAGGGGGCCCACGGTCCTGGGGCCAATCCTGGGGTGCCGTCCGGGGGCGCTGAGGGCCCGCGGGTCTGCACCTTGGCAGGCTGGGCCGGGTTGTGGCTGGGCCTGACTGCCCTCCGAGGCTGTCACCCTCGCGCGGGGCCTCCCGCCTGCCGTAGCAGCCCAGTCCTCGGCGGCCGGTCACCGGCGAAGGCGCCCACGCGGCTCAGATCATTAGTGCAGCGGCTCTGAGTGACATCAGTGACTGCCTGAGCATCCTCGAAGTGCTCTGTTAGCATGGATGAGTCTTACAGAGAGCTGGGAAGCTCTTAGCACGAATGATGCACGTGTCACCTGCCTTTTCGTAATTACTGTGATGTAGCAGGAGCCCTCCCAGTGAGGCGTACGCGTGAGCAGCCGAGGGGCGGCTGGGCCCCTGAGGTGAGGGAAGTGTAAGGGGTCTGCAGACACAGCTCCTCAGGCCGAGTCCCCGCCTAGGCAGGAGATGGTCCGCTCACGTGTGCACAGAGGTTCCGATTCCCAAGCGGGGGCCTATTTTCTGGAGCTCGTTTCGATCCGAGCGTTTACAAAGCGTCAGGTGACTCCGGTAACAATTGCTCTGCATTTGGGGAAACACGGGGATGAAGGGAGCCTGCACGTGGGCCGACTCGCACCACGCGCTCATCCCTGACGCCCGCCGCCCCGTGAGCTTCTTCGGATCCCACGTCCGTCCCGGGACAGTGCCCACCCCTGTGGCCTCGCGCCAGAGGAGGGACACGGGCGCCGGGGTCTGTAGCCTGGCTCCGCAGGGCACGGTCGGCTGGCAGCACACCTGCGGCGGGTCCTGTGGTGGGGGGCCCCTCAGACTCGGGCTCCCCGGCTCCCCGCCCCCTTCTCGAGCCCCACCTGCTCGACCCATGCTTCCTGCTTTGCTCCTGAAATACGGCGTCCCTGCCTGACGTGGGCCGCGTGCCTGGCCCCTCCCTCCCCCAGGGTCGGCTCCGTGGAGCCCCCTCGGCCACCCGGGTGTCCCCGCCCTGCACTTGGTGCCGCTGTCCGGCTGCTGGCCGGGGTCTCCTCCAGCCTCTCACTTGCTGGAAGACCCCCCGGAGAGGCGGAGGGCACAGGCCTGGGAAGGGCGTCCTGGCCCTACGAGGTCTAGCCCAGACAGGCCGCTGCCGTGCCCGGGCCGTGTCAGCCAGGTCCCCTCTCCTGCTGGGGGCCCCACCCAAGCTTTGGCCCCAGGGCACACTCTGTCCCGGGGGCCCCCCCAGCAGGAGTCGAGGTCAGGAAGTGCTCTGCACCTTGCTGGGCTCCCCCAGGGCAGGGGGCCTGGTCCCCAGGGGCCCCGTGGAGGCGCCAGCTGTGCAGTGGGTGCTCCGGGCTGTGTGTGTGGGGGGGTGCCCTGTGTCCGGCCTGGCCCTGAGGCTTTACCACTGAGCTGTTGGCCAGTGACGGGATCTCTGGACTTCAGGCCCCTGGGGATCAGCGAGAGGAAGGACCCCGCTCTCGGGTTGTACTGGGACGGCGGCCACGGCATAAAGCCCTGGCTGGTGCGGGCCGGCCCGTCCTCTGCGTCCCGGTGCGGTCTGCTCCGTGGAGCACGTCCCGGGGAGGGTGGGGGTGGAGGCCCCCTTTCCAACCACAACTGAGTCTCAGGGTTCGCGGCAGTTCTGTTCTGCGGTCACTGCACACACTGGCTTTGTGACACGGAGCCATAGCTTCCGGGGGGACACGGGGTGAGGGTCCCACAGGCCTCCCGCCGGGCGTGTTTCTCGGTCCGTATGCTGCCTGTGTGCTGTCCCGAGACCCCTCACGTAACATGTGCAGTGCATTTGTTCACGTCGAGCTCACAGCCAACAGCACTGGGACGTGTGCCCAGGAGGCTGGTGGGACACCCGTGAGTCGTCCGTAGGGCGCACACCCCTCCGCCTCCTGCCCGCGGGAACCTGGCCAGCGGGTCAGCGCTGTGCCCGGGCCACCGACGCAGCAGAGTCAGCAGCAGAAAGCACAAAGGTCATGACATGAGACTTGCCTGTGGCGTCAGGGCTGAGCCAGGGAGGCTGCGTGTCGCGTGTTTGACGTCCCCGAGCACGTCTGAAATGACTGCGTGTGCACAGCCGGCGTCGATGAGGGGTCACAGGAACTTGTAGCGAGTGGGTGAATTCACGAGTGCGGGTGGCACGGGCCGACTCTAGCCGCCGTGCTCCCGCCATACGGGACTCTCCCAGCGTCCTGGCACCCACAGCCCCCCTCGTCCCCCCGGAGACGCTGCATCCTTCCTGCGCCCTCGCTGATTCTCGGTGTTCCCCGTGCGCCGTCCTGGAGCGTCCCTCCCGGGGGGCTTGGGCGCTGGGGGGCGAGGGTGAGATCGTGCGTGCAGGTGCCGGGGGGCGGGGGCCGCAACCCCCCAGGCAGGGAGGTGCCGTAGGTGATGCGGGTGGACATGCAGGACCCCGCACACGGCGCTCAGTGCTCGACGCGGGGGCCTTGCTCCTCCTGCCAGAGGCACCGCCTCGTCTCTGCGGCTCAGCCCCGCGTATCACCTCCAGCCTCCAGAACGGAACTGTCCTGCCCCGCGGGGCCCTCCCGCGTCTGCGTCCCCCCACCCGGGGTCAGTGGGCTCCCCCCGTGAGCACCTGGACCCCCTTCTCTGTCCCTTCCTGGCACCTCACCTGGGGCTCCTGCGCGGGGAGATTGAACCGCTCTCGGCTCCTTGAAGAAATGACATTTATTTCTGTTTAGATGCTCCTGACAAATAAGGCTTCTGATGTATAAAATGTTTTCATGTTATTTATTGCCGTTTCCAAGAAGAAAATCTGAATTTAGATCCAAGCCATCACTATCGGTTAGTATTTACAGCCCTACACATTAATGTGAAATTCTGAACTACCCATCTCCATTTATCTGACCCATTTCTGTGTCCCAGTAAACGGAGCCGTATTTCAGGGCGATTTACCCGCGGGTGTGGCAGTGAGTCTCTACCCCGTTACGGCGTGTGACCGGTCACCCCCGTCAGCTCCCGGGGCACCGCACTGACGTCCCCCCACAGGGGGCTGGTTGCATCTGAAACAGCTCCACTGTGACTGACGCCGAGGCCCACAGGAGGCTGGGAATGAAGGCGGTATACTTTGGTGCCTAATGCATGCGCCGACAGGGACTGAGGGGGGGTTCCTGGGTGACGGGGCAGCTCCAAGTTCCATTTGCTGGGTGACCAAAATGAAAGGTGGGGTTGACACCTCCTCCTCCCAGGGGAGCCCTCTCGCGGAGGGGTGGCGGCGAGGGGTTGTCATTATGGACCCCAGGCACCAAGCTCGGGGCCTTCGGCGGCTTCTGTGTCGGGGCCAAGGCCCTACTCAGGACCCCAGGGGGTGGGCCGTGTTGCTTAGGGGACGTGGCCTGTGCTGTCCTCCACTCAAGTGTTTGGAGGCACGAGTGGGGTTGGGGACTAAGGGCTTCTTGTCCCGCGGGCCCGGCTTGGCCAGCCCAGCCCTCATGTCCCAAAGGCCAAGGCTGAGGCGGTCAGGACCGGCTCTCCCAGCTGACACCACGGAGGTCGCAGCAGCCATGCCCATGTGCCCAGGTCGGGGACTCCGATCCCCACTGTCAGCTGCCGGGGGCACCGCCAGGGACCCCTCCGCCCGCCCGCCCACCTGCCCGCCCGCCGGCTCTCTCCCTCTGCGCTGTCCCCTTGTCGTCGTCGCTGCTGGTGACGATCTGGGGGTGAAGTGCACAGCGTGAACGCCTCCCTTCCCAAGTGGCTGACAGACGACGTGACAGGCTCCCGCGGAGGGCGCTTGCTGGGCCTCTGGGCGCGCTCATCTGTCGCTAATGAGGTGCTGGAGCGGGCGGAGGTCGCTCGCTCCGACTTGAGGGTTTTGAGTCGCGAAGTCAGAGCCTGCTCTATGGGACCCGGAAGGGCTCTGCAATGGGCAGTTGTCCTCCTCCTAAAGTGGCCACGGTGCCATAATGGCCAGAGAGCCAAAAAATAGTCAAAATTAGGAGGATCGTTTTGTTCTAAATGAGTGCTTTTTCACGTTTGAGCTCCTGGAAGCTGCAGCTCTTGGAAGCTTTCTGCAGACAGCTGGTGGCTTCCTGTCCTGAGACGGGGACCTTGCTCTCCTCCATGGACCCCACACCGAGGTCATCTGGATTTAGGACGGGAGAATCTCCCGGCTGACGGGTGAGGGGTCCCGAGGCCTAGGGTCCCAGGTGGTGGAGGAGAGCCATCCGTTGGGATCCGGTGATGTGGACACAGTGGGATGCTTTCTGGAAGCTGGATCTCAGGGCAGCGTGATCCGAGACAGCCTGCTCTGAGTGGGGGTGTCGGGCTCCCCGTTAGTCCGATTTGAGGGCTTGAAATGAACCCCCGATGAGAAGGAGGCACCGTTCCAGGCGGCAACGCGTCCGGGCTGCAACTCCGCGGCTGTTCACGCCTCCTTCATTTTGCCTTTGTTTTGCTCTGTAGGGTCCCAGATGCGAGTCTCACGTCTGGCAGGAGGTGACGAGGACGTCGCCCCTAAGGCCCATGCAGTCTGGGGCTGGAGGGGCGGGGGCCGAGCCGAGCCCGTGCTGTTCGCGGGCTTTCCGCTCTGGTCTTCTTGAGCCGGTGCGGCCGCCCAGCACCTTCTGTGGAGGAGCAGAGGCCTCCCCGCTCCTCCGAGCACGGCCTCCGGCGTTAGCACATCGGCCTCGGGTGAGCCCCCCTGAATCGCGTCCTCCGCGTGCCTGCGGCCTCACGGCTGTCCCCTCCCATCAGGACGCAGGTGCCTGGAACGCCCCGGACGAAGGGGGGACGAGGCTTTCTGGCCCAGTGCCTGCTCCCGCCGCAAACACAAGCCGCCTCTACCTCCGTGTCTCCGGGAGCCCCCGGGGATAACTCAGCTGCACGGCAGCTTCGCGAAAAAGCCGCCGAGGACCGACGCTCTGAATGTGACCGAGCATTACCCATTGCAACAGCTTCAACTTTCAAGTGATTAAAGCTGTTTCTCCGCTGTCGACGGCTCATGTACGAAGACCTCTTGGTTCCGTCAGACGGGGCTGCCAGGGCTCCTGCGCCGAGAGCGGGCGCCCAGAGCCCCTGTCACATCCGCATGACGCTGATTAGATGCAAAGCGGCCCCTCCACCCTCTCACCACCTCAGAACCGGGGACGGGCCTGTCTTTTGGCAAATCTGCGCATCCTCAGCGGAAGTGTTTGGTATGGATTTAGGGGATCGTGAACCGCGGGGATCAATATTCTTAATATACAAGGGTTGTCCGTGGGCTGAACGGCTCCAGACTCTTCCAAGAGATCAGCAAACACGCCCCCCCCCCGGCCCCGGGAGCACTGAGGAGTTTACACAGGGAGGCGGGAGGTTGGGGAAGAAATTAGGCAGGAGCCAGTGTAGCCAGTGTCTGAATCTGCATTACTTTCAGGACGAATAAAGGATGAACGTACGATAGATGTGATGGGACATGAGGATGTCCACTGGGGTCCAATTCAGGGCAGAAGGGTGTAAGCGGTGGGAGTACGGGGTCCCCAGGGAGGCTTCTAAGGGGTAGATTCCCACGAAGCCCTAAGTCACAAGCTCCCCAGCTCCTTCTGCAGCATCATGACCCCACACTGTCCCCCCAAGCCAGCCCCTTTCAGGGCCTCCATCCCCCACGTACGCCAAGCCTCCTGAAAGGTTCTTTTTTTAAAAAATATTTTATTTATTCATGAGAGACACAGAGGCAGAGACACAGGCAGAGAGAGAAGCAGGCTCCCTGCAGCGAGCCCGATGCAGGACTCGATCCCGGGACCCCGGGGTCACGCCCTGAGCTGAAGGCAGGCGCTCAACCGCTGAGCCCCCCAGGTGTCCCCTCCTGGCAGACTCCTGCTGCCTGTCCCATCCCATATTTGTCCAACTAATGGCCAGGTTTGCTCTATGAAGATGGCTTCTGTGGTTTTTTCAGTCCTATTTTCAAGAAAAGTCAAACATTTATGATCATCTCCTAATCACACAGAGTAAAGCATTGACATCCTCACTGTGCTGTCTTTCAAGTCAGCTCCATACAAACATGCTATGGATGCAGGTCAAATAAAAATGTCGCCCAAGGGGGTCACCCAGGTTGTGAGGGTTCTCTGGAGACTTATTAGAAGGGATCGGCTCATGCAATTACAGAGGCTGGGGAGACCCAAGACCTGCAGGGTGGGTCAGCAAGCTGGGGATCCGGAGAGCCAGTGGTGCGGGTCCAGTCCAAAAGCCACAGGCTCAAGGCCCAGGAAGAGCCGATGTTTCATTTTGAGTCTGAAGGAAGGAAAAAACCCACACTGCCAGCTTGAAGGCAGCCACGCACCACGCAGGGAGAATTCTCTCTTACTCAAAGGACCGGCAGCCCGTTTGTTCTTTTTGGGCCTTCGACTGATTGGGTGAGGCCCACCTGTGTTAGGGAAGGCAACGTGCCTTATTTGGTCTACAAACTCAAATTTTTTTTTAAAGATTTTATTTATTTATTCATGAGAGACACAGAGAGAGAAGCAGGCTGCCTGCGGGGAGCCCGATGTGGGACTCGATCCCAGGTCCCCAGGATCGCACCCTGGGCCAAAGGCAGCGCTAAACTGCTGAGCCACTCAGGGATGCCCCTACAAACTCAAGATGATTGGCTAAATCGTCGGGATCCCCCATGGCCTAGTCAAGCTGACACATGAAATTACCCATCACGTGCCCAGGGAACATCGAGACTCGCTTCCACGATGCGTTGCTAGGGTCCGACACCTGAGCTGCCCTCATCCTCAGCCGTCTTACGTCGTGGTCCAGGTTCCACATCAGTTTTGTCCCTCTCTTTAGTCGAGTGGTGATTAGCCCACTCCCCCCACGGTCTCCAGCACGCAGGGGACCGCTGTGCTCCACTCTGCCCACACCGACCCTCCACTTCGTCCCTGGCGGTTGACCGGGATGGACTCTCTCTGCCAATCTCCCCTGGTGCACACCTTGGCCTTGTTCTCAGTGGGGTGACTCAGTTGGCCAGGAGGGCACGTCCACGTCTGATCCATCTCGATGCTCAGAGGACAGAGCCTGAATTAGAGACAAAGCCCCTGTGCACACTGCTCCTTCCCTATTATACCAAGAATTTCCTCTTAGTTTGGGGAACAGGGTACCCTCTGCATGCGGATGGCTGCTGGAGAGCCCTGGTGCCACCCCAAGGCGTGCTCCCAGGGCTGCGCTGAGGGTGTGCTTCTCTGGAACTGCATTTTCTCTCCTCCTTCCTCTTCCGCCTGCTTTCCTCATTGCTTCTCGTCAGCTTGAGGGGCTCAAAAGTGCCTGGGGTTATGCACTGACTGGTCTTGTGGGCCCTTTCCCCAGGAAACCTGGTGTTCCTTGAGAGAACCTTCAGGCCCTCGTCTACGTTGGCTGGATTCTCAGCCCACAGGCAAGGCAGCGTTTTAGGCAGATGGTCTTCCACTGCAAGGCCAGACATGGAAGAAAGTTTGACTCCACGTCAGAATGCTGTTTACACTGAAAATAGTTTTCCTTTTGGCTTCCCTACATCAATTCACTGTCAGGTTAGACTGAGAAATTGGGGCAGTAGGGTTTGGAGGCAATGCATGGCGAGCGCCCGGTGAGTAAGCTCTCGCTCCTCTGTTCTTTGCCTGCCACGTGCGGCGCTAACAAAACACACCGTCCTTCCGGCAGCGGGGTCACCGAGCCACACGCTGCGGCTGTGTGGAGGGGGTTCAGCCTGTAACAAGCCCTTTAACTCTGATCTCACGACTCTTGTGAACACAGAGGCCACCGAGCTGTAGGGTTAAAATCAG
This sequence comes from Vulpes vulpes, assembly GCF_048418805.1. Classification (NCBI taxonomy): domain Eukaryota; kingdom Metazoa; phylum Chordata; class Mammalia; order Carnivora; family Canidae; genus Vulpes; species Vulpes vulpes. The sequence continues at coordinate 117,052,699 of NC_132794.1, read as the reverse complement.
TGTAAATAAATAATCAAGAAGTGGACAGGGTGAGAAGGGAGTGGGTACCCGCACTGGTGCACCGAGACCCTTGCCCAAGCCCGGCAGATACATCCTCCCCCTCAGCCTGCCGGGCAGGACGTTCCGCACGATGGTGTCGAGTGCTTTATCCTCATGGTCTTCCTTCCTGCCACATCTCCGGGTGCCCTTCAGATTTCCCAACGTCCTTTCCAATGCATAAATACAAATGGGAATCAGCATGGTGAGCGCATCTTCAGCAGCACCTCTGAGAGTTGTGTCCGCCTTCTGGGCTCTGACCTTAGCACGCCTTCTGGTAGGACTTTGACCCCAGGGCCTCGAACAGATTTGCAAGAATAGAGGTAAAAGGTGGGATAGGCTTTTCTAATTACACAGCACACTTGACAAATTTATCAAACTTAAAAAATAACAGTCTCCGTGGCAAAGTGACCCAAGGAAGCGAAGATACGCAAATATGTGGCCAGATTACGAGCAGAAGCACGACGAGGGGCCTGATGGGCGTGCATCCTACGGAAGCTTGACTCGAGGCCAAGCAGCTGTCAGGGCAGATCCTTGCCCAGAGCCCAGGAAGGACATCCAAGCCCCAGAAACCACAGGGCACTCTCTGAAAATGGCGTGCCTGCTTCCACGGTTGACTTCCTCCCTCCGGTACAGGCAAAGGTGTCCCCCGCAAGGTCACATGTAGCTCAGACCCAAGCTGATGGCCTTTAAATGTCGGCCACCACAAGCCTGCGGTTGCATCAGCCTCCCGATGGCTCCCCGTCCCCAGCAGATGGTCCCCTCCTTTCTTCAACCAGTGGATGCCCCAGCATTGCGTCCCCAAGGTCTCCGCAGGTCAGCTTTCCCCAAGCTATTATCCGGGAAGGAGATTAACAATGCATTAAGATAACAAGATTTTTCTTAAGTGTGGACATTAATTTAAGATGAATTCACTGTGTTGGTGACTCAGGCGGTGACAAATCGGCCCTCCCTCCCCTTCCCTGGGCTGTGCGGATAATCTCTTTTGTGCTGCCAGTTTGTTGTATTATTTTGGAAGACAAAGATAAGCAGCCTCTAATAAATTAAATCAAAGCTCATTTTTAAAGATGGCTCCTCTCTTTAAGGAGACTCTCTGTAGTCTCTTTAATATTATTAAAATATCTTCATTTCACCCATGTGCCATTGGCGGGGTACAAGCGGCCTAAAGCCACAGGAATGGAGGATTTGCACCCAAACATTGTCCACAGGGTAATATGCATTCAAGGGAGCAAATCTCCCCAGATACCATGGCAAGCCGACAGCACCCATCTAAATGGAATGAGAAAGTGAAGAGCAAGAGGTCAGTAGATGCAGAATTTAGGTTAATGGATGGGCACGGCTTAATTTTAATTTTGGGGGGTAAACATTTGTCAATTATCTTCTAGGTCACAAACCGTCGTTGAGTGACACAAGAGGAGAGATGCGATCCCTTGAATTCAGACACGTCAGCCTGGAATTTATAAGCTCCATTTGTAGGTCACCTGCAACAAGGACCAAATGAGTCTCCCTGAGCTGCGGGCTTCCTCCCGGCTGGAGCCGCGGCCTCTCTGGGCCTCCGCTGCAGGCCCGTGTGGCTCTCATCAAGCCTCGAGTCCAGCTGGCCAGCGGCCCGGAGGGGCAATTCCAGAGGCAGCATGTGGACTCCGGGTGGATCGGCAGCGGGACCTTCTTCCTTGCCAACGTCTGTGTGCACAGAGCCCTGAGTCCGGGGTTTGCCCGCTGGCTGGAGAGCCAGAGCCCCGGGGAGCCGCACTGGCTTCCGTGCACCGACTTTGACCGAGTGCCCCCCGACCGCCCGCTGAGTGGTACCAGGGCCCGGGCGCTGTCCCCCGTCCTTGTCATGTCACATCTCCTGGCTTACAAAGGTTGCGTGGCGCTAACTGAACGAGAGTAGCCTCGCTTGAGATTTCAACTTGCATGAGCCACAAGCTCTCGGCTCTGGTCGCCCCACAGCTTCTGCGGGAGTCGGGAAACACCTGCCGTGGACCTGTGCTTTCTGTGTGCCCGGGAGGGGCCTCCCGTCCCTTGCTACCGTGGACCCTGCCCAGCTCAGGTGCTCAAGCTGAGGGTAACATGATTGGCATTTCCACTATAAAGTGTATTGGGTGACAGAGGATGGGGACTTCTTTTTTTTTTTTTTTTAAGATTTTATTTATTTATTCATGAGAGACACAGAGAGAAAGGCAGAGGCACAGGCAGAGGCAGAAGCAGGCTCCATGCAGGGAGCCCGACGTGGGGCTCGATCCCGGGTCTCCAGGATCACACCCTGAGCCGAAGGCAGGCGCTAAACTACTGAGCCACCCAGGGATCCCCAGGATGGGGACTTCTCTGGAGTGAGGCTGAGAGTGTGTGGTACCAACATCCCAGGCTCACCTGGAAATGCCCCCCAAAATGAATTTTCTGGACTGAGCCAGCTCCTCACCGAAATGGGCCCTATTCAGCTGTTTTGTACTAAGACCGGTTTTGAGGATCCTGGGTGAACTGTGCACATGATGGAGGTTCATCCACCCGTCCACATACCCGTCCACACACCCATCCGTCCATCCATCAATTCACTAATTTACTTAACTCAGTGTTTATTTTAGTTGCTCCACAGGCCACGTGCAGCAGTTACACTAGAGACTGAGAAATAGCACAGCCCTCGCTCTCTAGAGCTTACGATGCAATAAAATACCCCTGGACGGTCGATTGATGGCCCCCAAAGATGTCCACACCCTCTTCCCTGGAATCCAGGAGTTTCTCAGCCTTTGTGTGTGTGTTTCACGAACAGGATTGCTCGGGTGTAGGAAGGATCCAGGAGAACTGGATTAGAAATACCCCAAGGGCCTGGGAGCACCTACAGAAACACGCCTTCCCACGGACACTTCACAGCAAGACTCTTCTTGGGGTCCCCCCAGCCAAGGGGACGGTCTCACATGCTAACGAGTGTCCGCTCTTGCCTTCTGTCACTCACACACTAAGTCAGCCGCTGTGTGCAGCTCCCGTTGCCAACTTTCCATTCAAGGTAGCAAATGCTCGGGTGGAGAAGATCAAGCCACCCACAGGTGCGCCTCCACTCTTCCCGTCTCTGATGGCCTTCCCTGGGGTCCATGTCGCACCCCCCACCCAGCACCCCCCACCTGGGCCCCCATTCTTCAAAAAGAGAGGCTTCTGGCTCAACACGCTGGGACATTCCAGGCCTGGGCCTTGTCCCAGGTGGGTCCTGACAACTCCAAGCAGTGGTTCTGTCCGTGAGGAGGACTGTGAAGCTCAATATCTGAGTACAGGGTGGATCCAAACAGATGTTCCTGCAAGAGAAGAGCAGAGCTGCTCAGGCATTCGGGGTGCTGGGAGATGATGTGCCGCTTGGAGCTGACCCGTTGCAATGGTGGGTCCTGGGCCGCTGGAGTCCAGCTGGCTGTGCGGAGCTGCCTGCACCGGGTGGGGGGCGCCGAGGCTGTCAGGACAGGCCCAGACTTGGCCACGGGTTCCAAGGTCCCCAAGCTAATAGGCCAAATAGCAGAGCTCAACGACTCCCGTGCAAGCCACAGAGTGGCGACTGGGAGCGTGCATGCACATGCAGAGTCCCCACCGGCACGCGTGGGAGGTTCCAAATCAGCAGGGGGAGGACACGGGGCCGAGTCAGATCCATGCTCTGCACTGATGAGCTCCCAGACGAGGGTAGCAACGTTCCAAAGTGATGACGTTGGAGCCCAGAGATCTCCCGGTGACTAGATTAGTTTATCTCGTGCATCTGACCGCTAAACGCGCCGCCCCAGGCAGGCCCGACTGGCGGGCAGCAGGCCCCACCGAGGGGTGACACGGCTCCTAGAGTGAGTGCGCCAACTCGGGGTGCTGCGCTCAGCAAGCTGTCCAGCGCTCTGCGGTGCCCGAGCTTGCAACCGGCATCGTCGGCCTCCACCTCCTTCCTCTCTTATCACTCACCGAGCCTATGAATTGCCCTGATTCCCTCAGACTTCTCGTCGATGATTTGCTGGGGTATTGATTCATGGCGGAGAGATGCCATCAGACCTGGGGTCTTAGCTCCCTAGGAGTCAGCTCCGAGGGAACCATGGCAACCTGCAGTGAGTGCTGTTACCGGTGAGACGGCGGGACTGGCTTCTCGGGGAGCATCCTGAGGTTTGCAGATTCTCATCTATCTTCAGATTATCTTAAAGGGTAAGCATGCCCGTAAAGGCCATTGCCTCCAGCCTGTGGACAGCAATATCTGTGTTTCTGCTCATTATGATGAATATGCTGGAAGATAGGAGCCTTGGCTCCCCTCGTGGAGGCGTTGGAAGGCCTCATCCCGCTTGGCGAAGACAGCTCTGTACCTGGGTGTGCTGCAGGGATGGGATGAGCCAAGGAACATGGGGGCAGAGTTGGCGGTGGTCCAGTGTTTTAAAAATATGGCTTGAAGTGCGAATCGATGGGGCCTGTCACTTGTTCCACGTAATTTATTAGGATGCAAGAAGATCAACGAAGTTGGTAATTATTATTTGCGAAGGTCTTTTCCACATAAAGCTGAGTCAGCAAACATGATTGAGATGAGAGGCCTGGAATCTCCCAGTGTGCAGCTAAGCATCCTGCTTGAAAGAACAAAGCCAAATAATAATGCGTTGCAGCGACTTAGATTTTGAGCACATTCCTTCTGCACCTAAGAAGCTCTCCCTAATGTCAAGAATTTGGAAATAGAAATTGGAACGTGGTCTCCAAGTTCCCTGAAGTGGCCACCTCGGCAATGCTTCAGTTGGCTAATAGCTTTTTTTGGTAGCTTTAAGAGGAATTAATGTTCGTGTCCTTGAGCGAGGGCACTTGGCCGTTAGAGTAAGCTCGGGGTCTCTCGAGCTGAGAATTCTGTGATTTTAGCAAAATGAACAACTCAACTGCTGTCTGCTGGTGCAACATTTCTTGAAGGTACTTTGGGGATGGTGGGGAATTTAGCATGGAATGTAAAATGCTGACCCCCTAGGTTGGTTCAGCGTGTTAGAACCTAGAAGGAGCTGGTACATCCATCACCCGATTCCATTCCCACACCGTGGGGCCCACCACAGGCCTCATTATTCCTGGGGAGATGGAGATTTAGCCACTGACCCAAAGCTCAAGCCCAGGTGGTAGACATGCTCCGAAGAGCCCAGACAACACTTTCTGCAAACAGTTGTCATGGGAGCACACATTTTGGGGGGCAAAGCCAGTGGAGCCAAGGGCAGGCAGGTGACCAGGAGTCCAGGCTGGCTCTTGAAGGGATCTTGCAAGGCTCTAGAGGCAGGAGATGGATGAGAGAATGAGTGCACCAGCCGGAGTGGGGAGCTGAGTGTGCCCTTGTGTGTTGACAGGGCATAAGCTCTGCCCATCTGAGCTTATTTCCCAGGAAGGGACAACCCGGGGCCAGGCACCTGGGCCCACAAGACTTTCCTTATGTCAGAGCCTGCTCTGAGCATGGTGCCTGTCTGCTCTCCCCTCTGCTAATGCTGACTCGACTGTGTTGGGAGTGCAGCCCAGGAGGACCAGTGGCCAGAGAAGCGACCATTCTAATGAGCAATGGGTCGGCCAGTTTGCTTGACCATCAGGAGTGCTGAACCGGCTGGGGTGTGTGTGATGCTACAGAGGGCTCCCTCCAGACGGGAGGCCCTGTGTCCAGTGCACATGGTGGGCAGCCACACCACGGAGACCCCCCGAGGGCTCAGGGGACACTCATTCCTAGTGACGCTTGCCCCCCCCCAGTGATTTTGGCACAAAACCAGGCTGTGCAATGGTCCAGTTCCTGTGACTTTATTGAGCTGCTCTGAGGACCAGGAAACCACTGCCAGGACAAACGTCTCATTTTCCAGAGACTTCCAGGCTGTGCCAGAAACTAACGACATGGAATTAGCATCATCTGATCAACAACTGTCCCTCGGAGTAGCCCCGGTAGGTGTAGGGAATGACACTGAGTGTCTGGAGGTTGGATGAAGCTTGAACTGGACGAGACGCAACCGTGTATTATCCCAGAGCTGCCTAAGCCTCCGTCACAACGGGAAGGGCGGTGCCCCTGTCGCCCTGCTCCTGTTGGCAGCACCAAGGACAAGGCAATCCGGCCGACCGTGCCCCAGGTCAGCGCACTCGCTGACTGCAGGTGGGCTGCAGGGGCTGGTGAGTGGGGTGTCCCGCAGGCAGGTTGCACGGACGTTGGTGACTGTGAGTGGTCCACGCTCGGCGCGCGGCAGGAGGTTTGATATGAATGAGAAGCAGGTGCGTGCAGGGGTGCGTTCCTACCTGGATGCCTTTTGTTGGGGATCCTCCTTCCAAATGCCCTGGGTGTACGATGCGATTTTAGTATAATTAAATCCCGAATCACTCAAATTATATAATTAATTACATTCAGCTTCAATCACAATTTCTAATTGATCCCATTTGCTAGCTCTGCACCTGGAGACCTTGGTGACACCAAGGATTAGTGTGCAAGTGGCCCGGTCCCGCCGCATCCTCGCTCACATTCAATAACCACTTCGGAAGATGACTCGTGGCAGGTCCCAGCGAGTCCACTTGCCTGTGCCCAAGGTACGCAGCGCCTGACGGGGGCGTGTGTGCCGAGTGTTGAAGAATCAAAGACCCGTGAGAAGCTCAGAAGGAAGGATGGGTCTAGGCCCTGAGAGTCTGAGAAGAGCCGCGTGGCGTCAAAGGAGGCAAAGGGACCCTGGTGGTTACAGAGAATTGGACTCAAACCCAGTTCAGGAGGAACACACTGAGTGTCTACACCCGCTGGACCCGCCTCCTATAGCTTGAGCCCCACAACCTGCGCCAGAATTCAGGGGATTGAGAGTGAGGAGGGAACCGAAATTGAAGACATTAGAAGCTTGCCAAACCCACAAAAACTGCAATTGCATGTGGCCTTCCAGCTTTTGGCACAGTTTCCCGACCCCCACCAGGCTCATCAAATCGCCTTAGCTAATGAGCAAACAAGTGTAAGAGCCACATGGAAAATAGCGCACTGAGGACGCCATGCTCCCACCCTTCTTCATGAGCGCAGCTGGCTCTGCTTATCTGCAGACCATTCGGATGCCCAGCTTTTGCAAATAAGCCCATACGGCAGCATTTTTGTAAAGCATGCGGGCTCAGGTGGACATCCTGGTGGCATCATGGGGCTGCACACGCCCTGTGATGTCACAGCGCCACATCAGAGCACACAAAAATATAGGATCATTTTTTATTTTTTTAAGAGATTTTGTTTATTTATTCATGAGACACACACACACACACACACACACACACAGAGGCAGAGACACAGGCAGAGGGAGAAGCAGGCTCCATGCAGGGAGCCTGATGTGGGACTTGATCCCGGGACCCCAGGAGGGGTCGATCCCTGGGCCGAAGGGCCTTAAACCCTGGAGAACACATGTGCACGTGTGTCTGAGTCGGCGTTGGGGCTCAGCCAGGGCCCTGGGCTGCGTCCTGGGCTGCGCGGGACCCGGCCAGCGGGGAGAGCTCCAGCCAGAGCTGCAGAGCAGGTCCGTGCGCCCGCTCGCCAGGACCCTGGGGCCCCGCGGGGTCGGGTGGCCTCAGAGCGCCGCGCCCGAGGTAGCTGCTGGCGCAGGGCCCTTAGGCAGGGTTCTCCCGGACAAATCCCGTGCGTTTGCTGCCTGCAGCGGAGAGTCCTGCAGTTAGGGGGATGATGAAGCCCTCAGGAGAGTCCGGGGCTGAAGGCTCATACGTTAAAGAGTCTCTGCTCGCCTCCTCCGTGGGGCCTGCGCGGCAGCGCATGTATCTTCGCACCCGGCAAGTTTGCACGGAGCCGAATTTGACAATATAAAAATATGCGGCTGGATGGAGGCTGATAACGTTTGGTTATGAATAACATTAGCCGATGATTCCAGCTGGAGAGTGTTATCCTTCTCCCCTTTACCTCGGAGATTATTAAATAGATAAAATGAATTTTTCAAAACCTGTTAATAGTTATACATTATTCTAAGCTTTCAATTTATGTGCCTTTCTTTCCCCTTCGTGTTTATTTATATCTATTTCCCCTCAAATCCAATACACCTTTTACCCCCAATGGCTTATTTCTCAGCAGGATCCTGTGGGAGCCTTAGACACACAGACGTTCCAGGAAGACCCGAGCGGAGCGCGCACGTGTGCCCACGTGGACGGACGTCCATGTGGCTCAATTCCGAGTCTGCAGAACTGGGTGCCGGTGGTTGCAGACTCCAGCTCCAAGTCCAGGCCGAAAAAATACGGGGCCCAAGCACTTCCTGGAAGAGGTTGCATGTGGGGTTTTTTTTTTTTTTTTTTTTTTGGTTAAAGCTTTGGTTAAAGTTTAAGGCCAGAAAGTCTTCATTATGAAAACTTTATATGAAGAATTTAAATCAAGCCAAGGACAGGTGGGAGTTCTTAGGGATTCATATCACTCCCCCGCACCTCCACACCCGCATACCCCCCTCCACCCGCGTGCACGCACACCCTATGCTCGATCGTTTCAATGTATGGTCCCAGCAACGGAGGCCGCTGGACAGAGAGCGAATCAGTAGGTGGCGGATTTTGAAATGACTGGGACGCCTGGAGGCTCAGCGGTTGAGCGTCTGCCTTCAGCTCACATCCTGATCCCAGAATCCGGGATCGAGTCCCACATTGGGCTCCTTGTGGGGAGCCTGCTTCTCCCTCTGTCTCTCTCTCTCACTCTCTCTGTGTCTCTCATGAATAAACAAATAAAATCTTAAAAAAAAAAAAAAAAAGAAAGAAAGAAATGAGCCGTTTGAGTGCTGAGGTTCCGAGTGTGGGCTTTGGGCTCGGACGTGCCTGTGTGCTTGAGCCCTAGGCTCTGCTGTGTACCAGCTGTGTGAGTCTGAGCCTCAGTTTCCCATTTGTGAAACAAGGTGGGAGAACTCCACGGGTTACTGCGGGGCGCCCTGGAGATGGGGGGACGCGTGCAGCAAGCATTTGGTACATTGGTCTTTCCGTTTCTCAGGGTCTGCACAAGATCCTCGCACCCTGATTCTGGGCTTCGTGAAGGCAATCGCACCCCCGAGACCGGTGAGCAGCCGTCCCAGGGCGCCGGGGACCTTCCTGGTTTGCAAACTGGAAGCTGGGGCCCCAGGAAGCCCTCCAGGAGGGTCCCAGGCTAGCCGGGTGGCCGGTCGTCCCACGCCTGCCCCGGCCGCACCTTTGCTCGCCCCTGGAGGGTCGGGACAGCAGTTTGCTGCAATACTGGGGAGAAAACTACTGGGAACAGAGGCTTTGGAAGCTCACGCTGGTCTGCTTGCTTCATCGATTAGCAAAATACCGGGAGTGTAATGGGTCTTCCCTTGTTAACCGTTTATGACTGTTTCAAATCCTTTGGAGTCTGAGTAAACAGAGAACTGAGCTACTGACACCGAGAGATCTCAGCAGGTGACTCTGCCCTGGCTTAGGTGGAGCTCGCTCACTCTTTCTTTCTTTCTTTCTTTTTCTTTCTTTCTTTCCTCTCTCTCTTTTTCTTTTTTTCTTCTTTCTTTTTCTTTTGCATCTGTAGTGAGAATGGTCGTCTAAATAGTTCTATTTAGATTCTCTTTTGCAAAAGATTGCAAAGTGCATATTCAGTGTTCCACTGTCACACCCGTATTATTCTGTTAGTGCTTAATAATGGTTAACAGTTGTGATGCACAAATGACATCCACACACACCCAGGGGTGCCCGTGTCCAGCCCCCAGAGCCTGTGAATAAGTTTGGCTCCGCGGCAAAGGAGAGTTAACGCTGCAGGTTGGATTAAGGCTACGAATGAGCCGACCTTCAATAAATCGGGGGACGGTCCTGCACCATCCAGATGGGTCATCACAAGGGTCCTAGAAAGAGGAAGGGGGGTCAGAGGCAGAGACACCCTGCTGCCCAAAGCCGGCAGGAGAGGCAGGCAGGGGCCCCGAGCCGAGGCAGCCGGGAGATTCTAGAAGCTGGAAAAAGCCAGGAAATGGATTTAGCCCAAGAGACCCGTTTTGTACATGTGACCTGTGGCTCTGGGAGGTGGTGAATTCGTGTCGAGCCACCGAATTTGTGGTGATTTGTCACGGGACTGTGGGAAAACGAACACCACAGCGTGGGGGATTTGATGTGGGCGTTTCTGCCGATAGCTGCGGGTTCCGGATAGAGTGAGGAGGGAATCGGGCCTGGCGCCGGCCTCCCTGTGTGTGGAAAATCTGCAGACAGAGCGTGCCGAGGCCGCGGCGGGCAGCCCAGAGACGTCCCCCGAAGCAGGTGCGGCTGACCGGGGCGCCCAGGTGCACACTGACCAGCAGGGGGGTCACCGAGATGCGGGGGAGAAAGTCCCTGTGTGCCTGGTCCCCAGTCCAGGGAGGGGTAAATGAGGGTGTGGAGGGGCTGCTGATGGGGGGCGGGGCTCTGAGGGCTACTCAGGGTAGGGACGGTGTAAGGTCAAGGCCATGGGTAGGCTGGTGGCCTCCAGACGTACACGGGACACGGGTCAGGACAGGTCGGAGGCGAGGCAGGTAGGTGAGCATTGGACCGTGTGGACGGAACGGGGCGGGCGGGCAGCTGAGGGCCCGGGCAGAGACGAGGGAGGGCCCCATCCCCTCCTGGGGGGACACCTGCTGGGACAGCGAGGGCCGACCCTGCTCCCCAGCGGCCTCCAGGGGCATGGAACAGCCCCTCCTGGAAGTTCTTAGCGCCTCCCCGGTGCGGTTCAAACATCTGGATCCCCGCCCCCGCCCCCTCCCCTGCCCGGTCCTGCGGCCTCTCCCACCTGACCGCCCTCCGCGCTGCCGGCACCTTCTGCGGGGAGGCTACCTCTGCCGGCACATCCTTTCTCACTCCAGCCCGGGCTCCCGGCCCGCTCGCACCCCCGCAGGCCCCTCATAGCTGGAGCCTCCGGTCTGCAGGGGGGACGCTGCCCACCGCTCGGGTCGCGCCCCAGCATGGCCCGCCGCTGAGGGGGCAGCCCCTGGCTCACGGCGGCTGGCGGGCTGGTTAATGGGAAAGACTCAATGAAGAAGGGAAAATCATACTAAATGTTACATTTAAAGATTTTATTTATTTATTCATGAGAGACACACAGAGAGAGAGAGAGAGAGAGGCAGAGACCCAGGCAGAGGGAGAAGCAGGCTCCACGCAGGGAGCTCGACCTGGGACTCGATCCCAGGACCCCGGGGTGACGCCCCGGGCTGAAGGCGGCGCTAAACCGCTGAGCCCCCCGGGCTGCCCCATAGCTTAAATTTTTTTAAGTGAACCGTAAATGTAAGACGTTGGCTTGTCGCGGGGAGTAGAGCCGAGGCTCTTTTCTGGGCGCGCTCCCTCGGGCGGGAGGCCCCGCGCCGCCTCCTGCCACCACGTCAGGCCCACGTTCCCTCCTCGTGCTCACCGCTGGCCAGTCGCCGGGGCCAGAGGTCGTGTCACAGCCCAGAGAGCAACGGGTCGTCCCCATCGCTTTGCGGCTCAAAGGCTCCCGCGGGGGACGCTCGAGGCTTGCGGCTTTGCACTACTGGGCGAGCTTGATTTCGCGGAAACACGTCTTTCCTTCTGGGCTCTCACTCCCTTCCCTACAGAACAAAAGTGCAGATGAGAGGAGGCATCGGATGGCCGTAAGCTGTGAGCTTCGATCTCGATCGCACACACACGCACACACACGCATCACAAAACGTTTTAAGTTCATCTGAGGCCCCCGTGGGTGCCATTTGCCCAGCCTGAGAGTCAGAGCCATAAACCATAACGGTCGATCTCCTCCAAGTAGCTGCTCCGAACTCACTAAACAAAAATAATCTGTTTCTCGCGGAAAATCACAAACGTGGCCGCCGGATTGTGCGCTGCAGCCCAGGGCGGGCGCGGCCTCCTCCAGCTGACGTCCCGCTCCGGGAGGAAACAGAACAGGACACGGTCTCCTGCGTGGAGCCTCGGAAAGCTGCATCTGAACGTCTCCCGCTGGGTGACAGCTGAGCCACAGCCGGGATGTCCGGGCTTCAGGGGCTCTTGGGATAAATCGGCGGAGAAGCGTGCCCGGCCCGGCCCACGGGAGCACACCTGCGCGAGCGCGGGAGGAATGGAAGTGGCTTAGTCCTCCCCCCACGGTAAGACGTGTCCTGGGCCCATCGTCCTGTGGACTGGGGGTCTCGCTCCCATCCTTAGGGCAGGACCGGGTGGCCAAGGTTGACCCCGCGGGGAGCACCGCCCGCCCTCTGGCTGGGGGAAGCACAGGCCCGTGCTCCCTGGGCCCTGCAGGAGGGACGGCACCCGCTGGAGGAGGTGCTGCTGGGTCGGTGGCAGCGATGCCATCGTGTCCAGCGGCGTCTTCTCCAAGTGCACGAGCCGCTCCTCAGAGTGTGGGAAGACATCCAGGAAATTAAAGTGAGGGCTGGTGGGGGCATCTGTGTCCCAGGAGGCGATCCGGGCTCCGGGGGACGCCGGTCCGGGGACGCTCAGGGATCTGCGCCCTGTCCTGCGAGCGGGAAAGTCCTCCTAAGCCATCCCGCTGCGGAGCTTTCTGAAAGTCCCGAAACGAAGCGGAAGCCCTCGGAACGTGCTCCAGCAGGTGGGAGGTGTGCGAGGAGGGCGACGTTTCTCCGCGGATCTGGTAAGTCAGGGCGCGGAACCAGGAGTCAGGGCCTTACGGTTGGGGAGAGACCACGTGGGGAGACGCCCCACGTCAGCACAGCCAGTTTCACTCCCTTTCTGAAAATGTTATAATTTCTGGTAGCCTTGTGCTTCCTGGTGTTAGAGTCCTGTGTTTGTAAGATAGAGCTGGGCATTTTAAGGTTTAAAATATTTATTTTGAATCTCTATGTGGAAAATGAGAAAATACAGTAGAAACTTTATTCCTAAAATAATGATCATTTTAGGCCGTCGTGAGCAGAGCACGTGGACGGAGCTGCAAACAGACCCGACGTCTCACCAGCCCACCCCAGAGGCAGGGGCTCAGGTCAGCGCTGCCTCGGGGTGGGGGGACTCAGGTGGGCACCGTCTACCCTCGGGACTGGCCTCGGAGGGGCGTCGAGGCTGGTTTTGGGGGTCAGAGCCAAGTCTCACACTTCGCAGGACCACCCTCTCCCTTTGACTCGGCCTCGTGGGGTCCTTCCTGTCCCCAGGACTTGCCTGTCCCCGCAGAGGGACCAGCCCTGGGCCGGGGTTGATCTGCGCAGGGCCTGGGCCCTCCTTTCCACCTGCTGTGCTCAGAAAACCTCACCTAAAACGGGGCACGGGTCTGCGAACGGGACGTGTTCTCGGCCACGGCCTCACCGTCCGTGCCCAGGATGGGGTGAAGCAAAGTACAGATCAGCGGCCTGTGCTCGTGCCCCCCAACCCTGCGGCCGCTCCCATCTCTGCAGGAGCACCGTGCTCAGAGCCGTCCACGTTCTTGCTAACAATCACTGCCTCCACGCTCCGCGGGGTCCCGAGCTCTCGTGACACCCCCTCCCTCCAGCACCCCTGCCCTGCAGTGTCTGGTCGACCAGTTCCCTATGGAGGTGCAGGGGGTGAGAGGCAGGCCGTGGGCTCGGATGCCTGGGACCAAGGTTCAGGGCCTGAGCATCAGCCTCAGGGTCTGTGGGCGCCCTCCCCGCGGCCGGGCCCAGGGGCATCAGCTTTAGGCAGCAGGCACTGTCCCACCTTCTGGAAGAAAGCTGGGGAGGGGCCTGGGGGGTGCTGGGCATGGTGCCTGCCTGCAGCAAGTGTCTTGGTCCCGCAGGCCCGGGGGGCCGCCCCATATTTATGTCTCTGCCAAGGGGGACCCTCCCCTGCCTGGGCCCAGCCCCAGGGCCTGAGTGGTCTCTGGAGGAGCCTCCGGGGAGCTTCACACAGAAACCATCCGCTTGTATTGTTTGTGTTTGTCTTTCCTGCCTGCACAACAGACAGTTTAGTTCTGTTTGCTTCTATAATTCTTCTTCCTTTTAGGTACCTTTCCTCCTGTCCATCTCTCCTTCCATCCATCCATCCATCCGTCCATCCACCTGTCTGTCCATCCATCCATCCATCCATCCATCCATCCATCCATCCATCCGTCTGTCCATCCATCCATCCATCCATCCATCCATCCATCCATCCGTTCATCCATCCATCCATGCATCCATCCATCCATGCATCCACCCACCTGTCCATCCATCGATCCATCCATCCATCGATCCACCCATCCATCCATCCATCCATCCATCCATCCATCCATCCATCCGTTCATCCATCCATCCATCCATGCATCCATCCATCCATGCATCCATCCATCCATCTGTCTGTCCATCCATCCATCCATCCATCCATCGATCCATCCATCCATCGATCCATCCATCCATGCATCCATCCGTCCATCTGTCCATCCATCCTTATGCATATAATACACCTAAGCTGAGCTTGGCCCGGGTGGGGTCCGGATGCTGTGGCCAGGGCTGCTGAGACGACCTGGAGGCCCCCACCCCGTTCAGCCCCAGCTTCAGTCAGTCCGAGGCCCACTTAGCCTCCCTGCCCACCTGCTGCCTCCTCTTGTCTGACCATCCCATCTGTGGCCAGGTGTCCCCATGCCCTGACCAGGGCCGAGGTCCAGGCGCTCAGGGGACGGTGGGGGCGGGAGGAGGGGAGAGGGGATACCGTGTCCCTGTTGCTCCTGTCCACGGCAGGCCTGGACGGTACAGCTGCCTGGAGGCCGTGGCCGTCCCTGACCTCTGCCCTCCCGCTGCCTCCCCAGGGTCAGGCCGTGCAGACGTGGACATGCCCAGGGGACCCTCATGCTCAGAGCCGCTGTGGGCATAAACCACAGGGCGGCGGCCCCTTCTCAGTCCTGGACGTCTGGGTCTGAGGGGCAGGTGCGTGCAGCACGGTGTCCCCGTTTTCCCCCGTGGGCCACCAGGAGTCAGAGCCCTCGGGCGGCTCCTCATGACGCCCCTGCTGGCCAGCAAACGGGGGGCAGGATGGAGCAGGCCTGTGCTGGCCACAGCAGCGTTTTTCTTCCAGGACCGTGGGGCAAGCGGCCCCCAAAGCGCAGGCCAGGCCAGGAGGAGGCGAGTGCAATGCCAGCTCCGGGGGCACCACCGTGGGTGGGGGAGCGTGACGGCTCTGAGCACGGCGCTCGCAGGAGATGGGAGCCCTGGGGCTTGGGGGCAGAGCACAGGCCGCTGACCTGTACTTGGCTTCACCGCTTCCTGGGCACGACGGTGAGGCCGCTGCCGGGGACACGGCCCATTGGCAGCCACCAGGACCGGGACGCAGACCCGGACCCTCCCGGTGAGGCCACTAGACCCACAAACGGAGAAATCCACGCCTCGGCCATCAGGCTGCAAGAGCTCCCCGCCCAGGGGGGACGCCCCGTGATCAGCCCTGATGACCGCTGGGCGAGCTCGGGAACAGCCCCCCGCCCCCCGCCCCCCACCTGCGCCCCGGGGAGCCGGAGCCTTCACGTGGCCCCCCTGCTCACGGTGGGGTCGGCACGTTCACACCGGCCGGGCCTTGGGGCAAGAACGGGGTGGCCGGGCAGGGGCGGCGGGGACCCGAGGACAGCAGGGCGCCGCTGCGGGCGGGGGAGCTCCGGGCCACCCAGGGGGAATCACTCCGGAGGCGCAGAGACGCTTCCCGCTGAACGAGAGCACGAGCGCTTCTGTCGCCGGAAAAAAAATCGTCTTCATTAAAACATCACAAGACTGTTTCCGGGGCCCGAGGAACAAGGACACGGCGCCCAGCAGGAGCCAGAGGTCTCCCCGCATAGACTGTCCAGGTCCAAGGGCCCTGCAGGCAAAGATGTCACAGTCCCAGACCGTGGTCAGGAGGCAAGCTCCGGGTCAGCCTTCCTGAGCCGCTGGAACCATAGCTCCCGCAGGTGGTCCCACGGCCCCTGCCTGGGGGCGGCAGGGACACCAGACCCCCCACGGCTCGGCCTGGGGACAGGCCCTCAGTCGGGAGGCAGCCCTGGCCTCCGAGGGCCGCAGTCCGGTGGGGACACAGACACAATTCCCGTCATCACACAAAGGATGGTGGAGGTCTCAGTGTGACAAGTGCTGAGAAGGGAAGGCTCCCAGGGTTGTAGGGGGAGGAGGCGGGAGGGGACAGACCTAGGCTGGGGCTCTGGGCTCGGGAAGTCTCTGTGGAGTGGCACCTGGGCGAGGCCCCTAGGATGAGCTGGCGACGGTACAAAGGATGGTCTGTTGGCGGAGCAGACATGAGGGCAGGCAGCATGTGCAAAGGGCCTGTGGCAGGAAGGCCGGTGGGGTGGAGCCACAGCTGGTCTGTGATGAGGCCGGACTGGTTGGGGTCTCTCTGGGCAATTATAATGTGAGGGCAATAGCTTTCTGGCTGAGTTTTTAAATAAATAAATTGTACTTAGAGTCAGGTCATCAATAGAAATTTTGAAGTCAACTATAGTTTTAAAAGTAATTTTATTTTACCATTCATATATGGTAATCTTGGTTAAGGGTTTAATCAAAATGTGGAGGAATTCAATTATTTAAAAAAAAAAAAACCTGCATTTTGGGCTGCTCCAGGGGATAGAAAAATCTCATTTAAAATATCCAACTTTAATAATATAAAAATAAGACTATCCCAGTAATTACAGAAATCATATTTAGCAACCGGTTTAGTGTATTTTTAAATTTTATTGTGACGGAACATTTCCTCCATTCATTATGCTCGGGGAGACGCTTGTCAGAGGCTGTGAGAAGGACATTTCTTCTCGCCTCCAGACTGTTTCGGGGCCCAGGCTGAGGCCCCCCTGGAAGGAGCCAGCCTGTGAGTCAGAGGGTGACCCGTTCAGAGATGGGGGTGCTCCTTGCGACCTGAGTGCGGGGGGACGCTCCTCAGGACAGGTGGGTGAGCGAGGCTTGACGTCCAGAGACTTCCACACGAAAGAGGAAACATCTCACCATCGTTTGCACCAGATGAATAAATGGTCAAGGAAAAATGAGTTTAAAATTGGCGTCTCTTAAAATAAATGAATAAATATATAAATGGATAAAATAAAAAAATAAAATTGGCTTTTCTTTCCAATTTAAAAGCTTTAGAGATTGGGGTCCTAAACCTTGTGTGAGGGGGACGGCCCGGGGCCAGCACCCAGAAAGCCCGAGCCCCCTGCCTTGACCCAGACCCTGGCTCCCGGTTGGCCAGCCCTGGTGCGGTCGGGGAGAGGGGGCCAGCTGGGAGGGCTGACCCCCACGTCTCCCAGGCTGGCCCGTCGGCGCCATCACAGGAGCACCCGTGGATCTGGGGGCCCCTGGGGCAGAGGGCGCAGCAGGAAGGGTTCCCGTAGGACAGAGGCCTCGTCCACACGACAGAATCGCCCGGAAGCCTGGAAACCCGGTGTCTGGGCCCATCAGGAATAGGTGGGTCAGTCCCCGGGAAAGGGACTTGGGTGTCAGCATTTGGGGCTCCTGCAGCTCACGCTGAGCCGGCTTGTGGAGGTCACCCTGGAGCTGGGGCTAAAGGGTGTGCAGGGCACCAGGTGGAGAGCATGGGGGGTGCAGACTCCAGAGCCTCCCTCCTTCCTGGGAAGTGTTTCCTGGAGACATGAACCAGAGATCTGCTTGCGGGAAGCTGCCCGG
The DNA here is from genome assembly GCF_048418805.1 of Vulpes vulpes. NCBI lineage: Eukaryota > Metazoa > Chordata > Mammalia > Carnivora > Canidae > Vulpes > Vulpes vulpes. The sequence continues at coordinate 117,035,222 of NC_132794.1, read as the reverse complement.
GGGGGGGCCCTCCCTGGGAGGAGGGACAGGCGGGGGGGGGCAAGCCGGGGGGACAGGCAGGGGGGGACAGGCCGGGGGGACAGGTGGGGGGAACAGGCTGAGGGGGGACAGGCTGGGTGGGACAGGCTGAGGGGACAGGTGGGGGGGCAGGCTGAGGGGGGACAGGCTGAGGGGACAGGTGGGGGGGCAGGCTGAGGGGGGACAGGCTGAGGGGACAGGTGGGGGGACAGGCTGGGGAGACAGGCTGAGGGGGCCAGGCACAGGAGGACAGATGGGGGGGACAGGCCGGGGGAACAGGTGGGGGGGAAACAGCCTGGCGGGGGACAGGCCAGGGGGAGAGGCTGAGGGGGCTCCAGGCCAGTGTCCTGCACAGAGACGGGGTGTCCCAGGGGGAGAAGCAGCACGGGCACCAAGAGGCTCCCCTGAGCGGGGGCACCAGGACCGGCGAGGGACGAGGCCATGCACCCTGGCCACGTGGCGGCTGCTGGGCAGGTGCTCTCCTGGTCCTGAAGTGGGAGACTTGGGGTGGTGCGGTCGGCCTGGCCCCGTGACCCCACAGGGCGCCCGCAGGCTTCTAAGACTGAAGTGCAGCGCCAGGAAAGGCTAGAACAGGACACGCAGTGTCCACAGGGTCCGTGCCACAGTCTCCCTAAGCAGCCTGGGCCAAAGGCTAAATGACGGGAGTTACACGTGGGGACGGCGCCCCAGGCGTGGGCGCGGAACGACCCGAACCCAGGCCCAGCGCCCCAGAGGCGGAATGTGGGGAGGCACAGCTCAAAGGAAACAGTAGACCTGCTGGAAAGATGGAAGTGCCCGCAGCTGGAGCCCAGAATGAGGAAGTTGAGTCCAAGGGGAAAGCAGAATTCAGCGAGAAGTGACCAGGAAGTTTCTGAAGCAGGACGAGCCGCGGGGGAGGCCGGGGTGGCTGGAGCCTGGGGGACCGAGTCCTTGGGGGGGCGCTTCCAGGAGAAGGGCCCGGGAACGCGCTGCGGCCCGGGAGCATGGGAAGGGGGCGGGAGGGGCACGTCCGGAGCCCCCGGGGGCGTCCACGGCCGGGGTTCATGGGGTTCCCTGGACACCGGGGGGGATCACACCTTAGAAACAGCTGCTCCAGGCTCGCTCTGAAACAGGACGGAGTCAACGACGTTGGAAGGGGCAGATGTATGGCCAACTCTTACCTCATCACAAACACAAAATTTAGCTTCCAACAGAAATAGACCGAAGTGTAAAAGCGTAAAAACATCATATTTCTGGAAGAAAACGTAGGAGAAAACCTTGCATCAGGCAAAGACTTCTGATTCACTCTTCATCATAGGTGGGAATTGGCAAGTTGGCGTCATCGACGTAAAAGCTTCTGCTCCTTGTCCGGGATCATTAGGACACGGAGAAATGCCCTCCCCGTGGACGGGGGTGGGTGGGCGGGGGACAGTCACCGTGTGCCGTTGACAAGCTGCTTGCGGGCGGCTCGCAGGAAGCACTTCCGTGGAGAATGTGGAAATCATGTGCCCGTGGCCTCACCAGCCCCGGGAGACGGTGCCCTTACGGGGTTATCTCTCCCGGCTCTGGAGGCTGCAAGACAGAGATGGGGCACTGTGGGGTCTGGCCCTCGGGTCGGCCCCCCGCGGGCTCCTGGACGACTGTCTCCTCCTCCCGTGCTCACGTGGTGGTGGGAGACCCCTGCTCTCCTCATCCCCCAGCAGGGCGCTGATCCTACCCCCTCCCCACCTCCCCACCTCCCCACCTCCAAGCACCATCACTGGATTTAGGGCACGTCATGCATGAATCTGGGGATGGGGACACTCATCCGGGGGATGCTCCGTCCGTGGCAACCTAATTCCCAACAGGCAAAACACGGACTCTCCTCAACAAGAAGGTACCCGGTGAGCGACGAACCCGTTGGAAGAGCCACGTCGGGAGTCCTCGGGGGAAATGAGAAGTAAAACCACGACGAGCGTCCTCGCATCAGCGTCGCGGCGAACCTCAAACTGCTCTAGAAACCAAAGTCCGATAAAAACAACAGCGCGGGGAGCTGCCGTTATCCTTCTCGGGAAGAGCTAAGCAAGGCGCTCAGGGACAGGCCCCGGCGACGTGAGAACGGGGCCAACTGGAAGCCCCGAGGGGCAGTTTCTTACAGACTCAGACTCGCACTTGCCCCCCCGCACCCCAAATCCCACTCCTTGACACCTGCCCAAGAGAAAGGACGACTCCAGGTCAATACTTGTGCATGTTTGTCCGCGTCCACTTGGCTCGTCATCAATGTGTTTCAACACGAGAGTGATAAACAGGTTTTTGAATAATATTGGGCAATAAACGTGAGGACGGTACCGATGTACACGGCCACGTGCATGAGCCTCAAGACCGTGGCTCTTGGCATAAGGAGGCCAGACCCAAAACCGAACATACTGCGCACGTCCACCTGCATGTGTTGGGAATTCTAGAAGAGCGAAACCAGAGACGGGTCAGCGGCTGCCTGGGTGCCGGGGCGGGAAGCCTGGCTGGGGGGGACCTGAGGGCCTATAAGATGATGAAAATGTACATATTTGTCAAAACTCATCAAACCACCCAGTTAAAATAAGTGCATTTTACAATATGTAATGGTTCTTCAGTGCCCTTGAGTTAGAGTGCCATGTGGTACCACCCTACAACATGGTTAAGAGCACGATAGTAAATAATACCGCGCGTTTGAGGACATCTAGGGCAACACTTCGATGCCTCTGGTGGGAATGCAAATTGGTACAACTCTTAGAAATCCGTGTGGCCTTTCTACCAAACTGGAAACCGCATGTAATGGGCCGGATCCTCTCCCAGGGAAGGAGCCGACAGAGAGGCACACGCACGTCGGACAGAACACGCACCCGGGAATGTTCACGGCAGCGTTACCGGCCGCGGCCCAAACCCAGAGCAGCCGGATGCCCTTCGGTGGTGGGAGGGGTCGCAGCACCGTGCCGGGCAGCCCCTGCACCACGAGAACGTGTGGGGACACAGGTCAACACCACAGACCCTTGTCTGGTCGTCGGAAGGCGGACTCAAGGGTGCACACCCTGTGCGACTGCAGGTGTTCAGACCCCGCGCCCGGCAGGTGGGCTCTGTGCAGCCGCCGGTGAGGATCGGGGCGCCGGGGTGGAGGGGCGGGTGGTGACGGGGTCCTGCCAACGTGGCTGTCTCCTGACCTGGCTGCAGCCACCCGGAGTGTGCCCCTGGCAGCGTCCATCCTGCTGCACTTGCATGGTTTGTGCAAAGGGTTTACAGGGAGGGTCAAAAACAAAAACATGAATGTTCCAACAGAATAATGGACAAAATATTTTATGGGAACTGAAGAAATACCAGGGGGCCTGAGAAGGTGTGAGGAACCTGAGCGGGCTGCCGGCAGGGCTGGGGGTCGAGCACGGGGACGGGACGCCCGGGCACAGCCTCCTCCGCCGTGACGGATGCTTGACGGATTCGTCACTAGCCTTTTTGTAGAACAACTGGCACGTTTGCTGGGTGTGCGCCCTAGAATATGCAGAACCATCTCATGTCTGATCCTGGGAGTGACCCTCGGCGGGGGGACCCCCTTTATGGGTCTTTCACCAGCCCACGTGGCGTTCACCAGCTGTGTCACCACTCGGTTGACAAAAAACAAAATAAATTCAGCAAAGGGAAGGGACACAACCTCATCCAAAATCAGTCGCTCCTGTTCATGTCAGTGACAGAAGGAGCTGGAAAGACAGAGCCTGCGAGCCATCGGGGTCGGTCCAAACAGCCTGTGCTTGCAGGGGTGCAGGGACAGGTGGATGGAGGTGGGGAGCCCCCCACGCAGCGGGAGGAGGCCGCTGCCCGGGCCGCCTGGAGGCCCCCGTGTCCGCACAGCAACGTCGCTCACTTGCTCACTTTGCTCATCCTCCGGCTTTGCAGCGTCTTATTTTACAGAATGTGCTCTCGAAGCTTAGTCTGTGCGTTAGGAAGTGATGAGTTATTTGTCAGAAAAATAATTCGAAAGCAAACCGCCCATGGAGGAACCAGACGTCAGTCACCGTTTTTCTGCAGAAGCCTGCCGTTGACTCAGCTGATGATGCTGAATGCCGCCCGGTGCCGTGCGTCGACCTCTCCGTGCGTGGGACGGTTCCAGCCCGCGAGGCCTGCTGCCTGGTGGCACCGTGTCCGCCTCCCCGCGGCCTCTGCAGAGGGAGAGGCTTGGCGGCAGGGGAGGTGCGCGCATGCCCCGTGGGGCTCGCCCAGGTGCGCGGCCAGGGAGGCGCAGATGCCACTCGCGGTGATGAGACATCTGATCCCAGGAGGGTTGGGAAGGAGCCTTCCTGGCTCGTCCCGGCAACTCCCGTGGGCGGTGTAAGGGCATCCTGCGGGCAACGTTGTGCAGAGGTGTACAGAGGTGAGGACCCCAGCATCCGGGTAACCCGGGGATCCCGGAAAGCTGGATCCAAAAGTTCAGACTTGGCATCCCTGCCTCTATTTTGGGCTCCATGTGTGTGTGTCTGTGTGTATTAAGGACATTCGGTTTTTAATTCTCAAATATCACAATTACCCGGCAAAGCGGAAGACCCGATTCATGTAATTAGACATTTTGCTGTTTTCCGAGTTGCTACGTCTGATGGTGCCTGTACCTTGCCGCCCTCCCATCACACCGTACACCGAGCTCGGAGCGCTCGTCCCCGATGGAGGTGAGGGTGTTCCTCGCACCCAGTGTCTTCCCACCGGCCCCGCCCCCGCGGCGCAGCGACCTGATTCCCTCTTGCCCGTGTTTTAAGGGACGTGGTCGCAACACCCAGCTGGTTGTGAGGGGGAGCACCCATGCTCTCTGGGAAAGGAGGTGGCTTACTTTGGGAAAAAAAATCTTATTTCTGATAACGAAGGAGCAACGCGTTTAAGACATTTTGGATTTCCGTGTGTAGACCTCGCTTTCCCACAGCGCTCGCTTTGTGAACCACAAGAAAAAAAAAATTAGCGGGGGCAGGCATGATCGTTTAATTTACATGTCAGAAAAGCAGCCAAGAAAACATAGAACAGCTTGAGAATGTGGTGCTGCCAAGTAGCACAGCTTAAAAATTCATTTCAACTTTGCAAAGAAAATATTTCTCCTCCCGCTTCTGCCGAGCGCAGAAGGAGAAGCCCCGGGGAGCCCGCCGGCTGGGTGGCAACGGTGGCAGTCGCCGCGAGGCGCCCATCCGCCCTGGGGAGGTGCAGGCGGGGTGGCCCGGGCGGTCCTGGCACCTTGTGCACGCAGGCGGGTGGTGGGCAGGCGCTGGCAGCCGCGCTGGGCGTCGGGCGTCCCCACTGCCTTGGTCCCCGAGCCGCGGGAGCACCCGGCCTCGTCAGCCAGCAGGACAAGTGAATGACGCCGCCGCCGGGCTTCGGAAGGCAGGTGCTGGTTCACAGACTCGAGGACCGGAAAAGTCAGATCTGACCACACCGACTGTCAGAGCAGGATCCTGCAGTGATTCCCCAAGAGCGGGAGGCCGCGTCCCACTGGGCATCGATCGTGTCCCCGAAGGCGGGAGGCGCAGCGCTGGGAACTCGGCAGCTGCTCGGTGGCTCAGTCTCGTGAGTAAAGGAGCGACGTCCCGATGCTGACCCCAGCGCGGCCGAGGCCGGCGTGCACTGCTTTGCGAGCCCCCATGTCCCGGGCACGGCGCCGGGCCTCTCGCGTCCTCACAACGGAGGAGGAGTCCGGGGTCGGTGCCTCGTGGTTGAGAAGCCTGCAGCAGGTCGCCCTCGCAGGGAGAGCCGGGGCGCGGAGTGGGGTCTGCTCGCTCCGGGGCCAACGCCTCCCCTAACTCTGGTGTCCTGGGCTCGTAATGCCACACGTGGACGTGAGCAAACGCTGCTGGTAATGATTTACGTGGAACAGGAGGGGCGGGAGGTGTAAGCGGCAGGAGGCACAGCACACGCCAAGTTTGTGCAGGAAACGGAGGTTTGGGTACGTTTTCCCCCTCACAGATGCCCTCAGTGCCCGTGCTTTGGGTGCACCTCCATCCCCTGGGCACCCAGAGACCCGGGTTCTGCCCCAACGAGGTCCCGGTTTCGGGGGGGCAGCTGGCCCTGGGAAAGGACAAAGTGCGGAGTGACGCACGCATGTGTCAGAGGAACGTTCCCATCGTTTCGGGAAGCATCAAGGAGGATCGGCCACCTGTGTTTGGGGCGTTCAGACAGACGTCGGCAGGAAGGTGTGCCTGCCCCGGATCTCGAAGGAGCCAGGCCAGGGGAGAGTGGAGAGTGCGCTGGGGCTTCCAGGAGAGGGACGCCAGGTACAGAGCACGTGGGCGGGGGTGGGGGACCGGCGGGCGGAGGAGTCGGGCCGGTGGAGACACTCGTGTGCACTGTCAGGGATGCCGGGCAGGTGTCAGCCGCTGTGCAACTGCGACGGGACAGGTCAGGTGTCGCTGGTGGAAGTCACTCTAGCCCAGAACTCGTGTGGATGACGGGACATGCAAAGGGGAGGTGCAAGCCCCGAGGCAGGGAAACTGGAGAGAATGAGGCTGTCATCTCACCTGGACGTGGGGGCAGCCAGGTGGACGGGATGGAGGAGCCACGGGAGGACGGGGTGGATCGAGGAGCACGCACAGGTGGGCAGCGCGGGCCGGGCATGTGCCCAAGATGGAGCGGAAGGTCCACTGAGGGCTCTTGGGCAGCTGGGGCATCCTCCTCCGAGTAGTAGTTCAGGAGGGGGCAGACGTGTAGGCTGCAGGAGAGAGGTAACGAGCTTCGGGTGTTATCTGGAGGCCGGGACTCCGCGGAGCCTGGGGTCCGGGCCCTGGGGGGTCGGGATGCTCTTCTGGGACGAAATCAATGTGTGGCTGAGGTCGCTCGGGGAAGAAACTTCAAGAGGGAAGCAGTGGCAGAAGGCGGCTGAGTTTGAGAAAGACCAGAGGGTGAGAGACCACGTGAGGTGTCCCCCGTGGGGGGGCGGTTCCAGGGAAGGATCTGGCTCAGGGCCCCGGAGAGGAGTAGGTCAAGGAGGGATTCAGTGAGGTACAAGTGGAGAAAAGCCACCCATAGTCGCCACCGTCGGGGTAAAGGTCGGGCTGGGACCCGTCGCCGGGGCTGATCCTGGTGATGGGACGTGTGCAGGCTCTGCATGTCTTCCTGCCTGGAATCCACGTCCGGGCGCCCAAAAAGATACTTCGAATGAATGAATATGGAAATAAATCTGTCCCCCGGGGAGGATTGAGGTATAAACCACAGAATCCGTCAACGCTCGGAGAATGGTACCAGGTACGGGTTTGCACGCTTAAGTCCTGAGTCCTGATGAGGCTGTTGGTTCACTCGGCGACAAATGAACTGAGAGCAAATGTTGCCTTAAAAGTGTCAAGATCAGCGCCCCAGGTCACTTGTGAATTTTTTTTTATTTTTAAAAAAATTTTTTTGAATTTTTTAAATAAATAATTTGCTGGTTTATATAAATCTGCTTGTGAAATCCAAAAACGAAACTGGGCTTCTACCAAAGGCCGTCAGCTGCTGTCTTTTGTTTGTGAGCAGACAATCCGGCCTTGGGAACTTGTCTCTTTTGGACAAACACTTCTACCTGCGGAGACCAATGGGGTCGTGACGTGAGAGAGTGGGTTTCCCCCGCAGTCGGCTTCTCTTAGCGGGAAGCGGTAGCCTGTTCCAGGTTGGCTCAGCATCTTCACCGACGCCGGGGATTCCCGCCAGGATGTGCCCCGGTCAGTGGACACCGCAGATCCCGGGTCCGTGCCCCTGTGGTGTCCCCACCACCCTTCCCCTCCCGGTCCCCAAGGCCACAGCCATGCTTCCCAACGGACGCATCCCTCTTCTTCCACAAAGATGCTGGGACCCTAGAGACGGGACAGCCCCTCCTCCCCGGGGACGTGGGGACTCAGCCGGGATCACGGCTCCCGTTATACCACCACCTCCCGGTGGACTCCCCGGTTGCAGGATGTGTAGATCCGGAGCCCAGGAAGACGTAGGGGAGCACGTGCTCCCCCCTCCCCTGCAGGAGCACTCGGGGCAAGAGCGCGAGAAACAACGGTCTCTGGAGTCTCTTCCCTGACCTGCAAGTGCCACTTGGCATCCGGACCCTCCTTCACGTCTTCCCTTTCTCGCCCGCAGGAACTTCTCCGAACCGAGCGTCCGTGAATCGCATCTTGTCCGAATATTATCGAGCGCGTAGAACCGAAAAGGAAGAAGCCAGCGCGTGGTGCGAATGACGCTGGAATGTTTCGTTCCCCGTCAGACGCTGGGGAGCCTGAGGTCGCAAGGACGCCTCCCCTCCTGCCTCCGGGCCTGAGCTCCCGCCGGATCTCACTGGGCGCCGCCGACGGGTGAGGCTGCTCCTGCTCGGGTACTGGGGTGGGGCCCTTGGCGGGGCAGGCTGGAGCACCCGGAAAGTGCTGAGGCCCCTCAGCTGCGAGCAGCCGCATGTCCCCACGCAGGGCTCTCCAGACACCCCGTGCCCTCGCCGGTGCAGGCTCTGCAGGGAGCTCTGGCCCCCCGCGTGCCCTGATGGCCGTGGGCATGCCCACACCTCCCCGATGCCCAGTCCCTTTTTTCCTTCCCAGTAAGCAGACGGAGCACCTTCCCGTGACGCCTCAGGGCGAGGGGGCCACCGACCAGTTGGGGCAGAAGCACTAAGCGTCCCCCCAGGCCAGGTGGTTCATCGGTAGCGTGAGGCCCTCCAGCAGACAGAGGAAGCTCGGTGCTCCCATGAGGCAGCCTCAGGGTCTGGCCTCTGTCTCTGGTCCCGGAGCCACGACAGGAGGGGGCGTGACCCACCGTAGTCCCGGAACCACAGACAACCCTGCACCAACAAGACATGCAACTTGGCTTGCAGGGTCCGGAGGTGGGGACGCGAGTGACCTCACCTGCGCTGAAAAATCATCCGCCTTGAGCACTTGTGTCTCCCTTTTCAGAGAATCCACCCTTCCGTGCTCCCCCTGTTTCCTTTTTTATTTATTTATTTATTTATTTATTTATTTATTTATTTATTTATTTTTATTTTTTTTTCTCCCCCTGTTTCCATCTCTGTGTGCTCCCCCTGCATCCGTCCCTCTGTGCTCCCCCGGCGTCCGTCCCTCCTTGCTCCCCCGACATCTGCCCCTCCATGCTCCCCCTATATCAGTCTCTCCATGGTCCCCTGGCATCCACCCCTCGGTGCTCCCCCTGCATCCGTCCCTCTCTGCTTCTCTGGTGTCTGCCCTTCCATGCCCCCTGAGCATCCATCCTTCCATGCTCCCCCGGCGTCAGTCCCTCCATGCTCCCCCTGTATCAGTCTCTCCATGCTCCCCCAGCATCCACCCCTCGGTGCTCCCCAGGCTCCCACCTCTGCGTGCTCCCCCGGTATCCCTCCGTGCTCCCCCACACTCCATGCTGAGCTCCCGCCTGCTCCTTGCACTCCTGCCGTCACATGACCACAGCCCCTCTGTGGCACTTGTCGCACCCTATCACAGCCGCCTGTGTGCACGTCTGCCTGCCCCTCTCCGGCTCCGGCTCGTGCTCCCTAAGGACAGCCACGAGTCTATCTTATTTATTGTTATCGCTCAGCGTGTGTTCAAGAATGTTTGTCCAACGGACGAGTGAATGAAAGCTTTGCAAGGAGAAGAAAAATCGCGTAATGGAAATAACGACTTGCTGATTTATCGTTTATGTGAATTGGGGGTGTTTTATGTTGGGCTTGTTTTGAATGGGGCACACATGTTGTACCACCACTAGAATTGCATTTTAATTAAGCAGACACTTCTGCTGAAGTTGTTCCGGTTTAATCTTTTAATGTCTCTCATCGTTCATGCCGGTCCTCCTGTTGCTCTCTCCTCAGCAGCGAGGACGGCCCGGCTGTCAGGGGCGGACCTCTGCGCTGGCTCGAAGTGTCGTCCCTGCCCACGTGGTGAGCCCCCCTCTGCCCCGGGTGCTCTGGGCGGCGGGGATGTGGGCCTCATTCCAGGGTAGCAGACGGGCTGGGAGGGCTGCCGGCGGGCAGAGGCGTCCGCCACACGAGAGGATGGGCTCAGGGGTCGTCGGGGGGCCTGGCCCTGCCCCCACGAGCCGTGTGTGTACCCGGGCGTCACTTGTTGGCTTCCGGCGGTGTCCGCGCCCCACAGGATCCAGGTACAGTCCTTGTCGTCAGCAGCTTAGAGCGTCTTCCTGTGGAGCCGTCTACCTGCCACCCTCCTCTGCTAGAGCAGACACACACGGGCACACGGGCACACGTACAGAGACACACGTGTACACATGTGCGCACACACACGCACAGAGGCACATATGGACACGTGCACACACAGAGACACACATGCACAGGGGCACACGCATGGAGATGAACACAGAGACACACACGTGCACACTTGTGCACATGCCCAGAGACACACACGTGCCCTCACAGAGACACACACGCACATGCACAGAGACACATATGGACACGTGCACACACACAGAGGTGCACACACGCATATGCACAGAGATGCACGTGCCCACATGTGCACACTCACAGAGATATACACATGCACACAGGCACATGCACGCAGGCACACACACAGAGACACGTGTGCACACACGTATATACAGAGAGACACACATGTGCAAACGGGCACACAGATGCACATTCACAGAGACACACACGTGCACACATGTGCACGCACAGAGACGCACACGCACAGAGACATGCGTGCATACACACGGTGCACACATAGACACATGGAGCACACGTGTACACGTGCACACACAGAGATACACATGTGCACACATGTATGCGCATATGCACACACCACACCAGCATGTGCATATAGACCCCTGCACGCACACAGACCCACCCACACATACACACGCGCACACCGTCAGGCTCTGAGGATGCCCCGGGGCGGCGGCCTGTCACGGGGCCCCGCGGAGCCACGACCCTGCTGTAGACAGCGAAGCCCAGCACTCGGTCCACAGTTCCTGCCAGGGAGCCACGGTGACCACGCGCCGTGTTCAAGTGCACGCCGTGGCCTGCGGCCTCCGTGCTGTCTTCACGAGGCCCTTGGGCACCGATGCCGCAATCGTTACTTAATGGGGGGGGAGGGACTGGGGAGGGGACGTTTTCTGCTTTGGGGGATTTCGACAAGTGTCTTTCTTCCTTGACTTCGAGAGAGAAGACACGGGGGCCTGCAGACCGTGCAAAGAGACGATCCGCTGCCTTCGGTCAGTGGGACCGCCGGCGCGGCCAACAGCTGGGGGAGCGAGGGGCTCCCTCTGCGCTCAGGCTACAGCCCTGGGCTCGGCGGGCTCCCGTCTTTGCACCGGGCCGCTGCGCGTGGCCGTGAACGCAGCTCATCCAGACACGGGCGAAAATGGAGGCGTGCCCATGTGGGAGGCTCAGTCTTCCTTTTGAAATGAAGGGGTGTCATCTGTCGTCTTATTTGGTGCAAACGTTCCAGGGAAAACTGACTCAAACACCTCTGTCAAGTCCTAGGTCTGTGGTGGGAACACGCAGAGGAAGACAACCCTCAAACTCGGAGCCCCTGCGGGCACGTGGCTTAAGTGCATCGGGGCAGGTGCCCACGGGCGTGCGGAGCGTGCACACCCCTGGCTGAGGCCGTGCGGGCCTGAGCATGCGAGGCGGGCTGGTGAGGGGCTCCGGCCTGGTGGGAACGTTCTCTCCTCTCTCCCCCAGCCACGGATCCCTGATGGCGAGGAAGGGAAGCCGCCCTCACGAGGGGCATCCGGACGGCTAACCACGTCCTCCCACGGGCCCGCCTCGTCCCATCTCTCACCGACACCCGCGGCGCTTCACCCTTTTGCGCTGCGGAGACCAAGAACCAGGCCGGCTGGGAAGCCTGTGATCTGCGGAGTCGCATCCGGACTCTAGACACGAGGGGGCAGGGTCCACCGCCCTCTCCTTTCGGGGCAAACGAGAGATCCCTCGGAGCCGGGGCACGCCTGGTTGGGAGCCGCAGAGCCAGAATCAGCACAATATTTCTTGTTAATGTGGGGATGCGAGCAGTTATGCTGAGCAGACATATTTCCCCACTGAAAATCTGTAGTAATTGATTTTTAAATCTCCTGTAGAAAATGCTCCCTTCCCGTCCCTTCCTTTGTTGTCAAGACACTGCTTCATGCGAGCACGTTTCTGATCCTACCCCCTTCTAACTCCACGCAGTAACTAATAACTTTATCAGAATCTCTTGCCAGGAGAGGCCGTCCTACCTCTTCGCCCAGACCTTCGTTCGCACGCAGCGGGCCCACCCGAGCTGAGCTGGAGGGAGGAAGTCAGAGGCCGCCTTTGCAGAATGACAGAGAAACGATGCGCACAGCCGACGACTTTCAGACGCCTGACAAACGACTGGTAAAGAGGACAGCTCTGTTCACGCAAGATCTCTTACAAAATGAAATATGTTGCATCTTCCGAACACGTCGTAGGCATCTGGGAGCCCGAATCTGAAATGATGCGGTTGGTCTCCAAGTGTCGGGTTCCACGCTGAACCTGGTGGTTACAAGGCGCTGCACGTGGGGTTCGCGGCGGTGGCGGGCGTCCCCCGGCTGCGATGTGAGCAGCCGTGCGGCCTCCGAGAGCGCCCGTGTGTGGCCGCAGGGCGGCGGCTGGCATCTTTGATCTGTGATAGTCGTCGTCCGCTCTGGTCCCTGCGTCCAGCTGAAGGCCGGGGTCCGGCCCGGGGTAACTGAGGCCTGGCGCGGGGCTCCGACGTGGATGCAAGCCCGTGATGAGTCAGGGCAAGCTACCAGTTTGAGGAGCACAGAGAAGAAACCGCAAAGAGCCGCATTTTCACCAAGACGTTAGCCGTGCGCGACAGCGGAGCTCACCTGCTCCTAGAAAGCGTCCCCGCGGAGGCGCATAAACCCGCGTCGTGTTGACTCACGCTTGGTGCAGCGCTTTAACCGTGCCAGGTACCTGGAACGCCGGCAACTTGGGGGATGGGCTGCCAGTTGTAGGGAACCGCTTGGCCGCTGTTCCCAGGACCTCAGGCCCTGGGACGTCTCGTCTGGGGACGACTCCGAGTTCCCACTCACCACAGACACAGCCGTGGGCCAGAGAGAGCAGTTCGGGGACGGAAGGGCTCATCAGACACTCGGGCCCCGTCCGGCCTGAGCCGACCATTTCGAGGGGAGGCCCCGGCATCGTGGAGGGAAGGGGCTGGACCACGGTCCTGGGCGCACAGACGCGGGTGGGTCGTGGGAGGCCTGGGCTCAGGGTGGATCACAGACAGAGTCCGTCCCCATCCCCGCAGGGCCGTCCGTGGTGAGGCCGGAGAGGCCCAGCGGGGCTGCGCGGGGCTGGAGAGCATTTCCCACGCTGACTGTCCTCGATTCCCCGCTGACACGCTTCCAGGGGAGGCCTCTCCCCCTGACACTGAGCTCTGAACTGCCGCGGACTGAGATAAACCAATTTGGAAGGAGGACTATTATCCGGCTACGTGGCCAAGGGGAGGAGGGAGGCTCTGGGCTCACGCTGGGAAAAGCCTCAGTAAATGGGAAACTACTGCATCTGGCGTGGCTTCAAAGCATTTTCAGCTTCTATTTTAATAAGGTGACATTGGAAATAACCCCAAAGTTCTTTTTAAACTCAGAAAATGAAAAATCTCTTCAGATATTCTCTGCCATAAAAATAAGTCCAAATGTTAGGTGAAGGGGTTCTAAATTATAAACTAGATGCTTCCCGGGCCGCCCTGCGACTCCAAGCCCCAAATTAGTGCCGAGAGCACGATCATTATCTTGCGCCAAGCGCGGAGAGAAGAGCAGAGGAGCCAGGCTGGGCGCCGGAGATCCCTTTGATTCTGCGTCATTAGGTGGCGAGATGGCAAAGCACAGCACCTGGCCCACGCTCTCGGGGCCACGAAGCGCGGTTGGAGGAGGAGCCTGCAGGTTCGGGTCTGGGCCGGGCGTCCTTCGTGCACGGTTACCCTGCAGCGCCCATCGCGTTCCAGGTGTGAGGGGCACAGCGGGGAAGGGAGGGCGTCCACACCTTCCCACGAGGAGCACGAGCGAATCCACCCCAAGTCGGCAGCGGCGGCCTGGGTCACACAGCCACGTGGTGACCGTAGGCTCGTGAGCGACAGTGACCGCATGGAGTGGCAGCAGCGAGGCTCCCAGCGCGCTCTGTGCCCGGGCCCTGCTGCGTGCACTCCAGGCACACACACCTAGCACAAGGATGGGGGGCCAGGGCGCCTCGGAGGGAGGGCACCGTGGGGACAGCAGGCCGGCGTGCAGGTGGACGAGCCACGGGCACACCCGGCGCAGCCCAGATGGGGCCCAGGTGAGGTGGGGTGAGAGCTGCCAACCTTCCAGGTGAGACGGGCGCTGCCGGGAGCTGTGGCCCCAGCGGAGCAGGACGTGCCGCCCCCGCAGGCTGGCCGCCGGAAATAATGTCCCATTCGGGTGGTGATGCCGGAGAGTGACGCTGAGTCCTCAGTGACCCTCATGCAGACGCGGGTGTCGAAAATGGGTTAGTCCACCCGGCCGCGGGGTCCTGTGGCTGAGGGCGGGCAGACGGCTGTGTGCACAGGGCTTCAGACTGTGTCACAGTGTGTGCCCTGCGTGCTACCCCATGTTTGCCACCTGCACCCCTGCCACCCCTCCCGGCAGTGGGGCAGGTGGGCGGCGGGGCAGGTGGGAAGCCGGCAGGTGGGCAGCACAGCAGGTGAGCAGTGGGGCAGGTGGGAAGCCGGCAGATGGGCAGCACAGCAGGTGTGCAGCAGGGAAGGTGGGCAGTGGGGCAGCAGGGCAGGTGGACAGCGGGACAGGTGGGAAGCCGGCAGGTGGGCAGCAGGGCAGGTGGGCAGCAGGTCAGGTGGACAGCAGGGCAGGTGAGCAGTGGGGCAGATGGGAAGCCGGCAGGTGGGAAGAAGGGCAGGCGGGCAGCGGGTCAGGTGGGCAGTGGGGCAGGTGGGAAAGGGGGCAGGTGGGAAGTGGGGCAGGTGGGCGGTGGGGTAGGTGGGAAGCAGGGCAGGTGGGCAGCAGGGCAGGCAGGCAGCAGAGCAGGTGGGCAGTGGGGCAGGTGGGCAGCAGGGCAGGTGGACAGCAGGGCAGGTGGACAGCAGGGCAGGTGGGAAGTCGGCAGGTGGGCAGCAGGGCAGGTGGGCAGTGGGGCAGATGGGAAGCCGGCAGGTGGGAAGCAGGGCAGGCGGGCAGCGGGTCAGGTGGGCAGTGGGGCAGGTGGGAAAGGGGGCACGTGGGCGGTGGGGCAGGTGGGAAGTGGGGCAGGTGGGTGGCGGGGTAGGTGGGAAGCGGGGCAGGTGGGCAGCGGGGAAGATGGGAAGCCAGCAGGTGGGAACTGGCAAGTGGGCAGTGGGGCAGGTGGGCAGCGGGGCAGGTGGGCAGCAGATCAGGTGGGCAGCAGGGCGGGTGTGCAGCAAGGCAGGTGGGCAGCGGGACCAGCCTGGCTTGAGACAGGGGGAGTGTTCAGCCTTTGTTTCTAACTCTGGGAGGGAGAAAGCAGGACCTGTGTCTGTTCTCAGGTTGAGCCTGAAAAGCTTTGGTTAGGGTGGCGGCCATCTGAGTGGAGGCTGGCCAGGCTGTCGTGCCGCTGACGGAACCGAGCACCAGTCTAGGTGTCCCCATGGAGGTCCTCTGTGGCTGAGGGCAGCACACAGCTGGTCACGCTCCAAGATGCGGGTGGGCCTCGTGCCATCAGGTGAGGGCCTTTAGGACAAAAACAGAGGTTTCCTGGAGAAGGAATTCTGCCTCAAGACTGCAGCGTCTGGTCCTGCAGGGCCCTCAGCCTGCCCCGCGGATTGGAACCGGTCGGCTCTGCAGGCTTTTCACTCCTAACGCCTCTCCCTAGAGAATGGTAGGTAGGTGATGGATATAGGTGTGGATGCAGGTGCAGTGCAGGTGCACGTGTGGGTATGGGCATGGGTATACATGGTGGTGCAGGGGCAGATGCAGGTACAAATGGTGGTGCAGGTGCAGGTGTAGTTATAGATAGTGGTGCAAATACAGGTATAGATGGTGGTGCAGGGGCAGGTGTAGGTATAGATGGTGGGGCAAGGGCAGGTGCAGGTATAGATGGTGGTGCAGGGGCAGGTGTAGGTATAGATGGTGGGGCAAGGGCAGGTATAGATGGTGGTGCAGGGGCAGGTGTAGGTATAGATGGTGGTGCAGGTGCAAATATAGGTATAGATGGTGGTGCAGGGGCAGGTGTAGGTATAGATGGTGGTGCAGGTGCAGGTGTAGGTATAGATGGTGGTGCAGGTGCAGATATAGGTATAGATAGTGGTGCAGGTGCAGGTGTAGTTATAGATGGTGGTGCAGGGGCAGGTGCAGGTATAGATGGTGGTGCAGGAGCAGGTATAGGTATACATAGTGGTGCAGGGGCAGGTGTAGGTATAGATGGTGGTGCAGGTGCAGGTATAGGTAAAGATGGTGGTGCAGGGGCAGGTGCAGGTATAGATGGTGGTGCAGGAGCAGGTATAGGTATACATAGTGGTGCAGGGGCAGGTGTAGGTATAGAGGGTGGTGCAGGTGCAGATATAGGTATAGAAGGTGGGGCAGGGGCAGGTGCAGGTATAGAAGGTGGGGCAGGGGCAGGTTCAGGTATAGATGGTGGTACAGGGGTAGGTGCAGGTATACATGGTGGTGCAGGGGCAGGTGCAGGTGTAAATGGTGGTGCAGGGGCAGGTGTAGGTCCAGATGGTGGTGCAGGGACAGGTGCAGGTGTAGATGGTGGTGCAGGGGCAGGTGTAGGTATAGATGGTGGTGCAGGTGCAGATATAGGTATAGATGGTGGTGCAGGGGCAGGTTCAGGTATAGATGGTGGTGCAGGGGCAGGTGTAGGTATAGATGGTGGTGCAGAGGCAAGTGCAGGTATAGATGGTGGTGCAGGTGCAGGTGCAGGTATAGATGGTGGTGCAGGTGCAGATATAGGTATAGAAGGTGGGGCAGGGGCAGGTTCAGGTATAGATGGTGGTGCAGGGGCAGGTGCAGGTATACATGGTGGTGCAGGGGCAGGTGCAGGTGTAAATGGTGGTGCAGGGGCAGGTGTAGGTCCAGATGGTGGTGCAGGGACAGGTGCAGGTGTAGATGGTCGTGCAGGGGCAAGTGCAGGTCCAGATGGTGGTGCAGGGGCAGGTGCAGGTGTAGATGGTGGTGCAGGGGCAGGTGCAGGTCCAGATGGTGGTGCAGGGGCAGGTGCAGGTGTAGATGGTGGTGCAGGGGCAGGTGCAGGTGTAGATGGTGGTGCAGGGGCAGGTGCAGGTCCAGATGGTGGTGCAGGAGCAGGTGCAGGTGTAGATGGTGGTGCAGGGGCAGGTGCAGGTGTAGATGGTGGTGCAGGGGCAGGTACAGGTGTAGATGGTGGTGCAGGGGCAGGTGCAGGTGTAGATGGTGGTGCAGGGGCAGGTACAGGTGTAGATGGTGGTGCAGGGGCAGGTGCAGGTCCAGATGGTGGTGCAGGAGCAGGTGCAGGTGTAGATGGTGGTGCAGGGGCAGGTGCAGGTGTAGATGGTGGTGCAGGGGCAGGGGCAGGTGTAGATGGTGGTGCAGGGGCAGATGCAGGTGTAGATGGTGGTGCAGGGGCAGGTGCAGGTGTAGATGGTGGTGCAGGGGCAGCTGCAGGTGTAGATGGTGGTGCAGGGGCAGCTGCAGGTATCCGTACACAAGCACATGCACTCTGGGGGTGTTTCTCTAAAACACGCTAACTGCTACAGTTAAGCCACAAGGAAACACAAAGGCACAGATTGGCTTTCTCTTGGTAAATATTCGGGGGAACCTCACACTCCATCTGCCTGAATGTCACAGAGTGAATCCAATCAGGGACTGGGGGCAAAAGGAGCCTAAGACATCTGTCACCTGCTCCAGCAAGGGCCATGTAACTGAGCCACTTCCTCATGTGGGAGAATTATTTTAGGTGAAATGATTAATTCTGAAAGCAAAATTATAAATAAATAGATTGTTTGAATGTTGTTCAGTCCAATTCACTCACTACTTAATTTATTTCCCAGGAGCTGCCTCTGGGGGATTTTACTGAGCTGTGACTCGAATCATTTAATTTTTTACCAGGCGATTTTTTGCCATTGAAAATTCAAATTTCACAATAAAGCAAACATTTGTTTAATGTTTATTGGATGTTCCCAGTACTAATTTACTTATGGAATTTCTTTTTTTAGAGAGAGAGGGGGAAAAAAGCGGTCGCCCTGTGGACAGGTGCCGGACGCATGCCAAGGTCAGGGGTCCCACGTCCAGTGTGAGTGTCAGGAATGGAAGACGGAGTATTTAGTGCATCGGTGATGCACCCACTTCTGACAAATTAGCCGAAAAGGAAGAAACGACGAAACAACCATGAGATTCACGTAATTCCCGTGCTGTTAGTCACAGAAGGCTCTTTTGGGCTTTCTCTTATATTCAGGAGTCGACCTGCCGAGGATGCCAGCGAGGGTGGTTTATGGGGCTTCGCACCAGCCGCCCCGAGGCTCCGCCCGGGCCCCACATCGGGCCCTCCAGCCACCCGCGGCCGCTCCCCTGAGCCGCGCACCGTGCTCCCCGTGGTCTCCAGCTCCGGAGCCTGCGGGATCCAACACCAGCCGGACTGCAGGTCCTCGAGCAGCCCGTCCTCAGGGGGCCGCCCGGACAGCGCAGGCCAGTGGCCTTGAACCCCCGGCTCAGTGAGCAGGGCCTCCCCGAGGCTGCATTAAACCCGCCACTTTGTGTGCAGCTGCAGAGCAGTGACTCCTGATCATCGCCGGTCGGGCGCGCTCCCGGAGCACCACATAGGTTCGCGTCTCCGCTACACGGATCCGGAGTGGTGCTGGGCCCAGGCGGGCCCGTGTTGACTTCGTGACGCCTTTGCAGCCTGGAGAGCGAAGGTGAAAACCCGGGTGTGAATCCTTGCTGTCCCCTCCTAGCTGCGCGACCTTCCAAATGGCTTAACCTCTCTGTGCTCCAGCTCCTCGACTGGGAAATGCGGATGACGGCAATGGAAGCAGCACCCTCCCAGGCCTGCGGGGGGATCAGAGGGGTCATGTGTTTAAAGGCGTCCGGACGGCGCCTGGCGCGACTGAACGCTGATGGGTCCTCGCGGTTACCGTTTGAGACCCACTGCGGCCCCGGGTTCTGAGAGGCTTTGCTCTTCATGGCGCTGTTTTGAGAATCTGGAATTTAGAGTGAAATGAACCGTGGCTTGGTCTCAGGCACCAATCTGCAGCCCAGGTACAGCTGGGAGCCCCGTCTCAGGCTGTGACATGGGTGACAGCCCCCTGCCGCCCCCAAAGGACCTAAAAATGTCACAGGGCTCCGCGTGGCCTGTTCTCACTAACATCACAAAACCAGGACCCAAGTAGGTCAAAGTCACAGCAGAAAGCAATCCTGATGTTTCGGACGCTTTCCCTGCGGGAAGACGGGGGGCAGGCGGGTGGGGGTCTGAGATCGCAGCGCTCAGAGCCCGCGGGCCCGCCCGACCCCTAGTGCGCACCTGCAGACACGCCGTGTGCCCATCGGCGACTCCGTTCCCATCCGTGTGTCAGTCCTCGGCCGTTGTCCTCAGGTTCTGAGGGGGGGGACACACGTTCTGCAAATGCAAGGGCGATTCCGGAGCCAGTGCAAGACTCTCGGGTCTGCGGGGCTCAATGCTGGACAGATGGGGCTCCGAGCTCCTGCCGGCCTCGCCCGAGGGCCACTGACTCGCCAGAAACAGCGCTGGCAACGCTGGGATCGTGGGGACCCAGTGCCATAGGCTGTGACCCTTGCTCCCCCCCTTCCTCCTCCCACAGGGCCCAGAGGAGGACTGAGCCCCTCCCCATGGCTCAGTGTGCGAGTCCCAGGCGTTCCTGATGGCAGGTGCCTGCACCCCTGCCCGACCCCGCTCCCGCTGCTCCGTGATGCCCAGGGGCTTAGGAGAGCGCCCCCGCGAGGAAGGCGGTCCCCACACCCCACGACCCCAGGCGCCCCCCATCCTGCCCACCGCTTAGTTTCCCACTTTGGGGAATGCGTGGCGCCCTCAGAGACTCAGAGATTTTATCAGGAGATCATTTCCTTCCAGCAAGGACAACTGCAGTTTGGCTCTTTGAGATTTATGGACAATAAAAAAATGTCACGCACACGGAGAAACGCTCACAACAGGCACATGACGTGTCCGGCCGCGGACTGCAGAGCGGAGACGTCGTTCTGTTTCCCCGCTACCTTTTAACCTCGGGGTGTGCTGTCTGCACGGATGGTGAGGAATGTAAATGCATCATAATTCAGCCGATGGCGCTCGCTGGAGGACAAGCAGAGGGCTCCGCCGAGGAGCGGCTTGGCACACCCGCCCGGAGCCCGCGGATAAATGTTACACCAAACAGCAGGCCTCTGGGGGGCCGTTGCTCCTCGGGTAATGAAGACCGAGCACTGAGGCTCCCCTCAGAGGTGACCTGCATAACTTACGCGGGAATTTAGACTAATTTTCTGCTGCAAAACTACGGCCAAATGAGGCTCGGGCTTGTGCACCTGCGTGCGCGCCCAGGGGCCGGGGCTGCAGGCCGGGACCCCCGCCCCGTGTGCTGGGCCACAGCCTCCCCACCCCCCCGGTGTGGGAGCGAGGACCTGGACCGGGAAATAGGCCTCAGGGCGCTCACCCTCCAGCTGTGACGTCCCGGTAGCTGCCTGGGGAGCTCAAGCACGGGCCGTGGCCCCAAAGCTTAAGGGACACCCAGGTGGGTGGATCCAATGGGGGGGACATGGGCAGGTGGCAAAGAGCCGGGGACACAGGACAGGCTCCTGGAGCGTGCGTGCTCCAAGAAGGCCCTGAGGTCCTGGAAGGGGGGCTGCTGCCGAGGGCCGGAGGGGCCAGCGGGGGGTGGGCAGGGTGACGGCGGCTGGTGGCCGGCCGGGCTGCAGGGCCGGGGTGGGGACACGACACACTCTGGCTTTGGGAGACCCCGCTCCCCGCCGAGGCCCCTCGGCAGCTGTGGGGACAGATGGCGGGAAAGAACTCCCTGCGTGTGAGCACGGCTCGGGGCAAGGGAGGGGAGTCAGGGGCCGTGCTCAGGGTCACCCGCAGAGCCCTAGAAGCCAAAGGTCCCGGGTCACAGCAGGCGCCCGAGCACGGCCTGGCCTGAGGCCGGATGGCCCGGAGCCGCTCAGCGTGGCCCCAACTCCGGCGCCTCCGGGAAGGGCCACGGCCAGTGTGTTTTTCTCGGGAACTCCAGGGCCTCGGTGAGGGGAGGTGGCCACATGGGAGCCCCGCCACGGATCCACGGTGCCCGCGGTCACTGCGTCCGATGTGACACGGACTGAACCTGAGCGCCATTTACCTGAGAGCTGCTGGGGCTTCGTCGGCCTCCCTGCTGGAAGGATTGTCTCCAGCGGAGGCCAGAGCGGCCTCCCTGTGACCGTCGCGTCGGGACGTGGAGCGGCTGAGCTGACGGCAGCACACGGCCGGCGGGGCCCCTCCACGGGCAGGGCGGCTCCAGGCGCGGGAGGCCCAGGTGAGCGCCCCGCACAGGTGCGCCCCGTGACTTCCAGAGGTGCAGGCACCCCCCGCCCCGGCCCCGCAGCTCGGCGTCACGGGCGCTGTGCGCACCCCAGAGCCTGGCTGCTTCCCTTTAATCCCGCCCTGTCCCTCTCTCCAGTCTCGTGAGCCGGGTCAGGCCACTCCGCGCCGTGGCCGCGTCTCTTCACCTGCGCGGTCAGCAGGGGCCTGCAGGCCGTGGTGCGTTTAGGAGCCTCAGACAGCACCTGGCACGTACTGCGGCCTCGGTAAATACGTACGATTATCTCCAAACAGTTTTACCACGAGACCCTGAGAACCGAAGTCCGGCTTCCCAGTATTTATGTGATTTTCTCTCCGTGGAATCGGAAAGTTATTTTTGGTAAAGCCTCACCACTGGGGGTGAGAAAGCCCTCACGGGCCTGTCTGGACATTAGCCAGCTGTGTCCTCCCACTGGTCCCCCTCGGCGGGGCGGGAGGTGCTGTCTCCGCGCACAGGCAATGCGCCTCTCCTGTCCCCGCCTGGAGCCAGGGCGGCCACGATGATTGGTCGTCATCTCCCAGCTTCCTGGTCACAGGGTCAGCCTCGGCCCGTGCCAGTGTGGGCACCCCCCGTTCTGAGTGGTGACTGGGGTACAGCGGCCCCCTCGCCCGGGGGGACGGGTTTCCCTGAGCAAGTATCAAGACTGCAGGAAACCAGTGAAGCAATGAAATGCCATCTGTCCTCAAGGGAGCGGACCAGGGGCCAGCGTCTGGGGGGGACTTCATGCTCCAGGTCCCCCGCTGATGGCCAGAAATTGGGGGACAGTGGGTCACAGACCTTCAGCATCAGACAGGGGTGCAGCCTGGAGTTGGATTGGGCCGTCTCGGGGCGGGGGGACCCGAGAACCTCTTTCTAACAGGCTCCCACGTGATGCCGGTGCTCCGTGCCAGGAGCGTTGTGAGAACCACCACCCTGGATTCCTGGCGGCCTGAAAGAGAAACAGGGTGTTTGCTGGAGGGAGGGCAGCGAGGGGGCAAGTGGGCAGACAGATGAGCTTTGCCTCCCAGCTCCGCAGGCCTGGTCTTCTGGAGGGGCCGTGCCCTCCCCGCTGCTGGAAATCCTGCCGGGGGCTCTCGGGCAGGAGCTGCGGGGCCGTCACACCTTCGCACCTGCCCCTGTAATTCCAGCAGGTTACAGCTCCCCTGAACTCCTCTGGTTTTCCGGCAGGTTCCCCAATGTTGTCTCCTGCGTCTCTGTGCTCTGAGTACTTAACCCACGCCCACCCCCGGGCCCAGGTGTGTTACGTGCTTACCAACACTTCAGTACTTAGCTTGGTTAAGTGAAAATGTCGACTTCTTCAGCAAACACTCATTAACTGATTTTGCTTCGTTCTGTGCTCGCCGCCGGTGTGTGAGTCTGCGCAGCTGATGCCAGCCCTGGGTCATGTTGGCCGGCCCGGGGCCCCCCGCCATCCCCCCAGGCTCGCTCTAGCACAAGGAACTCCCCACTTTGCAGGGCAGGGCATCCGTCGCCTCAGGCAGATGCCGGTGGGGGCCCTGTGAGCGCTGGTGATGCTCCCTCGGGGGCCCCTGGGGTCCAGCACAGCCGAGGTGGGGAAGAGCCAGTGTCCACAGTGAGGTCCCATCTTGGGACACGAGTGACCTTGTACCGAGCCGGTCACATCCCCCGTCCCACCTTGTTCAACCAAGGACGAGCACAGAGACAACCCAAAGCTCAGGCGACACGTTCCTCCTACGAGCCTCGAGGACACGTGATCGTGAAAGTCAGAACATGTCCCTGCTAGATTAGATGCCACGTGCCAAGCGGGTACATGCATGTGTCTGCGTAGACTCATGTACATAAGTATGTGCAGAAAATCTCTATTCCTCAAAATGACCCCGACCAGTAGGACTTAGAGCTGCCACTTGGGAGGTGGGGTACAGGAGGGCCACAGGTGTCACGTAAGTAACTCAAGACCACGTGACCTGGAATGAGCTGGAATGAGAAGGGAGCCACTGTTGAGTCTAAAGGGAACGTTTTCCCTCCCACAATGACCGAGGTCGTGTCCCCTGGGAAAGCAGGTGAACGTAGGCGGCTGGGGGCCAAGTTAGGGAACAAACACAAGGCCCTTCTCACAGAGAGTTGCTGGCTCCACGTTTACAGGCTTCCTGGCAGAACAGGGGGTGGCTGTGGGGCCGAGAGGAAGGGCCCCTCCTACAGAGGGTCAGGCTCAGGCTGCAACCTTGGCCGCCTTCCCTTGGCTTCCCCATTCAGACCCCTTGCCCCGTCCATGGACCATCCATCCCATGCCATGTGCTGTCTTCTCCTCCCCCTACACCCACCCCCAAGGGTCAGCTACGCCCACGGCATCTCCAGGTGAGAACTGAGGTGCTGTGAAGTGCGCTATGGCTGGGCCTTTTGGTCCATGCGACAGGGACACAGAGGCTAAGGGGTGGCTACTCTGAGCCGTGGAAGTGTTTGGTGCCCCTGAGACTGTCCTGCGGACATGGGCTGCCTCCCCCAAGCCCACCTGCATCAGACCAAGCTCTCCTTGCGGAGGAAGGGGCGTCGGCAGGTCCATATCTGCCGGCCAGAAGAGACTCCTGCTGTGATAGAGTTCCAACGTTGCGATGACCCACGGTCCCTCCATTGCCATGTCCCCCCACCCCCCAGCACTGACCCCAGACTCAACCACAGACACGGTCTGCAAGGGGCTGTGAGCAAACGTGAGGCGGGCAGAAGCCTGGAGAGCTCTTGCTGGGTTGGGCTTCTCTGCCTGTCCCTCTGCCTCTGCACCATGTTCCCACTGCACGCTGGAGGACAGCACATGTGCAAGGAAACCCTTCTAGGCCCATTGACAGGCCCCAGCCTCCAGATGTGTGAGTCCAGCCAAGACCAAAGAACCACCAGAAACCCGTGATTCATGAGCTTAGACAAATGTTCGTGTTTCAGGCCATTGAGCGTGGGGGTCATCTGTTACACGGCGGACACGGTGGCAGAGGGTAACGGATACACCTGCACTGTCTGAACTAATAGCTACAAACACAGGCCCAGGGGCGGCTCCCACCGAGGCCAGGAGAGCTGGGGTGAGAGAGACCTGCCTTCCGGCACCCTGGAGCTGTCAACTCCATCGGCCCCTGCCCAGGACGGAGCTCAGAGGGCACCGCTCATTCGGGCAGGGACGGGAAGCCACCTGCCAAGTCTTTCCGCTCTACGCTCCCTTGTGGTGCTTTGGGAATGACTCTTTTTCTGTGTTGTGGCTTGAATGATCACACAAAGTACTTTATGGGGAAAGAATAGCCGAAGGAGCGGATGTGTTCCCTTTTAAGAAATGAGAGTGGCACCTTCCTGGGAGCGAACGGTACGTCCAGGGAAAGAATGAATCACGGTCTTGAATCTCGGCAAGGCAAAGCCTGATTTTTCTTTCTGAGACGGAGTGTGTCATCTCACCATAAACGCGGCTGCATGATTTGACACACTTTTACAGCATGGTGATATAATAATCAATACTAAAAAGATAAAATGATACATTTGGACAGTGATGAACCAAAGAAGAAGAGGATTGGTGGAATTAAATTAAACAAAAATCTGAAACTGAAACAGACACTGACTTCCCATTATTTGAACTAAAGAAAAATTCATTTCTATAAACATTTTTTTAAAAGGTTTCATCCAGTTATTTCAGGATCTCAATTACTCTTGAAAATGAGACAAGCTGGCAATTTAAAACAGCTTTCTTTTAACTATTCAGTGCCAAAGGAAAACAAAAATGACTTTATTTTAATGAGTAAAATTTACATATACTATTGACCTTGCGTGAAACCTTGCATTATATGAAATATACTGTACACCATATCATCTGAAGTGCATTTTTCCTTTTAGACAGTTGACATTTAAATGTACTTCTTAGAATCAAGAAAAAATATCACATTAATCTTGCTTTTCCATAATCTAAAGAAAGGAGAGTAGGAAAGAGCAAATGCACATTTTTCATTGGCAAGGGGGGCATGCAGCCAGAGTTCCCACAGTGCTGTGATCCCAGAGTGCAGGGATCCTTCAGCAAGTGCAGCAGGGAAGGGGGGCCCCACTGAGACCGGATGGATTCTCATGGAGAACGGTACCTCTGCTCCCTCCAATGTTTCAGAGCAAGCCCATGAACAGGTTGGGCAACGTCTGCCTCTGCAAGGACAGGATGGGGGTGGTGGTGGGACTTCTTACCTGTGTCCCCACACCTAATCTCCAAGCTCACCGACTGTGGCTTTGCTCAGTGATGGTGATGGAAGCCCGATCAGCAAGCTGTCTGCTCTTGTTGAACTTGCCAAGCAGCTAGTGTCAGCTTCCCAACCACACTCTTTGCTCAGATAATTTGTTTTATTCTTATTCCTGCCTCTCTCCTTGCCAAAGGCCAGTCTCCTTATTTTGCCTCAAATTTGCTACACGAAGACATTGGCCAGTTTCCTCAGCTCCCTCTTGGATAAAGAACCAGGTATCCCTGTTATTGTTCCTGCTGTAGACCTATAAGCACTGAGGCGGGAGCCTCAGTCTCATCAGCAGACATTCATTCATTCATTCATTCATCCATCCAGCTGAGGGCTTGCTATACATGGACAGATAAGATAGGATTCCTGTCCTCAAGAAAATCACATAAAAGGATATAATCGTACAATCAAGGCATGCAACGAGCTCTGGGAGTAGAGCAGGGTGTGGGATTAGACATGCCACAGAGGTAATAAGATGCTTTTCATAGGTGAAGATAATTGATTCAGGCCTTGAAGTATGAGGAGAGAAAAAAAAAGTGATGGGTAACTTTCTTGGCAGAGTTTGCATAAGGAAAAGACATTTATACCATGGAATAATGAGCAGGGAACGTAAGCGAATAATTCACAAGAGAAGGCTCACGTGGACACTAGTTAATAAACATGTTTTTAGAAATTATTCAACCTCAGTAAGAGTCCAATATATATAAATTGAAACTACAAATAAGGGATAGTTGTCTGTCAGACTTGAAGGATTTCAGAAATGACAAACACTCCATGGCAGCATGAGATGGACTGACTACTCCCACACCACAAACTTCACATTATGTATCAGGAATTTTAGAAGAGTCCGTGCCCTTTGGCCATCTGCAATCTGAAGAAAGAGATTTATTTATTTATTTATTTTTAATAAAGAGATTTATATCCAAAGAGAGTCAGGCAGTATTATGTATATTAGCAGAATTGAGAAGTCCTCTATATTCAACACGGGGATGTGGGACACTCACATATGCACTATTATGTGGCTGTTTTAAGTCATGTTTATCAGGGGGTCTTGGGTGGCTCATTCAGTTGAGTGTCTCATGGCTCTTGACTTCAGCTCAGGTCATGATCTCAGGGTCATGAGATGGAGTCCCATGTTGGGCTCCACACTGGGCATGGAGCCTGCTTTAGATTTTTTCTGCCTCTGCTTCTCCCCTCCGCCTCTCTAAAAATGAAAAAATCATGTTTGTCAGAAATGTTTAGTGATCTGGAAAAAGTTGAGGTTTGTTACAAAATTGTATGAAGAATACTCTCATAGCATATAAAAGGCAAGAACATAGAAATAAAACTTAGTAAAAGACAGTAAAAAGACGGGAGGGCCATAGTCTTTAAAGATGAAATACATAATGATTAGAAATAATAGTAATTTTAAACAAAACGTGTTTAAATAAAGCCAGATTATGGTAAAGGAAAGCACAAGATAATATTATAGGATTCTTATCCTACCTCCATTTGTGACAGATTAGCTTATAAGGACTTATCTTTACTCCATTAACTAGAAAACTAGACAAAATATATAAATATTTGGAGTCTTTCACTAACTGGGAACTCAAGACTACAGTCCCTGAGAGGAGGTAAACAAAGTAGGTGAGTCCTACAATTACCTGAATCTTTTTTTCCCTTGGAGATATTTTCCAGACTGTGACACAAGGAGTGGAGGCCTGTAAGCATGACATACCTTCATCCAGTATATGACCGTCTTGTTGAGCTGAGGACACAGGTCAGAGTTTAGCAAGGCTAATGTGTCTGGAATGTGCAGAGTAGCTCCCCAGACAGGAAGAAACTTTGTAGAGAAGGAGCCCATGAACTTTCATAGGATCCCCCTTGTATGTTTGGCTGAATACTGAACGACATGTCCATGATATGGAACTCTGCAAAATTGGAACGACTTAAAGAACAACTGCCCTATGGCTATAAAATGAGCAATTCCCATGTCTCACTTAGAGCTGGAGGATGTTTGTATTCTGCATGGCCAAAGAAAGAAAGGTTCCCTTGTTTAACACCAGATCATTCATCAAAGACATGAGATGGAAACAACAATAAAGACAATGGTTCATACTTCATAGCATGTACTGGAGTCAAATGAGTGCAGGTAACATAGGGAGCGGATAGGGAAAAATTGAAGCATATGGCTCTAAGTTTCTTACATTACATGTGAAGCTGTGTATTAGTTGAAGGCTGGTTGTGATACTTTAGTGATCTTAGTCTCTATAGCCTCTCCTAAAAGCACAAACAGGAAGATTTGGCTAAGAAGCCAGTGGGAAAGAGAAACTGAATACTCAAATTTCTCAATGAATCTAAAAAAACAGTAAAAAAAAAATAGGAAAGTAGAAAAAAAGGTTGAAGAAGAAAAGATGGGGCAAAAAGAGAATGGTGAAAATGGTGAAATTTTGTACTTTAGCCTAACCATGTCAACAGTTACACCAAATGTAAATGGTCTAAATATGCTAAAAAGTATATTATTACACTGGATAAAAATGCAACAAATATCTATACTGTCTTTAGAAATTGTGCTTTAAATATATTAAAAAAGCCCCATTTAAACTGGAATGATGAAGTATGCCATGTAAGTATTAATTATAAAAGAGCTGGAGCAGCTTTATAGTTGCTAGATAAAACATGTTTGGGAAACAGAGAATATCATGAGATAAAGATAACAAACTTCTGTGATGAGAAATGGATCAATTCATCAAGAAGACATAGAGTCCCTAAATGTGTATGTACCCAGTAATAAAGCCTCAAGACTAAAGCTCAGAATTCAAAGGAGAAATAGGAATTGACAATTACTGTTAGAGATTCTTTGGCTTCTCTCAGTTATCTCAGAACAGGTAGACGCGGGACAGTAAGGGAACAGAGGACTTGAACAACGCCATCAGCCATACTGATCCAGAGCTCACTGAACACATCACTCCACAACAGCAAATACACTCGTTTTAAGTACACATGAAACATCAGCAAGATAAACAGTATGTTCCCCTGAAACAAATCCATATAAATGTAGAATGATTGAAATCACATAGATTATCTTCTTTGAGCCAACTGGAATTAAGTTAGAAATCAAGAAGAAAAATATCTGGAAAATTCTAAATATTTGAAAATTGAGCAAAAATATTTTGAACCTGGCAATAAGAAGCACAATGCATCCATACTTGTGGTGTACAGAGAAAGCTGACATAGAAAAGCATTGAGTTTGATTTACTCAAACCAATAAAGAAGAAAGTTTTAATATTAATCATCAAAAGTTACACATTAAGAGGCTAGCAAAAAAGGGAGCAATATAAACTCAAAGAATGTTGAAGAAATGGAACAATAAATACAAGAGAATAAAACGAAGTAAAAAATGAATAAAAGCAGATGAAGTTAATGCAAAATGATTTCTTAAAAATCAATAGAATCAATGAGTCTATAGGTAGACTTAGTTTTTAAAAACAGAAAAAATACAAATTGCTAGACTGAAAGAGGTGATATCACTATAGATCCTACAGAAAGCAATAGGACAATAAAATTGGCAAAAATGACCATATCCCAACAAACATAAAAAGAGTGAAGTTGGAAACTTCCTTGAAAAACAGTACTGTAACACAAATGATACAAAAATAAATATCTCTTATCTAGTAGTGTAGTTAAATTTACACTTAAAACCCACTCACAAAAGAAACTGCAGACCCAGATGGCTTTCATGGTGAATTCTATCAAATGCTTAGGAAAGACGTCATGCTAATATTACATAAGCTCCCTCAGAATGTAGAGGAGGGGGAGCCCTGCCCAGCTCATTTATGAAAAGAGAATTACAAGAAAAGGAAGCTACAGACCAATATTCCTCATGAATATAGATGTAAAAATCCTTAGCTAAATATTAGCAATTCAAATCAAGCAATATATAAAAGAATAATATATTATTATCAAGAGGTGATTATTCTCAGAATGCAAGAGTGATTTTACATTAAAAAATCAACCAATGTCACTTACCATATTAAAAGAGTAAAAAATAAGTGACCTCGGTATATGTGGAAAATGCATTTGACAGAACCCAACATCCGTCCCCAAGGAATAATATCAACAAACCATGAATAGAAGAGCATTACTGCACCTGCTTAAGGGCATCTAAAATAAACTATTGACCTTGTATTCTCTGACCTCGCTAAGTTTATTTATAAGTTCCCTGATTTTGTTCTTTTTTGAAATTATTTTGGCTCTTCTTGTTATTTTTAGGTTTTGTAATGATCACACTATCTGATTTCAAGACTTGCGATGAAGCTATCTTAATCAAGAAAATGTGTGATTTGCTTTCAGGGTAGATTGATAGGTCGAATGAACAGAATATGATGCCAAGGTCATTTGGTGGGGAGTAGTCTTTTTAGAAGCCACTTCCACAATGGCTAGGATCTTTGGAAGTCTACTACTCCATAAAAGCGATGAGGACAAGGTAAAGATTATCAACACCTATTTTTCAGGACTCTGTAAATTAACTATAGGCTTGCAACAATCTGAGAAGAATTTCTTCAAGAAAAATGGCTGATTCTTGGAACTGTTTCCAAAACATAACTAACTTGGGACTCCTGGGTGGCTCGCTGATTGAGCATCTGCCTTTGGCTCAGGTCGTCCCAGGGTCCTGGGATTGAGTCCTACATCGGGCTCCCTGCAGGGAGTCTGCTTCTCCCTCTGCCTGTGTCTCTGCCTCTCTCTCATGAATGAATGAATGAATAAATAAATAAATAAATAAATAAAATCTTTAAAAAATAACTAACTCGTAAAACCCAATAAAAAGGAGATGAACATTTCAATGGAAAATGCGACAAAGATTTGACAGACTCTTCAACCAAGAAAGCAGTATGCCATGCATCCTGGATTATACACTGTAAATAAGAGCATTTTATTCTACTTAAATTAAATCTCAGCAGAATTGATTTAAAACATTAATATTATGAATATGCCAAAATATTTGAGGAGACACTTGACAACACAATATAAAAAAATGACCAATAAGCACATGAAAAGACGCTCAATATCACTGGTAAACATCAAAAGGCTAACTAAAGCCCAGTGAGCTAGGACTACAGGTGCACTAGCAAGGGTTAAATTTTAAACTCAACAACTTTAAGTGACTGTGAGAAGCATTTGGAACCCTTATACGCTTCTGGGGAGATTAAATGTGGCACAACCATTTGGAGAAGAGTTTGGCAATTTATTATAAAGTTAAACACACACTCACATGACCCAGAAATTCATTCTTCATATATTTACCGAAAGGAAATAAAAACCTATGTCCACTCGTACACAAACGTTTATAGCAGTTTTACTCATTATGCCCTAAGCTAGAAACTACTCAAGAAATCCATCAGCAGATGAACTGGCAACCAGGTCTGGGTGTACTTACACAGCAGAATACTACTTATTAGGAAAGGAATGTGCTGCTAGTCTTCATAGAAACATGCCTGAATCCCAAAGACATCATGCTGAGCAGAAGACATAAGATATAAATTGGTGAAAGTCGCAAAAATGCTTTTATATGAAATTCTGAGACAGATAAAACATTATTGGGCACAACACAGATCAGTGGTTGCCTGGAGCCTGGGGTAGTGGGGTGGCTGGTGGGATGATATTCAAAGGGCACTTTTGGGGGTGATGGATATACCCTATATCTTGATTGTGGACAATATTTGTAAAGACATTTGAAATGGATTCATTTTATCACATATGTCTCAGTACAGTTTATTTAAGAAGCAAAAAAAAAAAATACCATAAGAAAGCAAAAATCAAAATGATTAGTGTTTCCTTATAGCAAATTTACCTATTCAAAAACTTCAACAGGAAAAATACCACGTATTTCCCCAAATTTGGGGAGAACCTACCAGTCGAGAATAAGGCATATCCTGTCGATGGTCCCTACGTGGGTAAACGTGTGGCAGCCTCCAGGAAGCTGTGTGAGCCGATTGTGGCACACACAGAACACAGATGTCGCCAAATAGGAAAGTCATTTCCCAAAAGGTCTGGCCAGAAAGGGGGCGGTCTTGAGACACGTGACCAACCAAAGTACCGGGCGCTGGAGCATTTGAAGGAGGCTTCTCTCTCCTGCTGGCAACCACGACCCCAGCTGCTCCTCTGAGCCCGCGTGCACGACTGGGGTGATGGTCTTCTTAACCTCCGCTCATTTAGCGTACAGGACAAAGACCTGACCCCAGTGGCAAGCTGCGCAGATTCCATAGGAGTCTCTGCAGTGCGCCGGGGGCAGAGGGCTCGAGGATATCGCCCAAGGTCACAGAGTAATGACCGTGGGAGTCAGGATGCACACTTGGCACTTAGCCGCTGAGTGTAGGGTGCAGCGTCTCCCGAAAGCGCGTTCTCATCTCTTGTGTAGTCAAACACGTTTGTGAGATTGACCACGTCTGTTCTGAAAACATCGACGCAGCTTACTGGAAACCGGCTTTCCTTTTTCTGAAGTGTACGTTCTCGTGAGATAGTCTCCATGGTTGAGGGTGTTGGTTGTCATCTAAAAGCCTTTTCCCTTCCTACAGAGTAATAGAGTTTTTTTAGCTGAGACATCTGTCCCCCATAAGTCTAAATATTGCCTTTCCCAGAGTCTCTTGTGGCTGGGGATGGCCTTGAGATAAAGTCGCGGCCAGGAGGCCCTCAGTGGATGTAGCAGTGGATGTCTTTGGGAACTTCCCGAAAGATCAGCTGGTGTGCACCTGCTGACTTTTCTTCTCCTTTTCCTCATCCTGCTTACCCTACAGCTGGAACTCCATCCAAGACTGTCTAGAACATATCAGTAGGGCTCACGCTCAGGGGCAGAGCCCTTGCCCTGGATGGCTGTCCTCAGCACTTCTGTGTGGGAGAGAGGAAACCCCAAACATTAGTGCTTAAATAAAATAGATAGGCAAAGCAGAGAGAGATTTATTTGTGCTACTTTTTAGCAGAACCTAATTTCAGTGATTGGTAAAAAGTACATAGAATTTTTTTTTTCCTTAGGATAATCTTAACTATGAAATATTTATACCATGGGCACTTAGAGAGAAAATCATCTATCTTGGGTACAAATGGAGTGGGGCCAGGGAAGAAAAGAAAGAGGAGCCTAAGTCATCAGTACAGAACGTGGGATGGGATGGGGGTTGGGATTCTCTGTTTACCCAATGTTTAGGGAACATATACCATGTCCGCGGGGCTTCGGTGACCGCGAAGACCCAACCCACGTGCTCCTGAAAGCAGGGTACGAAGAACTCTGCAGAGAGGGGATATTTACCCTGCTTTTGAGTGCGTCATTACAGCACGGGAAGGTAAATGTTAGGTAGGATTCCTTCCTAACTTCCCAGAGAAGATGAGCGGCAGGTCTAAAATGCCTCGCTAGGTATCACTCAGAAAGTGGCTGAACCAGGGCTACAACCCTGGCGGTCAGACTCCAATACCCGTGTTTTCCAGAAAGCACGGCAGGTGTGGGAGGCAGCCAGCCGCTCGCTGAGGACGGGAGAGGATGACGGAGCAGGGAGCTAAGAAGGATGTGGGAAGGAATGGAGGCAGCAGCAGGAAGTGCAAATAAATGGGGCCATGTCAAGACAGGAATGTTTTGTGCAGAAAGGATAGAATCAGGGTGAAGAGACAGCCCACGGAATAGGAGAAAATACCCTGAAATCACGTGTCTCATAAGGGGTTAGCACCCAGAATACATAAGGAGCTTCTACATTCGATGCAACAAAACAAACAACTTGATTACAAAATAGGCAGAGGGCCTGAATGGACGTTTCTCCAAGGAAGACATAAAAATGGCCAATAAGCCCGTGGAAAGATGCTGAACTTCCCCAATCATTAGGGAAATGGAAATTAAAACCACATGCACCATTATTTTTAAAAAAAACACGTTAGAGACGGACATGGAAAAATGGAACCTGTAGCATTCTCGGTGGGAATGCAAGATGGTGCAGCTTCTATGGGAAACAGTATAATGGTTCTTCAAAAAAATTAAAAATAGAGTCACCGTGTGATCCAGCAATCCCCCTGCTGGGCGTAGACCCAAAAGACTTGAAGGCAACGTCTTGAAGATACTTGTACACCCATGTTCACAGCAGTATTATTCACAATTAGTCACAAAGTGGAAACAACTCAATCGTCACCATGGAAGACCGGACCAGCCAAATGTGGTCCATCCACGCAACAGAACCTTGTTCAGCCCCAAAGAGGAAAGAGGCCCTGGCACCAGCTACAACACTGACGGACCTCAAGGCCATGTTGCTCAGTGGAGTGACCTGGTGACAACAGGACGTGTGCTCACATGATGTCCCCAGAGTCATCACGGTCACAGAGACAGGAGAAAGTGCATACCGGGGCTGGGAGACAGAACAACGGGGAGTCGGAGTGTAACGGGCCCAGAGTTTCCATATTGCGAGATTAACAGAGTTCTGGGGATGGATGGTGGGGAGTGTGCGGCGAGAGCGCCACTGAACTGTACACGCCATCCGATGTCTGGATGATAGATGCGATGTGTTGTGTATTTTACCACGGTCTCTTGAAAAATATAAATTTAAATTAAAAAGAAAAAAAAAGCACACATGTAGGTAAGTGGAGGCATTGCACCAGGCGCCTCCCCACAGAAAGATCCACAACCCCGAGAACGAGCGATGGGCGGTGCAGGCCGCCGTGCAAGTACCGAAACTCACTTAACGTTTTGCTGAGGTGGGGTTGGCCACTCAGTGGACAGAAGTAACTAAAAATGATAGGGAATATAGGTGCTCATAACATTTTTCCGTGTCTTTGCATCCCACCATCCGCCCCCATAAAATATTCTAAATAACTTCTAGCGATCTGAGTACCAACTGTCCTCCGATGCTGAGGCTTCACACGGCAACCCCTTCTTGGCAATTTGTGAGAAACGATGAAACAGTGTGTGGGTTGATGGTAATTAATGCCTCAGGAAAAGTCTGTCCTTGGCATGAAATATGATTCTCTCCCCATCAACGGAAGGAGTGTAGGTTTTGCTCCGTGCCGGCGGTGGGGCTGGGTGGGTGGGTGGGTGCCCCGTCCTTTGGACCTGCCCACCCGACACCCAGAGCGGCCCCTGGGATACTTTTCGGTTTTAAAATTGCCTGCCTGGGCAATATTCTGCGTTATCCTTGTGTGGATGCCAACTAAACACTTGCTAGGAAGGATTTTGCGTAGAGACTGACAGGTGGAAAGAGTAGCTGTGCCATTTATTTTCTTTATTTGTTGAAAATATTTTTCAGATATTTGCATCTTCTTGTTTGTTTATATGTAATCAGATCTGGGGGGCAAGGGTGTGCATCTAGCAAGCTGACGGCGTCACCAGCCATGGGCTACCTGTGAATGCTGACAGCATAAAGTCGTTTTGTTCACTCACTCACTCACTCACTCACTCACTCACTCATTCACTCACTCACTCATTCACTCTTTCCTTCATCCGTCCATCACTCTGTCGCACATTGATGCCTGCTGTATGCCTAGCACTGCAGTGAGTCCTGAAGAAACCAAAGATTCTCCCGGTCTTGGGGAGGAGTGAGTGACCAGCACTGATGTTTCGGGCCACATCGTGTGAACGTGGGAAAGATGGTGACCGCCCTGCCTGGAAGCGCCAGGTCCACAAAAAAGAGGCTGACCCTGGAGAGACAGGAGGGGGTGCGTCAATGGAAGAGCGCGGTCCGGGAGAGGACAGCAAAGGCCAAACTCAAAGCAAACTCCCCTGTGTAGGGGGGTGGCCAGCGCCCAGGTCAGCGGGTGGAGGCATCGCCTTTGGGATGCTCCTGGTGACCTTGCCCAGGCTGCGCCCCGCTCCCACCTGCAGGGGCCATGCTGCCTTCTGCATCTCCCCTGACTTCTCACCCCGGAGGCTGGACGGCCCCTCAGCAAGGCTCCACTGGTGTCATGTGGTTCCCGTCCTTCCTCAGCTGGCAGCGTTTGCTAGTGGAGAATCTTGTCCCATGGACAGGGCGCTGGAGGGGAGCAGAGCAGAAACTCCAGCCCCACAAAATTAAGGGGTTTGAAACCCACTTGCAAGCCTGCTGGTTTGAAACCGGTTCTCCTCCGTGACTTCTAAGGCAGGTTGCACACGTGTGTGCCCACGCAGTGTGCTTCACCTAGGCAAGAATTTCAGCATCCTTCCTCAGGAGTGAGCGCGGCTGGTTTCCAAGGGGCAGTGGGCTCAGCCGTAGTCGGAGCCTGGGGTGGCACATCCTTCACATCTGGGTGACCTGGCCCTGGTGCAACCTTCACTGCACAGGGAGGGGCTGCTTTGGCAGGCTCCAGGCCAGCGGACGCACCTCTGGGGTTGCACATGCAGATGCCCATGTCACCCTTGGTGCTAGGAAGGTGCTCAAGCTTTGTGCTCAAGGGCTCACCTCACCCCTCGGCCCTCCCAGCTTCTGCCGAGCCCCGGAGGTGGGGGTGGGGAGGACGAGGCTGCTTCTGCATCTTTTATTCATAGGCTCTTCATGAAGCAGGCTCCCAGGGGACATCCACCACAGCGTGAGTGATGTTATTTAAAAGCATCTTGCCACTTGATAGTAAAAGTGGAATTATTCTTGTGGTGCAACCCATCAATCTCGAAATATGGCTTTTTAATGCTTTTTCCTATGGAAGGTCAAGTTTGAATGAAATAACAGGAGTGGCATCCTTGCTGGCTGGTGGCAGCTTTGCTTTATGCTCTTCCTTAAGGAATGCGGATTAGGAATTCAGGATGTAATTCAGGAGAAGGCCTCTTGGCCATGGCAGGAGCACAGCCCGAGGTTCCCCGGGAGTAGAGACGGTCTGTGGCATCCGCTAAAGCTTCTCTTCAACAAACCGGAGGTGGCAGAGGACCTTCAGAGCACGATGCTTTCGTCAGTCTTCCCCGTGGTGCATAGAAGCACCTTAGCTTGAGTCGTCTTGGCTAAAATGGATTGGAGGGGTAGTCAGCCCGCGGAGGAGTGTCGGCACGCGCCTCTGTGCAGTCACGCCCGTCTCTTCATTGAATGAGCAACGGGGAGATTCAGGGACCTGCTCGCTCGCCCCTGCTCGGTTCCTTGTCAAGCACAGGACAGAGAGACAGAGCCCCCGGGACGGAGGAAACCTTCTTGCAAGGAGGAGGCTCCCAGAGTGGTCCACGCTGCTCCCAGTCACGTAAGCGCCAGGCTGGAAGGCCGGCGTGCGTAATAACTACTGACCCTGATTCCAGGAGACTTCCGTGCTGGCTCTCCTGACGATGGGTCTATTGATGGGTTTACTTTTTTTTTTTTTCCTCTTTTCTATTTTTAATATATTTTTTTATTTATTTATGATAGTCATACAGAGAGAGAGAGAGAGAGAGAGGCAGAGGGAGAAGCAGGCTCCATGCACCGGGAGCCCGACGTGGGATTCAATCCCGGGTCTCCAGGATTGTGCCCTGGGCCAAAGGCAGGCGCCAAACCGCTGCGCCACCCAGGGATCCCTCTTTTCTATTTTTATGACATTAGGTCTCAATGTTCACAGGATTCCTCTTATGGGATATTTGCCAATGTCTGGAGACATTTTCTGATGGTCATGACGTGGGGTATCGGTACTGGTCCCTATGCAGAAAGGCTAGGGATGGTGCCAACCATCCTGCAATGGCCGGGACAGCCCACAGACAATGATCCAGCCCAGAGGACTTCACACCCTCAACAGCCTCCCTGATACGTACATCGCCCAGCTCAAGTGTATACTTCAGTGATGCCAAGGCATCCATCACTTCAATAAGTATCAGAACATTCTCATCCCCTTGGAAAGGACCTCCCAACATTTTTTAGCTATTAGTCCCCTATCCCTCATCCCCTCCAGCCTTAGGAAACCAACCACGAATCTCTTCTTTGTCTCTACCTATTTGCCTATTCTGGACATGTCGTAAGAAGTGAATCCTAGTGTGTGATCTCTTGTGATCTCTTTTTTCTCTCAGCATCATAGTTTCACGGTTCACCTATGTTGTAGCAGGAACGACTGCCTCACTCCTGTTGATGGACAACGTTTCATCACATGGATACGCCACGCGTTGTGTGTCCGTTTTCACTGACTGACGGGCGTTTGGGTTGTTTTTGCCTGCCTAACTAATTTTTGGCAGGGGGGCAAAGACGATGCAAGGGAGGAAAGATATCCTTTCAACGGGCGGTGCCACAGCAGCTCAAATCTATAGGCAAAACAAACAAAAACGAAATGACCTAATTCCCACATGTTATTCAAAAATTAATTCAAAATGAATTACAGGCTTAATGTAACACGTAAACCATGAAACTCAGGAAGGGAGAGAAGAATATAGGAGTAAACGTCCGATATCTAGGACCAGGCTAAATGTTCCTAGACTCAACACCAAAATATGACCCACAAAAAAGGGAAAAAATAGACTTATGAAAATGAAAATATTTTGCTGTATAAAAAAAAGATCTTGTTAGTAGGATGCCAATAAGGTAAACGCTGAGAGGGGTGTTTGCCAATCACCGTCCAACCGAAGACTGGCTCACATGTATAAAGAACACTTGAAGCTCAACGTTATAAAAACGATCCCATTGAAAATGGGCAAAGATATGAAGAGGCGTTTGACTGAAGAGGATATACAGATGGCAAAAATACATGAAAAGAAGCGCAACGTTGCTACCAATTAGGGAAATGCAAATTCAACCCACCAACCTCACATCTGTCAGAATCGCCCTTGCTTTTAAGTGACAACACGAAATGCTGGTGAGGATGGGGAGAAACTGGATTTTTCAGACGGGAATGTGAAATAGTAAAGCCATTCCGGAGAGCGATATGACGGTTTCTTTAAACCTGAGCAACCGTATGACCCCACAGTTGCATTTCTGGACCCTTGTCCCAGGGAAATGCTGATGTGTTTATGGAAGAGTGTGCGCATTAGCGTTCACGCAGGCTTTGTTCGTGAGAGCCAGAAATGCCAAATAATCCAGGTGGCCGTCGATGGGTAAACGGTCGAACAAACTGTGGTATATTCATACCAGGAGCTACGACCGAGCTGCTGAAAAGAGGGAACTGCTGACGTACAGAGCAACCTGGGCGGATCTGCAGACCCTTACGCTGAAGGACAATCAGCCGTCACAAAGGTCACCTGCCACGTGGCTCCGTCTGTACCTGTGGCCCTGAAATGACACAACTGTAGAAATGGAGATGAGATTAGCGTTCACCGGGAGTTAAGGACGCGGTGGGAATGGCATGGAAGTGGGTGTGGCTGGAAGGACAGGTGCGGGGGCCCTGGGTGATGGGAGTGTTCTGCTTCTTGACCGCACCCATGTCGACATGCTGACGTGTTACCATCAGGGCAAACTGGGTGACGGCGCCCGGAATCTCTCTGTGCTCTTTCTTGAGTTCGAGTGTGAATCAACAATGACTTCAAACTAAAAGCGTAATTTTTAAAAGCGTAAAACAGGTGGTTCTATCTAATACAACGTATCTTCCCTCGGAGTCATTTACCTATGCGTCTGTGAGATGAATTTGCAGAGAGTAAAACACACGTATCTTGAGGATAAGATCTGACGAGTTTTGATCGATGTTTGCACCCGTGTGACCCCATGCACTGGAGATGTGGAACATCTGCATCCCCCCAGGAGACTCCTTGGGTCCCCTCCAGGTCAATCCCCACCCCTATAGCAACCTCTACCCTAATTTTTATCACTACAGGTTATTTTTGGCCTGTGCTTGGATTTTGTCAAACATGGACTTAAGCATGATTCTCTTATGTTCTGGTTTCTTTCAGCCGACGTAATGTTTCCGTACGAGTCGGTGCGGCAGGCATCAGGAACTTGCACCATTTTGTCGTTGAGCGTTGGAATAGGTCAAAGTTTTCTGTCCACTGCTGATGGACATTTGAGATGTCTCCAGTTTGGGGCCTTTATGACTGATCTGCTAACACGTTTTGCACAAGTCTTATTACAGGCATGTTTATGTGAGTCCAGGTAAGCATCTCAGGGTGAAATTTTGAGTCACATGACCAAGGTTCGAATCAAAAGAAACTGGCAAACAGAATTCCAAACCAGTGGGACCATCAACATTCTCTTCTGCGTGAGGTCTGGTCACTCCACAGCCTCCTGATACGTGGGATGGTCAGTTTTCTTTGTTTGTTAGTTAATTTTACTTGTAGCCATCCTGGGGATGTGTGCCGTGCATCTCCCTTGGGGTTTCATTTTCATTTTCCTGATATTCATGACATTTGTTGACTTTTCAGAGCTTATCGACATTTAGTGGGCACAGGCATGTATATACCTTATTTTGTGAGATGTCTAGTCAACGTTTCTTATTCTTTCTGTTATTAATGCATAGAAGTTCTTTATATGTGCTACATATTCTTTATATATTCTGGATCTTTTGTCCGATATATGTGCTATGACCTTTTTTTTTCTCTCAGTGGGTGGGTTGTCTTTTAAATTTTCCTAGCGATGTCTTCTGAAGAGTGACAGTTTAACTTTCGTTTTGTTTCTTTCTTAAAAAAATATTTTATTTATTTATTCATAAGAGACACAGGCAGGGAGAGAAGAAGGCTCCCTGCGGGGAACCTGATGCGGGGCTCGATTCCATGACCCCGAGGTCACGCCCTGAGCCAAAGGCAGCTGCTTAATCACTGAGCCACCCAGGCGTCCTATTTTGTTGTGTTTCATACTTTAATCCAGGAGTTCCAAGACCATTTGTTGAAAAGACTTTTGAGTAGTTTCCTGACTGATTGGCTCGTTGCATTCCAGCCATTCTTGCCCTTTGCACTTATAGATGTATTTGAGGATTCACACCACCATTTCTCTTAAAAAACAACTTTTGATTGTTTTGATTTTGATTGCATTAAAATTATACATCAATTTGGGAGACTGACAGCTTTAAAATATCGAGTCTTCATATCCATATATATGGCTTATCCACTTTTTGAGATTTTTTTCTCAATGTCTCCACAAAATTATATGATTTTATCCATAAAGAAATTACACATTTTCTGTTGTATTACTCTCAGGGACTTCGTCCTTTTAATTACTATTTTAAATATTACATATCTTTGAGTTTTAAGTTCCACTTGCCTGTATTATGGAAATGCAAATAACTTTCCTTTAGATATCGATTTTTAAAAACTTGCCAACTCTATTTTTGTTCTTTTAGTATTTGCTTTAGAAATTCTAACATGCATATTTAATTTAACCAAGTCAAAATTTAGTATCTTTATTTCTTTCCAGAATTGCATGCTGTTTTTTTGTGCAGTATGTTATTCCTACCTTAATCCTTAACTCCCCAAGAATTCCTTTATTGTTGTATTGTCAGGTTGGTACAGGTGTACACTTAGCCCGTGTGTCTTCTGCTTCCTCTGCTCACTGCTTCTGCTGGTGTCTCTGGCCTTCCTCCTGCGACCGCTTGCTTCCTCTCCAGATCCTCACCGTAGCTCCCAATAGGGATGGTCTGTTGGGGTAAATGCTCTCAGTTTTTATTAGTTTCCGCAAAGCTTCACTTTGCCCCTGCCTTTGTATTCCACAGATGACGGGCCCTGTGATCCATATTAATCAAAAAGGTGAACTCCGTCATCCTGTTCATTTCTCGTGCACCTTGCTAATCTCCATACTCCTCTGGCTGTGCTATCAGTTGCTCAGAGAGAAAGAGAGGTTCGACTTTCCCACGATGATTACTAAGTTGTCTATTTAAAAAAACCTGCTAATATTTGTTCTCGGTTTTCTGAGTTTCTGTTACTAGGTGCGTATATGTTTGCAACCGTTCTATCTTATTATTCAGTATTTGCACCTCGTTGATAATGTTTCTTGTCCCCAAATATTCTCCAATATCCCATGTACCTAAACCATCTTTCATCTGGCTACCGCTCGTGTGAGGGCTGCCCCGAGTGTTTGTGGGACCGTGGGCAAAGATTTTATATGGGGTCCTGTCTATGGAATTGACTTAAAAATGCATTAAAAAATCCGCAGGTCCATTTGAGGTCTTGTGATTTGTCTGTGAAGATTTGGAACTGTGGGTAGACAAGAGGGACCCATGTGTTGGTTTATTCTCTGACCAGCGCACACGAAGATTCTCGGTCAATTTGAGACACCGTCTCTTCTTGATTAGATCCAGGAATGTTCCCTTCATGTTATTTATTGCCAGATGCAGCATTCCTGGCCAATTGCATATGACCCCGAAAAAGGCAGCCAGCCATGCTGTTGGGGTGACGGGGCAGGGCCGGCGGGCTCCTGTGTTTCCACCAGGCTTCTGCCCACCTGCGCCCCCGCGGGAGATGCAGCTACGTCCCTGCCCTGGGGGCCCTGCTGCCCATCAGAGCTGCTCCGGGGCCGTGGCGATGGCCCCACGCGCGGGAAATGCACTTGGATCCCTGCAGCTGGGCCTCGTGATTCCCGTAAGCTCTGGGCAGCGTCGGCCCGTTATCTCTTGAGTGTTGCCTCGCGCCCGTCTCTTCCTTCGGTCACTTTCCAGAACTCCTACTAGGCACACACACCAACCACACTCCCCTTATCCTCCCAGCCTCCCTGCCGGCTCGCATGCCCCCGCATCCTCCTCTCTCGGGCCGTTTCTCTCCTTGGCGTTTTTTTTTATTTTTATTTTTTTATTTATTTATGATAGTCACAGAGAGAGAGAGAGAGAGAGAGAGAGAGAGAGAGGCAAAGACATAGGCGGAGGGAGAAG
The DNA here is from genome assembly GCF_048418805.1 of Vulpes vulpes. Classification (NCBI taxonomy): domain Eukaryota; kingdom Metazoa; phylum Chordata; class Mammalia; order Carnivora; family Canidae; genus Vulpes; species Vulpes vulpes. The sequence continues at coordinate 116,993,011 of NC_132794.1, read as the reverse complement.
CAGGCTCCATGCACCGGGAGCCCGATGTGGGATTCGATCCCGGGTCTCCAGGATCGCGCCCTGGGCCAACGCAGGCGCCAAACCGCTGCGCCACCCAGGGATCCCTCTCCTTGGCGTTTTAATCCACACATGTGGACGCCGGGTCTGTCTCAAAGAGCCATTAATTCAATTTACAAATTCACCTCGTTTTTTGTTTTGCTTTGTTTTGTTTTATAATCTTTTGCTATTTAGCTGCAACTTTAGGACATTACTTACAACCATTTAAAAATAGGTTTTACAGAGATTTGGGTCTGATCTTTCCATTTTAATTTCTTTCCTGCGATGCTTGGTCACGATGACGGCGGCTGTCGTCGCGGCTTCTTGCTCCCGGATGTGTGTTCGATCTCCTTCTGTGGCTCATCTCCCGGGGCCGGGCCTAGAGCATCTTCTTTCAGAGGTTTGTAGTCCTCACTGCCAGCACCTGGGCCACCTCCCTTCACACGCCATTTCAAATATGTGTATTTTGTCCGGTGGGTGCTGTGAGTTCCAACTCCACCCCGTGGAGGACGGTCTGGGGTCATGCGTTTCCAGAAGGCACCTCTCCGCAGGTGCAGGCGGGTAGGGTTCTGACCCTCTTGGGGGATGCTCTTCCTGCCTCTCCCAGAACCCGCTGCCCTCCTGGGGTCCCGGCTCGACGTGGGGTCCCCACCATCCCCGCCTGGTCTCTGTGGCGACAGAGCAAGAGGCACACATGTCCCCATAGGCAGTGAACGTCTGCCCAGATGACGGCTGCAGCACTGTCATGTCTCCGTTGGGGGTTTTCTTGTCATTTTTGGTCTCTTGTTCTTTTTTAACCAGTTCAGCCTTGTATTTTTCAGAAATTTCAACCATACTTTCCCCCAGTGTTTCAAATACTAGAAACTTTGTTCACAACACATGGTTCCTAAGAGCCTCATTCAGCGAGTGCGTAGGTGAGTGGCAGCCAGTTGTGCTCGGGCTCTGAGCACGAGCCGTACACACCTGACACTTCAGAGGTTCTGGCCGCAGAAGGAAGAGGGTGACAGAGGACTCAGGGCCGGCCAGCACCCCATCCTGCCCCCCGCTCACCCCCATGGGAGTGCCCTGCCTCGGCTGCTGGATGAGGACAGGAAGCTGGGAGCCAGTGATGAGGATGACGGTGCTCCCATCCATCACAGGAGGAAGGATGAGGGGTGACAGGTGGCCCTTGGAAACAGCCCCCGGGCGAAGGGCAGGGCTGTGCAGGAACGCTCGGCAGCAGCCGGCGAGTGGAGCTGGGACGGGGGTGCGGGAACTGCCTTTGGAGGCCGTGCCGGTGGAGAAGCAGGAAATCCTCTCTCCTGTCCTGAGAATTAGGAGCAGGGGGCCTTGCACAGTTAGGGAGACGAGGTCACAGTGGGGCTCAGGCCCCGGTCGGCTCACCTGACCTACCACACGCCGCTCTCCTCACCACCAGGCAGGTGAGCTAAGGAAGACACCAGGTGCGGGGCTGGTACCCCTGCGGCACACACTTTTATTATTATTATTATTATTATTATTATTATTATTATAAAACTACTGCTAACAACAGTTGTTCTTTTTTTAAATATTTTATTTATTATTCACAAGAGACAGAGAGAGAGAGAGAGAGAGTCAGAGACACAGGCAGAGGGAGAAGCAGGCTCCATGCAGGGAGCCTGACGTGGGACTCGATCCTGGGACTCCAGGATCATGCCCTGGTCCGAAGGCAGGTGCTAAACCACTGAGCCACCCAGGGATCCCCACTTTTATTATTAAAAGTAGGAGAAGCAACGTAGCTTCATGCTGCTGCGGGCTGCTTCGGGGCGGGCTGAGGGCCTGCAGCCCCGTGCCCCCCCACGAGGCTGTCGGGCTCTGCGGGTTTGCTCAGGGGGCCCTGAGCAGAGGACACGGTGGCTACAGGAGCCTCTGGCTCCCGGCTCCCGGCCAGCAGCGCTGACGCAGCGGGCTGTCACTTCAGGTGAATACTTGACTGGTGCAAATCCGAACAGTCACTGGTCGGAGAGCGTGCAGGGGAGGGGAGGCTGAGGGACGGAGGGGAGCCCCTGGATAGAAGCTCGCCGAGTCTGCGCAGCTGGGCCCCGGGGCCTGCCCTCCCTCAGGCTCTGGCAGCCTTTCCTGCTCCAAACAGGAGCATCTTTCCTGTGCATCTGCAGGTGGTCTCCTTGCTGACGGAAGAAAGAGCTTTGGATGGAGGGTCAAGGGACCAGGACCCTGGCCCCGACTCAGCGGTGGGAAGGGGCTCAGGTGCCTGGGGCCTGCCATGGGGGCAGCAGCGGACACTTGGTGGGATGGATCGGGGCTCCTGCAGCTCTGCCCTCTGTGGGTGGGCTTGGGAGCCCCACGAGCAGGCCCTGCTCTCCGTCTAGGAGGGTCCTGGGTCCCCCCTGAGCTCGGTTCTGGAATGCACGGAGCCGTGTGTGGGAAACGTGGAAAGAGCTTTCTTCTTGAAATGAAGAGCTGGGGTACTTCACTCTCTTCCCTCTTTCAGGTTTATATTATTTATTTTATTGTTACTATTTTGCCTTTTTCTCTGGCTGTGGAGGAAGATACTCCCTGAAGCCCCGGAGGGGTGACAGGGGAGGCCGTCCAGGGGCCCAGGCTGTGGGTGAGTCTCTGAGCCAGCTTTGCTGTTGGGGTCCAGAGAGGCCACGGCCCAATCACTGTCTTGTGGCACAAAGGTCCCTCCCTCAACCCCAGCTGCTGGTGGTGCTCTCACATTTTGTTTGATTTGGGGATGAGCTTAGGGAGTTTTGGGTGTGCATGCTGCTCCGGTCCGCGTGCCCCGCCCCAGCCCTCCCGGATTCCCAGGCTGAGGTCCTAGCGCCCAGGGTGACAGCACTTGGAGCCGAGGCATTTGGGAGGGCCTTGGGGGGCTGAGGTCGTGAGCTGGGCCCGGGATGGGGTGGCCGCGCTGTGAGAGCTCCGGGACAACTTGCCTTTCCTCTCTGTGCCCCAGAACCCTGAGGGGTGACGTTTCCCCGATTCCCGTCCACAGCATTCTGTTGCGGCAGCGGGGACAGCCGGGGACACGTGCGTATCTTCTCACTGAGCCACTAGGTTCCAGGCGCTGTTCTGGGCAGTGGGGACACAGGAGCAGCAGACACGTGGCCCGACGGAGAAACGTGGTGGCCCGCAGCCCTTTACCGGCCACCGGCAGACGCCCCCGTAAGCTCTTCCTCATTCTGCTTCTGCAGGCCCCCTGCTAGGCTGTGCGACTCTCCTCTGGCTTCCCTATGGGGACCTGACCCTATGGAGGCGGCAGGACTGGCCAAGCGTCACCGTCCCCCCCTGCCAGCCACTCGGGGCCCAGACCAGACTCGACGGGACCAAACCTCTCCCGCGTGGACACCTGAGGTCCAGCCACTGCAGGGATTGGCCAGGGGACACGTGGGAGGAACTGAATCTTTATGACCTGCTGAGGGGACCTGGAGGGGGCACCTGGAGCCTCTGGCCCCCGGCCCCTGGTGGATATGTCACGGGAGGGCTGCCCTGCGGCAGGTGTGCTGCTCCGCTAAGTCAGCCCCACCGCCCGCCTCGTGGCAGCCCCGGGAGCTCACGGAGTAGCCTTGGGCAGCCCTCTCCCGGCACCCCAGGGAAACCTCACTCACAGGGTCAGGGGCTTCGTGTACGTGCCTCTATTTTACCACTTAGCTCTTCAAATAACCCAGATTTCTGCTCTGTCTAATTCTGTACATGGAGGAAAGGTCAGAAGTCAGATACCCCAGAGACCGGTCCCAAAGCAAGTATATTTCAATATATTTATTAATGAGTTGGAAGAGTCAGAGAAAAGGTTAAGTGGCAGAGTTTGCTGAATGCACAGAATTATTTAAGTTCATGGTTCAGGGCAAAATAAAAAAAGAAGAAAAAAAAAAAAGAAAAAACCCAACACAGACAATCTTCTATGAAATCTTATTTTTTTTTCTTGCCCTGAGAATATTTGATCAAGGTGAAAAATATTAAGACAATCAATGGTGCAGACAGCACAGTTCGTCTTTTCCTCGTTTTTTTTTTTTTTTTCTGTTGAAATATAATTTATTATTGGGAACAGAGAATTTGGATTTGAAGGATTATGGTCACCAGGTTCACGGTTGTCACCTCCTGGGGATGGGAGCCACTGGACGAAACCAAACACTGTGCAGAGAGGCTCCCGGGGAGCAGAGGTTGATGGTGCACAGGGGCCAAGGAGCCACCCATCGGCCTGACCTGAGCAGCAGCAGCAGGTCCTGGGTCCGCAGCACCCCCGCCCCCGCCCGACCTCCTGGGCTCTGCACTCCGCCAGCAGGTCAGCAGTCCACACTGCGGGCTGGGCCCTCACGCCTCCGTCACACTGCACAGTGCAGGATGGGTGCAGGGTGGGTGCTGCATCCGGGCGACTCAGTGCTGCTCACGGGGAGCGAGGCCGTTGATCCTTAGGATTCTGTTCAGCTCGGGCACATGCAGGCCGACGCCGAGCTCCCGGGAGCCGTCCACACCGCCCACTCCCTAGGAACCTTGTTGTTCTTGTGCCTCTAAACAGATGTGCTCTGGGCTAGGCCGTGCATACAGACCCTGTGCTTTGGAGTTCGCGCTAATTGAACCTGGCTGGAATCTGCAAGGTGTGAGCCGTGTGCCGCGGAGGCTGATTAGCTGCAGGAGGACCGGGTGCCCTCGGCGCGCTAATTGCCTGAGCTTCCCACCTGCTTGCAGGCACCGGCGGGGCTTCCCCGTGACCTCCCGTTACCCGGAGCTGCTGGTTATGCCCCCAAACCGTCAGACTGTGTTAAAAACGCCCTCGATACCCTACGTCCTTCCCAGTTCAGACCGCGCCGCTTCTCCTCCTGAGTTATTTCCAATTAGCAGAGATGTTGCAACGTGTTTCCCGATCGTGGCCTCTCTTACGGGCCAGCATGTGACGAGGCCACCGTGCAATTAGGCCGAGCGACGACCATGTGGGCCTCTCCGCAGGGACCTGGATGTGGGAATTCCCAGCCCCCTTCCTCCCCCCGGTTAAGAAATCTGGACCAAGAGCGCCTCGTTCGGGACAGGGCGGAGCAGGGTTAGCGCTGTGGCTCCAGCCGGTGTGAGGTCAACGTGCTTTCACAGAAGGTAGCAAAGCTATCCCGGGGCACACACGGCGGCGTCGGGAGAGGGGACTCGAGTCTCCAAAACCCACGGATCACGCCACCAGCCGTGTGCCAAGAGAAAGGCAGGTAAATCGTGCGGCCCGTGAGAATGTGCGGGGCTGGTGTCTCTTCCTCCCTCCTCATCCTAAGCACCCGGTGAATCAGATTCTCAGATCGAAGACCCGCATCCCCTCACACAGCAGCTGAGGCTGCCAGATGGCAGGAGGACAGCAAAGGGCTCGGGCAGGGGAGCCCCCAACGCTGCCGGGAGCCTGTCCTGGGAGTGAGGCCAGCCCCGTGGCCTCTGACCTCCCTGCTTCCTCTTGTGCTCCTGGTCGAAGGGACAAGGGTGCAGTGTGCTCAGAACGCCGCTGTCCTGGCCCCGCCGTAGCTCTGCAGACCCAGAGTGCGTAGGACCTCTGCCGCCCCCGCCAGGACCTCGGCTTCGCAGAATCACGCGTCTGGGGCTGTCACTTCACACCGAGGATCCGTCTCTCTGTCTGTCTCTCTCCCTGACGTTCGGCAGAGCTCACCACCCAGGCCGCCTCGGTGGGCATCTCAGGGAGTCGCCCCTCTGGCTTGGCAGATGGCCGGGCTGGGTCCCAGCGCCCTCCCCTCTCCGTGGACACAGCCTTCGGAGCCCTGGCTGTGTCACCGTGTGTTTGGGGGACACGGTCATGCAGCAGCTCTCCGAGTCCAGGGGGCTCAGGATGGGGCTTCCAGCCCGGGTCTCCTGTTCCCTGGGCTTGCTAGTGCCTCCCTGGGTGCTGACGGAGAGAGGGAAGAAGAGCCTCGGGCCCTGCGTCCCCGGCTCCCGGCTGAGCTGCCATGACGCAGGGTGGGTGTGGACGCGCCCTGCGGAGGGTGGAGGCGGTTCTCACCTGGCCCTGGGAGTCCAGGGAGCAGGCCTCCAGCCACGGCCCAGGCCCGGCTTCACAGTGGCCTCCCTCTGCTCCTCACGCCTCTACCCACTCCATTATCTGGGACATTTTACACCGGTCATGGTCGAATGAACAGATGGATGAACGGTGGAAGGATAGACAGGCAGGCAGGTGGCTGTTGTAAGCACAAAATGAGTGATAGGCCAAGCGGGGTGCCCTCCTGTCCCGGAATTGGCTACTGACTGACTTCCCCTTCAGGCACAGGCGCCTTAACTCCCAAACATCCTCAGTGAGGGATTTGCTCTGCTGTTGGTAAGCAGGCTCCTCCAAGAATTCTTAATAATGTAGAGAAACACTCATGCTATGAAGTTGAGTGAAAAATGAGATTTAAAGTCATATATAGCACAAGCTGAATTAAAACTTTTGTGATAAGAGGCAATTTAACATAAGATGCAATATGATGGGGGCGCCTGGGTGGCTCCGTCGGTGAAGCATCTGCCTTTGGCTCTGGTCATGATCCCAGGGTCCTGGGCTCCTCATTCGCTGGGGAGTCTGCTTCTCCCTCTCCCTCTGCCCCTCCCTCCCCACCTGTGTGTGCTCCCTCTCACAAATAAATAGAAAACAAAATCTTAAAAAATACAATATCATGAGATGCGCTCTCTGCAATATTTATGTAGAACACATGACCCCATTATGTATAGGGAGAGACGAGCAGGATGAAATGGTGTGGAAGGGAGGTCATGGAAAAATTCACATTCTTTTTCCCTGAGTGGGTTTGATTCGTTGTGCTTTCCTGTTTTCTAGATATTCTAGAGTGACACATTTATAGTAAAACAGATGACTTGAGGGCAGCCCAGGGGGCTGAGCGGTTTAGCACCACCTTCAGCCTAGGGCATGACCCCGGGGTCCTGGGATCGAGTCCCACGTCGGGCTCCCTTGCGTGGGGCCTGCTTCTCCCTCTGCCTGTGTCTCTGCCTCTTTCTCTCTTTGTGTCTCTCATGAACAAATAAATAAAATCTTAAAAAAAAAACCACAGATGACTTGGTAAAATGCCCTTTGTCAGGCAGGTGCAGTCCAGCCGTCCACAACGGCTTGAGGCCGCCCCCTGCTCCTGAGCTGATTCCCCGCTGCACCCCACCCACGACTTTGCTCCGGAACTCCCAACTGCGTCCCCAGCTGAGACACAGCACGTCGTTCCGGGTGTCCTACTATGGAGGCTTCAAAGTCACCGTGCTGGAGGCCACCCTGTCCTCGCTGCTGGTCACCCCCAAGTCCCTGCCTCCGGGATGCATGCTCTCAGGGGTACAGACCCCCCAAAGTTCAGCAGAACTTTGGGGGCTACTCCGGCTGCCTCTCCCTCTGACCCCACACTGAGTCAGGCGCCGCGTTGCCAATCGCTCCTCCTGGAACCGCTAGGCTCCCGCTGTGGCGGCGGCTTGCCTGGCTTCCGTCCAGGGCCTCATCATGTCACAGTTGGTGAGTGTTCAGGAGGGAGGGACGAGGTGGCATCCGGGCTTGTTTTGGGAAGATGTTCTGGCAGTGTGGGCGGGTAGGCGGGGCAGGGCACTGCCGAGGTGACATCCTGGGCTCTTGCTCCCTCCTGTTCCCCGGGGGCTTATTTTAACTGCAGGCTTGGAAGGGAGGATTTTCATCTGTTTCTTTCTTTCTTTTTTTTTTGGGGGGGGGGAATTCTATTAGCTTTTACTTAGAAAAACAGAATAAAATAACTTGGAATAAAGAGAAAAACCTTTTACAGCCTGCAAAATCTTATTTCATTGATCTCTCCCTACCGCCCAACATTATTTTTTCCTGAAAGGTAATAAACAATTCAGAACTCATTAGCATACGTCAATAATTCACATGGGTTTTTTTCCGTGGTGTGAATCTCCTCCTGCTTCTCTGTCTCATCTTAACTGGAAATGTCTGCTGGTTTTCCCCCTGAATACACAGACAGACTTAAGGCTGTTTTTATTGGTTAGGAGGACTCGACCCTAATTGTGTATAAAATGCTTCACCAAGAAAATTTCTCACTGAGAAAACAGGTCTGATTTGTAGGGTGCTAGTGCTAGCCATGTGCCCTGCCCAGGGCTGACCCGCCGGGGACACTGCCAGGTAAGGAGACTTGTACACCAGCAGGGCAGCTCCACCTGGCACAGAGCCTCCACTCGCAGATGGGCGGCCCCCTGGTTTCTGGTCCTCAAGGAGAACAAGCTCCTGCTTTAAGAGAGTCCCTTAGATCCCCACTGGGATTACAGTGTCTATAGGTTGAATGGGGAGCACGAGAGAAACCTTCAGATGAATCTAATTGAAACAAGAGCCAGAAGGAGGAGATGAGCCCATCTCCTGGGTCCCCCATCATATCAACTCATTTATTAGCGGAAGTCACTCTGCATCTGTGTTGTCCTAGGCCATGTCCCTAGAATTTAGCACAGGACAGGAAAAAATCCAAAACGCTGTAATAAACGAATACGGTGAAGCCCGTGGCCGGAAACGGCAAAGGAGTATGGGCTACTCTGAGGTTATCTGAGTGAACGATTGTGATGTTTCCAGCTGTCATTCAGAGCCAAGCGGTGGCCGATGGCACCGTGCACTCAGGGCACTGGAATGCCCAGGGGGGGAATTAATATGACCAGGTGACAACACTGACTTTAGTGGAACCACCCCAAGGACAGTGCTGGGTACGAGTGGGGTGAAGCTGAAGCACCCACAGAGGGTGGCTAAATCCGCCTCCCCAGGGGCATGGGGTCGATGCCCTCCGTTCACACCAAAGTGAGCATACAAGCCGTGCACTGCCCCCAGTGGTCCGCAGCCTCCAGCCTCCAGGTGATGAAGAAGAGAAAAAAACTCCGATTCACGCAGGACCCTTTAAGTGGTCCACACTGGCCTGCCTGAAGATGCCCGCCCGGAACCCGGAACCCCGAACCCGGCTGCGACCATCAAGATCAAGACGCTGGTTCACGTGTGCATGCACATACGAATGTATGCACATGAATTAAGGGCTTAAGCTAAATAGTAACAGCCTCTAATCTGCAGAGCTTTCTGATTCTAGGTGAGAAAAAAACAAAATCTTGCCAGTACTTTTTTGCATCAAAGAGAAAGCTGAACTTGCTAATTGAAAACTGGTTTGCATGGAGGAAAGTGTGGGGATGCCAGCTATGTAAATTAGCATATGCCCGGATCTACAAGAAATCATGCCAGGCCAGGAGGAAATTAAGCAAATTAGGTTGAGCGCACAAGGCTAGAAGCAAATTGAAAGCATCCAGGGTGCTCCGGCTTATCTGCGGGGTGGGGGGTGGTCGGCAGACCAGTGCAGAGGTGATGAGAGCGCGCGCCTGGGGAGTCCCAGCTGCGACTGTGGGTGCAGGTGGGTGGTGCAGGCGGTCCCTCCAGGTCAGGGGGAGCCGTTCCTGCATGCTCTTGAACGCACGCACCCTAATTCCTCCCCCGTTTCTGCTTTCGCGGGCTGGAAGCTCCTTCGTTAAAGGCTGCAAAGGAGCTCGGGCTCTGCTGGCTGCGGCGCGGGGGCGCGGGGGCGCGGGGGCGCGGGGGCTTCTGCGGCTTCGGGACCTCAGCGGTCTGCTGGCACTGGGATCGCCCAGGGCTGGGCTGGGGCTCAGAGCCGCGCCTGCGGGCCGGGATCCCAGGGACCCAGGGACGTGGAGCTGCGGCCTCCCAGGCCCGGGGCTGCGGCGGGAGCTGGGCCCCAGCGGCCGGGCCGCGCCGCCTGGCGGTGACTGCGTGTGCCCGGCGCTGTACCTGCTCGCTCCGTGCTCTGCTGAGCCGGGGTCCTCGGAGGAGCAGGGGTCGGTCCCCAGTGCCAGGCCGCTCGGGGGGCCCGGGAGAAGCCCCGTGCGGTGCGTGCAGGGGGCCTGTGCCTGCCAGCTCGCGGGCCGTTCCGTGCAAAGGCCCGGGGGCGACCTGCCCGCTGTGGCCACGGCGCCAGGGAGGCGCGGGGGCAGGCGCGGCGGGGGAGGCGCGGGGCAGGTGGAGGCCCGCCCGGTGTCGCGTCGGGGGGGGCACCGCACCCGGGGGCCCCGGGCCTTGGCCCTGCTGCGGCGCGGCCCTGGGCGCCCCCAGCCCCGCCCGGCGGGGACGTGCCCGGCTCCGCGCCGCCCCGTGGCCCCCCTCGCCGCCGCGCTTGCAGGCGGCTCCGGTCCGCGGGGTCGGGCGCGATCCGCAGGCTCCCAGCCCCGCGGGGTGGGGGCGGGGCGGGCGCGCTCCGAGGGGCGGAGGCGGGAGGGGGAGGGGCTCCCGCGCGGGGCAGGGCGGAGCGAGCGGCCGCGCCGCGGGTCCAAGTGAGTTGGCTCCGGAGCCCGCGCCGCCGCCGGCCCGCACTCGGGCGCCCGCCCCGCCGCCGCCGCCCCCGCCCCCGCCGCGCGCGGGGATGCAGGATGCTGGGGGGCGCCAGGCTCCAGCGGCGGCGGCGGCAGCTGCAGCAGCAGCCCCGGCGGCGGCAGCCTCCGCTCTGGCCGATGAGCGCCGACCCGCCGCCGCCGCCCTGGCTCTGGATGGTCCCCGGCGCGGCCGGGCTGCTCCGCCTGGGCGCGGGGGTCGCGCCCCCGCCCGTGCTGCTCGCCGCGGCGCAGCCCCCCGCCGGCCCGCTGCTCCCCGGGCTGCCCGGATGGCGCGCCCCGGCCGAGCCCCTGCTGCCGCTGCTGCCGCTGCCGCCGCTGCCCTCCGCGCCAGACCCCGCCGCCGCCGCCGCGCACCCGGTGCTGCACGCGCAGGTAACGCGCCCCGACCCCCCCCGCCCCCGGGCGCCGCCCTCGCCATCCCCGGGGCGCCCAGCTCTGCGCCCGCGCCCCTCCCCGCGGAGGTCCTGGGCTCCCCGAGCCAGCAGCCGCGCATCGGCAACAAAGTTGGGGCAGCGACGTCCCGCCCCGGCCGCCGGCGGCTCCCGCGCCAGGTGCCCGCCAGGTGCCCGCCAGGTGCCCGCCGGGTGCCCGCCAGGTGCGCGCCAGGTGCGCGCGGGGCCGCCCCTGGGAGCGCGGGGCCGGGCGCTGTCCAGAGCGCGGTGCTGAAGCTGCGGCCGCGGCGCCCGGAGATGCTGCCACTTACCAGCAGCGAAGTTAATACTTTTACAGTCTCCGCCAGACTTGAAAAGCAAAGCTGGGAATCAATAGCTATTTCGGATTCGGATCTGGGCTTTTTTTTTTTTTTTTTGGAAAATAGACCCAGGACCGTGCTTCAAGAGGATTCAAACCGAGGGAAGCCGGCAGGGAGATCCTGCCTTTAATATCGGGAAATCTTGCCGCTGTTTCCCCCCCTCCCAGCCTAGGTCAGCCCGAGTCCACCAAATTAGCAAATGCCGTATTGCACGCTAGAAGAGTTTTGGGTTTTAAAACGTGGAATGAGGAGGAGAAAGTGACTGTACCTTTGATTAATGGTGCAACGGAGCAAGGCAGGCTGGTTTTGGCAAGACCCATTGTTTGCTCTCTAACTATGCAGATGCATTTAAATCGGGGAAGAACACGGATTTTATTCCAAAGACTGTCCTCATTAGCATATTCAAATGAGCGGTGCGTTAGAATACGTCGTTTAATTAATTTAATTCCGATATTGTCTTGTGAGCTTTTCTGAGAGATGTTATTAAACTCCTCCTAAATTGGTCTTTAGACTTAATGATACATCGCGTATGCGGTACCAGATATCACATTTTGATGTGTGATGCAGTTCATATTGGGTTTTATTGAATAAACCGTTGGTAGCTTTTTCCATGTTTTGAAAGGGTTGTTATTTCAGAGAGCTACCACTAGAGGTATATAACGTCAAGGAACTACAATATATATATTTTTTTTCTGTATAGAACACTGCATTTGTGTGTGTGTGTGTGTGTGTGTGTGTGTGTAAATTTAAAAAGAAAAATAAAAAAAAACTTATCTCTTAAATATTTGGGGGCTACGTATTTTCTGTTTAATGACAATATTGGGAGGCAGAAGAATATTTTCACATTAACAGGAAGATCAAAGATGCTTTTATGATTCTAAAACAAATAGATGTCAAACTGTTCCGTACCATTGAACAATGATCTTATTCGTTCTCTACTGATGAAGACTCAGTTATTCAAATTGGGGAGACTGTCTCCTAAGTGGTCTGCCCCCTTTCAATGTTTGCTATTTTATTCTGTGCATTGGGGTCTTTGGCTGTGTGATAAGCTCACTCACATTTTCTTTGCCTTGCAATGTATTTCCATTTGTGAACCTGGGGAAACTTTGAATCCTAACCCCCGAGCTAATTTTATTTTTAAAGTATTAGATGCGTTGGTTCTTAAATAAGTATAATTAATACAAAATGTTGTATTGAAAGGGTCATCCTAAGATATACCTCCCTACTAGCTTGTGAGAGGAATTCAAGAATTATAAAAGGAATACCCAGCATTTCATCTTTCCACTGTGGTTTCTCATTATCTCAGGGGAGAAACCCATTTCTTACCATTTTTCTCATGGCTTTGTGCTTAGAAATTCTTTCTCAGTATGGAAGAATGCAATGTTGTTGAAGCTTTGTGGTGATTCAGATATGAAAACTTTTATACGTTTTTAAGGTTTGTGAATATTTATGATTTTTCTTCACTGTTGAAAGGAGGATTTTCCCTCCTAATCGAATACATACATTTAAAAATTCTTCTTTGGAAGCCGCTACCCCAACATCTTGTGGTACAAAGTAGTTGATCTGCGTAGGCTAATGAGCACTCCCTTATCTTTTCTTGGGTTTCAGTGGCTGTGCGGTGGCCATTCTCCAGCCATAGGACTGTCCCCCTCATCCACTGTGGAGTTGGTGCCCATCTTCCCACATGTCTGCCCATCTGCTCTTCCACCTCCTATTGGGAAAAGTTGGATAGACAAAAGGATTCCTAATTGTAAGGTAAAATGCGAGTAGTTTCACTAGATAAGTTGACCTTTAATTATTAATTTGTTGGGTATTTCCATAACGGCAGAAAACACTTGTGTGTTTTCCAGTTGTAATATCTAGGGCTAGACATAAAGCTTTTCAGAATAAGATCAGTCTGTTAAAAAACACCAGCAGAGGTGTGTGTGTGTGTGTGTGGGAGGGGTCATTTTGTTTTAACTGAAAAATTTAGATTCCATGGGACAATACACAAATTCTCCTTCCGAATCAGGATCTACTTTAAAATTTTTTTTCAGTTTTTAGATCTGTAACCATTGATCAAAGTCTAGCCTTAAACATTATATAATTGAAATATAAATTTTATGAGTGGTTTCTCTTGCTCTAATTACTTTAAGTGTTCATCTTTCTGATGATTTATCTTAATTTTTGAATTCAGATTTAATGGCCACACTGGGTTTACTTGAAAGCTAAAGACAAGTAATATGGTGACTTGTTCTACAACACACTATTTACCTCACTGGGGTGATTGTTGAATCTGTAAGCTGACTGTTAGGCTGAATTAGCCAAGTCAATGGTTGAAGATCTGCCCGGGAGACTTTATCTAGAAGGTGATTGGTGTCAGAGCTCCAAGGGTCTTTAGGGGTTCTAGAATGATGCTTTTATAGAGTTCCCTACTTAGAGGATCTCCAATATTTGATCCATGTAAGGAAAGAAATATTTTATAGCAGTGTTTAGTTTTTATCATGTGTCTTGTCTTAAATGTTATGCTTGCTTTATTTTTGGACAGATCTTCTTTAATAATTCCTTTGCTCTGGACTCCTCGTGGATCTATCCTGAGGAATCAAGGTGGTTCCATGGGCACGAAAAGCCTCATTTGTTGGCAAATCAAGTCGCACTGTCTCTGTCCAGACCAGCTCCTGCCTCCCGGCCTCTTCCCACCGTGGTGTTAGCACCTCAGCCAATACCAGGTTGGTGCCCCAAGTATATACGTGTATTCTGTTTCTGCTTTAGTTGTAAGTTAGTTTTGGGTATGAAAACTGTATTTGTCACTTTAGCGAAAGTGATTATTTCAACTAATAATGTTTTTTTTCATGAGCATGATTCCTTTCTATAAAGAAATTGAGGGTTGAGAAGCTCATTCATTGTGTTTTTAGACCACGAGTTCAAGACTCATTCATCTTGTTTTTAAGATGAAGGTATGGCTGAGGGGGTTTTGACAGACTCCTATTTTTTGGTGCTCAATTTTTAGAATTGGACCAAATCTCCTGCTGATAGCTTTTCACAGGAGCACTAATTGGTCAGGCAATTCATTACATATGTTACTTGTGTAGGGTGAGGTGCACATTGCAAAGCCCCCTGGTCTGCAGGACAGGGGCACGTGTAAGGTGTTTGTGAATTTTGCCTGCGTGTTGGGGGTGATATTGGGAAGGGCCTATAAAAATACACTGTTAGGAAGATGGATTCTGTTCTATCTTTGGAGTCTAGTGGCCTGAAAGAGCATTTGTCCTGGAACAGACTCCCATGAAATAATCTCTGGATGAAAGATTGTATAATAAACCTATATAGCAACAGGAGAATAAAATCATCTTATGAATTTTTAAATTGATTTTTAAAATCACCTTAACATAGATCATTTTATAAAAGCAAGCATTGTCCATGCCAAGATTATCTAGCAACGCCTTCCATTATGGAATATTTTATGGCTTCAGAATTACATTATCTTCCTGTAATTTCCTACCTACCAAGCTTTTCTCAATGTGTGTCTCTAAAATTAAGTAATAAGGACATGTTCCTGTGGATAATGCAGTGCTGGTTTAGGAGATACATTCATTTTCTTCTCTCCCTGCCTACCCTACGTATTCTAATGTGCTATAGATCTTGTTTACTAAGAAGTCAGGAAGGACAACTATTTGTGTTTTTCACAGGCTTTAATGATTCTTGACTGACACTTGTCTTCTGCGCTTGTAATTGTGCATTACTGAGTTACTAAATCTGAATGCATATCGTACATACATTTATAAACATTTTACACTGAGGTGAACCTGTTTCCTATTTAATTTAAGGACCATAAAGGATGATCAGATCACATGTATTATATGAGGATTCCATGACTTTAGCTGGCATGCATACCATCCTTGAGCATCACAGAGACATTTTTCATGATTCCTACTCCTCTTCCTAGGAAACCTGTACTATGAATGTGCTAAATATCTAGTTGAAGAAGCTTATGGCAAGCTACAGCTTTTCTGTCGTACAGATATCGTTTATTGATCTCATACTTTATACGAAGCGTATTTATGTTCATTCTACCTCTGACTTTTGACTGATCTATTTTAAAGGACGAAATAAATTAATATTTCTAATTAACATGGTTGATAATAGGATAATCATTCTGACCTGGGCTATCATCTGTCAAATCTCTGCTTTTATTGTTCCCTGGGGTTTTTACTTTTTTGGACTCATAATCCGTAAGAATATAACACACTTTTATTTATCTTTTGGGATGAAATGGGTCTCCCCCCGCCCCAGAGGTAATTTAGTAACAGTTAAATATATGTGTTTTGAGATGGGAATTCTTGAAATGTGAAAATTATGATTTTTTTGATAAATTTCAAAATTTTAGGAATTACTATTCTGGAAAGCATGTATTAGATATCCTCTGTCCAAAGAACATATTTAGGGGCTTTGTGTATATGTTACCAACTAACTATTTAACAGAGAATCAGGGAGGGGAGCTAGTAACTGCGGGAGGCAAGGTCAGCTCTGGATCAGCTAAAAAATAAGATGCGTCATTGCAGATTCACCATAGTTAACAAGAAAATAAAAATGCATTGAATCATTTTACATGTCAATTTTCATAATATTGTTAAAAGTGATTATTAAGGGGTGCCTGGGTGGCTCAGTTGCTTGAGCATCCAACTCTTGTTTTTGGCTCAGGGTCATGAGATTGAACCCCGTGTCAGGCTCCCTGCTGGGCATGAAGCCTGCCTGAGATTCTCTCTCTCTCTCTGCCCCTCTTCCCCCCCCCACCTCACTCACATGTGCACTTTTTCTCTCTCTTTCTCAAAAAATTAATTATTAAAATTGCTATCAAATTTTATAGCCTATTATAGATCAATAAATTTAAATATTATATTTAATTTTTATTATCTAGTTATACATTTTAAGTGTAAAACATATTGCATATCTTATATTAATATATCCTGTATAAATATGTTATCTAGTTGATATTCTAAGTTGATCAGTCTTGTTATAAATTGTTATATTCATAAGTAAATGGCCTCATATCATAGATATATTTTACTGATCTGTTTTCAATTAATCAAAGAAACAGTATCAGAACTCCAAAGGAACCAGAAGAATGAGTCAAATCACCATTTTAAATAGATCTAGTGAGCAAAGCTCATTTTCCTTTCTTGGATAGATAGCAATTTTGTGTAATAATCATTTTCGAAGTAATGTTTTGTATGCAGTGTTGTGTCGTACACAGTGCAATGTCAATATACACCATGAGCTCCAATATACACTAGAAAGCAGTTTTGTTTGAATAAGCATGTTGTTTGTTGAACTGAATTAGAGGCCAGAACAGGTAGAGATGCTGGTGTGGGTGACCTCTGAGACTCATGTTAGTATCGCACCACCCCTGATATATTGTTGGTTAATTGACTGCAGCAACAGGGTCTCATGTAATATTAGCACACCTGTAAAGCTGAATCTGTCATCTGAAGTCTAATAAATATTATAAGGGACTTAACTTTATTTTGATCTATACTAGACTCACTTATGTTGACAATAATAGTCATGATTTGCCATCATATGTAGATCTGAAAAAAGCTCATTGGCCACTTTTAAGCATGGAAGCTAATGTTTAATATCAGATTCTTGCCTTCATTCGCTGGACAGCTGTCTTTGGGCACACCCCCCACCCCTCCGCTGCCCGCAGGCATGGTGCAGGGCCCAGGGCCACGCAAGGCGCCATGAAGGAGGTCAAGCTCCAGTGGGGAACAGGCAAGTCACCAGATAAAATCACACAACATGGATCCTGTCTGCTCTATGCAGACCTTTAAGGAGATTCTTAGGAGGGGAATCATCAAGAAGGGCCTCACCTGGGCGGGGGAGTGATGCCACCCGAAACACATCTCCAAGACTTAGAGGAACTTTAACAGGGCAGGAAGAGGGGAATGGAATTCCAAATGAAAGGAGTTAGAACATCCCAAGACACAAACATGTGAGAAGTGTTGTGTCTGGTCATTAGGTGTAGTTATGTGTGGCCACACCTCAGAAGCAGGTGAGGAGGGTCAGGGATGGGGCAATGAGTGGCCCTGGCTCTGCAATATGAGCCCCATTTCCCCACTGGAACCATGCTGTGGCTAAGCCCCAGGCTCTTTACTGAGCTTTGTAGAATTTTCCATCATTCCTTGGCTCAGGATCCATGGTTCCTTCAGGAAAGTGAAGCAGAGCAGACACAGAGAAGACAGAGCATTTTCTCATTGCAAAGTAAATCCAAGCATTTAAAAATATGCAAAGTTACAGCTGTACTAGAAACTTAAGTCTTTAATGAATAATTTAGTGGCTTTTTAAGGAATTATCCCTAATTACAGTATGAATGGGTTGAATTGAGAAATAAGCCAGGACTCACTCATTCCCAGACCTTGGAAACTGATTCAAGGCAAGCCTGGTGGAGAGGAGAGGCAGCGTGCCACCAGCATAGATGCTCTCTCTTCTTGAGGAGCTCATCCACACTTAGGTCAGCCTCTTTGCTTTATCTCCTCTGCCAAAGTCCCCCTTCTCCCACAGGGTGCTAGGAGCCCATCTTCTTCCCAGGGGGGGAAAGGAGTTGCATTTCATCTTAAGTCGCGAGGATAATAGCAAGCCGAAAAGGAGGCAGGGCCAGCGCGGAAATCATGTTTACTAAGGAGTCTCTGTACTGTACTTGTAAAAATGAGAACTTCAGAGTCCCTCTATCTGCTCAGAAATAAAATTACTTAGATTCAGAGTATCAAGCAATGAGAGGAGAAGATAATTAATTCAGCCTCTGTCCAGTTAAGATGCATGAAATAATAGTTTGGTGGAACATGAGATTTGTCTAAAAGTTGTCTGATAACATTGCCCTTCCACTTAAGATCTAAGAACCTGATTCTACCAACATCTTGTTGGGGAAACAAAACAAAACAAACAAACAAACAAAAAAAAAACCATGAAAAAACAAACCCACCTCATTCAAAGATGACCAGTGAGAGTGAGAGGGATAACCAATGGAGGATGACGTGCGGAGCCTGAAAATACACTGCTTCATAAAAGATTCATTTACTCAAAAGATGTGGAGGAGAAAGAAACCTAGGAACAGGTTCTTGCACAGGAGCTTGTAAATATGTTGGATAAATCAACTTTTGGTTTACCTTAATAGGGAATAAAAGAGTTTTGTAGGAAAGCAGCAAAAGATAAGATCAAAAGGGAGGGGGCCAAGTTGCAAAGTCACGTGGAAAGATAGATTGAAGAAATGAGAAAATAATATAAGGGAACTTTTGAACACTGGCAATTAAAATCATTAAGGAGAAGAGCTGATTCTGAATGTAATGAGGGAAGACAGCACAGGGAAAGTCTCAGGCATGGGTATCTGGGACAGGGAGAGATGAGAACAATGAGAGGAGGTGATATGTAAAATAGAAAGCAAACAACGCATCTATTTTTATTTGACCTCCATGGAAGACAGAGTACAGCAGAAGCATTAAATGTGGTAGAGCCTTGTACCTTGCTTCCTATTTCCTGATAAGTTATACGAGTGGGAGAGGCACTGCTTAACACAGGTGGGGACACAGCACATCATTCCTCGGCACCAGATGTGATTAGTTGAGGAGGTAAGCTTTAGACAATTGTGAGGACAAAAGTTTGTGATTGAAGAAACGTATGTCCAACAGGGAAGTCACACACACGCATAAGCAAGGACAAGATTTCTCAAATAAGCAACAGATCAACTTTGTCACACCAACGTTTTCACCTCAAATTCTACTTTGTCTAAAGTTCGTGTTCCTTCTATTCCACTTTTACAGCTATTCCACATCCCTGTGTTATCTTTCATGTCAGCTTTGCTTGGTCTTTTGTTTTAAGCTCAGATTAACTATTTAAAGGCAGGGTCTCTGCCTTTGCCTTTTAAAGATGTACTTAAGCATATTTATATCTGCTTTCCTATTTTTGTATTTCTTATATATTATTATATCTTGTTTTAAATGATATTTTGTAATTCTTTTGTTTTTGTTCTTTTTTAAGTTTTTATTTTAATTTTAGTTAGTTAATATACAGTGTTACACTATTTTCAGGTGTACAATATAGTGATTCAACACTTCCAAACATCACCTGGTGCTCATAAGGACAAGTGCACTCCTTCATCCCCATCACCTGTTAACCCATCCCCTCATCCACCTCCCCTCTGGTAGCCATCAGTATGTTCACTGTAATTCCTTTGTTTTAATCTATTTTTATTCTTTTGCTGTGCCATTTGTGTTTACCTTTATTTTATATGATAATTTGGAATGTGCTGATCCTCTTTTCTCAAGCAATCACCAGTTAGATTTTTAAAAGCAGACCTGATCTTACATTTCCTCTAATTTCCAAATCATGACAGCACTACCACTTTAGAAAATCATGACACTTTAGAATCCTTTTTATAGACTACGGGAAATTTGGGAAAAGTTTATGTCATAAAAATTTATAGCCTCTCTTTAATTTCTTCCACCAACTGAGAAATTAAACAAGAACTGAGAATGATATTAGGTTTCAAAATATCTGTAATTATCAATATGTCAGTCATATAGAATACTTGTTAATTTGTTATAAGAATGAGTCAAAAATTCTAAGCAATGCTCTTGATGGAGAAGGAATTACAATAATAATTATAATCTGAATAAATAGCCTTGAAATGTGTTGATATAACCGGGGAGAAGAGAAGTGAAAAACATGAGTACAGACTCTTTAAAAACCCCTCAACTTTGTTACAAGAAGCAGAAACATTAGGAAACTTTCATACTTGAATCCGAGATAACAAGGTCACCAGGGTCTGAGACTGGACCAGGGCTGCTGCACACTAACCAGCCTAGCACAGATGAGTGAGAGCAACAGTGATTTTCCAGTGTTTCTGGGAAGACATGGAAAATGACCCCTTTCTGTGGTGCAGGAATATGAGGATGGCTGAAAATTGAGAGGAGGAAGCACACATATCAAGAAAGTCTGTAAGATACCCCAGAATTTACCCTAAACAAAAGGCACTGTTAAAGGATTTTGAAGCCTCTGGGGCATTGAAGGCTACTGCAGCAACAGAACCAAATCCAGGTCAACACCCAAATATACTGAGTCACCTCATTCACTAGCAGCTTCACAGAAGAAAGTGGGTGCCCATTTCTAGGAGTAAATCCTGTTCACCTCAGTCTCTAATGTTCTATTCATGATGTGTGGCAATCAATTAAAAAGTTACAAGACACACAAAACAAGAGATGATAAACCATATCAAGAGATAAAGCAAGCAACAGAAGCAGATCCTCAGATGACACAGATGTTGGAGCTATCAGACAGGGACTGTGAATTACTATGAGTGAGGTCTTCATTAATGGAAAAAGAGGGCACACTGCATGAATAGGTAGAGAAGTTCCTTAAAGATATGGAAAATATAAGAAACAATCAATCTAAAATACTAGGAAAAAAGCATGGTATGAGAAATGAAGAATTACTTTGATTCACGAGTAGATGTGATACATCCAAGGAAAGAATGAGTGAACTTAAAGATAGGTCATGAGAAATTGCTAAAATTGTAACATGAAGAGAAAACAGATGAAAAAATAGGGCAAACTTTCCCAGAGCTATGACATTATAACAAATGGTTTAATATACATATAATTGAAGTTTGAGGAGAAGGAGAGAAAACATGGCAGAAAAAATATTTGAAGATATAATGACTAAAGGTGATCAAAAAATTTATGAAACTTATCAAAAAACATGGCTCTAGGAGACTCTACAAACTTCAACACTGAAAACTAGATAAATCATATTCAAACTTCTGATTCAAAGATTACAAGCAAATCTTGAAGACATCTAAAGAAAAAAAAACACATTACATAGATAGAAACACAACTTAAAATTCTAGGAGTTTTATTGTCAGAACCTATATAAGCCAGAAGGCACAAAATAACATTTTTAAAAGACTGAAGTAAAAAATCTCTCATTCAGGCCCTTTACACCAAACAAAAACAACTCTCAAAAACAAGGTGAAATAAATATTTTTTCCAAACAAAAACTGAAAAGAATTCATCATCAGTAAGCCTGTAGGCCAAGAAATTATAAAGAAGCTTACCAAGCAGAAATCATATAATAACAGGGAGACACTAACCTGTGCAAAAAGAAATAGAGTGTTCTAGAGATAAAATACTGTAAAGTAAAAAATATTTTTCCTTCTTTTTAATTTCTCCAAAAGATAACTCTATAAAGAAAAAGCAGTAGTGAAATAATGTATGTGTATCACATATGTAAAATCAAAATGTGTGTCAACAACCACAAAGGTTGGAAGAGAATAAATGGAAGTATAGAACTGTAAGGCTATTACACCATATATTAAGTGTTATAATATTATTTGAAGGCAAATTCTGATAAAGTAAATACATATCATAAAGCATAGAGTGAACACTTAAAAATTATTTAAAAAGTTGTAGCTAATAAAACAATAGTGTAGATAAAATCAGAATCATAACAAATAACACAAAAGCAGGCAGGAAAAGAAAGACAAGGATCAAAGTATAGATGGAACAAATAAAAAATTGATAATTACAGGATGGTAAAGCACAAAGGTATAAGCTCACAAATTAAAAGGCAGATATTCATCCTCAAATATATGATGTCCACAAGAAACTCATTTAGAAAATGATAAAAAAATATAGAGTAGATAAAAGTAAGAATATAGAAAATATACAGCATGGACATACAAATCAGAAGAAGGTGAGAGTGCTGGTATTAATACTAGGTAGATTGGAATTCAGAGCATGAAATATTATGAGAGATAAAAAGGAACTTAACATAACTACCAAAACATGCTTAGAAGCATACCAAGAGGGCATAATAATTCTAAATGTATCTATATCTAGTGAGAGAACTTCAATATGCATGAAACAAGGACAGATTGAATTGAACAAAGAAATAGACACAATAGCAGTTGGAGACACTGGTACTCATCTCTCAGGATTTCACAGAGCAATAAAACAAAATATCAGTAAAAAATCGAGAGGACTTACACAATACTATCTACCAGCTTGATTAAATTGACACTTATAGAACACTCTACCTAACAACAATAGCATATGTATTTCTTGTGAGCATATGGAAGATTTAACAAAATAAATCATATTCTTGGACAGAAAACAAGTCAACAGAATTTAACTAATAACATGTATATAATTTGCTCTCTTGCCACAATATAATTAATCTAGGAATCACTAACAGAAAAAATAGTCCAGAGAATTTCCAAATATCTGGAAATTAAAACTGCCAAGTAACATGTTGCTGAGAGTGGAAGTGACAAAGGAAATTTAAAAATATTTAGAATTGAATGCAAATGAAAGTCGATTTTAAAAATTCTTGTGAAACATAGCTAAAGCAGTGTTTAGATAGAAACGTATAGCATTAAAAATGCCTATGTTAAAAAACAAATTCTTGACAAACTATTAGCAAATTGAATCCAACACATTAAAGGGAGTGTATACCATGATCAAGTGGGATTCATTCCCTCCATGCAAGGATGGTTTAAGATCCACAAGTCAATAAATGTGATGTATCACATCAACAGACTGAAAGGTATAAATCATATCATCCTCTTAATAGATGAAGGAAAAGCATTTGACAAAATACAACATCCTTTCATGACAAAAACCCTTAACAAACCGTGTATGGAAGGAACATACCTCAACATAATAAAGGCCTATGTGACAAACTCCTAACTCACATCATACTCAATGGTGAAAGGCTGAAAGCTTTTCCCCTAGGATCAGGAACAAGACAAAGGTGCCCACTCTCACCATTCTTATTCAACATAGTACTGGAAGTTCTAGCTAGAACAATCAGGCAGGCAGAAAGAAAGAAAGAAAGAGAAATAAAAAAGAAATAAAGCAAAAGAAGAAAAGAAATAAAAAGCATCCAGATCAGAAATAGGGGATAAAATTGTCTTTATTTGCAGATGAAATGATTTTATATATAGACAATCCTAAAGACTGAGCCAAAAATCTGTTGGAACTAATCAATAAATTCAGAAAAGTTGTAGGATACAAAATCGACATACGGAAGCCAATTGCTCTGGTATGTCACAATTTCTGTTTTCTATTTCATTAAAGTATCTGAAAAAAGAAATAAAGAAAACAATCCTTTTCACAATAACATCAAAACCCATCAAATGCTTAGAAATAAATTTAACCGGAGAAGTGAAAGATCTGTGCTATGGAAACCACAGGACTTTGACAGAAGAAATTGAAGAAGACACAAACAAATGGAAAAAAACCCACTTGTCTGTGTTCATGGATCAGAATAATTAATATTGTTAAAATGTCCATACTACCCAAAGCCATATATAGAATCAATGCCATCCCTATCAAAATTCCAGTGGCATTTTTCACCAAAATAAAAAAAAAATCCTAAAATATTTATGGAACCACACAAGACCCTGAATAGCCAAAGCAATCCTGAGAATAAAAAAGAACAAAGCCAGACACATCAGGTGTCCTGACTTCAAACTAGAACACAAAGCTACAGTAATCAAAACAGTACAGTACTGGCATAAAAATAGGCACATAGACCAATATAACAGACTAGAAAGCCTAGAAATGAACTGCTGCAGACATGGTAAACTGATATTTGACAAGGGAGCCAAGTATATTCAGTGAGGAAACAATTGTCTCTTCAATAAATAGGCCTGGTAAAATTGGATAAACACATGCAAGAAAATGAAATTTCATAATATATAAATGTTGAATTACTATGCCATACAGCTGAGCTATTCTAATGTTGTATATCAAGTATACTTCAATGAAAAAGATAAGGTCATACTCCTATCTTATAACACTCACAAAAATTAAAGGCTTAAGCATGAGACTTAAACTGAAAGACCCCTCAAAGAAAACAAAGAAAAATCTCCTTGATGTTAGTCTTGTCAACAAGCTTTTGGATATGACACCAAAAGCACAAGCAACAAAAGCAAAAATAAAAAAAAAGCGAGACTACCTCTAACTTAAAGGATTCTGCATAGCAAAAGAAACGATCGAGAAAATGAAAATGCAACCTAAGGAATGCGAGAAAATATTTGCAGACCATACATGTGTTAAGGGTTAATATCCAAGATATATAAAGAATTCCTAAAACCCAGTAACAACAACAGCAACAACCAACAATCCAGTTAAAAAAACGTGCAGAGGAATTAAACAGACATTTTTTTCCCCAAGGAAGACATGCAGATGACCAACAGCACATAAAAAGAAGCTCAACATCAGTTGGCATTAGGAAAATGCAAATCAAAACCATACTGAGCTATCACCTGATACTTATCAGAATGGCTACTATCAGAAAGACAAGAAATGAGTATTGGTGAGGGTGTGGAGAAAAGGAAAGACTTTTGCATTGTTGGTGGGGATGTCAATTGGTACAGCCACTGAGGGAAAACCTAAAATTAGAGATAAAACTACCCTAAATCCAGCAATCCCACTTCTGGGTGTATATTCAAATAAATTGAAATCAGGATCTTGAGAAGATACCTGCACTCCCATATTATTGCAGAATCATTCAAAATAGCCAAGATATGGAGATAATCTAAGTGTCTTTTCATCCCAGGGATTAATGGATAAAGAAGCTGTGGTGTATATACTCAACGGAATATTACTCAGCCATGAGAAAGAAAGAGATTCTGTCATTTTTGACAACATGATGGACCTTGAGGGCATCATGTTAAGTGAGATAAGTCAGATGGAGAAAAACAAATACTGTATGATCTCACTTCCGAGTGGAATCTAAAAAAGCTGAACTCATAGAAACAGAGTAAGTTGGTCACCAGGGTTGAGGAGGGGAGGTTGGGCACATGTTGGTCAAAGTGTACAAAGTTGCAGTTAGAAGATTAACACCTTCTGGTCATCTGATGCACAGGTTGGTGATTAGAGTCAACAATGCTGCATACGATGCATTAAAGTTGCTGAGAGGCCAGATCTTAAATATTCTCATCAAAAAAAGAGAAATGAGAAAATAAAAGAAAAGTCTGAAATCAATGATATCATCTTTCAGTTTAAAAACTAGAAAGGAGAGAGAGCTAAGTCACTGGAAAGT
The DNA here is from genome assembly GCF_048418805.1 of Vulpes vulpes. Lineage (NCBI taxonomy): Eukaryota > Metazoa > Chordata > Mammalia > Carnivora > Canidae > Vulpes > Vulpes vulpes. The sequence goes on along the minus strand of NC_132794.1, from coordinate 116,967,828 downwards.
AGCAGAAGGAAGGGAAGAGTATTGCCAAGAGCAGAAACCAAAGAAACTGGAAACAAAAATATAAAGAAAATCAATGTAACAAATTCCTTCCTTCCTTCCTTCCTTCCTTCCTTCCTTCCTTCCTTCCTTCCTTCCTTCCTTCCTTCCTCCTTCCTTCCTCTCTTCTTTCTTTCTTTCTTTCTTTCTTTCTTTCTTTCTTTCTTTCTTTCTTTCTTTCTTTCTTTCTTTCTTTCTTTCTTTTCTTTCTCTTTCTTTCCTAGTCAGTACAGCTGAAAAACCCCTGGGTTTAGAGCTTAGAGTATAAAAAAAACAAGAGAGGCGCTTGGGTGGCTCAGTCAGTTTAGGGTTTGACTGTTGATCTCAGCTCAGGTCTTGATCTCAGGCTTGTGAGTTCAAACCTCATGTTGGGCATGGATCCTATTTAAAAAAAAAGAAACAATAAAAGAGAAGAAAAGAGGGATAACACCTTATTGACATCAGGAATAAGAAAACTATGGATCTTAAAAATGAAAGAGAAAAATATTATAAATTACTTCACAACAATAAACTAAACTCAACAGCTTGGATAAAAGAGACAAATTCGTTGTGAGTCACAGCTACTTTTGCTTGCTCAAGTAGAAAACGTGATTAGCACTCTCTATATTAAAAATATTAAATTCATAATTTCAGTCCATCCATCAGAGAACACTCCAGACCCAGACAGCTTCAGTGGACTTCTGCCAAATATTTAAAGAAGAAATGATACCAAATTTAAGTAAACCTGTTTGAGAATAAGAGCAGGAACAACATTGCCCAATATTAATTAATTAATTAATTAATTAATTAATTTCTGAGGTCCTCATTCCTCTGATTTGGGAACAAAATAGTGCAAAGAGAGACAGTTACAGACCAATATGCTTCATAAACAGAGATGCAAATACCCCCAACATGATATTAACAATATATAAAGCTAATAACACATCATGACCAAGCAGGGCTTTTTCTATGTAATCAATGCTGGTTCAACACTTGCAAATCAATGTGATTTACTTAATCAAAAGGATAAAGAAGGAAAGCAATATGATCATTTCAAAAGATGCAGAAAATGCATTTGTCAAACTCAACATCTATTCAGATTTTTTTTCTATTCAGATTTTTAAAACTAACAACAAACGGAATTCTAAGTCAACTATGAACTACTTATTTTAGATTTTTAATTCATTCATTTGAGAGAGAGAGTGCAAGCACAAGCAGGGGGAGGGGCTGAGAGAGAGGGAGAAGGAGGCTCCTTGCTGAGCAGGGAGCAGGGAGCAGGGAGCAGGATGTGGGCTCCATCCCAGGACTGAGCCAAAGGCAGACACTTCACCAACTGACCCACCCTGGCTGCCCCGAAATCAACTAGGAATTAAAGGGAGTGTCCTCAAACTAAGGAAGGACAAGTTTTAAAGAGTCAAAGCTAATGTAGTATTTAGTAGTGAATCCCTGATGTATTTTCTCTAAGATGGTGAACAAGGCAAGGGTTGTGCTCTCCCCATTCTATGCAAAATTTTACTAGAAGTCCTAACCAATGCAATAAAGCAAAAAGAAAAAAATGGAAAGCATACAAAATGCAGACAATATCCAGACAAAATGCCACATGGACCATCCCAAAATGTCTACTGGAAGCTACTGGCTCTTGTAAATGAGGTTAGCAAGTTGCAGGACACAAGGTCAATGTGAAAATTCAGTTGTGTTCCTGTATTAATGGTGATGAACATTGAAAATTAAAAAAAAAAATCGCAGGATTATTAAAGCACCCAAACTGTGAAATATTTACCGGTTAGCCCAACAAAACGTATGTCCTGAAAACTACAAAACATTGATTGGAGAAATCAAGGACATTAATCAATGGAGGGATATTTTGTATTAATGGGCTGGAAGACTCCATGATGCTAAGATATCAGTTCTCTCCAAATCGATCTATAATACTGTGTTATCCTAAACAAAATCACAGTTTATTGAAACTGACAAGCTGAAGGTTTCTGGAAAGCTGGAGAAAGTAGAATAGTTATAGTAGTTTTGAAAAAAAATGTGGAGGAATCATACATAACTGATTTGGATGCTTATGATAAAGCTACAAGAATGGAGGTGTTATATAATTGCCAAATCCATAGGAGCAAAGATCAATAGAACATAGTAATAGGCCTTCTAGAAATAGACATGCACGTATTGTTAATTTGCTTTTGACAAAGGTGCAAAGGCGTTTTAATAACCTTCCAATAAATGGTTTAGGAACAACTCATTTTTAAAAGAAGCAAATAGACCCTAACCAATACCTTGTATCAGATACAAAAATTAAGTGAAAATAAATTATAGACCTGATTATAAAATAAAAGCCCTAGAACTTCTGAAAGAAAACATAAAAGAAAATGTTCTAACCTAGAATTAGGCAAAGATTTCTTACATATGACACCAAAAGCCTAAACCGTAAAAGAAAATGTATTGATACCTTGTACTTCATCAAAATTAAATGTTGTTCTTTGAAAGGACTTTTTTTTATAAAAAGATTTTATTTATTTATTCATGAGAGACACAGAGAGAGGCAGAGACACAGGCAGAGGGAGAAACAGGCTCCATGCAGGGAGCCCAGCACAGGGACTCGATCCTCGAACCCTGGGATTACCCCTGAGCCGAGAGCAGATGCTCAACCGCTGAGTCACCCAGGCGCTGAAAGGACTTTTAATAAAATGAAAAAAGAGTCACATACTGGGAGAAAATATTCACAAAACTTAAATCTGATAAAGAGTTGGTATCCAGAATATACAAAGAACTTTCATAGGTTAATAATAAGAAAATAGGCAAAATATGTGGCCAGACACACCATCAACAAAGATATGGGGATGGCACTTGAGCACATGCAAATATGCTCAATGCTCTCTACCATTAGGAAAATGCAAATTAAATCCATAATGAGGCCTCCCCTTTCATATTAGAATAGCTGTAACTTCACCCCCACACACTGCAGCGCCATGTACCCGCGAAGATGTGGAGCAGCTGAAACTTTCCTAACTTGCTGGTGGGAATGCAACAGGATAGGGTCCCTTTGGGAATCAGTTTGGCAGTTTCTTGTAGACACGCCCATGCCATATACCCCGTGATCTCGTTGCCCGGTGTCCACCCAAGAGAAACAAAGAGGCACGTCCGCGCAGAAACCTATTCACAAATGTGTGTACGGGCTTTCTTGGTGAGAGGAAACTCGAGGACAGTCCCCATGTCCACTAACTGTTGAATGGATCAACAAACTGGGGCGTTGTCCAAACAATGGGCGATGACAGGAGGAGCAAGGAATGGACCTCTGCTGCCTGCAGCCGCGTGACCCGAGTCCTGAAAACGGTGCTGAGAGTCCAGAATCAAACATTTGTGCCATATGTGATTCCCTTTTCATGACAATCGAGGGAAAGCAAAACTCCAGACCCAAACCAGATGAGTGGTTTCCGGGGGCTGGGGGTGGAGGAGGGCATCGACTTCAGAAGGGCAGAGGGCACATTGTAGGGTCGGGGACAGTTACCTGACTGTGGGCGTGGTTACTTGATGGCAGTTGCGGAGATTCAGAGAGCTGGACTCCGAAAAAGGTGAATTCCACTAGATGTCAGTTGGATCTGAACGCGCCCCACTGTTTCCTGTTGAGGAGGGAACCATGTAAACTTCGTGTGATCCAAGAAACATTGTGAGACGACTGGAGACTTCTGGACGCTGACTCGGTATTTAATAATCCCAAGGAATTGCTGTTAACTCGGTTAATTAGAAGAGTCCTGTGCTTATGCTTTTACAACGACCCCTTGTCGTTGGGAGAGGCCTACCTCACTGCGGGCGGCCGGGCTGCGGGAGCGTGAGCAGGACGCAAGCCCAGCCGGGAGCCGGCGCCCGGAGGGGTGCTGGGGAGGTGGGCATCGCCACACTGTTCGTTATTATATCACTGTTGGAAGTTTTCATAATTAAAACTGCAGAAAGACGAGTAAACAGTCACACCAGGAGCATATTCAAGCCATCACGGAGGGATTGTGCAGATCCCACCTGCCTGCCCCAGCGCAGCGAATCGGACAATTGCAGGTGAGCTGTAAAGAGGCTCCAGCCACGGTGAAGTTAAAAGACTCCCGAAAGATAAAGGAAGGAGGCAGAAATCAATGCTGCAAAAATAAACCTTTTATAAAATAACCGAACAGGATGTGCGTGAATTAGAAGCGGTGGGGTGCAGCCAGTGGTACCACCCAGTGAACCTAAACCCCAAAATGATGATGGTGTTACTACGGGCACAGCAGAAACTCGCTGTCAAATCAACGCCTTCGGGAGTTAGAGAAAAATAAGTGAAATGATAAAAATAAAGACAGACATTCACAATTTTATAAGCAAATACATTGATTTAAAAAAAAGTATGCCCCACTCGTGGTCAGAAAAAAAATTAACATACTAGGTGAAAACATTGATGTTCAATATCAATATTTTTTTTTATGATTAGATGAACTGTTTTCTGGGCCATAATGAGCTAATCAAGTTGGATCGAGGTGGAGCAGCCTGGTTACAGCCCACAGTGTCCCGGCCCCGGGGATGGCTGCGAGCTTACAGACCTCCCCTTCAGCCGTCCCTCTGCGTGTCCCTCTGCAGCCTGGCTGCACTGCACGGGGGTCACCTGTCAGGCCTCCCAAATTCCAGAGACTCCTCCTGACACCGAGCTTGTTTCAGAACATAGAAAATGGCAATATGCCGATGTAGATTATAAAGTCAGCTACCCGTTTGCTTGTTTTTCAAAAACGGGGGAAAAAAAAAAAGAGAAGCGTGTAAATTACTTGGACAGATCTCTGTTGTAAAAGCTGCCGTGAAAATCCTAAAAGTATATTCGAAAATGTAACAGTGTGGTGGCACTAATACCCGCCAGGAGCAAGTGGAGTGGGTACATTTCATGGTGGCAGAAATTGTATAAGAAATTTGTAAGAAAGGGATTGACAACAACACCAGGTCAGTAGGTTTAATAAGACAAAAGTATTCTTTAATTGGATTTTAGGAAGATGTATCACTTGATAAAATTCAACAGCCGTTTAAAAAAAAATGAGAAAACTCAAAACTGAAGGGGAAAACCCTCCGCATGGCACATAATATTTATCTAAAAAACGACCACAGCACCCAGCAAACATCACTGTCATTCCCACGAAAATCAATCACCACGTATGTTTTACGTGACTGTGATCTGGAAGTTCCAGCCAACGCAATAAGAAACGAAACACAGATATGAAATTCTACTCGAAGTTCACATTCCTTTATATCTTGAAAATCCGCGATATTCAGCTTAAAAGTTCTCAGAATTGGAAAAGCAGCTCAGGAAAGCGGATTGATAAAATTTCGACCTAGACAAGATCATCTGTTTCCCTCGTGTTCCCAGCGGTGTAGGCATCGCGCCTCTTCACACGCGGAAGATGCAGAGGGGGCCTGCACACTCCATCGCCATCGCCACAGGCAGGTGGGTCCTTCACCTGTGCGGGAATCTGGACAAACGAAACTGAGAATCTGCTGAAAACGGCATTTTTCAACGGGAGAGACCCACTCTGGGTTTGGCTTGGAGAACGGAGCCTGGTGAGGATACCAAGATGCAATGCTGACTATATTACTTTTTTGAAATGTGAGGAAATCATTTTAAAGCGTTGATCGGGGGATACACACATGAGATGGGCCAATCTATACTTTTTAAAAAAAATCCATAAGATGGATTTAGCTTCTTATTCTAAAGTTGCCCCAGTTTTTTTTTTAAAGATGTGTACAGAAGCAGTCCTTCTTTTTTTTTTTTTTTAAAGATGAGTTGCCTCAATTTTTAAACATGTGGTGCCGATGTACTAATCTACATATAGATGAATGCAGTGAGTGCTGAAAGAACTGTATATAGGACAATCTTCTAATACCGTCACACACACACAAATAGACATAAACAGACGACTCACAGAATAATTATAAATGATCATTATGCAGCATGTGGCTTACTCATAAGTAATTCACGGAATGCAAATCGAAGCCGCCCAATATAATATTCCTATTAAATTAGCACAGACTTTCAAAAGCCTTGGCGCCGCTCAGTGTTTGCAGTGGTGCAGTAGGGTGCGCGCTCGCTCATTCCTAATGCTATTAAATGTGGTGTGTAATGGGTCATGCAGTTTGACTTTCAGATCTTTTAAAAAAGTTAATATAATTTCACCCAGTGATTCCACCTCTTGAAGGAAGAACAAATATGTGTGTATGGTGATTCAGTGCGTCATTATTTATGATACCAAAAAGGGAAATAAAATATCAAGTATCCATGACTCGATAGTTGGTTAAGTGCATTAGGATATGTCAGTATTTAAAAAAAAAATAAATAGTCTTCAAGTGTTAATAATAACGTCATAGTTGGAAGATTGTTTAGACGAAAGGACACGGTCTTGTTTTGTTTCAGCACGTGTGAAAAGCAGGTTGCAAAGTGGACAGACCGGGTGATCTGCTCGCACACGCACACCCTCACTGGCACGCACCCCGCTGGGGGGACGAGGCCTGGGATGCTAGTAGTACCTGTTTCTGGATGATGGGATGACGAGGCACTTGGACGACACTAACCAACGCAACTCATGTCTTTTTACAGAACTGGGGGGTTTGCATCCTGTGATCTTTTTGTCCTTTTTATGGGTGACATCCCACAAAGCAAGGAGACGCTTTGTTCAGAGACGAGAGTGGTCGGTTACAGACTTGATCCTGAATTACTGTTTTAGTGCAGGGCCTATTCAGAAAATAACGAGGGAAATGTCAGAATTCCATGATCAGTGTGGACCTCAAAACCTACATTAGACAGGATTATCCCCTACTTTCTTCTCAGGGGAACTTTCCAGATGCTGGTACCCATTCTAAAGCACACTTCTTCTTTCTTCTTTGTGAACCATTTGTAGGATCTTACATTTTCTGGTACTCATACTTTTAAAAGTATAATGAAACAGGTGAAATTAATTTTAATATTTAATTTTATTTAATCCAACATACCCAGAACATTGTCATTTCAAGATGCAATCAGTATAAAATATTAATGAGATATTTATCTTCTTTTTTATGTATTGTCTTTGAAATCCGGTGTATATTTTACACACAGCACATGTCAGTGCAGACCAGCCAGTGCTTGATGGCCTCATAGGGCTACTGTCCTCTGTGTGGGACAGGGCAGTGCAATAATAATAACCAATAATAATAATAATGATAATAACCACATGTATTGGTGGAGACCTTAAAGATCTATTTGTCAGGATATTTTATAGAAAAGCTGGTCAATAAGGTGTTAAGACAGCATTTCAAAGAAAGTTACCTGATGCCCATTCTGCTAACAACTTGAATTCAAATATGACCTTTCTATGTCTATGATCTTATAAAAATAGTTAAGGCACCAATTTTCCCCTACATCTAGGATACTTAAGAGGTAATAAGCATGTGTGATTTATATGCAAAAGTGGGTTGCCTTTCATTTTAACACATTTCACTTTTCCCAATTGAAGAATTACCCATCTTTGTTAGGCATGCAAAATTTGGAAACTACCAAAAGGCTCCAGAACAGGTTTCCGAGCAACGCTGCTCTGTTGTTGCAACACCCGACGTGACACGATATCGTAGCCATCATTTTGCATTCTGCTCTGACTTAATATTTTAGTATATATTTCTCCATAAATGTTACCTTTAAAAACTTTTTTTTCAAAATCCGACTGACGAATCAGAGTTTGCTTAACATAAATGCACCAGAGGAAATTATTTCCGCAGTTTCCCTGGGTATGTGTATCTTTTAGGCATTTAGCATCGCCTCTTCACACGTCCCCGGACTTCCTAAAGACCTCCCAAGCCCAGCGGTCACAGTCTTCCTCTTGCTTCAGAGGACACGAGACCGCTTTGTGTGTGTTGATGATCAGGAAAAGGATTTGTTTCTTCCTTTCCATTCTTTTGCTTTTTACTTCTACTTTACAAAATTTTAGTTTCAAAAAAAAAAAAAAAAACAACCAAAATTTTAGTTTTGCCTTTGCTGTCGGGGACTCGAGTGCAATAACCAACGTAGTAACGATGGTAGGGCACTCCGTGCCATCCCCGTTTTGAAGGGAGGCTTTTAATCCTTTCCATTAACACTCATGTGTGTTGCAGCTTTTATTAATTACCCATTATGGAGCTCAGGAAAGTTCCTGCTGTTTCTACTTTGCTGGTGGTTATTGCTTGTTATCATGATTTAGAAGCAAATTTTTTTTTTTCAAATTTTTTTTCTTTTCCTATTAAGATAATCACATTTTTCTCCTTTTAATTTGTCATCGTGGTATATGCGATTACCAAGATTAATAATGTGAAATCACTTGCGTTCCTTGGATAAACTGAGTTCTTCGTTACGAATTGCCGTTTTTAGATAGGGCGCTGCATGCCTGCCGGTCCTTTGCTTAGGGTTGGTTGATCCACGCTCCTCCGTTGGTTGCCGTTTCTTTTCTGTTGCGCTGCCCACCTGGCTTTAGTGCAGAAGTGATATTGGGTTCATAGCATAAACCTCGGAAAGGTTTTACATTAGAATGGGATACTCCTTAAACAAATCGTAGGACTTCCCTGTTAAAATCTAAGGTCCTACTTTTCTGTCGTCGGAAAGATGCTAAACCCCCGATTTAATGTATTTATTGGTCATATGACTGTTCATGCTTTCTACTTCTTATTCCTGCAAGGATCAACATGTTATTTATATTTTTCCTAGAATTCATACTTGCATTAAAATTTTCTAATTGTTTTTGGTATACAATTGCTTATGATGTTTATTATTTTAATATACTATGCTAATAGTTACATCTTTTTAAATGTATAATATTACTATTCACACCTCTTTATTCAAAAAAACTTGCTAGAGATTTGTCCATTTTGTTAGAGCCTCAAAGAAACAACTTTGCCCTTTAAAAATATTTTCTATAGATATTTTCATCCTTATTTGTTTCTGATATTACCTCTACTTTCTTCCATTTTCTTTGGATTCATTCAGATTTTTTCTCTTCTTAAATTCTTAAGTTATATATTTGCACATTATTTTTTTGTCTTTTTTTCTAATAAAAGATTTAAAGCTATACCTTTCTCTCTACGTTTCATTTTCACTGCTTTCCATAAATTTGTAAATGCATTTTTGTCATTCAGTTCTATAGATTTTGCATTTTTGTAATTTTATGTCTCATGGATTTTTAGGTTATTTCTGTTTAATTGATTTTATTTACAAATTTTATAATTTTCTTTTTTTATTCATTTATAACTGTAAAAAGTTTGTTCGGATATGTGGCCTATATAACAACAATTCTTTTGGAACTTGTTGAGATTTGCTTTATGGCCTAGTATATTTTTAGTTTCATAAATGTTCCATTTGTCATGAGTGATCAGAATGTGCATCTGTTAATGTTGGATGCAAGGTTCTATACCTGAGCATTTGAATAGGCTTGATAATTATGTTGTTTAATTATATTTTTTCCTTCTGAAAATATTTGAGAAATATATGTTTAAATCTTGTACTGTGGTGGTGGAGTTCTCCAATTTTATTGCTTCTATAAATTCTGACACTATTTCATTAAATTCATTCATATTTTGAGGTATTCTATTTTTATGGTGAATTTTACCAATATGTAGCCATTTCCTCCACACTCAATGTTTTGTTCTTATGGCGCTTTTTCTTGTTACCTATTTCATAGTAGTGTAATACACATATGCTCTTTTTTTTCTTCTTGTCTATGTCTTTTTCCATATCTTTGCTGTCAACTTTTCTGTGCATCCTTCCCATTTAAAACATTAAATAGGTGGATTCTTTTCCAATTAGCAATCCATTTTTAACTGGTCAGTTGGTCAGTTTACCTTTGTTACAAGTAAATGTCTACCCGGACTTTGCTCCATCCTCTTAGGTTTGTATTACTATTTTCCTAATTTTTCTGTTCTCCTATCTTGTCTTTGCTATTGATTTCATTTTTCATTTTTTTGTTCATTTAAAAATTCTATTTTCTGCTATTTTTGGAATTTATATACTCTTATTATTTAAAAATACTCTTTTAAAAAAGATTTTACTTATTTACTTGGGGAGAGAGAGAAAGAGAGGGGAGAGGAGCAGAGAGAGAGGCAGAGAGAGAACCTCAAGCAGACTGCCCACTGAGCACAGAGCCCAATGAGGGGCGCAAACTCACACCCTCGAGATCACGATCTGAGCTGAAATAAAAAGTTGGACACTCAACCAGCTGAACCACCCATATGCCCCACTGTTATTTAAAAATACTTTTAAATTTATACCATAAATAGTTAACCTAAAAAGTCTAAATTTGAATACTATCTCGCCACTACTGTCCTAAACAACACAAGGGCATTGTAATACTTTAATACTGACCGTCCTTTTCTACCTACTTTTTCTAAGTTAAGTGCTTATACTGTTCATTCCTCAGTTTTTAAAAGCACATTGCTTTTTATACTCATTAACTATTTGACTTTCCTAAGACAATCCTTCCAGGATCATTTTTCTCTTTGGTTAAATCCTTCAGAATCTTTCTAAAAGGAAGGTCAGCAAGTAATAAAATCTCTCACTTTTTGCTCATCTTAAACAATTACTAATTTTTCTTCATATTTGAAGGATGGATTTTCTGATTGGGGGTAATTTTTTTCCAAATCTTTAAAAATATTATTCCAGGGATTTATGGGATCTATTTATTTCTGCCAAGCTTTCCATTATTCTAGATAATGTTCCCATGTAGGTCATCTGTCTTTTGTATAATGGAGATTTTTAAGATTTTTCTCTGACTTTGGGATTTACAATTTCAATTTCATCACAACGTGATGGTTGTAGTTCTTTTAAAAACTCATAACTCATTGAATGTTATGCTTCTGAGGCTTTGCATCTTTCATCATTTCTGGGACATCCTTCAAATGCTGCCCTTCTGCTGCTGCTAAAATGTCAACAAGGAATATTTTCAGCTCCATTATTTTAAATTTCTTATCTTTCCTTTCATTCTATTTATCTCTTTGTTCTCTATGCTGTGCTCTGGGCAATTTCTTCAGGTGTATTTTCCGGTTGCTAAGTCTCTCTTCATCTGTCTCTGCTGTTCTGTTTCAGCTTTCCATGAAGTGTTCTCTTTCAGAAATCATAATTTTAATCTCTAGAAATCCATTGGCTTCTCTTTTTAAAGCTGCTTCTTCATTGCATATAGTGTCTTAACAGGTACTCCTCTTGAGAATATGCCACACACAATTATTTTATCTTCTGTGCATGAAATTCCAATATTGCTGGTCTTTGAAGATCCAGATTTGTTGTTTGTTTGGATGACCCTCCCCTATGGTGGCCTGCTTCTCCTCTTACCTGGTGTACTTTAGTTATGAGGTTATCACTTTATCACAATATGTGGAATGTCAGTGGGCCTGAGTTGGCTGTGCTCTCTTCTAAGGTTTTATACTTCCTTACGCAGTAATAGGAGGCACCACTAACCCAGGGTGAGATTGCCCCCCCGCCATGAATGTACAACTCCCACCCAAATCCAAAGTCCTGGACCCAGCTCCCCCATCTCACTGCAGGCCAGCCTCCAAGGGTGCCCCTGCTGCAACCTGCCCTTCCTTTCTGCCACCAGTAGACCTGAGACAAAATACTTCCTGGTGAGAAGAGATGCCATCTTTGGAGACCACTTCTACTATTGGCAAGCTTAGCAAGGCATCCAAAGGTGGAGTCTGTCTCGGGTTGTTCTTTTCAATGATTGGAGAGTCTGTTAGAATACATAACTCATCAAACTGTTGGAAATATAAGTCAGCCCAACTCTTTTGACTGAAAAGACCAGCCAACTCAGTGACCCATATCCACGTATTTCTATTATTATAAGGATTCCTCCAACAGAGTATTCATCTTTTTTTTCTCACATTAAATACCCTTGTGGTTGAACAGTGAGGCAGAGTATCATATATTTCTCTTGAATTATGAATATCACCAGGACGGTGTTTCAGCCAAAAGTTAGGTTTAAGACCTATAAGGAATTAACTTAAGAGAAACAATGTTTTTGACAAAAATTAAATGTTCAGCTTGCCCAACCATAATTTTCTTCCTTTAAACATTGAGTATCAGCATCATGCAGGAGAGGAGTGAGTTCTTCAGGAGCAAAAACCCTGTCTTGTTTACTACTGCGTCTCTAGGGCCTGGCAACGTGGCCTGCCCCTAACAAGTGCTTGGAAATATTAAACGATCAATACCACAAGTGTGCGGTGAGCACCCACCACATACCATATGCTGTGGATTAGATGGTAAACAAAACAGATTAAAAAGTTGGCTTTTGCAGATTCTCCATTCTAGCTGATTTTGTTAACATTTTAATGTATCACTTGTATGGGTAGATTAAAATACCCTTGGTGGAAATTTTTTAGATAGGGAGACCCAGTCTTTCTAGTACGACACCCAAGGCTACTCTCACTGGTTTCTATAATGAAGAATCAAGTCCTTTTTGCTTACCAGCTATTACCAACACTGCAAATTAAAACAAGCCACAGAAAAGCTGTACCAGGAATCCTAAAAAAATGACGCTTGTTTCTAAAATTCCCTGCAAAGATAGTTAAAGTTGTTGAATTCATGTAAACGTGATTTCAGTTAGAATTCTGAGAGACTTGCAAGCTTAAGACTTGAATATCTGCTCTTTTGTGTGCTCCAGGAGATGGGGATGGGGCCAGTTCTCTGCAAATGGCTTTGCAGAAGCACTGGGTTTTCATTTGTATTAGGCAATATTTGCTTTTAGATACTGAAGGTGGTAAGAAGGGGCAGACCAGATGTTTCGGACCATGACATTTATGCATATTTGGTTTTCTTTTTAAGGAAAAGAAGACAAAGTCAGTAATAGGAATTAAGGATGGAAGCTAGAGAGAGTTTGTGTGAGTGAGTTCCCAGGAGGTTAAGCCTCAAGAACTTGAAGTCAGATTTGGAAAGAATAAATATATGAGTGTTTCCCTGTGACCAATCTTTGTATTTCTTCTTGTGATAATGACCTGATGCTCCTGAGTTTTACTTGCAACTTCCTGATTCCTTCTTACATCAATATAAATGCCTTTCATATAAATGATACATTATTCACTCATTTAAAGAAAATAAGTATTCATTTCAGGTAGTATTATCTTCAATACAGTGGGGTTTTTTTTTTAATTGGAAATGAACCTTGAATTTCTTCTGATCTAATTAGCCTATTTGCATTCATTCTTCATGATAGAGAGACAAGCCTGCATAGCAGATTTACTTAACCAGCATGGGGAATGCAGGGTATCCTTCAGATGCATTTTTGCAAGACCTCGCACATAATGGACACCCCCAAAATGTCTGCTGATTCAGCAAAAGCAAGATTGAATGCAATTGGGAATGCAGAGAATGGAGTTTCACGATTTGCAAGAGAAGGAAGATTTGTGACTGTTGGCGGTAGATTTTTGCCTTTGGGTGATCGTAAGAGGTGTGTAGATACTGATGCAGGCTTGCGTAAGCAGAAAGCAGTTCTCACTGAGCACCACAAGTTTTATAAGTGAGCTGCTGTGATTGGCTTTAAAGGTCAAGATGTGAGTGTTGAGATGGACGAGGAAAGGCAGGACCATAAGGTTTGCTTGGATTCCATGGATGGCAAAACTGCTTTCATTTATGTTGGAGAAAGGAAAAGATAAGGGCCAGGATAGCCTGACTCGGGGTGCCTCCGGCTGCAGAGCCTCGGGTGGCAAGGCTCGCTGCTGCCTGCCCTGAAACCCGTCACAAGGGCCTCTCCGAGGACACCCAGGTAAACGTGGCCGATTCCATGCTTTGCAACCATAGAGAGAACAGGTGTGTGTGTTCCTGTGCAGGTACAGCTGCCACGGTGGCTTACTATTTAAGGATGCAGGCTAGGTCTTACATGGGGAGAAACTCACCCAGTGATTCCCAGTGGGAATTCCCAGTGGGAACAGGATGCCCTGCGGGAGGGTGTGGCTCAAGCCGCGCAATGAAAAGCAGACAGAGTGGCTGGAAGTGGGTTTTGACAGGTTGCCTTGGGCTTTGGGGCCACATGAGACCCACTATAGCTTTGAACTCATCCGTTTTCCATTCCTTCAGGTTATTTTGGGACTCAACACATTGAAGTGGGTCTGTTTAGGGCCCAATACATTGAGGTGGGTCTCTTGAAGGGTGACTTGTCCTCCAGGGAACACTAGGTGGCCTGTGTTTCTCCTGGGTCCATCCTGATTTTCCATCTCCTTTGTTGGGAATTTTCACGGATTCCAGGCTAAGGTGACCATGGCCTTCTCTGCTTTGGGCACCATTAAATGTGCAACATGCATCTGTGTCGCCATATGTCACGTCTTCCAGGGCTTCTGCACTTGCTCTTGATGCTGATGGTACTGAGTTTCTTTGGCTCCTCCTGGGAACACTCTCGGTGGTAAGAAGTCCAGGCATGATGTGGTGCCCGGGATTTACGCACAGGGATGGCGATGATGGTGAACATGTCGCACCAAGCATCTTACGCCCCTGCTTGCCTCCCTGCCACCCACCCCCATCCCTTTGTGAAGTCAGCACAAGTTTACCCTGCCTTAAAATTGCAAGGATGATGACCAGGTTTTACTTGAGTGTGGATTGTGTGTGAGCATTTTGTAAGGGCCTTCCCAGTGCAGGGGGATTAGTCACCGGCTCCTCACACAGGCTCAGTCCCCCTCCCAGGGGACCCTTGGTCCTGCTGTGTCCAAGAAAGGCGGGTTCCAGAAGCACATCGGTGAGCCAGGGTGCAAGGTCTCCCGGCTGTCATGGCTTTGAGGCTGCAAGGAAGACCGGCCTTCACCGGTGGAACTCAAGTGCATGGGCAGCTCCTGAGGTCCTAGCAGGGCAGGCAGGAAGGTGGCAGTGGGCGGGATGACGGAGGCCACCATGCAGCCCTCGGCCGGCCGGAGCCTGAGCCTTGGGAAAGCCGCTCTTGGGGTAGGCAGCCCGGAGGCAGGAAGGCGGTCGGTAATGCTGCCCACGGAGCTGACCTGGTCAGTTTTGAGTGTGGAGAAGACCCCAGGGGCTCAGGGGTGGAGATGAACTGCAGGGCCAGTCACCGTGCCTGTGCAGCACAGAGGCCGCCAGGAGCAGGTGGTGCTGGCTGACAGGTGCAGCTGGGAGACCGCACAGGAGCTGGGGGTTCAGGTCCTTCCCACTGGCCCTGCTGAGTTGTGGGGTCAGAGTCCCCGGATGGAGGCCCTGGGGATCCTGTGCACCGGGGTGGGGCTGGCAGGGGCTGCAGCTTGGTTATCTCGGCCCCTCCCGGAAGTGCCCTTCCTTCAGCCGGAGGCTTGGTGAGTGACCAGAGCCCCCACATAGGGAACAAAACCCCAAGTCCATGGTGACCTCCAACCCCATCCCCTGACCCTCGCCCCCCACCTAGGGAGCCCCTGCCCTTCGGGCTGTTCCCACTTCTCAAGCACCTGCCTATGGCCTTTGCACTTGCTGTTCCCTCCTGCTGGATCTCGGATCCAGACATCCTCGCGGCTCACCCCCTGCTCCCTTCAGAGCTCTGCGGACACGTGACCTCAGGGGCTAGCCTCCTGCCCCCTTCATGGAAGAGCACCCCTGCCTCTGTGTCCTCCAAACGTCCTTGCCCACCCAACACCTGACGCCGGTCCTCACAGATCCTCCCTCCCCCTGCTGGAGGTCAGCCCCCCGACGAGGACCCATCCTGCCCCTGTTGGAGGTCGGCCCCCCCACATGAGGACCCATCTTGCCCTGCTGGAGATCAGCCCCCCCACGAGGACCCATCCTCCCCTGCTGGAGGTCGACCCCCCCACAAGGACCCATCCTCCCCTGCTGGAGGTCAGCCCCCCGACGAGGACCCATCCTGCCCCTGTTGGAGGTCAGCCCCCCCACATGAAGACCCATCTTGCCCTGCTGGAGATCAGCCCCCCCACGAGGACCCATCCTCCCCTGCTGGAGGTCGGCCCCCCCAGGAGCCTTGCGGCCTCGGCAGACCTGCTCTGAGGTGCCTGCGTGCGGGGTGCGGGAGGTGCTGCCCGTGTGCACACCGAGTGGGTGCATGCACACAGCCCTGACCCTGCGCGGGGAGGCCCAGGCCCAGGCCACCGCCTCCGGCCCACCGGAGCTCCCGGGCCCCACGTCCCCGTAGCTGCGGCCGCTCCCCGCGGGGCTCCTGCCGCTGCCCTGGGGCAGGCCCACTTCCCACAGACCATCTCAGGATCAGGGGCCGCGGCTCCAAGATGGGCTGCCCCGTCCTCCGTGTCCTTGGTGGTGTCCGTGGTGGGCCTGCTGGGTCACCACCACGGCGGGCCGGGAGGCTGCCGTCACCCCCGCTCCCCGCTCCCGCCCGCACCGGCCCCCTGGACACTCGGGTCTTGCCACACCGGGACACGGGTTCCGCGAGGACAGACACGACGGCACCGTGTTCACCGCAAGGGAAGCAGGACCTCCGTAGGCACCGCTGAGCCGCAGCTCCGTGTGATGAGAACATTTTTCTGAACATTTGTCTTAAAATGACGAACCGGGCGCCGTCATCCAGGATCCGCAGGGAACCCTGTTCCAGAGGCCGGCTTTCGGGGCAGCGCTTGGGTCCTGCGGAAGAAGGGCCAGGCGCGGGTGCGGGTGCCCTGCCGGAGGGAGCTGTGCCACCGGGCCCGCCGCCCACCATGGGCCACCGCGTCGGTTCAGGGCCCGGAGCCGGCGGCGGCTGGTGGAGCGAGAGGCGTGCCGGGCATCTCCATCGCGAGGCGCTCAATCATCTTAATTTCATAATGAAGATCGGCACGTAAAGCAGGAGAATTCCTAAAAATCGTCAGCTGGTTGATGGCACCGCTGTCTAAATGTGTCTCCGAAGAGAAAGACACGGGCTGAGAATAATTTCCTGAGCTTTATTACTGCCAGGGGATATTATGAGTCAGGTAAGAGGTGAGCGTAAATCATGTGTGCGCTGAGCATAATGAAGGGGTTTGGAAACAGCTGCCTGATGATAAACAGCATAGTTTTGCTTAACGCATTAAAGAACCCTCCACACAACTTTTGTTGTCGTGCAAACAAATAAGCCTTCGCCCTGCTTCAAGGTCAGCCAAACCTCAGGCTTCCTGTCAGGGACGGAAAGACATTTATTTTAAGGCAAAAGGTTAATCTTTCACCAGCGCTAGCGCTCTCTGGAGAGACGGGCTCTCCCTCCAGGGTCGTCCCAGCCATGCATGCTCACTCGGGCACCGCAGGCCAGGCCCTGCTGGGCCCCCAGGAGCGGGCACCCGAACCGACCCGTGGGACCCACCAAGCCACTTGTAGAGCGAGTCCTTCAGAAGACAAAAGTGGTCCGGGAGCCACGTGGTTGGCGTGCATCTCTTGAGCACCTACGGCATACACAACCCCTGGCCGTGTCCTATGGGTATGGTCCTGCACGCAGGGAGATCGTACGTGTGTGGTATGGGTGGCCGTGTCTCGCACGTTCTGATGGAGGTGAGTCCAGGGGAGGAAAAGGACCCTGCCGAGCCAGCCGTCGCCACCCACCTGGCACCTTGGGCACCCCAGCCTGGTCTAGCGCACATCCCGCTCCGTCCTGCGTGGCTCTGGGCTTCCAGAGGGGCGGGTGCTGGCTCGGAGGGACGGCGGGGCTCACGGTGCTCGGTGGAAGCTACTGTCAAACGGCCCGTTGTTCCTTAACGAGGAGCCTCGGTGTCCATCGACAGATGATGGATAAAGAAGATGCGGTCTATGTATCCAATGGAATATCCCTCAGCCATTAGAAACGACAAATACCCACCATGTGCTTCGACGTGGATGGACCTGGAGGGTATGATGCTGAGGGAAGTAAGTCAATCAGAGAAGGACAAACAGTGTATGTTCTCATTCATTTGGGGAATATAAATAATAGTGAAAGGGAATAGAAGGGAAGGGAGAAGAAACGGGTGGGAAATATCAGAAAGGGAGATAGAACATAAAGACTCCTAACTCTGGGAAACGAACTAGGGGTGGTGGAAGGGGAGGAGGGCGGGCGGTGGGAGTGAATGGGTGATAGGCACTGACGGGGGCACTTGACGGGATGAGCACTGGGTGTTATTCTGTATGTTGGTAAATTGAACACCAATAAAAAATAAATTTATTATAAAAAAAAAAAAAGAAAATTGCTACCTGCTCTCTCTTCCCCTTCCCTTCTCTGACGAGGGTTGTTACGGCCATCAGGACACTTAGGTTACCTGGTATTAGCAGCAATTTGTTCTTTGGGGTAGTATAATTAATCTCTGGTTTTAATGAAGTGAATATTCAAATTATCACGTACCAAGTTACATGGAATCATAAAAATAAAACAAATTAGTATTTCTAAACGGATGCACAGAGCTAAGTGAATCCGCCACCCTCTCAGCCTTGGCTAGCTCACGCGTCCCCGTCTCGGAGGAGCGAGGGTGCCGAGGCCGAGTGCGCGGGGTGCTGCCGTATGTGCGCTTCTGTGCGGCGGCGCCGGGGTGCTGGTCCACGTGGACCTGCTGGACCCAGCGAGCATCCCGAGCACCCGCTGGGTGGGCCTGGGGGAGGCACGCGCGTCGAAGCTCCACCTCTTCTCTTTGGGGCTGTGGGCAGGAGGAGCTGAGTGACCCTCCGGTGCTGAGAGCCTGGAGCATGGACACCTTTCATCATATTGTCGGGGGACAGCGACCGGAGGGACCTTCCATCATGGGGCGCAGGGCTCCCAGCAGCACCGTGGATCTTCAAGGTCTGCTCCTGCAGCTGTGGGCTGGACGCCGACACCTGGGCCCGCATTCGCCATAGCTGGCAAGTGTCTACACGAAGAGACAAAATGCCACCTTGTCTGACGTAACTCCCTGGGAAAAGCTGGCTCATCACGGGAACACGCGGGGCCCGTCACCATCTTGCTGGCAGGGTGTCCTCGTCCCTGGGAGCTGATTGTCCGGGCTCTCAGGGCCCGGGAAGGGAGACGGGACCTGGACTCTCGACGCCGAGCCCAGCAGCCCGCCCGTCTGCCGGCCGCCGACCCCGCACTCGCCTCCAAGAGCGTTGCGCACGTGCACCGAGAGCCTGAAGTCGTTCCTCTGATCAAACAGTCGTTTTTGCAGAAATAATTACCAGTTGGTAGATATATTGCCGGAAGGATTTCCACCGGAGCTGAAATCATTTACTAAATAGACATAATAAACTAATGATTGTTTATTTTTTTTGAATATGTGGCTTAGCACAGAGAAGGGAGCAGCTGGCGTTCGTCAGGGGAGGTTTCCTTCCCGGCAGAAGCCTCGCCAGCCGTCCCGTTGTTGGCGCGTCACCCTCTGCCACCCTGGACACCTGCGGGTCCCCGGCTCCCTGGGGGCGTCCTCGCAGGCAGGCGAGGTGTGCGACGCCTCCTTTCTGCCCTTCTGAGGACGTGCAGAAGCTGACCCGTTAGCAGGCATCCGCTCCGTGTCCCCCTGTTGGTTCGAATTCCCGGTTTGGTTTTTGCCACTGCTCTGACCCCAGAGCAGCCCTTGGAGGCTGAGCATCCCTCCACGGGGTGGCAGAGGCCAGGCCCCGGGGTGTGTCCCCGCCAGCACCGCCTGCCCCCGCTCTTCCTCTCCAGGACGCAGCAGTGGCTGAGGGCCTCTGGAGGGAGGGCACCCCGGAGGCCGGGGGAAGCGGGGGAGCCAGGGCAGACCCAGTGCGTACCTGGACCTTGCACCGATGCTGGGCTGGTCCAGAGCCCCGAGCTCTCCCGCTGTCCCTGTTCCCAAGGCCACCAGCCTTTCTCCTGTTTCCACATTGAATCCTGAGAAAAGCAAGCTCCAGCCGCTGGCCGGGTTGCCGTTGCGGGGGCAGGAGGGATAAGGACAGCAGCGTGCCCGCGAGCACAGCCAGTGCCCGGGCCGCCTGCCCTCCAAGGCCGCCGGGGCCCGTGCACCTGGAACCAGCCGGCGTGTGGGCCGTGACCGCAGGCTCCCTGTGCACAGGGTCCCCCGCGGGCTCTGGCGAGCAAGGAGGAAGTCCTCCCGCCGCTGCGGTCCTCACCCCTGCCGTCTCAGACTGCAGGTGGCACACGTCCAGCCAGGTGGGCGCCAGCCCCAGCCCTGCACAGGGTGCGAGTCACACACCCCTGACTCTGGCGTTCGGGTGCCGTCCTTGTCAGGGCCTTTGTGGATGGAGTTCCTTAAGCTCGCCGAGCCCCGCTCTCCTAGGCTACAGAGACTGTAGTTCTCCTTCACCCAGCTACTAGGGGGTCACGCAGGATAAAGCATGCAAACCGAGCTCTTTTGCAAGTTTGGGATCAGAGAAGGGGGTGGATCACGGGACCAGGATGGAGCGGCGGCCTGGGGCGAGGGTCTGGCCACACGGAGCCCCCAGCTGCTGGCCCGCACTCTCTCCTCGGCCTGTCTTCCAGGGAAGCTCACGGTTAATCAGTTTTGCTTAAAACATTGATTTTTATAAGGAAGCCTTATGGGACGGCATCTCTGGCTTATCTCTTAGCTGGCTTAGCAGCTTTTCTTGGCCCGACCTCTTATCTCACTGCTTATTTACTCAACTCAGGGATTCTCTGCGGTCCTTCGGGAAAGCAAGTTATGATAATTATTATCAGTGGACGCAATTCACTGAGTGCCTGCCCATCTCCCAAGACTTGGCTCAAGAGCCACCCCTCGGGGAGCAGCTGGCGTCCGTGGGCAGCAGGCACCTGCCAGCGCTTCTCTGTTTGCACAGGTGTCTCCTTTCACGTCGCCCTTCATTCCCGAGCTGTGCGCCGTCCGGCGGGTAGCGGCGCTTGGTGAGTGGCTGGCCGCGGCGTGCAGGGGAGGAACTCAGAGGAAGACGCAGGGCGGCCGACTTCCTGCCCAAGCAGGACTCCTCGAATTTTGTTACCCTGTGCTCACCTGTAGCCCCGGGTCCCAAAGTGCACTCTGCTCATTGGCACACGCGCACGGCACGTCCGGGCTCACGCGTGCTCTCGGCCTGCCGGGGGCTGGGTGCGAGCTTCTGCTCCCACACCAGGCACCTGCCTCAGGCATCAAGGCGGTGCTCCCCACCGCCGCCTGGGCCCTGCAGGAGGAAGGAGCCCTTGCAGCCGGAAGACCAGGACGCCTTTCCATCTTGTCCACCAAATCTGCCCAATTTTGTTGCTGCCGGTTAGCAACGTCCTAACATTTCGCTGATGTCGTTCAGTCGCTTCTGTGAACTAGCCGGAGGGGGCTGCACTTTTATATGTAACCCAGTGAATTCAAAGCAGGTTCAAGAGTCTTTCTAGACTTTTTATTTTTTCTTTAAAGAGTAGACATGGTATAGGTATCGAGTTACCTTTTGCAGTTGCCTCATTCCGTTTCTCCAGTTTTATCGAGAAGTAACCGACATCCGTCACTGCTTAAGCGTTGGCTTGAGTCACGTGCATTGTGAATCGGTCACCACGGTAGGTCCAGCGAACCCCCACCCGCGTGTATGGGCGTGATGCACGGCAAAGAAAGGAGGAAAACATTTTTCTCCGTGTGATGGGAACGCTCAGGTCTTATCCTGTCAACCACGTTCTGTGGATCACTGGCCGAGACGCCCCAGCACTTCCCTTGCCCCTGGAAGTTCTCCCTCGGACACCTCCCTCAGCTCCTCGGCCTCTGGCAGCCACGGTGCTCCTCTCCCCCTAGGAGTCTGCGTTTTTGTTTTCACGGTCGTATTTTTTTTTTTTCTTTTAAGAATCCACATATCAGGGAAATCGTGTGCCATTGGTCTTTCTCTGACCGAGCTCGCTCAGAATGCCTTCGGCGTCCGTGCACATTGCCACATGTGGCGGGATTTCCTAGTTTTTACGACTTAAATGCAGCCCAGGTATTCACACACGCTCTTCATCCACCGACGGGCATGGTGGTCTGCACGCCTTGGCTGTTGTGGATCGGGCCATGTGCCTGGAGTGTAGATGTCTGAGTTAGTGTGTCCATTACCTTTGGGTGTCTTCCCGGAGGTGGAACTGCGGGATCGCGTGTTCGGTCCATATTTGATGTGTGGGTGGATCTGTGCTATTTCCCGCAGAGGCTGCACGCTCTGCGTTCCCACCAGCGGCGCACGAGGGCTCCTTCCCTTCCACATCAGGGCCAGGGTCTGTCATCTCATCCTTGGGGTGCTGGCCCTTCTAACGGGTGTGGGACGATCCCTCATCATGGTTTGGGTTTGCATTTCCCTGATGAGGAGTGATGCGGAGCACCTGTTTACCTGTCTGTTGGCCTTTCATACACCTTCTTTGGAGAAACTCCTATTGAGGTATTTCATCCATTTTTAAATTGGATTATTTCTGGGTTTTTTTTTTTTTTTTTTTTTTTTTTTTTTTTTTTTTTTTTGCTATTGAGCTATAGGGGTTCTTTATATATTTTGGATACTAACCCTTTATCAGATACATGGTTTGCAAATACCTATTTTTCCCATTCTGCAGGTTGCCTTTTCACCTTGTGGAAGGTTTCCTTTGCTGTGCAGAAACTGTTGAGTTTGATGCAGGCCCACTTGTCGATTTTGTTTTTGTTGCTTGTGCTTTAGGTGTAATTTCAAAAAAACAAAAACAAAAACAAAATACCAATCATCACCAAGACCCCTATCAGGGAGCTTTGTTCCCATGTTTTCTTCTAGTTTCATGGTTTCAGGTCATACATTTCAGGCTTTACTCCATTTTGAGTTAATTTCTGTGAATGGTGTAAGACACGGGTCCAGTGTCATTACCCAGTTATCCCAGCACCGTCTACTGAAGAGATGTCTTTTGTCCACTGAGTGTCCCCGACTCCGTTGTGAAATACTAGTCAACAGCATATGGTTGGGTTTATTTCTGAGCTCTTGATTCAGTTCCGTTGGCTTATTTGCCTGTTTTTATGCCAGTACCATACTGTTTGGGTGATTATAGCTTCATAGTAGAGTTGAAATCAGGAAGTGACATATTACTTTTGACAACAAAATCACGTGATAATAAGCATGTCCCCGCACGTCTATCCATAAGATCCTTGTGCCTTAGCATCCACTTCTTTTAAAACACCAGTAATTACTTTGTCATTTCTTGCTAAAAGGTCATGTTCCTTTTGAACAGCAGGTCGGGTTTATTAGACAAACTCACCAGGCAGCATGTCGCTGAGGTCACGGATCCTGTCAACGTGTCACACCAGCTGGTCTACTTCTGAACGGTGCAAACTGGGTGCTCAACCCCCAGTGAACACACCTACGGAGAGATCATATAAATGTGTAAATCCTGAGGGAGAGAAGCCAAATTTAATAAGAAACATTTGTGGAGGGCTGTTACGGTGTGTTGACTTTCACAACATCACCTCATTAAGCTGACACATGCACACCCAAAAATACTCACACTGTCTTGACCCTGACTGAGCATCTACCCCAGAGCAATAAATGCAGAAATGAACGTTTTTGCAAACCGTTGTTTATGTCATGTTTATTTATAGGAGGCAGCACCTGTTATGATGGGGCATAGTAGTGAAGATGGCAAATTTGTGTGGCAGGACTATTGCCTGGAATAGGCTCGGCTCCAGTTAATAATTGGGCTGGGTGAGCCATCTAATGATAAGGGAAGTGTTTATTTTGTAACATCTCCTGAAAAAGCTGTGCATGTCGTCTGATGATGACACTGCACCAGGACAGCCAGACCGTGCCGCCAGGAAACTGCTGGTTTGCTACATAATAAAATATCAGCAGTGTTCAGCTGGGGAGTCCATAGGGACGTTTTTACACACTTATTCACTCCATTTTATAAATTCTCTGTAATGGGTTTTTATTATCAAGTAAGATAATATATTTAGGATAATGGGCTTTTTTCTTCCCCCCGACTGCAAATGTGTACACGGCCACAAGGACACACCCCTACACACCCGTCAGCATGGCCAAAATCTGGAACGCTGACGCCAGATGCTGGCGAGGACGGGGAGCAGCAGGAGCTCTGGTTCCTGGCTGGCGGGGACACCCGACGGTGCAGCCGCTTTGAGAGGAGTCTGGCGGCGTCTTGCAAAGCTAAATGCTGCTTTACCATACGATCCAGCAGGCACATTCCCCGGTGTTTACCCAAATAGAGAGCGCGCGGCCAAACAAAAACACGCATGCACATTTTCACGGCTGTTTTATTCATCGTTGCAAAAAGTCGGAAGCAACCAAGATGTGCTTCAGTAAGTGAGTGGATGAGTAAACCGTGGGGCCTCCAGACGACTTACTATTACTCAGTGATAAAAGGAAAGGACTTAACCTTGCCTTGAAAAGACAGAGAGACGTCAAATATGCATTGCTAAGTGGGAGGAGCCAGTCTGAAGAGGCTACAAAATGTACAGTTGTAATTCTAGGACATTCTGGAAAAGGGGAAACTGTAGAGACGGGAAGAAGAGCTGCGGTTGTCAGGCAGGGGGTAGGGGCTGGGTGGGGAAGGGGATGAACGGGTGGGACATGGGATTTTAGGGCAGCGAAGCTGTTCTGCATTCCACTGTGCGATGGTGAGTGCATGACATTAGGCCTGCGGCCAAGCCCAGAGAACATGCAGCACAAGATCGGGGAACCTCGCTGTAAGGGATGGGGCTGCACTATAAGGGATGGGGCTTCGCTTAGAGCGAAAGGATGAGGCTTTGCTGTAAAGGATGGGACTTTGCTGTAAGGGATGGGACTTCGCTGTAAGGAATGGGACTTTGCTGTAAGGGATGAGGCTTTGCTGTAAGGGATGGGGCTTCGCTGTAAGGGATGAGGCTTTGCTGTAAGGGATGGGACTTTGCTGTAAGGGATGGGGCTTCACTGTAAGGGATGAGGCTTTGCTGTGAGGGATGGGGCTTCGCTGTAAGGGATAGGGCTTTGCTGTGAGGGATGGGACTTTGCTGTAAGGGATGAGGCTTTGCTGTAAGGGATGGGACTTTGCTGTAAGGGATAGAGCTTTGCTGTAAGGGATGAGGCTTTGCTGTAAGGGATGGGACTTTGCTGTAAGGGATAGAGCTTTGCTGTAAGGGATGAGGCTTTGCTGTAAGGGATGGGGTTTCACTGTAAGGGATAGGGCTTTGCTGTAAGGGATGGGGCTTCGCTGTAAGGGATGGGGCTTCCCTGTAAGGGATAGGGCTTTGCTGTGAGGGATGGGACTTTGCTGTAAGGGATGAGGCTTTGCTGTAAGGGATGGGACTTTGCTGTAAGGGATGGGACTTTGCTGTAAGGGATAGAGCTTTGCTGTAAGGGATGAGGCTTTGCTGTAAGGGATGGGACTTTGCTGTAAGGGATAGAGCTTTGCTGTAAGGGATGAGGCTTTGCTGTAAGGGATGGGGTTTCACTGTAAGGGATAGGGCTTTGCTGTAAGGGATGGGGCTTCGCTGTAAGGGATGGGGCTTCCCTGTAAGGGATAGGGCTTTGCTGTGAGGGATGGGACTTTGCTGTAAGGGATGAGGCTTTGCTGTAAGGGATGGGACTTTGCTGTAAGGGATAGAGCTTTGCTGTAAGGGATGAGGCTTTGCTGTAAGGGATGGGACTTTGCTGTAAGGGATAGAGCTTTGCTGTAAGGGATGAGGCTTTGCTGTAAGGGATGGGGTTTCACTGTAAGGGATAGGGCTTTGCTGTAAGGGATGGGGCTTCGCTGTAAGGGATGGGGCTTCCCTGTAAGGGATAGGGCTTTGCTGTGAGGGATGGGACTTTGCTGTAAGGGATGAGGCTTTGCTGTAAGGGATGGGACTTTGCTGTAAGGGATGGGACTTTGCTGTAAGGGATGGGGCTTCCCTGTAAGGGATAGGGCTTTGCTGTGAGGGATGGGACTTTGCTGTAAGGGATGAGGCTTTGCTGTAAGGGATGAGGCTTTGCTGTAAGGGATGGGACTTTGCTGTAAGGAATGGGGCTTTGCTGTAAGGGATAGGGCTTTGCTGTGAGGGATGGGACTTTGCTGTAAGGGATGGGACTTTGCTGTAAGGGATGGGACTTTGCTGTAAGGGATGGGACCTTGCTGTAAGGGATGAGGCTTTGCTGTAAGGGATGGGACTTTGCTGTAAGGGATGGGACTTTGCTGTAAGGGATGAGGCTTTGCTGTAAGGGATGGGACTTTGCTGTAAGGAATGGGGCTTTGCTGTAAGGGATAGGGCTTTGCTGTGAGGGATGGGACTTTGCTGTAAGGGATGGGACTTTGCTGTAAGGGATGGGACTTTGCTGTAAGGGATGGGACCTTGCTGTAAGGGATGAGGCTTTGCTGTAAGGGATGGGACTTTGCTGTAAGGGATGGGACTTTGCTGTAAGGGATGGGACTTTGCTGTAAGGGATGGGACTTTGCTGTAAGGGATGGGACCTTGCTGTAAGGGATGAGGCTTTGCTGTAAGGGATGGGACTTTGCTGTAAGGGATGGGGTTTCGCTGTAAGGGATAGGGCTTTGCTGTGAGGGATGGGACCTTGCTGTAAGGGATGGGCTCTGGTTAATCACGACATGCCAGTGCTGTTTCACCAGCAGTGACACAGGCACCTCACTGATGCCAGAGGTTAACCCCGGAGGGAGCTGGGGGGCGGGCTGTGTGGGAACTCTACTTGCTGCTCCATTCTTCTGTCACGCTACTCTGTGAGACTTAAATTACCTTTCAAAGTTTGCATATGCCCATCAGAGGGAATTTGAACACTCTGGAGAGACAGAAACAAAGACTCCGTAGGACCTGGCAGCCAGGCCACCCCTCCCCCCATGCCCCGCACCCTGCCCTCCTGTGGTCCACACGCCTCCCTGTGCCTGCAAAGCACCGTTGTCCCCCGACACGCACGCCCACATCGCCTCATCTCTGACCCTCCACTCCGCCTCCCTGGCCTCCTTGCAGCCTCTGGAACACACTGGGTAGGCACCTGCTAGGGCCTTTGCACTTCCCCACCCCTCCCTGGCCTGCTCTTCCCCTCTCTCGCCTCCTGCGGGCTGTCACTGGCAAATTCTTTCCCCAGGGCAGACCGTCCAGGCCACCCCGTGTGAACGTGAAACCCGCCCACCAGTTCCGTGCTTTCTGTTTCTGCGCTGTGCCCTTCAACCTGCGACACACAGCAAATAAGGAAAGTGAGGAAAGTATAGACCATGCGTCTTCCTTACGTGGGAGGCGTCGTCCCTGAAGGCAGGCCTTGCACCTCTTTGGTGCACTGTTGTCCCTAAGAGCTAGAGTACGGTTGGCATCTAGTCAACCCGATAAGGATTTGTTGACTGAGTGACTCTATAGCGTAGGAATATACATGATTTTGTAATTTGCTCTATTGACTGAACCTACTGCGCGCCTCCCCCTACGGCACTGACTGTTCGTCCTCATACGAGTCTGCTGGCTGTTCAGTGCCTCGTTGACCAGACACACCATTGTTTATAAAACCATCTGGCCTTTGCTGGTTTTTCTAGTTTCTCACCATAAACCTTTATCCCCAGGCATCGGGCATGTGGGGGCATTAAAGGAAAGGAAACATTATTCAAAAGCTGTAAACTATATTAACATTTTTATTTTTTTATTTTATTTTTTTTAAAGATTTTATTTATTTGTTCATGAGAGACACACACAGAGAGAGGCAGAGACACAGGCAGAGGGAGACGCAGGCTCCCTGCAGGGAGAGCCCAATGCGGGACTCGATCCCGGGACCCCGGGGTCACGCCCTGAGCCGAAGGCAGACACTCAGCCGCTGAGCCCCTCAGGTGTCCCTATATTAACATTTTTTAAACATATTTCCAGATTGCTTTCCAGAACTTGCACCATTAATAGAAGCTGGTGTCTACAGAGTATTTCCTAGAAACCACAATTATTTTAGGGACTGAAGATTCCTAAAAAAAAAAAAAAAGAAAGAAAGAAAAAAAAGAAAACCTTACAGGAAAGTCACCGACAGAAGCAAACTTCCGAGGGTTTCCAGTTATGCCAGGAGAGACCAGCTGAATTCCGCGTTTGGAGCCTGACTGCTCACGAGGGGCCGCCCCCGGCTGACCTGGGGAAGGGGTTTGTCCTCTGCAGAGGCCGGGCAGGTGCAGCCACGTCCTGAGGGACCAGCCGAGCCCCGGGCGCCCCGAGGACCTCTCCGCGCTGACCCCAGCGGCCTTCTCCGCCCAACCCACCTCCCACCTTTCCGCGCTGGCCCCTGGCCTCAGCCCCTGCGGCTCCAAGGAGCCGCGTCCCCATCCCCCCGCCCCTGGTTTCCTATGAGACCCGCGGGCACCGTGGTCAAGTCACTGCTCTCGAAGGCACGCACGTCCCCTGGTGACTAAGTGTTGTGACTCACTGAGCATCACAGCGTGTGCGTGTGCTGTGCGCACAGTCAACATTTTGACAGATGGAGAACGCACCCGTTATCCCTGGGATGTTGGCACACGGCGTGGGCTTCCAAGAAACGGGTTGGTGCTGTTCCTGTTTTCTGGGTGCTCGTGTGCTGCCTAATGAAGTGGCTCCCCCCCCCCCCCCCCGGGGGACACCGGGCACCCCCGTGCTCACCTCCCCGTCCCCCTTCTGCAGGTGGTTGTCACGGCGGCCTGAAGCCTGTCAGCAGCAGCCCGGGCATTGCCATCACCGCCGCGGCCGCCGTGGTGTCTGTGGATCCCGAGGGACTGGGGGGCCCGGCCCCCTCCAGCGTGCAGCCCTGCCACTTCCTGACGTTGGCGCCCATCAAGATACCCCTGAGGACCGCCCCCTTCTCAGGTAAGCGAGGAGCTAGCGGGGGCTCCCGGAGAAGGGAGCGGGCGGGAAGCAGCCTGCGTCCGTCCGGCTATGGCGAGCCCCGGCCTCGTGTGCGGGGGGCGCCTGGGGGCGCCGTGCGCTCGGGCCTCCCGGGCTCTGCGCAGCGGACCTCGACTCCGCTAAGGGGGCCTGGGCGCTTTCTGCCGTGAAGTTTCTGTTTGGACAAATGAGACGTCCCTTTACTGACCTGTTAGGGGGAGTCATGTAGTAAGTGAGAGCGTCAGGAAAGCCAGAGGTTTGTGGGTTTTCTGGCAAGGAGCTCGGGAGGAAGCAAAGACCCCAAGAGCTGAGTGTCTAGGTCAATAAACCGCTGAATAGTGTGACGCTGAGACTCTGGGCTTGCGGGGTGGGGCTTGTTCTGAACCGGGCGTGGGGACCTTGGGAAGTCCCTGATGTGCCCGGGTGACCGACCGCGAGGGGCATAGACGGTCACCAGGCCCTTGGGTTCCTCAGTGCACAGGCCTGAGCTGCTTCTGGAGCATCTTCAGGGTGGACGTGGGGCCGGGAGACACCCGAGAGCCCGAGTGGAGCCGAGATGCGCGTTCAGGGGCCCAGCGGGGGATGGGGGCCCCGGCTCCTGGTCTGGTTGCGAGTCTCGTCCACGTGTGTGATCCCAGCTGTAGGTGTGTCCGTTCGCAGTGACCGGCCCACCGTGTGTCCAAGCACCCGTGAGCGTGAGTTTAGGTCCTTCCCGCGAATGTAGCGAGAGCAACATGAATTTGGAGCGACTTTTTTGAAATCTTGAGAGCTAGTGCTACGACTTCAGTGTCAGGTTTGCTTGTGAGATGATAAGAAACCTGAATAAAAAATTCTTTGGGTTCTAATATTAACCTGATACTAGAATTCTAATGTTCGCATTAATACCCTGGATTGCTAGGTTATCAGTAACAGGAGAAGCATCACTAGATAGCGAGGCGCACGCACATCCAGGTTCATGGTAGAAAGAGGAAAAAACCTGGTTTTATTGTTTCGCTCTTTTGGTTTCCTGACGTTGTATCTGGGAAATCAGACGCGGTCTCCGGCGTCCGTATTTCTCTATTGGCTTGACAAATTAGCTGGTCAGTAGAACATTGTATTCTCAAGAACAAAATATTATTTCTATTTCAGGCTGTTAGTGAACATGCATTTAGGGTGTGATGGGGGAAATAAATAAAACACATAAATAATCTCTTGTGTGGAACATAATTTACAGCTGTGTCAAGATTTCAGTTAAAATCCATCAGTCCATTGGCATTTATTAAGGATGACTTACTGTTTTCTGAGAAAATTAATCTTAGGAGGAGCCCAGACCCGTGTACCCCTGGGGTGGCTTCGCTTTCCGTGCCTCAAATGATTTATAAAGAGACATAATAATTAGGTGTCTTTCTAGTGTTTGCATTTTATGAGGTGCTATCATCAAACCTGCCGTAACGTGCATTCGGTTAGAGGAAGGCCGGCGGCGTCCGCATGGTCTGTCTTGGAGGTAACCCCCGGAATGTGCCGTCAGGAGGAGGGGAGGGGCGCAACGCGGCAGCTTCTAAAGTGGCCCGTGACGTATTGATCCGAAAACCCTGCGCTGCAGCAGAGGGCCTGGGTGGGAATTGAAATAAAAGTGGGGGGCTGGTCCCGATACGTCACCCCCGCCCAGGGCAGGGGACCTCTGAGCCCTGTGCCCATCTGTCCTGGCACCAGTGGTGGCTGCGGCCCTGCCCCGGGGAGACAAGGCCACCTCGCCGGGTTGCCCTTGGCGTCAGCAGCAGGTTTCTGGGGAGACTGGCCGTGCCTGTGATGAGCACCTTCCAGAATTTCCTTGAGTACTTCCTGAGAACCCTGGCTCGGAGGAGCCTGAGCGGGCAGTTTGGCCTGGTCAGTAGCTGCCCGGACGGAGCGCGGTTTGTGGAGTTGAGCTGTTGCCAGGGCCGACGAGCGTGCTCGGTGCAGGTTCGGGCAGCCAGCTGGCAAATTCCGGACACCCCTGAACACAGGCGACTGGAGGGGACGGGCATGGGAGAAGGATGAAGCCTCCCGTCAGGGCTGGGTGGGGCCGAGGCAGGACGGTCCCCAGGGAGCGGGGCCTCCCAGACCAAGAACGCACCCGTCTGAGAAGTGTGCTCCACATTGCAACTGATTTCATAAAACCATGTGGATTTTAATTTATCTCCCCAGATGAATAATCTGGTTTTTACCCAGAGAATTCCCATATTAGGTAAACAAGCTGGACTATTTTATTTTTACTCTCGTCGTGGTCATGAGAGCCTGATAAGCTCAGCAGCCCTGCGGGGTTGAGCTCTAGGCTTCTCTGGAGGCAGATGGCTGGCCGTGGCCGAAGACGGGCTTTTGGTGGTGACAAGTTGGCGGTTGCTCCTGGGATCTGGTGGGCAGAGGCCGGGGACCCCACCACGCACCCCGTGACGCCCGGGCCAGCCTGTGATAAGGAATTCCCTGGTCCAAGATGTCAGCAGTGCTTCCATCAAGAGGCCCTGGTTTCTAGAACTCCCCTTAAGGTGTGAACACCTGTAGTGCTGTGTGCATAAGTGCACGGGGGGCGTCCGTGAGCCGGTCACCGCAGGACCCAGAAGGACGCGGGCTTATTGCTGGAAAGAAGATGAGCCGTCGGACTTACACTTAATTCTATGCCTTTAACATGATTTCACATTTGAATCAGACGCCGTGTGTCAGGAGCCCCTCGAGCTGCTCCACATCCGTCAGGAACTGGGGTTTCCCCCAGAGCCGGTGTCTTCCACAGCACCACGTGCTCACGTGCATCCACGCGTCCGTCCCCTCCCCGGCCTGTCAGTCCTGTGCTGTGTCCGCCCATCCCACCCAGCCCGCGTCGGGTACCACGGTCTGCATCCTTCTGAGCTTTCCCCCACTTGGTGGCCGTCGTCCACACAGTGCGTCCAGAGGCTGAGTGCGGCCAACTCGGGGATGCACGTGACCTCTGCACACGCTGGCCCCCAAGTCAGCGGTGGGGTCGAGGGAAGGTGAGGCGGGGAGGGCGCCTGGAGATACTGCGTCCCCGTTCCTGGGCTGGCAGCTCGGGCACCCAAGGTGCACGGCCTCTGTCCACTGTCTCCGCGGGCTCGAGGCTGGAGGCACTTGCCTCCGTTCCAGCTGCTCCTTTAAACGTTAGACCTTCAGGTAAAGAAGGAAGCGTCTGGGGAAAGATGGATCTTGTATCCTGTTTATTTCCTGGGGTTTAAGGAGACCCTCTGGTCTCAGGGGATAATGTGCTGCACTGCAGAGGGGCCTCTGCCACCTGCCTGGGCTCACACCTGCCCAGCCACCCAGTTCACACCTGCCAGCTGCCCAGGGTCACACCCACCAGGCTGTCCGGGTTCACACCCACCAGGCTGTCCGGGTTCACACCTGCCAGCTGCCTGGGGTCACACCCACCAGGCTGTCCAGGTTCACACCTGCCAGCTGCCCGGGTTCACACCTACCAGGCTGTCTGGATTCACACCTGCCAGCTACCTGGGGTAACACTTGCCAGGTCCCCAGACTCACACCCACCAGGCTGTACGGATTCACACCTGCCAGCTGCCGAGGTTCACACCCACCAGGCTGTCCGGGTTCACACCTGCCAACTGCCTGGGGTCACACTTGCCAGGTCCCAGACTCACACCCACCAGGCTGTCCGGGTTCACACCTGCCAGCTGCCCGGGTTCACACCCACTAGGCTGTCCGGGTTCACACCTGCCAGCTGCCTGGGGTCACACCCACCAGGCTGTCTGGATTCACACCTGCCAGCTGCCTGGGGTAACACTTGCCAGGTCCCCAGACTCACGCCCACCAGGCTGTACGGATTCACACTTGCCAGCTGCCTGGGTTCACACCCACCAGGCTGCCTGGGTTCACACCCACCAGGCTGTCCGGGTTCACACTTGCCAGCTGCCCGGGTTCACACCCACTAGGCTGCCCGGGTTCACACCTGCCAACTGCCTGGGGTCACACTTGCCAGGTCCCCAGACTCATACCCACCAGGCTGCCCGGATTCACACCCACCAGGCTGTCTGGGTTCACACCTGCCAGCTGCCCGGGTTCACACCCACCAGGCTGCCTGGGTTCACACCCACCAGGCTGTCCGGGTTCACATTTGCCAGCTGCCCGGGTTCACACCCACTAGGCTGTCCGGGTTCATACCTGCCAACTGCCTGGGGTCACACTTGCCAGGTCCCCAGACTCACACCCACCAGGCTACCCAGGCTCACACCTACCAGGTCCCTGGGCTCACACCTGCCGGCCTGCCCACTGCCCTCTGGAAGCCACAGCACAACTTGACTCCAGCACTGCCCCAAGCTGAGGGAATAAGTGACCTAATTCATATTTGTTTTAAAGAATGAAGGTAGTTAGTTTTACACCTTCACCCCCATTTTGCAAGCATTCAAGTGAAAAAGGTAAAATATGAGTGATAGTTACAGCCGCGAGTAGAGCCACCGACAGTGGAACACAACTATTAAAAAGTACCATCTGCCTTGGAAACCATTTGCCACCTGTTCTTTTGCTTCCAGAACTATTTAATGGTTTAAATTTCACATTGTGTCCTGCCACAGAACAGCTGGGAAGTGACTGTTGTAGCGTCTATCGGGGGGAGCATCCGGGCTCCATCACGAGCCAGGGAAGCCCCGCGCCGCCCCCTGCCACGCGGCCTTCCGTGGGGCCGGGCTGCCCTCGTTAGCCACGGCCGCAGATGCCGGCGCAGGTTCGTGACAACAGTAGCCCGGCCGTGGGGGAGGACGTCTTTCCTTTTTTATCCAGGAATTATCTCCTCCTCCGCTGTAATCAAAAATGTCATAATACATATTCACATTTTAGAGGTTTTCAGAGACAAAAATAACTTATAACAATGAAATTACACTGCACAGTGCCTGGGACTCAGCTGGCTTCCGTGAGGAGGGCGTACGTGCCGCCAACACAGGGATCAGGCTGCTTTTCATAGAGAAATTATGGGATTGAAACAACCAAAAAGGCTCTGTATAGAGTCTGAGGTCCACGGTGCACAAGCCACAGATACTCAGGTCGGCATTCCGGCCTTCCGGGCCTGGAAAATGCAGATTTCCCTGAATGGAGATCCCGCAGTGGGGACCTGGGTGGGGGGGTGCCGGGATTTGCCCCCCCCCGTGAGTCCTCCCGCGAGCGCCTGTGCCCTAACGCGTCCGTCTGGGGAAGCTCCTCCCCTGACCCGTCTCCCCCGGGGGCTCCCTCCCCCCACCTTCCTGACGGGCGCCTGGCCCTTCAGCCCCATTAGCCGTCTGCACCCTTGGCGCCAGCTCACCCCTTCTTGGAAGACAAACACTGGGGACCCATCACGTGCACGAACGCATGTCTGTGTCTGCGCCGAGTAAGAAGCCCCGAAACCTGCGTCTGAGCCTGGAAAGTGGAAGTTTCCACCCGGGCCCACCCCGTGCTCCGGGAGCCTCGCCCCCCGACCGCCCCGGGGGTAATCATTCTCCTGAACGTGTGCCAGTCGCTGCTTCTCTGTGTCTTAGAAATATGCCTGCTGTACGCGTGTTATCTCCAAACAATACACTCTGTCATTTAGGCTTTTTTGAATTTTACATAAATACCATAATCCATACATTCTTCGGTGATTGCCCTTTTTTTGCTCAAAATGATTTTTTTTTTAAAGCCATCTCATCTCTTGTAGCTGTGATGCCATCGCGTCCCCCTGGCAAAGCCTTCGCTTGTTCGCGGGAATCCACACCACGCGTCCTGGGCCGTCCCCTCCAGTGCCAAGCGTGGTGCCTCCCTCCTGCTTGTTCCTGGCGGGGTGGGGGCGTGTGCGCAGGGCCCCCAGCGAGCCGACCGCCTCTCCCCGCAGGCCCCCGCCCCGCCTTACGTGCAGGGCCGGGCTCCCTAGGGCCTGTGCTAATGGATCCGGTTTCCCACTGGGCACCTGCACTTTCTGATGAGCATCTCAGCCCCGCTCTCCGATAAGGGGAGTATTGATTCTCCACACACAGTCCTGCTCATAAAACAGAGCACGACGACGTGCTCCCCCTGCAGCCCTCGGGTAAACCCCCTTCTTCCTGGGGACACCCCTCCCTCAGTCGGCCTGACCGGGGAGCATCCTTTGCTCTTCCCTTTGCCTGCCCCCCGCGTCCACCCCGTCCCCCTCACCCTCCGAGACCCACACCGAGGCCGCCTTCCTCGTCCAGGCCAGCACCACCTGTGCACTGCGGCTGCTGCGCGCCGTCTCTGCTCCCACCGCGCCCTTTCAGAGAAGCTGTTTTCCACACCAGAGCCACAGATCATGCCTCAAAAATACATAGCACGCCAGGCCTTCCCCTGCTTAGGACTCCTGGGGGGGGTGTCCGGGAGCTTGGGGCAAACCTCAGACCCCCACCTAGAGCACCCGGACTCACCCTGTGTGACCTCAGCCTGTTTCTTGCTCCGCTCCCCAATTCCCCACTCTGCCTCAGGGCCTTTGCACGGGCCTCTCCCTCTGCCTTCCACGCGCTTCTCTCAGCGCTGCGCAGGGCTGGTGGCTCTTCCCTCATTCAGGCCTCAGCTCGGAGACCCGGTTCTCCCCTCGAATAAACCCCGCCTCACCCCGCCTCACCTGCTTATTCACTTAGTAGCATTCCTCATTGTCCACAGTTCTCTTTGGTGTCTAGGGCTGCTTAGTCTGTCTTCACCCTGAATGTTAGATCCTAGGGCAGGGACTTTCTGTGTCTTATTCACCATGAGCCTGGTGCCAAGGCCGGCTCTCGAGGCAAAGCTGCTCCCGTCACCTCTTTGCTGAATGCGGCAGGGTGGGTCAGAGCGGTGCCGGCTAGCAGAGGTGACAGGCTGCTGGGAGCTGTTCCCTGCACACCCCAACCCCACTGCCCAGGCCTGACCCGCAGGGTGACCTTCCCGGTAGGGCCGGGGCTGTAGACTTTGCTCCTGACATTGCTTGTCGGCTCGGCATCGCTGGCGAGGACTCCACAGGGGTCCTCACGCCCTGACGGCTACATTCCTGTGAGATGTGACTTTCCGGGTCCCCACACCCCACACTCTCAGCCTGAAGAGGCTCCGGACCCCACGCAACTGATCCCATTGCTTCAAGCCGGGAACCAGGGTGGGAGGCTGGTGAAGGCCCAGGTGGGGAGGTCCTGGTGCTGAAGGGTGGACCCGCTAGGACCCAGCCCCTGTGCAGCGGCCTTTTGCGCCGCCAGCCGTCCCTCGCTCCCACCGGCCATCACACTCGGCCGTCGAGCCGTGGTGCTGAAATCAGGGGCCAGGACCCTGGAGGTGGGGCTCCCGGCACCGTGGGGATGGACGTTGGCCAGATCCAGCCGAGGTCTTGGTCCAGTCCGTGGCCAGCCCTGCTAGAGGAGGGTGGCAGAGCCACATCCACACACAACATTGCTGGCGGTAGGAGCCCTGCGCGTCAGTGGTCGTCCGCGTCTTACAGGAGACCCTGGCAGGGCCAGAGAAGAATAGGCTGGTGGGAGGCTGAGGAGGGAGAAGGAGGCCACGTGTCATGGTCGCTTCAATGGAAAACATGCTCCAAGGAGCCTTGGTTGCCGTAGGCACGGGCCAGAGCCTTGTGCTGGGAGCGCGCCGTAGCCAGGGCACCGGGCGGGTCCTTCCTGGGCCCTTGGCTCCCCCTGTGGTGACGGCGCCGTGGGAACAGCACCCGCGGCAGGGGCGTCGGGGGGGGGGGGGGCGGGACACTGCTGCGCGCTCGGGGCGGTGGGGGGAGCAGCAGGACCAGGGCACGTCCAGGAGGGCCTCTGCTCTCCAACAGACCTCCTTGGTGAGGAGACAGGATCAAGGCCACGCCGAGCGCCCAGAATGTAGGCGGAGACAAGGTGCTCCCCCGGGCTGTCCTAGAGAGCAGAACTCCACGGTCCCTGGGAGGTCAGCCAGATGCCCGGCCCCTGCCTCGGTGGGGGAGAGGTCCCCAGCTGCCTGCAGCAGACTGAGAGCAAGTGGGGGTCATTTCACCCCTTCCCCGAGGTGGCTCAGGACCACTGGGCTCAGGCTGGGGTGTGAACGACGTGCAGGGTGTTGCCCTGGGGTGGCGGGCTCTCGGGACCCTGCCCCGCGGCTGTCCTTTCGTTGGGGAGGCTGATGCTCGGGTGATGGGCAGCGTCTGGGAGATCCTCTGGGGCCGGTGCCCCAGCTCCTGGTGTCCTTGGTGGGTGTTTATGGGCCGGAGACGGTCCGACCCGGCCACGGTTTCATCGCGCAGTGCCGTTAAAGGCTCGGAGCCCGAGAAGGAGCAGGTGCTCCCCCCGCGGGACTGACTTTCGCACTCCCGGAGGCCGCCCCGGATCCCGTGTGCTGACGTGGGCTGAGGAGGGTCCTGCAGGTGGAGGTGCCCCCCCGTCCGAGGGGGCGGCGGGGGGACCCGGGGTGCAGAGCGGGGAGGCCCAGAGGAGCCCACCTCATCTTGTGGAAGGGGCCGACCGCACGGTCCAGAGCCCCCCCCCGCCCGCCCCCCAAGAAAGCTCTGTGCTCTCTTCTCTGGTCAGGCCACTGTCGGCGCCGGCGACACAGCCCCTGGGCCCTGCCGGTCTGCTGTGCCCTCGGGCGACCCGGCCCCGCTGTCCCCTCGGCAGCCCCCGACCTCGTCGCTGGACGTAAGGCCCCCCGGTCCCTGCTCAGAAACACCCCCACGGACAACCTCTGGAAGGTCTTCTCTTTCTTTCCTGAATGCGGCTGACGGGCACGTTCTGTGTTGGGTAAATATACACACAAGGTCCAGCGAACCGTCCGCTGTTGTGAGCGTGCAGGCCACTGTCACCACCGAGCGCGGGGTCGCGGCCCCAGCTTCTAGTTCCAGAACATCGGCATCGCCCCCGCGGCACCCCAAAGCTGCGGCCAGCCCTTCCTTCCACCGCCGGCCCCCGCCGGCCCCCGCCCGGCCTCTGCGCTGCTGCCGTGACGGGGTCCCCGCTCCGGGGGGCTTGTCGCGGCCGCGGCCTGTGCGCTGCACCCGTCTCCGTCTGGAAGCGCGTCTGTGAGGCAGGAACGGTCTGGTCGGGGAAGCCCCACGGGACCTCCCCAGGAGCCTCTTGGGCTCTGGCGTCTCTGGTCGAGGTTGCTAGAAGACTTTTAAGTAATAGCTTACTATTTTTTTTGTCCTGACCGCGTGACTATGTATGTTTTCTTTATTTTTCCCGAGTCAACTTTGGCAAATTTCTCCTTCCCTGGAAGTTGGTCCTGTTCTCCTGAATTTGCAGATTCATGGATGTAAAGGTGTTCCTAGGCTTCTCGTGGTTCTTGCGTTTCCGTCGTGCCTGCGGAGATGTGCTCTCCTAAGAAGGGTTTTGCTCGGGACGCCTGGTGGCTCAGCCGCTGAGCATCCGTCTTCGGCTCCAGGCATGACCCTGGGGTCCCGGGTTCGAGTTCTGCATCAGGCTCCCTGCATGGAGCCTGCTTCTCCCTCTGCCTGTGTCTCTGCCTCTCTCTCTATGTCTCTAATGAATAAATAAATGAAATCTTAGAAAAAAAAAAAGAGGGGTTTTGCTGCAAAAGGACAGCATTGCCTTATGCGTGCCCCAGGCCGTCTGCCATGTGTGGTCAGGACACCCAGACGCAGGCTGGACGTGCCCGCCGCCACCACACACTGTCCCCTGCCCAAGAAGACGCACATCTCAACGCTTCCACCTGCAGCTCGTCCTCCTTGTTGCCTCCTCGTTGCCTCCTCGTTGCCTCGTCCAGCCCATGCCCCAGCGCCGCTCTGATTCCGGTCACAGCAAGAAATGCACCCACGGGCTCAGAACTGCTCTGGGGACGACGACTGGCATCGTCAGTCGCCTTACATGGTGGCCGAGTTCCAGGGACAGTGGTTGGTGACCCGAAGGCATCTGCTTTGGCTCTTGTTTTCCTGTTATATCCTTCATAGATTTCCCCCAATTATTAAAGTGATTAATGCTCACTTAGAAAATAATCAAGAAGCATCAATGAGATATTAAAGTTGCCCCTAATCCGTTGGCCTCCGCAGGCCATTGGGACCTTGCTCTCTAATGCAGACAGCACACGAGCACGCAGGATTGGCCACGGGCACAGGGCTGCACCCGGCGTTCGCACCTGCGGCTCCTTCCACTTCTTCACAATCGTGCACGACCCCTGAGGAACCCCACGCAGACGGCTGGGCTCGCCGGTTTTAGGTGACAGTCTCCAAGGGGATCGCTTGGGGGCCACGTGGGCTCTGCTGGCGGCCCTGTCGGGCGTGCAGGCGGGAGGCCCTTGCTGCGTCTTCCATCGCCTCAGCGGGGCCCCGGCTCCAGCCCACTTAGCCTCACGGTCAAGCACACGATAACAGCGAGCTCTTTACCCCTCCCGGCAGCTCTGCGCCCCCGGAGCTGTGCCCGGTGCAGCCTTCCTGCTGGGCACGGGGCGGGCGCCTGCTGCTCCCTGCAAGTGCGGCCCTCTTCGCTGGGTGGAGACCCACATCTGAATCGTCCCAAGAGCAAGGGTAGAGGGCTGTCCCCTGTGCCCGGGTTCTCTGTGCCGGCCGACAGCTCGAGCGTTCCTCGGCTTGGAAGGGACAAAGGGCACGGCTGTGGGCCCCTCCCTAAGCCGACCCCCAGCATGTGTGCATGAGCGGCGGGCGAGCGTGAGCACTGCCCTGCAGCCTGGCCGCCTGCGTGTGAGCAGGAACCAGCACTGTCGAGTTTCCACGGGGATGTGTGTGGCTTAGAGATTGACCCGGTGGAAGGGAACCTATGGAAGGAGCCTGGATGGTAGGAAAGGCGGAGGGTCGGGGCGCCTGGGCGGCTCAGAGGCTGAGCATCTGCCTTTGGCTC
The DNA here is from genome assembly GCF_048418805.1 of Vulpes vulpes. Classification (NCBI taxonomy): domain Eukaryota; kingdom Metazoa; phylum Chordata; class Mammalia; order Carnivora; family Canidae; genus Vulpes; species Vulpes vulpes. Next base: position 116,928,520 of record NC_132794.1, on the reverse strand, counting down.
AGATCGTGACCCCGGGGTCCTGGGATCGAGTCCCGCATCGGGCTCCCTGCATGGAGCCTGCTTCTCCCTCTGCCTGTGTCTCTGCCTCTCTGTGTCTCTCATGAATAAATAAACTATTTAAAAGAATAAAAAAGAAAAAGAAAGAAAGAAAAGGCGGAGGGTACCTGTGGACAATGGCTGAGGGACGGGCAGCGGGGATGCTTGCGGGCTCCTTCTGTTAGAGTTTCGCGGTCGTTGAGGCTGTGCCCTCGCTCCGGGAGGGGATCTGGAGACTGTTACGGGGCTCGCGGTCTAACAGCGAGGAGCCTGTGCTCAGCGGGAACCACCCAGGCCGCGTGAACCATGTGCACGCGGCCGCCGCTTTCCACGTGCCGCACCATTCTCAAGTTGGGTCCAGAGTCATTCGGACTCGTAGAAGTAACACACGCAAGACAAAGAAGCCAGTGAGTGAGCCGAGGACCCGAAGAGACATTGGTCCCAGGAAGACACGCGGACGGCCGGTAAGCGCGTGAAGGATGCCCAACGCTGTGCAGCCGTCGAGAAATGCGCATCAAACCGCCCGTGGGGTGAGCGCGCTGGGTCCCCCCTGGGGTGGACCCTCGGACTTCGTTTCACTGGAACGAAAGAGGCGGGTTGTGACCAGAGCTGGTGAAGGCGTGGAGAGATTGGAACCCCCGGACGCTGCTGAGTGCAGAAGGGGGCAGGAGGTCTGGCGGCGCCGCGGGTGGCCCCACGGGCCACAGGGCTCCAGGGCAACGCTTCTGGGAATATATGCGAGGGGAAAACGCGGATCCACACAGGTGCCCGCAGCAGCGTGACGCACAACAGGCGTCCGTCAGGTGACCCTTCCTCGGCTGTAGCAGGGAAGGAAGAGCTGACACCTGCCACCACACGGAGGAGCCTTGGACAGGTGATGCTCAGCGACCCCGGCCCGTCCCGGAAACCGCACGGTCTGTGCTTCTGTTGACACGAAACGTCCAGGACTGGCAAATCCAGACACAGAAAGTAGAATGTTAGAGGCTGTGCAGGGGGGAGGGCGAGTGGTTGCTAATGGCACGGGGCTTCTTTCTGGGGTGACGATATGCAAACCCCACTTGCGGTGATGGTTTCACGACTGTGAGTCTGGTGACAACCCCACTGCGTTCCGATGGGCGGACTGGATGCTGTGTGAATTCTGTCCTAATAAAGCCATTATGGGAAAACCAACATGTGCAGAGCACCCACGACGTCTCCACGCCCACACGCAGCCTTGCACGGCCGTGGGCCGCAATCGCTCTGGAGTACCGCGGCGCAGAGCGGCTTCGGAGCCCAGCGGTTAAGAGCCCCACCCGGGGAGAGAGCGGGAGCATCTGTCAGATCGACTAATTTCAGTAATTTTCTATCTGAACGTTTTCAAGTAATTTTCAACTCTTTCCGGTAGTGTTGTGGGTCTGCATGCCTGTGGTCATCGTCCCATCAGAGGCCCGGCCTGGGCCTGCAGGGGGAGGGCGCAGGTCTCAGACCCCTCACTGTCCTGAGGCATCGGTCTGTCCATCTTGAGTTTCTGGTTTCCTCCCCAGGATCAGGCAAAGCAGTCCCTGGGTAGCTGGGATGGGGGATGGGGTACAGGTGAGGGCCTGGGGGCCTGGGGGATGGGGTACAGGTGAGGGCCTGGGGGCCTGGGGGATGGGGTACAGGTGAGGGCCTGGGGGCCTGGGGGATGGGGTACAGGTGAGGGTCTGGGTGCCTGGGGGATGGGGTATAGGTGAGGGTCTGGGGGCTTAGGGGATGAGGTAGAGATGATGGTGTGGGACCTGGGGGATGGGGTACAGGTGAGGGTCTGGGGGCCTGGGTGATGGGATACAGGTGACAGTGTGGGGCTTGGGGGATGGGATACAGGTGAGGGTCCGGGGGGTCTGGGGGTTGGGGTACAGGTGAGGGTCTGGGGATATGGGAGATGGGGTACAGGTGAGGGTCTGGGAGCCTGGGGCATGGGGTACAGGTGAGGGTCTGGGGATTGAAGTACAGGTGAGGGTCTGGGGTTTGGGGTACAGGTGAGAGTCTGGGAGCCTGGGGGATGGGGTACAGGTGAAGGTCTGGGGGTTGGAGTACAGGTGAGGGTCTGAGGGCCTGGGGGATGGGGTACAGGTGGTGGTCTGGGGGATGGGGGATTGAGGGGTCTGGGGGTCTGCGGATGGAGGGATGCAGAGGGCAGGGGAGAGGACTGGAAGACAGTGCCCGCCTCTGCTGCCCTGAGATTGGGGTCAGGAGGGGTGGGACGCTGAGTCTGGTTCTGGTGGCGGTTCTTACGCAGGTACGTGGGGGTGGGGTCCTGACCGGCCCTGCCTCCCGCTCCTCTCCTCCTCAGTGTGAGTCGTCACCTGGGACAAGGTGAAGGGCGACCTGCAGGAAGGGAATCTGGTGCCTGAACGACATGTACCCCTGCGTGATCACACGCACGTCCTCAGACACATCTTAGTGATGGATGAGTCTGTGATTTCGTTGTTTTCCCAAATGCCCATAAAATTTTGAGTTATCTTATTCACGTTTATGGGAACGTTTTGCAAGTCTTTTTCTTGTGGTGAGAACACGGGGGGTGACCTATGTCCTACCTTGCTTTGCAGTCGGTGGTCCCGGCTAAAAGCCTCCCGGGTCCTGCGCTCCTTCCAGAGGAGAGGACGCGGGCGGCCCCGGCTCTGCCTCGAGAGCGGGGCCCCGAGTACCAGCCCGTCGGTTCCCTCCCGTCCAGTCAGAGCTGCTCTGTCCCGTGTCGGGTCAGGTCCTGTCCCCGCCGCTGGGCCGGGGGCTCCCAGAGGTGGGGACGCTCGACAGCTCACGCTGTTCCTTAGAAAGAAAACGCCCTCTCAGGAAAGTTCAGGCGATGATGAGGTCCCAGGCCGGCGAGTCGGGGACATCCTGGCCCTGGAGCGAGGCGTCCCTGCCCCCAGGCCTCGCTGATGCGCCAGCTCTGTGCCCCCAGGCTCCTCCCGCGGACGGTCCTCGCCGTCCCCCCGCAGCTCGGGTGACACTTACCTGCAGCGCTCGCCGGCCCCGGCGCCTCCCTGTGGTGTTTCCGACGGTCGCCGGCTGCTGACCGCCCCCCCCCCCGAGCTGTGCGCCCACCAGCTGCCCCCGTGGGCGACTGCACATGCACACACGTGCCTCCTCGCGTGAGCCCGCGCGGGGAACTTCCTTAATCCCCCCCTGCTCACTGGGAGAGCACAGGGGTCCGCAGGGCCAGCGTTTGTGCCCAGAACTCGTCACGTTTCCCTGGTTTGCCCAGCGACCCCCACAGAGTCCGGTTTGTGTGCAAACTCGTGCCAGGATGCGTGCGCCAGTAGGCGTGAGCTGTAAGGTGCGTGTGTGGGTGTGAGCGTGCATGTGAGTCACGTGCACACGGGGCCGGGTGACCTCGGTGACACTGAGGCAGGGGACGGGAGGACGTAGCTCTGAGAAGCGGATCCGAGAGCCTGGAAGACTGTAGAGGGGCCGACGTGGGCCGACGCGGGACGCGCTGTGGGCAGGGCGTGTGCCCCGGGCCAGCAGCCTCGTCACTGAGGGCTTGTGCTCACTCATGCTTCCTTCCAGCGTCTTCGTCCCCCCTGTGCTCGGGGCCAGGCTCCTCCTCTGCCGCAGAAGCCTCGCCCACGGCTGGTTCTGTGCCCAGGCCTTGTCCGGGGGGTCCCTCGGGTGCTCAGGGTCCTCGAAGAGAGGGAGACCTGGGGCAGGAAGAGGACGATGAGGCCAGGCCGGGCCTAGCTGACGCTGACTTACATGCACGTACTGCAAAGCTTGATAATGGGGAGCAGGAGCGCACAGATATGACCTGCTGCGGCTCCTGCATGATAATACTTAAGTACATCAATGCTTAATCCACCGTAATTAATAGGAACGAACGTACAGACAAGACGCTGCGCCCGCCTGACACGAGGCAGGTCTGAGCACCGCGGTGCAAGCTGCCGCTTGTGACGGGAACGCGCCGTCGCCGTGCGTGGTGGGCGACACGTGCTGCCCGCCGGCCTGATTCACGTGTGCCTCCCATCTGAGGGGCCCCGCGACTCCATCCGGGCTCCGCGCTGAAGGAACTTGCGTGTCTGCCTCCCCACGCATCCCCCCCGGCTTGGGAATTCGAGGCCCGGCTCCGGCACGTTGGGTGGAGGGGCTCCGGGGAAGGGTGTCTGCGAGCCAGGAGGGGCAGAGGTGGACCCTCGGTTTCCCCTCTGGACTGAGCCTCTGGCCTTGCCGTGAGGCGTGCAGCACCCCGGGGGCCGTGAGGTCCCCATACGCAGGCGTCAACGGCCACTGTAGGTGCTCTCTGCAGGGGCAGGGGAGGATGGAGAGGAGGGGCTTCGTGGGCCCCCCAACTTCTTTGCTTCCCACCCTCCCTTCCCCGACTAGAGCGTGCGTCAGCTCCCCCGCCTCTGGCTTCTGCCCACCTTGTCCGGGCTCCGTCCAAACCAAGTGGCGTCCAGCCTTCAGCCCCCGGGTCTCTGGCACCAGCTCCTGGCCCGGTGTGAGGACCTCCGCCGGCCCGGCCTCTCCTGAGTCTCCCACCCTCGCTCCCCGTGCTCGGCGTCCACGCCCTCTCTCGGGACCCCCGAGCCCCCTGCACAGTGGCCCTGCCCAACTCGTGCTCACCCTCCAGCTTCCAGCCGCCATCACCTCCGGGAAGCCTTCCTGAGTGCACCTGCCCCGACCTGGCCGCTGCAAACTGGTTATGAGCCGCGTGTGCCCTGGGCTGTGCCGTGCCCCGCGGTCATTGCGGATCACGCGGCGCTGCTCCCCCACCGGCCCCGGGGGCTCCTGGGGACCCTCCCCGCTGCGCCGGGCAGCTCAGTGCCAGGAGGCGCCCGGTCAGCATAGTGGCCGGGGTGGGAATCCCGCTGAGGCGCCACCAGCACCTCCTCCAGCAGTGGCTCAGGGTCAGGGGTGTTGGAGCCTGGAGGTGCACGACCTCCGAGAGTGGCCTCCGCCCGACACCTGTGCAGCGGAGCGCACCTGCCGCCCGGATCTCCTGCCGGATTTCTAGTCCAGCCTTCCAGAGGTCCCAGCGCACACGGCTCCCTTCTCAGACAACAACGGCTGTGCACGGCCCCCCAATGTGAGCAACACCCACTGCGTCCCCCCCCCCCCGGCCCACGCGGACCTCTGACTGGCTCCTCGTGAGGACATAAGATGCAGGTGTCCATCGGAATGGATTACAGCTGCTTGGGGGGTGCCCTCTGCTCTGGGCCGGTGCCGCGGAGGGCCCCTGGCGGAACCAGGGGTCCCCAGCTCCGGGAGGGTCCCCGGCTCCGGGAGGGTCCCCGGCTGCCGGCGTGGCGGTGTTTGGAGAGCCGGGCCCTCGTGAGGGCGCGCGAGTCGGGCGATGGGCTGCCGATGGGCTGCGCGCGTGACGTTACTGCTGGTGCTCTGGAAGCTAAAGCCCGTGTAAACCTCTCACGGCGTCTTTAAAATTTATTATTTTAAGCCTATTAACAAGCTAGGATGCCGGCTGTGATTTCGAAAAATAATTAATCATAGATGAACTATAAGAATTCCAAAGAGGTTAAGCTGCAGCAGCGCCTAAAGGATTAAGTGCTGTGCCGGCTACCCTCCGCGGCCCCCGCTGGCGCGGCTCTGTGCTCTGTGAGCTCGCTCTGCCCCCCCCTTTCCTGCAGCGCAAGGTGGCTCGGGGCCCCGCTCTGCGCACCCGGTCACCATGCTGTGAGACCTTGGGCCAGCGCTCAGGGGCTGCTGGAGCCCCGTCTCCAGCCTGGAGGAGGCAACCAGTGTCGGGCTCATCCTGCACAGCGGCCTTGGCAGCCCCCCTGGTGGGGCGCCCCGTCTCCCCAGCGTCCCCCATCCGGGTTCCCCGCAGCACCTGTCTTTCCCTAGTTGCTCCCGCACAGGCCCTCCCGCTCCTTGCGCCACTGCCCCAGGGCCGGGGTGTCTCGGGCAGGAAGACACCTGCCCCCACCTGTGCTCAGGAGAAGGGAGCCGGGCCAGGTCTTTGGTGAGTCCCTCCCCCACCCAGGGAGTGACCCCGAGGGCGTACACAGGGCCTGAGCAGCACCAGGACCCCGGCCCCCCCGGTCCAGGGAGCCATCGAAGCCACGCGGGTGATTTGTCCAGAGGGAGGGACGTTCACGCTGCGCCATGATCTCAGCGGCCGGAGCTGGAGAAGCCCCCTCCCCGCCTGCACATTTGAGCACAACGCGCCCCCACGTCCCTGAGACTGAAGTCCGGGCTGGGATTTCGGGGCAACACAGCACCGGGCGTTACCTGCCTGCCGTCCCCCACTTACTGAGTCGCACCCACCACACCTTTGCACATGTGCCCGGAGTGACCTTTGATGACCTTGGATGACCTTTGCAGGCTGCCCGGAGTGCCCGCCCTCACGCACCCCACCCCCCCCCGGCCCTGAACCCCAGGCTCAGCACACGCGCCTCATGGGACAGGCCGCATCCGGCACCTCTGCCTTCAGACCTTTCCGCGTTTATTTTGATTTCCTGCCTGTGCTCATGGGGACTGACGCCCGAGATGAAGAGTGAGGGTCCCCGCCCCAGGGACCTGGCCCCCCCTCCCCAGAGGCCGCCCACGTCTGCGTCTCTACTTCTGTTCCGTGGCTTGCAGTTCTGTCAGTTAATTCTTCCGCCGTAACTAGACTGTTGATGTCTTTATTCCTTGATTTGTCGATTTTGGACAACGTGTGTGGACACCGCGGGGGCGACGGAGACCATTGGCTGTTCCCCGTGGCTGCGGGACAGAAAAGTGAGCTGCCGACCGGTGAGGTATATCCCCGAGTGCAGCGGCTTCACGGAGCGACCCCGTATGTGACTCCCGATGTTTGGGTTCAGGCGGGTGGTTCTTCTGCTGGTGGAACAGGCACGGAGCAGCGGCTTCCCTGTATCAGAGCCCGCGGAAGGTCTGTCTTCCCGTTACAGCAGCTGTAGGGTTGGCCCTCTGCAGGATATCCTGCAAGATTTCTTACAAGGTTTTTTTTTTTTTCCTTTTTTTTTTTTCCTTTCCTTTCCTTTCCTTTCCTTTCCTTTCCTTTCCTTTCCTTTCCTTTCCTTTCCTTTCCTTCCCTTTCCTTCCCTTTCCTTCCCTTTCCTTCCCTTTCCTTCCCTTCTTTCCTTCCCTTTCCTTCCCTTCCCTTCCCTTCCCTTCCCTTCCCTTCCCTTCCCTTTCCTTTTCTTCTCTTCCTTTCCTTCTTTTTTTTTTTTTTAAGAGGGAGAGAGGCGGAGGAGCAGAGGGAGAGAATCCTAAGCAGGCTCCACCCCCCAGCAGGGGACCCCACCTCACGACCCCAAGATCCTGACCTGAGCAGAGACCACGACTCGGGGGTTCGCCGACCCGGCCGCCCAGATGCCCCCTCTGATGCCCCTTGCTGCCCCCCCCCCCAGCAGGCAGGGTGCTCGGTGTCCCCGAGGTCGTGCAGCATTTTCACGGGAACTTCCTGTCTTCATCTCGGGCTCGGGCTCCCCTGCCTGTTGGGAGTCACCTGAAAGAAGCGCTTTCCTCCGACAGACGCCGCGAGTCCCAGTCCTTCTCCTTCCCGCAAACCCAGCAGGTGTCCCTTCCCGAGTCGGCTCTTCTGCGTCTCCTCACAGGCAGACCCCAGGCCAACAGGCTGGAGGGCCTCCTTCCGCCCTGGGGCCCGCTGGCCCCTTCCACGTCCTGTAGGCGGTGGCGCGGGCGCGGGGAGTTCATGCCACATGGACCGTGCAGCGCCCGCTGTCTGACCCGTCCTTACGCACATGCTGCACTTTTCAGGTTCTTGGCAGCACTTTCTGGAGCAATGTGTGTGACAGTCGTCTGCTGCCATGTGATAAACTGACCCACGACACTTTGCTCCTGACGCCCTGGTCGGCTGGAGAGGACATGGTGCCGCTCGGTCTTCTGTGGCTCCGGGGGTGTCCCTCGGGTGTCATTCTGCCCCGCGGCTGGACACCCCAGGGTGGCATTGATCACGGGCCAGGGGCGCCCGGGGGGCTCCGTGGGTGAAGCATCCGCCGTGAGCTCAGGCCGTGATCCCGGGGTCCTGGGGTCGAGCCCCATGTCGGGCTCCCTGCTCAGGGGGGAGCCTGCTTCTCCGTCAACCTCTGCTAGTCCCCCCTCCACTCCTGCTCTCTCTCTTTCTCTCAAACAAACAAAATCTTAAAAAAAACATCACATGCCAGTCAGTTGGCAGCCGTCTGCCAGGAGAAGGGGCCTGGCCACCCGCTGGTCCCAAGTGAGACCACGTTTCTCCCGTGCCTGTTGGTTGCAGTTCTAGCAGAAGGGAGAGGAGGCGAGGCTTGAGGGGCGGGCGGCGGGCAGGTGTCCGTGTCCCCGGCTGCTGTCCCGCGGGCCAGTGGGGGCTGATGGTCAGTCCCCGGGGCGGGGGAGGCAGGTGACGGTGGACTTCCCCAAGGGCACGGCCGCCGCGGCGAAGCGGGGAGAAAGCCGGAGGTTCTCGTCGCCGCAGCATCCGCAGGAACGCGGCTCGCCGTCAGCGTCCCGCAAACGAGGCTCCAGCCGTTCGGGTAGTTCCAGCTAAACACTCCGTGGGTGAATTTTGGCGTAAACATGATACTTAAAAAATCTCTAATTTTTCCTCCATTAAAAGGTGAGTTTTTCCCCTAAGAGGGTGGTTCTCCTGTGTCAGCATCACGGGGGGATCGACATCTGTCCCCCGCTTCCTGCGCCCAAGGCTCCGCTCTTCCGGCGTCCAGGCTGTGAATCCTCCGTCCCGCCCGCAGGCGCGGCCGCGCTCCTGGCCTTGCTCGTAGCCTGGCTCCTCACCTTCATAATTAAGGAAACAAGACATACATTTCCGATATTGTGACAAAGTGGCTGCTGTTCCCTGGAGGAGCCCCCCGCCCCCGGGGGAAACACGTGGCGTCAAAGGCCGCAGACCCCTCTCTGCATCTGGAGCGGCCCCCGCCCCCGCGGTCAGGGGTCAGGGTGCCTTCCCCGGGGCGCCTGCCTACTGGCCCCCGCTCCGCCCGTCCTCGCCCTTCCGTGCTGCCTGCGACCTCCCCCGGGGCCTCCCTGTACCTCTGTGGCCTTCCTCTTCCTCCCCCAGAGCACCCGTCTTCCCGCCTCCCCGGCTCCCGCCCCTGGGTCCTGCGCCCCGGCGTCTCCGCTCCGGGCTCCGAGCCATGGCCCGGGGTTCAGCTGCGACACCTGCCCTGGGCCGCGAGCAGGACACAGGCCAGTGAAAGTCGCCCCGTTTCTTCAATGGCCACGTTTCTCGTGCGCCTCCTCGCTCCATTGGGGGCTGCTCGGCTGCTCGGAATGATTTTCCCTCAAGACTTTAAAGAAATCGCTCCGTCATCTCCCGAAATCGGAACTCGCAGCGGGGCTCATTCCCGTTAGCGCGACCTCCTCAGTGTCCTGCGTCGCCGGTTTTTCTGGAAAAAGCGCGTTCATAAGGTCGCGCTTGTCTTCGGCATCCAGCGATTTCCTAATGATGTCAGCGGAACATTCCGTGAGCCTTTCGGTAGAAGGATTCGTGCTCTTCTCTACTTCTGGAGGATTCTTATTTGCACCAGACACACGGTCACACACGTGCTCCTGTAGGTCGCACGTTCCGTCTTCATGTCACGCTACACGTTATGCTGCATGTTATGCGTCATCCATCACGTGTCACGTGTCTCAGGCGTATTAACCGAGCTACGGTGGGCGATGCCGGCTGCGGTAGCGGACACACATCATCCCGTGGAGGGGGACAGTGTGCGCGGGTGTCCAGGGCGCCCGTCCCCGGGCTGCCAGCAGTCAGGGCTCAGGCTTCCTCGTCTCTTCTTTTCTCGATTTTCTGCCTCTTTGACTTTTTCCCACGTTCCGGGAGACCTCCTTGTCTTTGTTTTCCAAATCCCGTGAAGCTTGAGAACGCGAGTGTGCAGCTCCCGGAGCGTCTCTGCCGTCCCGGAGCAGGTGCGCTGGCTCTGCACCCTGGGCCCCTCTCCCCGGGGCGCCCGCGGCGTTGGTGGGACCTGCTGCTTTCACAGGCGGCTCTGGCCACCGTCCGGCTCCCCTGGGGGACTTTTCTCCTGGATCTCCTGGTCTCTCTTACCTGCGGCCTGTCTACCCCCCGCCTTGTCCGCACGGCCGTTCCTCCAGAGTCAAGGAGAGATCTTGGGCCACCGTGCGGGGTTGGGTGTGCGTGGGAGCAGCGGAGCAGAGCCTTTCAGGGCTCAGCAGTGACCCGCCTGCTGCACCCTCGAGGGGAGCTCCCTGGCCGGCTCCTGTGTGCTTCTCCTTCCCGAAACCTGTGGCATCCGTCACCTGCTACGGCCCCTACGCTTGCCCCTGCCCCGTCTCGTCTCCTTTCTGGCTCTTTCACGTTGGTGTCAGGAGGTGCCCCCCACCATCTAGACGCTTCAGATGGACTAAACTCCATCCAGGTGGGACTGTGCTGTGCTCCGTGTCACCTCCCCACACCTCGCCCTGGGCCTGGCCTCCGGGATGGATGCTCAATCGTGCATTCGTTCACTCATTCATTTGTCCATCCGTCCTTCTCTCTCTCTTTTTTTTTAAAGATTTTATTTATTTATCCATTAAAGACCCAGAGAGAGAGGCAGAGACACAGGCAGAGGCAGAAGCAGGCTCCACGCAGGGAGCCCAACGTGGGACTCGATCCCAGGACCCCGGGGTCACGCCCTGGGCCAAAGGCAGATGCTCAGCCGCTGAGCCACCCGGGCTGCCCTGTCCATCCTTTCTTTCACCAGACATGTACTGAGCACTTACTGTATACCAGGGATTGTGCCAAGTTCTTGAGACTGTCCGTGTGTAGAAGAGCCAAGAGCCCCTGCTCTCCAGAAGCTTCCAGGTTAGCCAGAGGAGACAGATAGTAAGCCCAGTAAATCAGCTCCCTAAATGTGCTGCATAAATGAATGGATGGGAAAGTATCGGAGCAGCAGGAGGACAGTTCCTGAATTCCCGTGTGCCGGCCAGCAGAGGCAGGGCACAGATGTCTTCCCTGTCACACGGGCACTGCGGGTGGCCTGAGGGGAGCCGCCCCGGGCACGGTCCATCTCAGAACGGGGTGCAGCGGGGGCTGCAGCAGGCGGCGGTGTGCCCCCAGAAGGCCATGCATCTCTGCACGGGATTAAAGACGGGGTTGGCGTGGTGTTGCTGGGCTCCCGGGACAGGCATCCCAAGTTCTAGCGTCGTGTCCCTTCACAGGGACAGGGCAGCAGGGAAGTCTGCAGAGGGGCCCTTCCCCTCGACCCCGTGCCTGACCCCACCTGACCTGGGTCTGTCCGGGTGGGGTGCTGGCCTCCGAGTCCTGGGAGGTGTGACGAGGACCACCCGTGCCGGGGGCCGTGGGGAGCCCCCCCGGGGGGGGGTGGGGGCCTGCTTCTGACCCCAGTTATCAGGGTCTCTGCAGGTTGGGGAGAAGCCGCAGCCCCTGTTGTGCAGGAGCCTGGGCGGGAAAGCAAGCGGAGAGATTCTGAGGAGCTGGAAGGCCTGTCTCCCGGTGTGCTTGGCACAGGTGCTCAGGGTCCCCAAGGTGCGCCCTGTCCTACGCCTCTGCTGTGCTGTCCCGACCCCGGGGGACTCTTCCTCTCAGCACGTGGGGCTCGGGGGCTCCGGAGCGTTCGCAGCCCTGCAGACGCAAATCACCGAGCGTGGGGGTTGGGAAAGGCGTCTGATTATCACCAAACTTGTTTCCCGTCTTCGACCACAGTCAAATCTGCAAAGATGCTTTCTTTCGGGGTAGTAAATAAATAAGATAACAAGGGGATGTACCCTTTGGCTGACATGCTTTTATTTTTGGGAGATAAGACGTATGTTGACATTTAATTCTCATCATTAATCTGGGCGTTCCACCATGTCTTATGCGGCAGGTTTTCTCCTATCGGCGTATCTTTGGTTCCCATATCAGCAAACCATTTTGGGGCTGTTCTTTTTCTTTCTTTCTTTCTTTTTCTTTTATATTCTGATAAAGGCTGCGTTCAAGTGCAGGCATGGAATTAGAGCTCCAGAAAGTCAGCTGCAGATGCGACTTCTGTTTCTGGGTGGGGGTGAAGGGGCTCAGCTCTGCTGCCTTATATCCCGGCTCCTGGCGGTTGGCAGCCGCTTGCATAGGGGAAGGGGCTCTGTTTGGTTTACAGCAGGTGAAAAGGCACATGTGCTACTTTCATGCCTGCAGAGTCCATGTATGCGGCAGGCCGGGAGGTTCGGGGCGGCAGGTGCATGGGCCTGCTGTGGGGTTTTCGCCGGGGGGCACCCTGGTGACCGGTGCTGCCGGGCTGGGCCGAGGCTGCAGCCAGACCCCCACCCTCTGACCCTGCCACCCAGCCTTCCTGGTGAGGAGACGGCGGCCCATCTGGGGGCAGCTCCCAGGCCCCGCCAGCACGCAGCCGCCAGAACTTCTGGAACCATCTTTACAAGCCTCCCCGGCGCGTGCTCCTCGTCAACGTCCTTGCTCTCCTTGCTGGAGCTAACGCTGCAGGGTTGCAAAGAGAGGCGTGCTTCCTGTTTCACAGAATCTTGGAATCCTCGAGCGAAGGCCAGGGATCACGGATACCAAGAAAGGCTCCACGTTGGAACCCACGTAACTTTCAGAAAGCCTGTCTCGTGGGTGAGACGGTGGCTGTCCACGGGCTAAAGCCCTGCTCACTGTCCTTGCCCGCGGCACCCGGGCGGCCGAGAGGGAACCGTCCGCATCGAGGAATTTATAACGACGACGGTTCATGGATTTGTATCAAACTAACTGGGGGGCATGAGGTGCTCACTCACCTGCCTCAGGACTTTCCCCTCGGAGCCCCCGCTCCTGCAGACTCTCGACACAGACTCGGTGCTCAGTGTCCTCACCCCCGGGGAGCCAACAGCTGTGATCCAAGGTGGGGCGACAGCTGATGAAGATTTACCGCCCCTCTACCCGGTGGGGATGGCCGTGACTGAATAGTCATCACGTTTAACAACAAACGGGCTGGATGCTGCGGCAGGGGAACGCGGAAAGGTGCGTCTCTAAGCAGAGCTGACCTCCTGGGCCGTGACATCGCGTGCTCCTTTTCACTGCGAGGCCGATGTCTCCGGCCGACTACCGAACGGCTGTTTTAATTAAATTGTTTGACTCAACGGCAGTGATGACTAAGTTCCTGAGAAGCTTTCCTAATGGTCTTTGTGGCTGAGTCATAGATGGAGGAGTGTGACCTTGTACAGTCAGGCATCGAGGACCACTCACCAGGCCAGGGGTAATAAGGTAGAAAGGCCGGGTTTTGCACGCAAAAGCGAGACACGTGGTATCTTGGGACGTGGAGGGTGGAAGAAGCATCCTGGCATTTGGGGTTTAATGAGGCATTGCAGGGAGATGCACCGCCTGGGCGGAGCACCTGGGGAACCTCCCTGCGATGACATGTTCGCATCGAGGGACACTGCATCCCGTTCGTGCTGTGCCTTCTGTACGGTTCCTTAATTCAGAAACGATTTCCTAGAGATTTATCTGTTATTCTAAAGTAACAGGCAAGCACATTTTCATGTTATAAGGCTCATACAGAGCACAGGTGCGCAGAGCAAGACGTCACAGCTTTGGCCTCGCGTCTGCCTTTCATGGTCCCTCCAGAGCTTCTGCGAACGTGCACGGGCCTGGTCAGTGTTGTTCTACGAGTGTTTTTTTTTTTTTTTTGTTTTTTGTTTTGAAAAAAAGGACACGTAGCGACGTAGCGTGAGATCCACCCACCGACGTGCTGTCACACGTACAATGCAGCGCCGCTCGCTACGGGCATCACGCTGTGCCGCAGAGCTCTGGGGCTGGCTGTCTCCCACAACTGAAACCTCATATCCGTTGAGTGTCTCCGGGTGTCCCCGGACCCCAAGCCCCTGGAGATGACCCTTCTCTCTGCTTCCGTGGTGTGACCGTGTCAGATAGCTCATGGCGGGGGACTCAGGCAGCGTTTGTCCCTCGGTGACTGGCTTCTCTTATATGACGTAATGTCCCCCAAGCTCACCCTTGTCATCTTGGATGGCCGGACCCCCTTCTTCGTGAGGCCGAATGGCGCCCCGTTGTGTGGACCTGCCAGGCTGGCTCAGTCCGTCCCCCTGTGAAGGCACATCTAGGTGGTCTCTGGGTCTCTGCTGCAAGCACATACGAGCGCAGACATCTCAAGATCCTGGCTTCAGTTCCTCGGCGCCCACGTGGACCCACAGGTAGGACGGCCGGAAAACATGGGAACTTGAGCTGTTCACTTGGGAGAAACCCCACACGTCTGTGTGCATCACCGCACCCTCGCACGTTCCTGCCAACGGGGCGCGAGGATTTCCACGTTTCCGCATCCCCAGCGGCGCCGAGGGTCCTGCTTCTCCGGGAACAGCCGCCCCCGCAGGGGAGAGATGCTGGCCCGTGACCTCGACTTCCCGGACGACCCGTGACGAGCAAACGTCGTCACCCGCCTGCGGGCCCTTTGTGGGGCTTCTTTGGAGAAATGTCCTTTCAAGTCCTTTGCCTACTTTTTAAATTAAGTCGGTTGTTCGTTTGTTCAGCCCTCGAGTTGTAGGACTTCCTTGTGTGCTCTGGATATTAATCTCTTAACGTGTGGTTTGCAAATATTTTCTCCACTCCATGGATTGCCTTTCCAATGAATTCAATCCACTAATTGAAATTAATACATTTAATTTAACTTAATTCAATTCAGTGGCTCCTGTTGACTGCTTCCTTCGCCGAAGGGTTCTCTCTCTTTGTGCTTCGTTGCTTGTGCTTTTGGTATCAGATCCAAAAACCAAGGCCAAGACCGGTGGCAGGAAGCTCTTTCTCTGTTTTCTTAAGGTCGTTTTATGGTTTCGGGTCTTGTATGGAAATTTCTCATCCGTTTCCAGTTGACTTCTGTGTATGGGTGACATGGGCGTCTGACTCACTCTTGCCCACGGGGTGTGGGCGGTTTTCCCGAGTCTGGAAGGGACCACACTGGAAACTGTGAAAGTCGGTGAAAGAAATGAAAGACACAAATAAATGGAAAGACGTCCGTGTCCACGGACTGGAAGATGTTTTTTGCTGAAATCTCCACGGACCCTAAGGGATCTACACATTCAGTGCTTGTATTCATCAAAATCCCAATGAGAAATATATATATTTTTTACAGAAATAGAAACAATTCCTAAAATGCATGGGGAGCCACAGAAGACCCCGAATAGCCCCAGCAGGCTTGAGAAAGAACAAAGCCAGGGGCTTCAGAACACGCCCCAGGGCAGCCGCGGTGGCTCAGTGGTTGAGCATCTGCCTTTGACCTAGGGTGTGACCCCAGGGTCCTGGGATCGAGTCCCACGTCGGACTTCCTGCAGGGAGCCTGCTTCTCCCTCTGCCTGTGTCTCTGCTTCTCTCTCTGTGTCTTTCATGAATGAATAAAATCTTTAAAAAAAAATAATAGAACACACCGCAAAGTGACGGTCATAGGAACAGTGTGGTCCTGGTGTGAGGACAGCGGTAGAGGCGGGTGGAAGGGAGAGGAGTGAACCTGAGTACGGAGCTGATGGCAGCATGACGCCGGGAGCCCGTGTGGGGAAGCGATAGGTTCCAGGACGATGGATGTCTACCATGGTCCCTTTTACTGGGACGGCTCCGTAGGGCGCACGCGGACCTCCTGGTTCTGCTAACGCGCCCCGGAGCGCTCTCCGATCGGAGCCACCGTGATTCGCTGCCCTGTCAGCATCGTCTTTCGGTGCCGATCGTTGCCAACAAGGTGCTCGCGTCTCTGCTTGCGTGGCTGTCTTTAGGATGGCCTCCCCGGGGCTGGAATTGCTGGGCCAAAAGCTAAGTGCTTCTTTTTCTTACAGATTTTATTTACCTATTTATTTGACAGAGAGAGAGAGCGAGAGAGGGAGTGAGCACAAGCAAGGGGAGCTGCAGGCGGAGGGAGAGGGAGAAGCAGGCTCCCCGCCGAGCCAGAGCCTGACACGGGGCTCGAGATCATGACCTGAGCTGAGGGCCGGGTATTCGCCAGCAGAGCCACCCGGGCGCCCCAAGCTAAGCACTTTTCTAATTTTTACTTTAAAGTAATGCTGCCCAGCAGCCTCCCAGAAGGCCCCTCCGTCCTCTGCCCCTTTACGAGGGTCGTCATCGCTGAAATTCTTTCGGAGAGCGACTCTGCTTGTCCGCTTGGTCCAGGAGCCCCTGTAGGCGTGGGGGTTGTCACAGGTGCTGGAGTAGGAGCCGACCTCGGTGCCACCGCGGCCCCTGCCACAGGGACGGGAGCACCTGCTGCTCACTGACCCCACTGACCCGCCCCCGACGGGAAGTGGCCACGTCCCCTGGACGCCCGCTCTCCTTACAGAGCCGTCCTCGCGCTGGGAAGCAGGGCCTCCAGCGGACCTCCAGGCGGCTCTGCTGACCCCTGGAGCCATCCTAGTTTTCTCTGAACTTTCCCATAAAAGATTTTAATAATTTTGCTCCGTAGTCTTCGCGTTTCATCGGCCACTTTAACAACGGTGTGCCTAACAGCCCGTGATAGACCGCAGACAAACATTACTTATCACAGCAAACATTCATGAAATGACATTTGTAAAATTAGCTTCTCCTGCTCCGGAGTCCTTTGCCGACAGTGTGGAAGGTGGCTGGGGTCCCCTAGGAGCAACGGATCGGGGTGGATTGGAGCAGGAAGCAATCAAAACAGAAACACCTGATCGTCGGCCTTTGAGAGTGTTTAAGGAATTAAGTGCTTTCCTAAATGCTCAACGAAAATTAAAACGACAGATCGTCTTTCCACTGCAATATGTATTTCAAAGTTTCAAAACGCGTTTTCACGTAGCATTAGAAATGGATTCTAAAATGGCATAAAAACCAGGGCCAGTGGGAGAAAAATGTGTAGACATAAAATCACTAGGAAACTGTACAAATGAGGGACGCCTGGGTGGCTCCGCGGTTGAGCGCCGCCTTCAGCCCCGGGCGTGACCCCGGGGTCCCAGGATCGAGTCCTGCGTCGGGCTCCCCGCAGGGAGCCTGCTTCTCCCTCTGCCTGTGTCTCTGCCTCTCTCTCTGGGTCTCTCATGAATAAATAAATAAGTAATCTTAAAAAAAAAAGAAACTGGGATCCCTGGGTGGCGCAGCGGTTTGGCCCCGGCCTTTGGCCCAGGGCGCGATCCTGGAGACCCAGGATCGAATCCCACATCGGGCTCCTGGTGCATGGAGCCTGCTTCTCCCTCTGCCTGTGTCTCTGCCTCTCTCTCTCTCTCTCTCTCTGTGACTATCATAAATAAAAATTAAAAAAAAAAAAGAAACTGTACAAATGAAAGGAAAACATTACAAAGACAGATATGGGAGATGCATACTTCCCTAAGCATCTGTGTGCACATATACGTATATACACACACATTATACGCACGGGCATGTCACCATGAGCCCTTATTTTGAAAAATATAGTCCAGTGGATAAAGGGACCGAGACTAGAGATATATGAGTTAATAAAAACACAGGATCACTGTAACTTTCCTAATAATAAAAAATGGAGCGTGGAGCAGTGAGATCTCAGTGTTCTGCTACATGCTTTCCGCCTCCTTCCCCCACGAGGGCTGGCTCTGCTCCAGACCTGGAACGGGTGCGGATGCTGCTTTTATCAAAATAAAGTATCTTTTGGAAAACAAGGGCCGGGGGGAGGGGGTGGACTCGTGTCATTCGCCTTGTGCGTGCTGACGGCCTCTGACCGGACGGTTTTCCTCGGGGAATCCAGTCTCGGGAGGGAGGGAACTGACCCGAGCAGAGCGCGTCTGTACATCCTCCTCCGAAGTGAGTCTTCTCTGCGGCCTTTCCCGAGAGCCACTGACGAGGCCGCCCACACGCGGCATGTTCCGATGCAGAGGTGAGACGGGCGGGGACATTTCCCCGAGATGAGTCTCACGCCCCGACCGCCGTCTCTGGAGCCTGAGCGAGGACACCGGCGCGACAGCAGGCGCGGACGGGGACTCGGCAGGCGTCCTCTGCGGCAGCTCCGGGCAAAGGGCTTTCCGGGCATGCAGGTGCTTCCCTCGTGGCCGTTTTCTGAACGCTGCAATTTGAAAGAGAAAGACCAAAAACTACTTTTAAACTTACTGCAGAATTCATCAACCCTCTAACTTATTTATTTATTTATTTATTTATTGTGAACAAAAAACAGGCTGTGGACCAAAGCACATGTGGTCAGTGCAGCGTGTGGCTTCCCCCAAGCCCTCCGGGGAGGCACAGGTGTGCGTGTGCAAGGGCCGGATATGTGGACACGCCAGCAATACCCCCCCCCCCCATGGAGCCGCAGACAGAGCCGTGGTGTCGGGAGCGACATGCGTCCGTGGTCGTCCACCTAGGTCAGCTGGGCAGCGGCTCCAGGTCACCATGGTCTTGGCGGGCGGTCATAGGACCCGATGGCCCCGAATGGACTGACAGGTGATGGCCCTGCGGGTCACGGGCCGGGGTGGGGGGTGCAGAGGAGTGAGCGGGGCCACCTCAACAAGCAGCAGCGTGGAAGCGGCGGCTTAGGGTGGGAGCTCTGCAGCCAGGGTCCAGCAGACCCAGGAGTGGCCGAGGCCCGCCCGGCTCCGGGGGCACAAGGCCCGGCAGCTCGCCTCTAACGTGATTGCAGCGACATTGGCCTCGGAGGGTGCAGCTGCACACGGATGCACAGGCCTGTCACACGGGAGCGCCACTGCCCGACTTAACGTTGAGGTTGCACGGATCGCAGCGTGGCTGTCACCCAAGGGGCGCGGGGTAGACTGACGGCTCACGCGTGTCAGGAGCGCCCGGTGCCAAGCACGCTGACATCAGCGCGGCCTCCCACGGGCTGCCCCGGATCGATGGTGACCCCGGCCGGGGCCACTCGCCTCCCACCCCCGAGTGCTCACCTGCAGACTCTCCTGGCCCGGGCCGCCTGAGGCTCATGCCACCTGCCGCCCTCTGGGCCTGACCCTCGAGTGACAGCACCTGCCTATGTGGTTCTCAGGCCGAATCCCAATCTTCTAAAGCTTTAGGGCTGCCCCACGCCGTGGCCCCGCACCCGCTCCCAGCAGTGGCTCCCTGCACTGCCGTGGGGCTCGCTGCTCCCTGGGGACTGGCTGCGCGTGCCTGGCGGGAGCCCCCTCCGCAGCCTGGGATCCCGTGTCCCTCCCAGCAGCTCATGGAGCTCTGTCCCCGAGCTGTGCCCCGAGGGCGGGCCCTGGAGAAGGCCGACAGCCGAGGAATAGCCCGAGGCCGGCATCTGAGCAGCGCTGGGGGCCAGCACTCCGAGGGCTCCCCCAGGCCCCGGGGGCCCCCCCCGCTGACAACGGGGTAGGGACACACCTGGCTGGGAGGTCCTGCTGCTTACAGGACGTCCTGTTCGCTGAGCAGCAGTCCCGGCGGGGGAGGCCTTTATTCTTCTGTTGTTGAACGATTAGCGCTGAGCGAACCGTCGGTCACGGGTGGTGCTTGGTGGTTGCGGCTGAGCCATCCCGCCCGAGGCGGGGGCTGCGCCGTGGCCGCGGCTTCAGGGGCAGGACGGGTGCAGGCGATCCTCAGGGAGGCAGAGCCAGGTGCTGGGGAGCAGGACAGGCGGCAAGCAGATGGGGAGCTGCCCGGGGCCGGGGTGTTCGGGCCCCGACAGCGGCGGGCGCACAGGCAGGCCGTGGTCTGGGCGCGGTGGGGCGGTGGGGGGCAGTTTTCTCCAGGTCAGACAGTGATCCTGCTCCGCGCACCTCACGCTTCCGTGCCCTGGGGGATGCCCCCGCGGACTTCATTAAGATGCAGCTTCCGATTCAGCAGGTGTGTGCGGCCCGGGCGTCTGCATTCCTGGCACGGCGTCGCCGTCGGGAGGTGCAGGGACCACCCAGCCACAGCGCCCACTGTTTGCATCGGCCTTAGTGGGGCTGAAATCGGGAAGGACGGTCAGCTCAGTGCCCCGTACAAATGGGTGAGGTTTTCCTTCAACGTGTATTTTAATATTAACAATTAGAATTTCAAAATGGCCTGTGAAAGTGAAGGTCAAGCTTTAAAAGTGTAGATGCAGGGATGCCCGGGGGCTCAGTGGTTGAGCGTCTGCCTTCAGCTCAGGGCGTGATCCTGGGGTCCTGGGTTCGAGTCCTGCGTCGGGCTCCCTGCATGGAGCCTGCTTCTCCCCCTGCCTGTGTCTCTGCCTCTCTCTCTGGGTCTCATGAATAAATAAATAAAATCTTGAAAAAAAATAACAATAAAAGTGTAGGTGCACATCATGCACATGGATGCTTAGACACACGCCGCACACGCGTGCATATGCACACACATCACACACGTCTGCATGTTGTTAGGCTTCTCCGGGGAAACGGAACCCACAGGATATGCAGGTACATCCACGTGTCTGTGTAACTAGGGAGGTACAGCCTGAGCTTATAGGATCATAATGGGATTTGGTAGAAGGAACTGGCTCTCGTATTAGATGGAGGCTGTAAGCAGAGACTTAGGAGAGCCAGAGGCCGGGACCTCAGGCCTGAGACCCAGGAGCAGGTTCCCAGGGCGGGAGGTGGAGCCCTAGCTCCTTAGTCTGGCAGGCCGGAGTCAGACTCCCTCCAGCCCGGGCCCTCGACCGATGGCACAGTGTCCATCCTCTGGGAGGGACTTCTTCACTCAGCCCCCAGACGCAAAGGCTAACGGCGTCTGGAGCACCCCGGCCGACACACCCGGGGCAGCGTGCGGTCATGCACCTGCGCACCTCACGGCCCAGTCAGGGTCACACAGTCCCTGTCGCAAGTGTAGACATAAAACTGGGAAAGTAGAAACGTACGTATGACAGGTCCGATGCTCTTACAGGATGTCTTACGAGGGTGTCTTCAGCCGCAGAACCCCTGGGCGACTTTCCCAGGCTGTGCTGGTCTCTGACGGCGTGTCCAGGAACGTGTGCGCTGATGCACTGAGGAGTCGCCGCCCCCCCACGAACCCGAGTGCCGCCTTCCACACTAGGCCGCGCACTTGTCGGGAGTGTGGACGGGGCCCCGTGCACGCAGGCAGGTGTGTGCTCCCCTGGCCGGGGCGTGTCCCCATCACTCTGCTCTCCGGCGCGGCGGGACGGCCCGTGCGGTTGGGGCGACGGCTCCCCGGGATGGCGGTCGTCTACCCGCTACACCGTGCTCACGCCGGAGTCTGCTGGCCGGCGGTTCATCGTGCGGAGCAGCCTGGCGAGGTCGTGGGCTGCCCGTGACTGTCCTCCCCTCTGCTTCAGAGTCGCCTTGGGGCCCAGGACCGGTCTGGGTGGGGAGGAGAGAAAACCACTTCCCTGTCCCTGCAAAGGGCAGCGGCGGGGAGGGTGGAGCTGCAGGGAGGTGCAGCCACGACCTTCCGAAGCCGGGCTGCCCCCAGGTTAGCAGCTTTCTCAGGCCATCCCTTGATTCTGCATCACCGGCTTCCCCACCACAGAAGAGCCTCACGTATCGTGGGTTACTCGGGGGTTTCCTTCACCTCCCAGAATCGGAAGTTGATGAGTGTGCCAAGGAGCGGCTGGCATTGTCCCTAACGCCTCTTAACCGTTATGGCTACGGTGACCTTCACTCGGGAGTCGTGAGGTTGAACAGCCTTGCTGCCGTCGGGTGCATGGCGGCAGATGGGCAGTCGGCGCTGAGGTTGGGAACCGAAACACAGGGGCACGTCGTCGACCAGCAAGACTTGCTCTTCTCAGAGATCTTGATATGACACGTGAAGGCATTTAACTCCCCCCATCCATCCATTCAGAAGGAAATAAGAAATATAAAAGGGGATTCTGAAGGAAGCATGAGCTCTGCAGGTAGGTCATGCTGGAGGAGCGGGGCCCCGTGGTGCTTGCGACCCCAGGCCGGGCCCTGCAGTGCCTGCAACCCCAGGCCGGGCCCCGTGGTATCTGTGACCCCAGGGCAGGCCCCGTGGTGACTGTGACCCTAGGACAGGCCCTGCACTTACTGTGACCCCAGGCCGGGCCCTGCGGTGCCTGCAAACCCAGGCCGGGCCCCGTGGTATCTGTGACCCCAGGTCAGGCCCCGTGGTGACTGTGACCCTAGGACTGGCCCTGCACTTACTGTGACCCCAGGCCGGGCCCTGCGGTGCCTGCAAACCCAGGCCGGGCTTCGTGGTATCTGTGACCCCAGGTCAGGCCCCGTGGTGCCTGTGACCCCAGGGTGGGCCCCGCACTTACTGCGACCCAGGGGCTACCCACAAGGAGCGAGTCCCTTTTCTGCATTCCAAGGCACGTGGAGACCGTCCCGGTTTACGCTCCTGGGGTGTCCCCGAGAAGCACAGGCTGGCTGGGGGCTGGGCAGGAGACTTGCAGCCTCACCAGGCCAGTGAGATGGGTGTCAGGGTGCGGGGACCCGGGAAGACCGGGGGGCAGGAGGGCGTGCTGGCGGGCAGCCGACGGGACCGTCCAGGAGCGAGCAGGGCCCCAGCCTGGCCCGTCCGGGTCGCCGTGGGGCGCTGACTTGAAAGACAGCTCCGGTTAACCCAAGATGCCACACGGAACCACGAGAACAGTTCCCCTTTCTGCTTAGTAATGGGGAGATAAAGAACATTATTTATAAGCCATCAATATTTTAATGAACACGACCGTCCTCTCTTTCGAAAGATCGCAGCGTGGGCCTCAGAAGTGTGCTCCCGTCCGTTCTTGCTTTGGGTCCCCGGCGGCCGATCGAGGGGGCAGCCAGCTGGCCGATGCAGCGCCAGGGCTGCTCTGCTAGTGAGGCCGAGCTGCGTGGTCACTCCAGGAAGCTCACGGGGGTTCCTGACTGTGCGTGGCCCCAGCCTCCGTCCTTCCTCCAGAGCCTGAGCCGGGGGCTCAAGGGGGTCCATGGAGGTGTTGCACAATTCAGGGGTGCATCGGGCCGGCCTGTGCGGGGTTGGGCGGCTGCCCCGTCCTGCAAGGGTGGGGGGAAGGGCTGCGTCCTCCTCTGACTCCATCCAAGACCCCACAACAGGGAGATGGAGGCCGCCTGGGACGAGGCAAAGCCTGAGGCCTGCGGGTGGGCCGTGACCCCGTCCACCGCTGCCCACACCCCCTGGCCCACCTAACCGTGTGGCAGCCCCGAGCCCAGCCGGGCGGGGTTTCCCGAGAGCACCCGTGCAGACTTAGGGTCGGCAGCCCTCCGAGGGAGCAGGGGCGCTGCATCTCCAAGCCCGGCGAGCTCCCTTCCCGTGGGCAGTGGCCACACCCACAGAAAGTTCTGGAGGGGAGGCCTCCGAACGGAGAGCTGCAGTCTGCAGGGGCTGTGAGGCCCGAGGGCCAGGCCCCTTCTCCGCATTGCTGTCGCGAGGAGGCCAGAGGCAGAGGACACACCTGGACAGCCGGTCGGCTCGTCCTTCCCAGGGAGCGACACAGGCCCGCGGGGTGAGAACCCCCACATCCAGGTGCTTTTACTCTGAAGCAGGAAACCTGAGTCGTCCCCTCCAAGTTTTACGCGGACATTAAAACACAGCATTTTATCTGTCCATCTGCCCTTGGCAGGAGCAGGTTTCATTTTTGTTCAAAATGAACCTAGTTTTTGCTGCCTGGGCTTTAAAACTTATAAACCATAATTATTTCTGATTATATGTATTTACTATGTGGCTAATTTACCTTGAATGCCTTGAAATTGAATTTGTGGGATGTTTTTCTCTCTCTCACGCCAGCTGTCCCATTGATTATTTCCCACTTCCCTCGGTTGTCTGCTTAATAAGAGCACGCTTCAGTTCCCTGGCCGCCGAGCAGGAAACCTACTGCTGCTGAATGCTGATTTTCACGGGGATCATCCGAATTTTTATGGTTCTGAAGGAAATGTCGAAAACCCAGTCATTTCCCGGATTCCCCCCTCCTCTGGAAAGGGGAGTCACCCGTTTGGGGGGCCGAGGGGGGCTCTCTGGGGCAAGGAAGTATCAGGCCAGTTAGATGCTCGGGGAGAATTAGTAAGGGGTCCAGAGCGTGTTCCTCTGGGGTGTGAAACCTAAAGTCATTTCATCTCGTGGGATGATTTAAAAACGAAGTCATTAGCTTTGAGTCTGCGTTTATGAGGCTGACTGGGCTCAATTCTGGCCTCGTGCTGGCTCCGGGTGTCCTGGGGCGCGGAGGTCAGGGCGGCATCCTGCGAGGGGCCGGCGGGCGGCTTCGGGGATGTGCATCCATAGGGACGTCTGCTGCCTCAGCCTCTCAGCGACTTCGGGGGACCCCTCCTAGCAGCCGTGGGATTTGGGGCTTCCCCTCGGATGTGCTGCTTTGGTGTCAGCGTTAAAGCGCGTCCCGGGTCTGAAAGGAACGTGCACCGGGTGCGTGCAGACAGCTCCAGGGCAGAGGCAGCCTCTGAGCTGGTGTCCTGAGGTCATGACATCAAAACCGGGAGGAAAGCCTGTTCCCCCTTTCCCCGTGTGGGGACAGCACTGTGCTCTGCAGAGGCAGGACCTCCACGGACATCTCCTGGCGATCCCGCCTGTAGCACAGCGTTTAGGGTCTGGGGCCTCAGGGAGCCGGTTACCGGGGGCCCCACGGCCAGGGGCCTGCTCTCCGGGCGTTGCCGTCCGACGTTGGTGTCTGGGCGTCGTTCGGCCTGTCACAGAGGAGCCTCAGACTGCAGCCGTGTTTCCTCCGAGAAGGGAGCGAGCGAGGGGCACGACGTCGAAGGAAGTGCAAGCTCTGGTGTCGGGGGGTTTACGTGCTGCCGGCCGCCCCCCCGGCAAGCGCTAGGGGTTCCAGAGCCTCACTGTGCCCGTCTGTGAAATGGGGTGACACGCAGACTCCTCCTCGGGGGGACACGTCGAAGTGCTTGGCACATGGCGGGCACACGACGTGGAACGGTGCTCACTACTGACTCCGAATTATCCCGTAACCATGAGCCAGTGTCCCTTACTGTACCCAGAGCACCCGAAGTTCAGATGCTCTAATTAGAGCAGAAACTATGTTTTATCAAGGTTTGAACCTGCAGAGGTTCCTTCTTGCGATTTCCACGCCTGCTGTGCTTCCCTGGGTCCCGCCTGAGAGACCTGGGGACAGAGAGACGACCAGGCCCTGGGGACGTGCCCGGTGCTCTCAGGTGTGTCTCAGACACAAGGCTCGGATGACCCAGCCAGGGGCGCTGACCTCGTCGCACCCAGGACGGTGGGTGCAAGGGGGCTTCCCTGGGGCTTGCAGACCAGCTCCTGGGGAGCACTGGGGTGGCGTTTGCAGGAGCTGGGGAGGTCGCAGGACCCAGCAGATGATGGGAAGGATCCCCGAGACGCCGTGTGTCCTCTGTAAAGCCCTGGATGGGCTCAGACTGCCCTCCCCGCCCCAGGTGGGAGCAGGACGGGGAGGACCAGGGGACAGCCAGGGCTCGGCCGGTGTGCTGCCTGGGTCAGGGCTGGTGCTCAGCGTGAGGAGCCTGGGGCCTCAGGGAGCTGGTTACAGCGGGTCCCGGCGAGCAGTGGGCGCGGGGAGCAGGGCCTCAGAGATTCCCCGGGGGGACGAGGGGGACTGACCTGGAGCTCGAAGCAGACCTGCCGGCTGATGGGCCCCGAAGATGCTTTCCGAGGCAGGTCCACGTGGACAGAGCCCGGAGAGCCTGGGGGTGGGGGTGGGGGTCTGATAGATCAGCGGGGAGAGCAAGGTTTGTCCGGTGGGCAGACTCCCGGTGGGAGCCAGAGGAGCCGGGCACAGGCTCTGCACACAGCGCCTGACCTTTCAGGAGGGTTCGCTGGGAAAGAAGTTCATCGAGGGGTAACTAGACCCCAGCTGGCTCGGAACCAGGCGTGTCAGCGTGTGTGCGTCCGAGTCTGTGCACGCAAGGGTGAGCACGCACGTCCTTTGTTTTGTTTCATTTCTGCAGCTGTCGGCTTTTAAGGTAAAAGACACCGGGGTACGTTTACACCCTAAGAGAAAAGAGCCAACAGACAGGAATGCAGTGCCTGGGAAGGGTGGACTC
Source organism: Vulpes vulpes (assembly GCF_048418805.1). Lineage (NCBI taxonomy): Eukaryota > Metazoa > Chordata > Mammalia > Carnivora > Canidae > Vulpes > Vulpes vulpes. The sequence continues at coordinate 116,902,777 of NC_132794.1, read as the reverse complement.
CAGGGCATCGGAGCCCATCACGGCGGGCTGTGCTCCACCCTCCCTGGGGCGAAGCGAGGCTCAGCTGCGGTGCTGGCGGGTGCCCCTCGTGGCGAGACGGCCCCTGGCCCCCGTGTGCCTCGACGGGTCTCCGCTGTGCGGGACGCGGCCCAGGTGGCTGTAGGCCTCGGCTCCCGCAGGGCGTCCCGACGGCGGAGGCCTGACCAGGGACACGGCCCGAGGCCCGGGAGCTGCACACGGAGCATCTGCAGGGCGTCTCCCGTGACCCGCCCACAGGCCCTGAGTCGGGAAGGGGCCTTGTCCAGCCTCGTCTCCTCCCGTGAGAGGGGGCAGTGGGGACCAGGTCTAAAGGCCCGCGTGACACGCCGGGGGCACCGCGGCCTGAGCCCAGCACCCCCCAAGAGCACGGCCCTGTCACGGCCCTTTGCAAAGGTCTGCTGTGCTGAATAAACCACCTGAACATCTAGAACTTTCTCTGCTCTCATCAGGGAGTCTCGGCACCGGAGCTCCCACCCACGCCGGGCGGAGTGGTTCTGATTCAGGCGGAGACAGTGCAGCGAGCCACGTGCCTTTCTCAGGATGCTGAACTCCGCGTGAAGGAGCAACGCGTGTTCAGGCTCCCGGGCCGCGAGGGGGGCACCGAGTCCTACCTGGAGAGCAGGCGGAGCGCGGCCCAAGCCATCGCCGTCCCAACACGGATACCGGCTGTGATCGTCCTGAGGCATTTGTCGGGTTTGGACACCCGGGGTGCCTGGATGGGCGTCACTAATTCATTCCTCTGATGAGTCGTCACAGTTGCCAAACTCACCCTGGAAACAGCCGTCTTAGTGGCCTGGAACCCGTACGGCCGTTTCCCAGTCACTGCCTCATCTGTTACGCGGTCCTGGTCCAGGCCGGGCGAGGTTCTCTCGCCGTCAGGGGCTGTTGAGGACTGAGGCATGGGCGTTCGTCCCCGGCGTGCTGTAGGACGTGGGCACAAATGGGGACACCCCCAAGCACGGTGGGCCCCGTCCACTAGCTGCAGGTGCGCGGACTTGCTGGGGCGGCCGCACAGCTCCCCTGAGCTAATGTGCACGGGGCAGACCGAGCAGCCTGCACAGACACATCCTCCCCGTCCTGCGGGCTTCAGGGCAGCGGGCAGCAGGTGCACACTGCCCTCCTGTCGGGCGTCACGGGCTCTGGGGTCGGCCTCGCGTGACCCGACTCCCAGCCTGGGGACCCGGCCAGGTTTGAGAACCGGCACCGAGGAAGCTTGTGCCAATAATTCTGTTTTTTTTTTTTTTTAAGATTTTATTTATTTATTCATGAGAGACACACAGAGAGAGGCAGAGACACAGGCAGAGGGAGAAGGAGGCTCCATGCAGGGAGCCCGATGAGGGACTCAATCTCGGGATCCTGGGGTCACACCCTGAGCCGAAGGCAGACGCTCAACCCCTGAGCCACCCAGGTGTCCCAATAATTCTGTTTTTAATGAATAATCACAACACAGGTAACTTCCAGCCTATGCCTGGCTTATTTTTTCAGCTGTAGAACTCCTGAATGCTGCATCCCCGCTGTAGGTCTTTGGGAAGTCTCCCATTTGGAGGCAGGGGCCGAGGTCAGAAGACCCCACCCTCCTGGGGCTGCCTCCCCTCCCCTCCCCCCGAGCAGTTCTCGGGGGCCTCTTGGCACCTGTCAGTGTGCCTGCTGCTGTCACCCCCAGCGTGGGAGCTCCCGGGGCAGCTGCACTGGGTGTCACAGGCACGTTTCTCACCACTGCGTCCCTGAGCCCTGATGCAGCAACTTGCTCACGTCGGGCCCCTCGTAACTGCCACTGATGCACGGGCCTGATACACCAGCAAGGGGCACAGGGCACGGCATGTTTTGGCCAGGGCTGCGGGGTGGAGGGAGGCCGAGGGTCCCATTGCCTTTCCTGCCTGGAGACTCCCCTGCCCCACTGCAGGCCAGGAGGGGGCTATGCCCCTGGTCAGATCAGGTGGGAGATATTTCCCAGCTGCCTCTGTGGTTTGCAGGGAAACTGAGGCAAGACCCTTGTTGGGGAGCGGGGTGCAGGGCCACCCAAGGCCTAGTGCTCTGTAAACCCTAGATTGTGCTGGCTCTGGCACTCACTGGTCCGCAGAGCAGTTGGCACAGCAGGTGTCTGCCCCCAGGGCCCTGCCCCCTCCCCCCCCCACGGCCTTCCTTACCCTGGCCTGTGAGTATGGCCAAGGCTGGAGCCACGGGGTCAGGCAAGCCCCTTTCCTGCAGCTGAGGAGGGGCCGGGGCACAGGGCGGTCTCCCCACTCCGGCCTACAGGGTCCCCCCATCTGGGCGGTCTTGCCAGCTCTGGGACCCCACGGGGACTTCCATGTACTTCTGATCCCCTCGTTTATAAATGGGGCAGTGAGGACGTGCACCCCCTGCGGGCCGTTGTGAGGACCCATGGCCGTGCGACGTGTGTCCACGTGACGCTGCCCCCGTGGGCAGGGCGGGTGGTGGCATGAGGAGCAGAGAACTAAGGGACTCCAGGCTTTACAGGATCCGTGTGTGAACGTGTCTTAGAAGGAAAACCCCGTAGAAACGTGTGTGACCATAAAAAGAGAAATATATTCTCAGAGTCTACCCTAGAAAGCCCATCGACGCTTATAAGCCAATGGAAACCAGCAGAACCAAGTGTGATGGAAGATGGGCCGCGACTGGCAACCAGACGGCATCATGTGCTTTCTTCCCGAGAATCACGATTCATGGGAATTTCCGGGTGACTGCTCTGGGCTGGGGCTGGGGGCCTCCCCTCAAACCTTGTGTTTATGAAAAGACGCGAGAAGGGGGAGCTTTCCTGGGCTTGGGGGTCTTGCCTCCTGACCGGAGCCCTCCAGGGGCAGGTGCCGCGGCCGGTCACGCTCAGGCGTGTCTCCAGAGGCTGCGAGCCCGTGGGCCCCCCGACACCGTCCGCGTCCCCCGCATCCCCCGCACCCTCCTTGTTTCATGGCAGCCTGTCCCCCTTGTGCTTGGGCGGTCGGCTTCTGGATGAGAAGACGGTTCTAGATGATATGTTGGCTTGCGTAGACCACGGACGCCCTGACGTTCTGCACCCGGTGCCTGGAATCGACAGCTGGAGACGCGGTGGCTTCTCCAAGGAAAGAAACCTCAAAAGTGGGTGAAGGCTCCTCCGGATCTGAACTTGCTCAGGGTTTCCTACGTAAGCGGGAACGGGACGCTTGCAGCGACGTGTGGCGCCTCGCAAGCCGGGAGGGCGCCGCGGTCTCCGTGGGGATGGGCGCTTGGGCGCGATGCTCTCCTGGGTGAGGGCGACGGTGTTCCACGGGCGCTCTACTGTGTACGTGCCTTAAAGTCAGCCTTTCTGCCGTTTCGCTTACCTGTCGACGTATGGGCGCTTCCCAGGACGGCGCGTAGAGATACAACAAGACGCGCGGACGGTTAGAACAACAAAATCGATGCCCTGGGGAGAGTGGTGTCTGCAGGAAGGGGGGGCATGGGGTGGGGGGGCAGGCCCCTACCCTGCGAGCAGCGGGGACCCGCCTTGAGGGGCTCGTACTACTTCTTCCTTTAATTTAAATATCCAGGTGTCTCCCGGCCCAGGTTGGAGCCACCCTCGGCCTCCGGGCGCGTCCCACTTCTCATGTGGCTTTGCTACGTAGCTGCCGCCCTGGTCTCTGGACCCCCGAGTGCCGGGCGGGGAGACTGAGGCCTCTCCCCAAGGGGCCACAAGCCCACCACATCTGGGAGCTCCCTGTCTCCATCCCTCCCGTGACCCTGGGGAGTGCCGGGGATGCACGTGAGGCCGCTCCCACGGATGGCCCGGGGCCGGCACCGAGCACGGCTCTCTGTGGGTGCTGTCCACACCCGTTGGGCTGCCCTGGCTGCCGCAGGCAAACTCCCGCGTCCCGGGCTGACCGTCGGGCTGCTTCCTGAGCTCTGTTTCCTGCTGCCCCTGACCCCATAAGACGGAAGGGGAGTTGAGTGCCTGGAAAGATCGGTCCTTGTCCTGAGTCCAGCCACAGGAGACTGTTTCCTCCTTCATAACCCGTGAGGACCGCACCGTAAAACCTTTACTTTCCAAAGTCGGCGAGTGCCCAGCCTGCCCAGGACCCTCGATCGGCTCCTGGGAGATGCACCGTTGTGTCCACACTGCAGGCCTCGCCGCCGTCGGCTCTGTGGTGACAGGCGACGCCCAGGTGATCGCGGGCTTGCAGCGTCCGGGGGGTCTCAGCCTGCGCGGCACCTCGGGGCCCAGCTCCCCCTCCTCCCTGCGTTTCCCTGACCCGCCTCTGACTTTCCGCAGCTCCTCGGGCTTTGTGCGTCCGTGGGGACCGGTTTCCTGCTTCTCCATCTGCAACAGGGCAGAGCTTTGCCCAGACCCAGGCTCCCGCTCGAGAGACACGTGGCCCTGCCCTTTGCGCTTGGGTCTAATCGCTGGTCTTGGTCGAGCCACTCTGCCATCATCCGCACCTACTTGCACGGCTCCGTGCCTGGTGCCTGGTGCCTGGTCTCCTGACCCGCGAGCCCGCTCTTTCCCGGTCGGTGGTGGTCTGCTCACCCCCGGGCTCACCTCCCCGGTCTTGCCTCCCTGCAGCCCTCCCTCCTCCCGTCACCAGCTCGCTCGCGTGGGACCCACACCCGCAGCACCTGCGTGTTCCCGTCCGCTCTGCCCAGCGTGGCTCAGCTCGGGCCCAGCGTCCCTCCTGCTTAGAGCCCCTTGATCTCGCCCACACACGGGGACCCTCACAGACTCGAAGCCTCCTGCTTTCACCGATGATGATGTTTGTTCCATCTTAATCGAACTGGATCGGAGTTACCAAGTCCGATCTGCTTAAATATGCACATTTAAGGCCACTTGCTCTCAGCAGTCGGTATGGGCATCTAGGGTCGAGTCCTGACTTAGGAACAGTCTTCCGTGATTAGCCTGTGCTCTGGGTCCCCGTGGGGGGCTGTGGATTCACGGGGGATCATGGGTGTGCAGGGCAGCCTGGAAGGGCTGGTGACGCGTGGCCTGGAGGTTCCCACAGGGTCAGAAATCACCCGTGGGTCAGGACGACAGTGTTGTGAGTAAAAGTCAAGCTGCTCCCCGCAAGGGCTGGGGTGAGGACTCGTGAGGCATTTGTCAGGGGCTGGACGAGTGCAGGGCGAAGGGGCACCCAGGCCCTCCTCCGACCACCTCCAGTGTTGGGAATCCTTCCTGGGGCAGAACCGAAGCCTGCCCCCTGCCCCCACCCCCTTCCATTGGGCACTTCCCAGGGATGAGCTTCGCGGGAAACCCTTAGATGAGGGAGGCAGCCCCTTTCCCTCCTGTTAAGCACCGTTTAGTGGAAATTGAAGCATCAGGGATGGTAAGGCCTTCATTAAATAGCAAATATAAGGGCTGATTTTCTAGAAGGAGGGCCCTTACTCTGGGAGGAGGGGACACGGCCACCCCCAGAGGCAGAGGCCGAGGGGGGATGGTTGAGAGACCCCAGGACCAGCACGTGGCCTCGGATGCGGGCCCCCTCCCCTGCCAGGACATCAGGAAGCCTGTGGGTTTCTCAAGGAGCTGGGAATTCACAAGCGAGTGCCCTCATCTGCAGTCAACAACATTACTGTGTTTTGTTTTGCTTATTTGACATTAAAAGTGTGTCCTCAGGGTGTCTGGGGGCCTTAGTTGGTGAAGCATCTGCCTTTGGCTCAGGTCATGGTCCTGGGGTTGAGCCCCCCCCCATCGGGCTCCCTGCTCAGCGGGGAACCCCCTCCTCCCACCCCGCTCCCTGCTCATACTCTTTCTCACACTTTCTACCTAAAATAAATGAATAAAATATTAAAAAAAAAAGTGTAATCTTATCCTGATGGAGGAGAACCTCCTCTGCTGGGTTAAATCAATGCACTTCCACTGTCACCCAGGCCGTCCTCACTGCAGGAGGGACTGGCCCGTGAGTGCTTCTGGGGACCTGGGACCCGAGTCCTCCCGCAGAGCCCCTCGGGGGCAGTGCTCTGGTTTGCTCGGGTCTTGCGCCCAGGGTGGCAGGAGCAGGGCTCCACACGTCAGTAGCCCCAAGCTCACGCTGATGTGTAAACTGTTCTATCATTTAGGCTTTTGTTCAGCAAACACAGCAGAGAGCAGGATACACAGAATCACATTTGTTCAGGGCTCACCTGGAGCCAGGTGCGGTTCTGAGTGCTTGGCATAAATCAGCTCATCGAACCTTCTCGGCCAGTGGCTCCGGAGGCAGCCCCGGGACACAGGGCACAGCCAGGCCACGCAGGCCACGGGTGGCCCAGCCGGGCTGGAACCCGGGCTGAGGCTGTAGGGCTCCCGGGGAAGGTGAGCTCCTAGCTGCTGTCTCGGGTCACCAGGAATCAGAATCACGTTTAAACACCTGTGGGAGTTTACAAATACCCGGTTCCAGCTGAGAAATTTTACAATAGGAGCTATTGTTCCAGTTATCTCTGTTGCCCGGGTTTGCGTGTCTGTAGGGATGATGAACGAGTGGCCGCCTGGATGCCAGGCCCTCCCGAGGTCATGGGAGGATCGATGTGCAGACGTGTGTCCTCTTCCGGGTGCCAGGGCCGTGCCGACCCCAGGAGGGGGCCCCTCCTAGCGTCCCCGGCTGCGGCGGGTCCTCAGTCCCACACACACCCCCTGCCGCTGCCCGTACAGCCTCGGATGAGGCTCACTGGGGACGGCTCTCCGGGCCGCCTGCCTCGCAGGGGCAGAAACGGGCATTTTCATGAAAGTCTTCGGCGCCAGCACACATGAAGGCCGAGGGGCTGAGAGGAGAGGGGGCTTGGAAGGCGTCTGTCAGGAGGGCCCTAGGGGTGTGGCCCCATACAGGGTGCCTTCGTCGCCCGCCCCGGCGCCTGTCACCAACCATCCGAACCACCCACACCTTAGCTTCCTTCATCCTATTGTAAAATGAGCTTTTAATTGCATCTATGGTTGCTCACAGCATTCGCAAGTTAATTGGTTGTTTTACTAGCCCCCGGCTAACAGGCCTGATTCGGTACCTCCAGGTGTAACGAAGACTCTTGGAACAGCCGACGTGCGCACATGTAAACTAGGGGGGCCTGAGACCCTTCAAAGAATGGTCTACGTGCGTTTCATGTATCACCTGGAACGTTCGCCTCTCTTATTTGCCATTCACTTTGGAGGCTAAATTTAATTATGAGCTCATTAGGTGAGGTCTCATTCTTTTGATCTTGCGGAAGCCGAGGTGAAGGAGTGAAGTGTACCGTCACGCGTTTGAGGGACTCTTAGCTTTGGGCTATGGGTATGGCTGCTGTGGGGAAGGAGAAATTCTCCTCTACCCTTCAAGTTCTTCCAGCCAGACTAAGAATTAAATTTAGATGACTGAGATCAATAGGAGGGAAAAAACCTGAGTTTTTATCACATGCACAAGGAGGTCCAGTGATGAAATTGAGACCCAGAGAAATAACCGAGGCAGGGAGTTTTTATGCTTTTTTTTTAGGCAAAGATGTAGCAAAGCCTCTCAGGCATTGGCAGGACAAACAACCCTTCAGTTAGTAAAGAATGCTGAGGGGAATTGGGCTGGGCTAGTAAATGAGGAAGACGTGACAAGGGGGTTATACAGCCCCCCCCCCCAGACCTGACTTTCCCACCTCTGGTGACAAGGAAGTCTCTTCACCTCCTAGTTACAGGGAAGGCACCTTCCATGCGGGAGGTTTATTCCCTGCTTTCAGGGCACACGGGGGCGGGGTCTGAGTGTCCTTCCACGTGCTGTCTCCTAAGTAAACTTTCCTTTAAAATAATCAATATGCCAGAGTGGCACATTTAGGGGCCACCTGCCCTGGGCCCCTGCAACACTGGGAAGGACCTTCAATATCTTTTCCTTTTCCTTTTCTTTTGGTTTTTATACTCTATTTATTTTTTTTTGTATATTTTTTATTGGAGTTCGATTTGCCAACATATAGCATAACACCCAGTGCTCATCCCATCAAGTGCTCCTCTCAGTGCCCGTCACCCAGTCACCCCAACCCTCCACTCACCTCCCCCTCCACTAACCCTTGTTCGTTTCCTAGAGTTAGGAGTCGTTCATGTTCTGTCTCCCTCACTGATATTTCCCACTCATTTTCTCTCCTTTCCCCTTTATTCCCTTTCACTATTTTTTTATATTCCCCAAATGAATGAGACCATATAAGATCTTTTCCCTAACACCTTCCAAAATAAATGGTGCTGGGAGCCTGAGAGTGCCTGGGGGAGAGGGACGGTCTTCTTGCCCAGTCCCCGAGTCTGTGTTAAGATGGTGTCAGCACGTGGAGAGAGGGGACAGAGAGGCCGACTCACAATTAGCTGACCCGACTGCAGGTTCATGCATCACACAGGGATGAGACAGCCTCTTATCCACCCTAGAAATGAGGGTGACATGGTCTGGTGCACACTTAAGTCGCAGACTTGGACTTGGTTCTCTATGTCTATAAGCTTTGCTGGACCTAGGACAACACCCAGGTTCATTTTTTAAAAAATTTTTAAAGATTTATTTATTTATTTATTTATTTATTTATGAGAGCGAGAGCGAGAGAGCGTGAGGGAGGGGAGCAGAGGGTGAAGTAGGCTCCCCGCTGGGCAGCAAGCCCAACCTGGGGCTGGATCCCAGGACCCCGAGATCATGACCTTAGCTGAAGGCAGATGCTTAAGGGACTGAGCCACCCAGACAACACCCAGATTTAAATTCAGCTGGAAGATTTTAGTGGTGGGAGCGACTTTACCCTTCTAGAAATACAAGTCTTCTCTTTAAGCAAAATTAATGCAAAACCATTCCCCTAGACTTCTTCATAATCCCATCGCAGAATAATAACTAAACAGCTATCGGTAACACCTACCCTGGGGCAGGCAGGGTTGTAAACACTCACTCCTCTGGTCCTTGCAAGCTCTGGGAGACGGCGCTGTTAGGTATTTTTACAATCCCCTCCCCAGATGAGGGAGTCGAGGCACGGAGAGGTCGCGCCTTTCTCCTGCAGCCTCACAGCCAGAGGGGCAGCGTGGTTGCCCCCCGGGCCCCGGCCTGTGCGTCTGCACACCACATCAGCTCTTGCAGAGAGGACGCCGGGCCGTGGACGCGTTCAGGTGTTCATCTGCGCCGAATCCTTAGAGTCATCATGTTTCATCATCTGTCATTGCCTCCCGACCTTGGAAAGAAATAAGACCCCTGGATGGCCGAGCACCTTCCCAGCAAAGGCGAGAAGGCAATCTCACTTAGGACTAATGCTGTGGAAATCTCTGCTAATTGGACAGCTTTGCTATTTTACAGTGATTGCATGATCCTTTCCAAGCAGACGCTGCCAGGTGCCGTGTGTTCAAGGGGCGGCCGGGCGCGACTGAGGGGTGGCCAGTGCCCTGGGCCTCCTGGGCTGTCTGAGGCCGCGCGGCAGTGCCCTTCCTCCAGCTGCACTGCCCGAAGCTCTGCACGTCCCTAGTGCACATTAGATGCACCAGAGGAGCCTTTGTGATCTCCCCGGTCCTCCTGGGCTGACATGCAGGGCCCAGTTCACGTTCCCCATCTGGGAGGTGAGCAAAGATGTCACCCTGCACCCCGGTGTCCCTGTCATGCCGTTTGTCAGACGGGAGCTTCCGGCAGACCTGCCACAGCTTCTGGCCCCTCCAGCTTATGCCACCCGAAGCTCCACCACTCTGCTCCTCTGCGCTGTGGATCCTTCTGGACGTTTAGCGGCAGGATAAGCTGCATCCCTGTTGTAGTTCCCAGTTTGAACCAGGCACCTGGTGGTCCCATGTGACCCAGAGCATCGCCGTCCCGGCTCCGTTTCAGGGGGGAGCTGGCACCGGGCTCCTCGCGGGTGAGGCCGGGCTCTGAAACATGGGAGGCCGTCTGCCAACCTCTCGCTGCCCCGGGGCCCTGGGGGTCCTGCTTCCTCTGTTCGAGAGCCTCTGCTCCTCAGTATCTAACCTCCGAGTGCCGAAGGTTTCCCTGAGGCCCTGAGCAGAAGGCAAAGGGATGCTGCCAGCACATCTGGTGATGCTGGATCAGGGCCATCGGCGCCTTGGAAGCAGGCCAGCTTTGCCCCAGGGAGGGATTTTAACTTGTGCAAAAGCAAAGAATTGCTGTGGCTCTCTGCACCACTTTGCATGTTACTTTTATTCTAAAAACATGTCCTTTTGCAAGTGGGTCGTGGTGGGTTCTGGTTGGAACCTGCCCCCCGGCCTTCTGCTCTTCTCCCCTGTGTACAGTGTGGGTATGTGAGCAGGTGGGGCAGGGGGGACACACACAGACACACGCAGTGGAGCGAGGGGGGAGGACAGGTTCACACACACACGCACACAGTGCAAGGAGAGATAGAGAGGCAGGGAGAGAAACACAGAGGGACGGGGACCCGGGAGGCACAGAGGCCAGGCTGACCAGAGGGGACACTCTGAGGGCACGTATCCTTTGGGTTGCTCATGTTGGCTCTCCTTCCTGGAGCACCAGCTGCTGCAGAGCCTTAGGTGAGGAGGGTGGCCTGTTTCTCCCGTGGCTGCTCTGGGCCTCAGCCGGCCTTGGCTGGCTCCCAGGCTGGGGGCCTGCCTGGGTCTGCTCCCAGTTACAGTACTCTTCCTGGCTCTCGAATCCTCCCTGACCCTGTGGCTCTGTGCTCACTCCCTGGTCGGGGGTTGTCCGCTGGGAACCACTTTGGAGTATGACACTCGAGTGGGCATGGCCCAGCTCAGGGAGCCTCGGGGAGGCTCAGAGGAGAAGCCGTGGGCATGTAGAACTGGACTGCGTGGCTTACTCCCTCCAGGAAAGCCAGCATCCTTCCAGCAGACCATGATGCCTCCAGCGTGGTGGAGCAAGAGTTGAGGGGGCTCTGGAATGGGACCTGGTGGGAGTCCAGCCTGCAGGCTAACAGGGCTTGAGGATGGCAGCTGGTGCTAGAGAAGAGACGTCTGGCCCATGGATGGGGCGGATGGCACTGGTCAGCATAGGTCTCTAACAGGTGGTTTAGGGCTTGGAAGTCATGGTCTTGAAGTCACATATCTGTGGTTCAAAATTTAGCTTTATCAAAGAAGAGCTGTCTGATCTTAGGGAAGCCACTTAACTTCTCTGTGCCTCCGTTTCTTCACCATAAAATGTGGATTGTGAAGGTAGGTGGAAGAATTAAGTGAAACCATATCTAAGGATGATTAAGGTAGGGCCTTGTATAGTGGGATGCTACAAAAGTGTTAGGAGCTATACTGAGGATGGTGATTGTGGCTGCACTGATGGTGGTGAGGATGGTGGTGATGGTGGTGACGATGATGGTGATAGTGGTGAAGATGATGGTGATGGTGATGATGGTGGTGATGGTGGTGAGGATGATGGTGGTGATGGTGCTGGTGATGGTGGTGAGGATGGTGGGTGATGGTGATAATGATGGTGATGGTGCTAGTGATGGTGGTGAAGATGATGGTGATGATGATGGTGGTGATGGTGCTTTTGATGGTGGTGGTGATGATGGTGATGATGATGATGGTGGTGGTGGTGACGACGATAATGATGGTTATGATAGTGATGATGATGGTGGTGAAGATGACAGTGGTGATGGTGCTGGTGCTGGTGGTGAGGATGGGAATGATGGTGATGGTGATGATGGTGGTGATGATGGTGGTGATGGTGGTGATGGTGGCAGTGGTAGGTGCCATGTGCTAGTGGAGGTAGGATTATTGTGAAGAGCAGAGTCCCAGCAAGAGTGGACCTGCAAGACCAGGAAGGGAATGGCAGTAGGAAGCCTGCCCCCACCAGACATGAGGGTATTTAAGTTAGAACTGCAGTTGGCTGCATGTTCAAGGCCCAGCCATACTCCAGGCTCACCAAACACTGTCCTGGCTTGAGCATTCTAGTCTAATTATAGTCCTGCCTATGTGGGGCTTGAGGGCCCCGTGGCCCCTGCCCTTCCAGGCTGGCCTGGTTCCTGCACTTGTGGGAAGGGGCTGTGGTGCCTGCAGTAGGGTGGGCCTGCCTGCCCCACAGCCCAGACAGTATCTGCCTATCTCCCCGTCCACCCCACGATCCTCTGCAGCCATCCCCAGAGCACAGGTGCATAAGCTGCAGACAGCATCTGAAAACAAACATTTAGAATGTCCCCAGGTGGGTCTGAGTCAGAAGGGCAGATTGAACGAAATGTCTCTAGACATTTTATTTTGATTAAAACATTAAAGTGCATGGCAGCTCCTCATGGAAATTGTAAATCTTCCTTGGAGGAAAATGAACAAATGGGAAGGACATGAAATAATGACTCGGGGTTTCAGTGGTTTGCAATGCCTACTTGATTTTACATGGGAAACTGTGTACTGTAGCTCCCAAATTAATTTTTGGAAAATGAGTTATTGACTGCAGATGTAATTTATTATTAATAAGCAAAATATGTTTGCAACCTGGGCCTGATCGGGTAGTTAGGGTACCTGGAAGAAGGAATAGTAAGAAGGGGGAGGGGAGGGAGCCCGCGGGAGGGTGAGGAAGAGGAGGATGGGCCCGCGGGACGGACCTGCTGGCGTCCCCCTGACCTGCAATCTCAGCCCGCGAGGCTCTGCTTTCGTGTTCCTAGTGTCCGCTGGGCCAAGCTACCCCGCTCCGAGGTGGCGGAGCTTGCCTCCCCCCCAGCATTTTGTGTTCCCCAGATGATCAGATTTGTCTTCCCCTTGATGTTGCCCAAGGAGTCCCAGTCACTTCGGAGTCTCCCTGCTAGAAGGGGGCTCTGTGGGGCCGTGGTCCCCGCAGGGATCAAGGCGGGACGCTGGGCAGGTTCTCAGCTGTGCTGCGGGTGGTGGCGGGCAGGGGGTGGCAAGGGTCTGTGCGCTGCCACCGGCTGCCGAGCGGGAGGCTGAGAGAGCCGCATGCTCCCAGCCACCAGCGTCCCCATCTGCAGAATGGGCTCCCGCAGCTCCCGGCGCTCCTGAAGCCATGGGTGGGGCAGGGAGAGGCTGTCAGGGTGACGTTCAGGCCGCGTCCTCCTTTTTCCTCCAGCCAGTCTATTTCATAGATGTCCCTCGCTTGGGCGAAAACACACGTTTGAAAACCAGGAAGAGGAAAACAGCCTCTCGATTTCTCATCCTCCGTCTAATTGGTACGAGCGGCCCAGTGAGATCACGGGCGGCAGCTTCCCCACAGGCCCTGCCCAGCGAGCGCTCCTGTGTCGGTGGGAATAGTCCGCGCTCCCGCCGCCTCGGCTCCGCGGTGCCAGGATTCGGATTTATTGAACGATTATGTTTAGAGCGCATTTATCTTTGAAAATTAATATTAAAACCGTAAAGTCTTTCAGCTTAAAGGTATTTACTTATATTTATTCAGATAATTATAAAATGGCTACCTGAGTAATTTATTGTCGTTAGGACTTAAATGATCGTAAAATGTAGTAGCCATGAGGCCGCCGCTCGGTGGTGTCGGTCACGGCGGCAGGAGGACAGACGGGTGCTGGCCGCCGGAGCCCGCAGAGATGGAGCGATTTCTCCCCAAAGGCTGGCCCGGCTCGTGGACGGAGGATATCGTATATCGTATATTTAGGAGAAAGTACATTTATCTACGACGTTCACATTCGTGATCATAAGATTGCTTTACCGTCATGCCACGTGTGCATTAAAAGGTCAGTTCCTCAAAGTCCTAAGAACGGTGCCCTAATGCTTTTGAAACAAATCTCCTATTTTTATCATAATTACAGTGGGCAAGTCTGCACCGTGCCCCTCTGGTCTCGTTCACATTTAAATGGTTCACGGTTTCCAGGTGCGTGAAGGTGGGAGTCTCCGAGAAGGCGGCAGGGGCAGGGACTCCCCGGGACACGGCCGGGCAGGGGCCGCCGGCGCGCCTGTCTGCTCGGACACCGGTGGGGCGCGAGACTGGGAGCTCCGGGGCCGAGGGGCCCACACCACTGCCGCAGCCCCGGCCCAGCGCGTCCCCGTGGAGCTCGTGCTGCTGGGGCTGGTGTCGTCCCTCTGGTGCCAGGGGAGCTGGAGCCCCGGAGGGGTGGGAGCTGAGGACGGCCAGCTGTAGGGGTCGGGGCCTCAGAGGAGGGTGCGGGATCGGCCCTCCGAGGGGATCAGAGGCGTCGTATGAGGTCAGTTTCCTCCCGTCCCCTGGAGTCCGCGGGGCGCTAAGTGGGGCGGCTCCCTCCGTGGTCGGTGCTGGTCCTCAGGCTTCCCGTGTTAACATTAGACCCGGAATTTAATTTATGGGCGTGAATGCATGACCACAAGCAGAGCCCAGGCGCCCGCCTCTCCCCCTGCCCCCATCGCGTTCCCAATCCTCCGCAGCATGAACCCGGGGGCCCCCACGTGTCAACCCCCAGGGAGCACCAGGCCCCCATCCACGCCGGCTGCGCTCTCCTGTCTCCTCCGGCTCCCAGAGCAGCGGGTCCTCACTCCATGAGGGTCCGGTTCGCGGTCACTGCTCCAGACACGGGACACATGTGCCTCCGCCCCCTCCCCGCAGCTGCTACAAGCAGTGAGCTGGGCCACGGGGTCCCTCCTGCCAGGACTTAGCACTCACTGCCGGGGCTCGTGGTCGGCTTCGCGGAGGCTGGCGGCTGGCGCAGAAGATCCACCACCTGGATCTGCCCTTTTGTCCTATGGCACGTTGCTCCCTGCAGGCCTGTCTGGGGGCTGCTGTCCTGCCCTGGGTTCTGGCCCTCCTGGATGCCCCAGGGCTGTGGACGGGGTGACAAGCGCCCAGCGTACCCCCATCCCCCAGGCCCCCCCACCGCGGCCCCCTCTGCGCCGTCTACTCCAGGGTTGACGCCTGTGGGACCATCGCTCCATCCCTGGACCTGGTCGTTCTGCTGGGGGCCCCTCAGCCTTCCTGGTAAGGATCCTCTCTGCTGACCGTGGCTGGACACCCGGCAGGACGGATCCCCTGGTGCCCGGCGCGTCCCCCCAGCGCTGTCGGAGCCTGTTACTCTAGAGCGCAGAGCCACCTGCCAGCCCTGCAGACCCTGGGGGTGGGAGTGGGAGACCCCGGCTGGGGTGGGAGCCCTGGTCGCCTCCGCCCCACGACATCAGCTGCGTCCTGGGCTCTGCGTCCCGGGCTCTCCGGCCCCCGATGGCTTGCGCAGGGCACGTAGGGGGTGGGTGTCGACAGCGCTGGGCCTGCAGGCCGCGGGGCCTCGGCCGGTGCCTCTGGGGGACACACTGCTGCTCCAGGATGCGGCCCTCATGAGGTCCACACGGGGAGGCCACCGAAAGTGGTGCCCACTGCCGCTGGAGCTACGTAGGAGAAGCTTTTATTTTTATTTTTTCCAAATAAAAAGTTCGGGGCCGTTGAAGAGCGTCACGAGTGACGAGGCCGCACAGGAATCTCCGTGGGAATAATTCACTTGTAACGTGGTTTCCTAGGGGGCGCCCGTCCCAGAGCCTCACTCCCTTTTCTGTTCTCTCACTTTTTGATTTTATTGCCGTTCTTTTGACGTTGGGAGGAATCGAAAACCTGTTTAGGTTTTATGGCCTCACATTTCAGAGGTAAGTGACGCAGCCGGTCGCCAGGATGTGTGTGATTCACGCGGCACAGCGAGGCCGGGCGTCCTGTTTAATTATGCAGTGGTCCCCCAAAGAGGCCTGCCGGGATGAGCGGAGCAAGTGCTAAGACCAACATTTTCTTTCCCTTTTTAAGGGAACCACTTATCAAGCACAAAAGGCAATGAAATCAGGTCTGATGAGATTGGATTGAGGGAGGATGGGTCTGGTTATGAGATGAACCATCTGATGCGACGCAGATGGCTTCCTACGGGGTCCCTGAGAGAGCACGCGGCCAGCGCAGAGGCAGGACGGGCCCCCGGATGGACCCTGGTCGCGGACCCACAAGCCCTGGGCCCTCGGACGTGTGCCAGGCAGGAGGTCCAGGATGTCCCCAGCCTGCTACCAGCCTCTCCCTCCAGTCACTGATAAAGCCGGGAGGTGGGTGAGATTATTCCCCGGATTTCCTCTCGGTATGAAGGCTCCAGTGACGTTTGAGCCTTTGAATGTCTTGGTGTATCCATTGGTGTATCCATGCGGACCCCTTGGTGGCTTCAATCTGTGACAACTCGGAAGCAGAAAGCCTCCTGCGTAGCATCTTCTAAAAAGAAATCTATTGCAGAAGTGCCCTGGGTTGAGCTGCTGCTGGCCTTGAATCCGAGGACCGACGCCCTTACAAGAGGAGCAGAAAGACACAGATGCACAGGGAACAAAGCCACATGACCACAGAGCCAGTAATTGGGGCGGGGACCCCAAGCCCAGGGACCCCTGGAGCCCCCGGGAGCGGGAGGAGGCAGGAGGGGTCCCCCCTGGAGCCTCCGCAGGGAGCACGGCCCTGTTGACGCCTCACTGAGGATTCCTGGGCTCTGGGACCACGAGGGAACGCGCTCCTGCTGCCCTAAGCCAGTGTGTGGTCATTTACTCAGGCAGCCCCAGGACACGAGTACGAGGAGCAGAAGGAAATTTGGGGGAAGTATTAGGGGAATGTGTGATGCTCATGACACAGCCCAGGACGCCCCGGCCCCCTCCCTCCTGCTGCATCTCCTCCTCTGCGTGGCCTTCCCCTCCCCTCCCACTGGACCCTTCACTGCCCGGGCAGTCGCAGATCTGACCCGCAGCCGACCCACTGACCGCTGACCCTGGGGGCCGGGCAGCCAAGGCGCTGATGGAGAACGTCCCCTACCAAGGAGGCTTCTGCCCCAAAGACAAATTTCCCCTCCCCACATTGTAGCTTCTGGCTTCATCTGTCCAGCAGAAGAGGAAGGGTAGGCGAAGCCTTCTGCTCGAGGACGCGGGCATCTGGGTTACCCCGTGCCCCGCACGGCACGGGCGCTGATGGCAGGGGAGCTGCAGGCCAAGCCGGAAGTGTGGGTCAGCTGGCATTTGAGAGGAAGAGCTTAATAGGCACTTGCTGGCACCTGGGGGGATCTAACCATGCCCCCCCCCCCCCCCATTTCTCAGCCACCTATCCGGAGATTAGGACAAGGAACTTGCTAGGCTTTGCAGCCTGTCAGTGGTGGGTCTGGGTCGAGATCCATGCTCTCTCCTGCCTCCCACCCCTCAGCTGCCCCTTTACTTCCATCCGCCAGACCACAGCCAGTTTGCACAGGCCACGGGAAAGAAAAATCCCGTCCCAGAATCCCAGGGGGCACACCCCTCCGGGCAGGCTGATGTTGCACCCTCCGCCCCGGCCAGGGCCCCACCGGGACCCTTCCCACCACACAGACGACTGGCGTGCACTCGGCAGCCCCAGTGCTCCTTATTGCCAAGGGCTGGACAGCACCGTCGGCGGAGCGTGAGCCGCGGTGATGGGCACAGTGGGTGGGATCCAGCAGAGGAGCCCAGTTGGGTTAAACATCCTTAGTCACATGCCAAGGGCTGATTTCATCAAAATGTTCCCCCTTTCCGCTTATCTCTACGATGTCTGTGATGTCTTGGAGTCCACTCCTGGTGGAGGCAGCACACCCAAGGCCAAATGACCCAATTAAAATGACTAATTAAGAGCAAACATTATAATTAATCCTCTCCTACAAAACACCCACCTTATCCCTGAGGGAGCCAGGTCTCCGCGTCCCCCGTCAAGCAACCGTGTGAGTAGGGAGAGCACCAGGTTGGTGCCCAGGACCCTCAGGCCGCAGTCCAGGAGACCCACACCAGCACCCTGAGGAGGGACTCCCAAAGGGTCCTGCAGGAGCTGTGGCCGCCTGGCAGGAGACGCAGTCACACCAGCCCACTCGCTGGTTTGTGGCTTCACGGGCCGCCCCCCGTCCCAGCTCTGCTGTGGTGGAGACATCAGTTGCCCCCGCTTAGGCCTTCCCACCCCTTCTGGGCTGTAGGGTTGTAGCTGGAAGGCAGGTATTGGGACCAGACTGCCGGGCCCTGGACACACTGGGGCAGGGCCGACCCGCAGAACCTGAGCAGAAGTGACAAGTGCCAGCGCCCTGGCACGCGGGCTAAGGAGAGGACGCGTGTTCCCCACCTCTTGTCACCTGCCTTCCTTCCGACCCCAGCCCCGCCGGGCCCTGGGGACGCAGGCCCCCGAGGTGGGGAGGACCACATCCCGAATCCTTGTTGCTGACACTCATTGGCTCTGACGCATGAATCATCTGCACACTTGGGTGGCGTCGCTCGGCAGGGAGAGCTGGCGAGTCCCACGCACGCGAGTTTCCTTAAAGTAGAAGCGAGTGCGCTTGTGGGGCCGGTTTGGATGTTGCTCCAGCAGCGGGTGGTCTGCTGACAAAGGAGCAGCCTGGCACTTGTGTCATCAGCATCATTTAACACCCCGTCCTTCGCCGACGAGCTGGTCTCAAGTGCCGCGCGCCGCGCGGCGGGGACAGACGGAGGCCGGGAAGGAGCACCCCCTCCCGCGCAGAGTCTGGGGCCGCGGATGCCGCGTGAGCACACCCACACCCACCGCGGCGCCTCGAGGAGTCCTCTCCCAGCCGTTCCAGACTCCTCGAGGGCTGTTGTCACGACGGTTCTTGGGTTCCTAAGTGGCGGTCCTAGCGGCGGCGCCGTGAACAGGCCTGTGTGTGGCAGCGTGGCCTTGGGCCTTCTCCCATCGTCTGGGGAACCCAGGCCTCCACGTAGGAT
Source organism: Vulpes vulpes (assembly GCF_048418805.1). Taxonomy (NCBI): domain Eukaryota; kingdom Metazoa; phylum Chordata; class Mammalia; order Carnivora; family Canidae; genus Vulpes; species Vulpes vulpes. Next base: position 116,884,290 of record NC_132794.1, on the reverse strand, counting down.
GGCGGTTGATTAACACCATCAGGAAGCCTCAGACGGAGGTGTGGGTGTCCGTGGACTGGAGACTTAATGAGTTAAATGTTTGCTTTTTCCTAATTGAACTGTAAAATGTGAATGTATTCTACTGATGACCCTGGAACAATTGAAAAGTGTATAGAACCTACCTCCTCTCGACCCTGTTCTTCTCACAAAGGAAAGGTCTCTCAGGGTCATGTGATAATCAGGATATTTCCAGTGCGGCACGTGCATACACGTGTATTCCTGTCTACGTTGCATGGGCGTGTGCGACATTCCTCGAAGGCCAAAATGCAGCGACGCAGAATGTATGTCCAGCCTTCACCGCTCCGGGAATATTCCGTGGCGTGGCCGTGCACATATTTATTTGTCATTCGATGTAGTATTTCTTTTTTTTTTTTTTAATTTTTTTTTTGGGGGGGGGATGTAGTATTTCTAAGGTGGGACCAATAAAAACGGTCCTTGGTGAGTTTTCTCTACACGCGTCCTCAAGCAGGTGGAAAAGTATCCCATGTAGCTGGGGATGATGTAACTTGGCACCATGTTTCTGGAAAGAAATGGGTTAATGTAAATGAGGATGCTTAGTTTTACCTATAGCCGAGTCCAGCAGCTCCAATCGTGGGGCTCAACCCTAAGAAGCCCTGTCCCCAGCAATCCCACATGTGGCCGCAGCCTGCTGGACCTGGCTCCCACGTGGCCCCGGGGCTGGGGCATCTGCTTCACTCCCGTGACCCATTCTCTCCTTGCACACGAGGGGCTGACGGGAGTTGTACCAGCACGGGGCACGCGGCGACGTGGGGTGAGGCAGGGGTCAGCTCCTCAAAGTGACGGGTCGATCTCAAGCTTGTCAGAGCCGCTGGGCACTTAGAACGTGATTACGGGCCCACGGGGGTGCGGTGGGGGGACGTGCAAGGACACGCCACGGAATATAGTTTAAAATAGGGCAATCAAAGATCATACAAGTCTAAGTGCCCAACAGCGGGGACGAGCAAATTGCAACCTATACTCCTGTCGAGAGATTAGACGGCTGTTAAGATTGTGCGCGAGACGAACTTTGCAGGCGGGGAGATGGCACGTCCAAGCGGCAAGCAAGGCCAACGGGCCCCGTGCTCCTGCGGTGGCTTTGTAGGCACGTGAGTGAAGCCAAAGCTCCGAGGAGCAAGGAGGAGCTACGGGCGCTTGTGTCTGCGCGACTGATGTTCCCGTCAAGTCTGCAGAGAGGCTGGACCCTGACCCTCCATGACCGCGGTGTGCTGTCTGTCCGTCCGGCCTGCCGGGCCTCGGCTGCTTCTGCGGGGCTGGGATGCGATGCTCACGGGCACCCACGATGCAACGTGGGGAAGGGAAGGGCCAGTTCATGTAGTTCGGCAGGTGCAGGGGGTACCTTCCCCGTGGCCCACTGCTCCCTTTTTGCAGGACGGGACCAGCCCTGCCGGGTGGGTGCAGCTCCCAGGGACACGCAGCCACCTCCTGTGCTCTCACCTCTGACCTGCTGCAACTGGCGCTGGGGGAACGCATGGGCGCCCAGGTGCAAGGGACCAGGTTGGAAACAGGTGGGCGAACTGTTCTCAGTTGTTGGATGTGTCCAACTGTAAGGTGAGGGTTCCTGTGTGAGCACAGCTAGTCCCATCGGGGCGTACTCCACGAGGCAGCACACACCCGAGAGGCATGCCCCGCGGGGCCGTGACTGCCCGTGGAAATCCCACTCGGCCACAAGACAGGAGTTAGGGGATGCCCTGGTCAGGGCTGCACCCTGCAAGCTGTCTGCCTGCGAATAGCTCCGGGTAGCACGGCGGGACTGCGGCCCCTGCTGACAGTCCTGTGCACCCCCCCCCCCCCGGAAGCTCTTGGAGGAGTGGAGCTGGGAAGACCGTCCCGGAAAACAGCGCTAGAGGTGAGCCAGCATTTCCACGGCACATTTCAGGAAGGCAGTCCTGACGCTACTGAACCTTGGCCGTCAGGCTGAGTTTGATTTCCTAAGCCAGGTTCTGGCCCTACTCAAGGGCTGGAAGCCTGTGGGATGGCAGGCCTCTCTGCCAGCTCTGGTCTGTGGGCTCGGAGCAGAGGTGACCCACACGTAAGGAAGGCAGCCACATCCACCTGCCAAGCGAGCACGGGCTGGCCGTGATTCAGGCTTTCTGTTCACAGGTCCAGGCTCCTGGGAGGTTTGCCGATGCCACCAGGGTACTTTCCTGCTCCCCACCTCCCTAGGGCTCCATGAGACATGGCCTGGACCAGCGGGACTCAGGCAGGGTCTGCAGCCCCCCGGGGTCTCTGCTGCTCTCAGGGGCCTTGGGAAGAGGAGCGGCGAAACCCTGGGGGATCAGATTCAGCCGCCTGCATGCATCAGCCGCATCGACTTTCTTTGCTCTTTGATCTTAAAATAGCTCACGTGTATGTGTGTATTCATGCAAAAATGTGCGATCGGTATGTTAATAAGTGCACACGTGTCTGCGAGTGGACTCCGCTTTTCAGAAGCGCTTGGCGTATGAGGGAGGCGTTTCAGATCGAGGGTGACGTGGGTCATCAGGACAACGGCGCCGAGAAGACGGGAGCCACCTGGTGGGATGCGAGGTGCATCCCTACCTCACACCCTCGTCTGGTGAAGCTCACGTGGAACCAGCGACACTGCGCAAGAACCAGTTACGTGCTCTCGGAGTGAGGAGGCTCCTTCCCGGTACAACAAAAGCCCGGAAGCTCCACGTGAAAAGAATTGCAAACCCGGCCCCTTAAAAATAAAAGTGTGGGCCATAGACACCGTGGTCACAGTGGAAGTAAAAGGAAAAGAGCATTTTGCCCTTCCCAGCCCAAAGGGCCCCATGGATCTCTAAGACGGAGATCCAGAATCCGAAGGAAAGATAAGCGACAGTCACAGGCATAGAGTTCACAGAAGAGAGGATTCGGCACAGAGAGGGTTCCCAGCTGCGGGCAGGTGCTCCCCGCTGTCATAAGGATCCTGGGTTTGTGTGTCTCCCTCGGAATGGACGTGCCCCGGCACAGGAAAGGTCATCTGTTTTTTTTTTTTAAAGATTTTTATTTATTTATTCATGAGAAACACACACAGAGAGAGAGAAGCAGAGACACAGGCAGAGGGAGAAGCAGGCTCCATGCAGGGAGCCCGACGTGGGACTCGATCCTGGGACCCCCAGGATCACAGCCCGGGCCGAAGGCAGGCACTAAACCCTCTGAGCCACTCAGGGATCCCAAGGTCATCTGTATTGTTCCCCGTGTACTCCCGGGGGCCAAGAACAGTGCCCGGCACACAGTAGGTGCTCAGTAAGCACGTGTTCCACGGAGGAGCCCAAAGTGAGGTGATGTCTCCTCAGCAAGGCCTCTCGGATGGGCCCAGGCGATGCTTGACGCCCATCACGTGGCCAGGATGCCAGAAGCCAGGCACCGCCCCCTGGGGAGGTGGGGTCAGTAATTAAAATTGGAAGTGGGGTGGTCCCTTTGGCAGCATTAAAATCAGAATCACAGAGACTGTGGCCTCCATGCCGGCCACTCCCCTACGGGGCTTTACCTTCACCGAACCTGCGGGGGGGGGGGGGGGGGGGGCGGGCAGGGGACATGCATGCAGGGCTGCTCGTGGCCCTATCAGCAGTGACAGCAAAAGACTAGAAAAATCTTCACGTCCATATAGCAGAACACGATAAAAGTGAGCAAGCTCGGCCAGCTCCCACGCAGGGCGTCGAGACGGGTCTACAAACTCTGGGCGTCCGTACAGCGGATATTCAGAGCCGCTTAAAAGGACAAGGGTGGACTTTTCCTTACCCGGATCTCAGAGATGCATTATTAGATTTAAGAGAAAAGGTGCAACGCGAGTGTATGTTATATGGCACATCCGTGCACAGAAAAAAACCGCGAGGACTCGTATGTTTGTGTGTAAACGAGCAGAATGTCTGCGGGGCTCCAGGGAGGGGCGCCTGGCATTCGTTCATCCCCTAGAGCGTTCTGTGTCTGGGTCTACGAGGGGAGGGAGACGTTCTGCGTTACAGTCTCGTGTACTTTTTGGGGATTTGAATAATTACTCGCTGGGCATGTTAACATCTAAGTGGATTTGAAACAGAGGGGTACGGAGTCCGGTCCCACGTACACGCACACCTGTCACGTGCACAACACCCAAAGTCAGATCTATTGAAGCAATCGGGTGAAACAACTTTGGCACTTTCTGCGATAATTATCCTGAATTAATGTTAATTATGTGCTCATTATGGAGTGTAGGAATCCTTGAAATATAGAAATTCAGGTTTGTTTTTTTGCAGTACTTAGATGTTGGTGCTGCCTACGAGTAAAATTTGCCTTTTATTTCAGAAGCTCGTTGCCCTCTGACTGTGGCCTATATATTTCCAGTGTGGATAAAGTAACTGAGCAATCCAGAGGGATCTTTTATCTCCCTGTAAAAACTTTGAAACCCGTTTTCTAGGGGTTCTGCATGGAAACTAGCAGAGCATGCTCATTTTTATCGTGTTCTATTGTATCAGGTGGTCCTTTGATTCCTACTATTTCAACTCCTAAACCTGGCCATCAACGAGACTAATTGCATCAGAAACAGCCAGGGAACTTCACGAGCGTTCAGCACACATAAATAAGGCCGCCCATTAGCCGCCAGGACGGCGAGGCCTTCCATCTTCTTGTCGAGAGCCGGGAGCTCGTGGCTCTAATTGCACCAGAGGTGGGCGGCGGCGGCGTGTGCCGGGGCCAGAGCGGAGGAGAGGCTGCCTCTTGGGAGAGAGCACCTCAGGGCGCGGTGTGCGCTTAACACGCTTCCAAGCTGGTCCCCTTGCACCAGGTCAGACACTAGCCCGGAAAGGAGCGGTGGTTGTGCGGGATGCGTGGGGCGCTGCCCTCTGCGGGAGGCCTCGTGGGCCTCTTGCTTCCCGTGGCTGCTCGCCCTGAGTGACCCCACCCGGGGGGCCGAGCGCTCTGCGGGGAGCTCCACGGAACCCAGTGGCCCAAACATCCGCACAGAGCTGTGTCGTCGTCGTTGGCAGGTAGCGAAGGGGACCTCAAGGCAGGCGGTGGAGAGCGCAGGCCTGAGGGAGAGCCAAGGAGACCCTGCCGCCTGCAAGGGGCAGACGATCCCGGCCTTGGTTTATCCGCTGTGGAGGGAACCAAGGGCAGGAGCGCTGCCCCCTTGCAAACACCCTGCACGGGCGCGAGTAGTGTGGCCTGGGGACGGGGCCAGTGCTCAAGGAGGCCGTGGGGTTGACTATCAGCAGAGCCGAGTGTCCAGGCCGAGTGCTCCCGGCGGGGCCGCTTGGACGTCCATCGCTGTGTCCCAGGCGACAGGAGTGTCCAGGACCAGGACGGCTCCGGATGGGTCGGCCTGGACGCTGAGGTCATGGGGCTCTAGCGAACACCTGCTGCTCATCACCCACCCCCACCCGTCGGACCTTCCTGCACGGGGAGCTGTGTGGGCCTGATGGCATCACTGAGGTCACCGTACCCGGAGACGCCTGTGTCCTCCGTGCCAGGCACTCTGGCTGGCACTTCCCGGCCACCCTTGGAGCTGCGAGTGTGTCTCTGGAGGACGTGCCTGGGGGTCAGGCCGAGCCGTGTGCGGGTGCCGGGAGGGAGTGGGCGGCCGGGGGAAGGGCCCTTGTGGGGCACTCGTGCGAAGTGGCAGGTGGGTCTGGAGCCTTCTGAGCAAACCATGTTTTTATTGGGCTGTTTGTCTTCTTACTAAGTTCTCACAGTTCCCTGCATTCCGCATGTTAAGCCCTTGTCAGATAAATGATTTGGAAACATTTTCTGCCATCCTGTGGGTCTTCTCCCTTTCTTGATGTTGTCCTTTGATGCATAAAAGTTTTTCATTTTGGAGAAGGTACAATTTATCTATTTTTCCTTTTGTTGTTCATGTTTTCGGTGATAGAGCCAAGAATCCACTGCCAAACCCAAGGTCACGTCTCTGTCTTTCAGAAATCTTTATCACATTTTATCTATTTTGAGGTATTTAATGTTGTGTTTTTTCTTTTCTTTTCTTTTCTTTTTTTTTTTAAAGAGAAGGCAAGGGCAGCCCGGGTGGCTCAGAAGTTTAGCACTGCCTTTGGCCCAGGGCATGATCCTGGGGACCTGGGATTGAGTCCCACATTGGGCTCCCTGCATGGAGCCTGCCTCTCCCTCTGCCTGTGTCTCTGCCTCTCTCTCTCTGTCTCTCATGAATAAATAAAGTCTATAAATAAATAAAGAGAAGGCAAGAGGGTGGGAGCATGAGTGGGGGTGGGGAGGGGCAGAGGGAGAGAGAATCTCAAGCCGTCCTAGACACTCCTGTCGCCTAGGACACGGCGATGGACGTCCAAGCGGCCCCGCCGGGAGCACTCGGCCTGGATACTCGGCTCTGCTGATAGTCAACCCCACGGCCTCCTTGAGCACTGGCCCCGTCCCCAGGCCACACTACTCGCGCCCGTGCAGGGTGTTTGCAAGGGGGCAGCGCTCCTGCCCTTGGTTCGCTCCACAGTGGAAAAACCAAGGCCGGGATCCTCGCCCAGCATGGAGCCCGGCACGGGACTCCACCTCAGGAGCCTCAGATCATGACTTGAGCTGAAGCCAACAGTCAGACTCTTAACCGACTGAGCCACCCCGGGTGCCCCGATGCCTTTAAGTGCATATGTGCATATACCGATACGTATTCATATGTATATTATATGTATACATATAAGCTGGAAAGTAAGAGCTCTCTGGGAAACAGGCGTGCACACATGCAGTAGGCAATACACATATCACATAACCTGTGTTACATACTTTACGTATTTTTCCTAGGACTTAGTTATGCTTTCTGATTGTTATTTTTGGTAGCATTTTCTTCCTGTTTCATGGATAAAGTAGTTTCTTAACGCCCCATGAGGACATGATGCGGAGCATGAATAGACCCTAGTCACCTGTTCCTCTCCATCACGTGAAGTCCCCTGCCACTCCTGACCTGGGTCCTACAGGTCTCTCGTGCTGTAGATGTGCCCAGGTGTCCGGCAGCCGTGAGCTACCCAGTCCCTCTTCAGGATCAATCAGTACAAAGTTGACTGTGACTTCTGTATCCAGGCAGAGCCTCCAGAGACAGGTCTCGCTCGGGGCTGGGTGTGCCAGGAGCTAGCCATTTGGTGGTGGGACCCTTCGGTGATTGGGATGGAGGGTTTCGCTCCGGAGTGCGAAATCTCCACACTGGCTGCCTTGGCATCTGCCAGGTATTGGTCCTGTTTCTTGTTTGTTTGCTGATTTGTTTTCTCTTTGTCTGATTGCTCTGCACACGGGCGGGGGCAGATGGATCTGCCCACTTATCTCTTCCAGGGGACGGTTGCTCATTCATTTGAGTGAATATACAGTTAATCAGCCATCCAACATTCATTAAGCATCTACTTTGTGTCAATCACACAGTTTATTTAAAGCAGATTTAAGATGAAAAGACGTGGCTTCTGTTTTCGGGGGGCTCACAGACGTGAAACAGATCATTTAAACGTGGCCTGTTAGAATAGAAATGTATATATATTTGGACACAGGACAATAAGGTCTTTACCCTGTGCAGCAGCCGACGTGAAGGCTTCGGCCAGGATGGCGTCCTCTGTTGCAAAGAGAAGGACTGTCAGGAAGGCAGACAAATCCCAGGGCATAGGAGCGTCCAGTAGGGACACAGGCACAGCAGTGTGGCGAGCTGGAGAAGGCCGCGGCTCGACCTGGCCAGATGCAGAGGGGAGGCGTGGTCACCGCAGTGGTGGAAAAGTGACTTTGGCTAAAGGAGCTCGGGGATCCCCGCTGAACCTCATGTCTGTGCAGGTACCTGGTGGACGGCAATGCTGTGGCATGGTCCACCTTGAGGGAGTTCATCTTCCAAGAAGGATCCATCAGCCAAGAATTTCAGTGCAGTCTGTAAAGACACGAGACACGGACGGAGCGAAGGGCAGAGCAAGGACGGTGCGCTCGCCCTGGAGAGTCGTGGACGGTCGCAGGGAGGACGGGGCCCGAGCTGCGTGCGGGAGGGGTGGAGCAGGTGATCCAGACGGGGCTGGTGGCTAACGCGGCGCGCCGTGCTCGTTCTGGGGAATGGGCTCAAGCAGTGGGGGGGCTCCTGGGGGACAGACACAGACAGGGAAGGAACGAGATTAGAGGCGCCAGTGAAGGGCACTGGGATCGAAGGCCAGATGTGCGGCACATGTGCTGGTTGATGCACAGAGTCTGATCCTAGTTGACCAAGAGCAGACCCAGGTGGTGACCAGCCCAGTACAAGTGGCGGCAGCTAAACGCAAGACAACCACCTTCATTTGAGCATTTCTGAAACAAAGGGTTTCTTTCTCTTTACCAGGTGTTCCATGGTAGGAGTAGGATTAACGGTTTTTAATTTTTAATTCCTTTGTAAGAAGTAGTCATTAAAAATGCAAGTTCCTTGGTAAACGTCTGCCACCCTTCAAGCCGGCGCAAGCGTCCCTGTCGGGCAGCACGGAACAGGATGCGCAGAGCATCGCCGCGTTGGGTGTCCTGCGCCCTGGCGTTCCACAAATGCACTTGCCTCGTCATGTGTGCGGGGATGCGCTGGCTTCGTGGTGGCCTCGGCAGGGGGATTATTCTTTCGGGTGACGGGTGGTTTGCTCTGACCTAACCAGATCAGACCGTGCAGGCTGACATTACAAATCGATGTGTGAGCGCAGGACCGTTCTGTATCCCTTAGCACACAGACTCGCGAGCCCGAGCCCGTATTCGTTAAAGGTTATGTTTGCCTTAAACTAATTAAAGCCATTTGTATCAAATGACTGGAATAACTTCCCATTTGAAAATAAAGAAAATAACTGAAGGAAGTTGGAATTCTTTTTTTTAAAGTCTGAGTTAATTTCATCAACTGAAATGAGAACTGCACTATTAATTTTATTACATCCAAATGTGAAAATAAATCAGCTAGGTGAGGGCTGCATTTTCATATAGATTAGTCTGCAAAAAGTCAGAGCTGACTCGATAGGAGCTCCTCGGAGAGCAAGCAGGATGCAATGCCAGGACGGCAGGCGTAGGATTCAAGAGGCCACTGCAACCTGGTGGGTGGCGGAGGATGATGGTTCCATTTACATCACCTTTTGTGTCTTTTTAAAAATATTTTTAATTTTTTTAAATAATAAATTTATTTTTTATTGGTGTACAATTTGCCAACATACAGAATAACACCCAGTGCTCATCCCGTCAAGTGCCCCCCTCAGCGCCCGTCACCCAGTCACCCCCACCCCCGCCCACCTCCCTTTCTACCACCCCCAGTTCGTTTCCCAGAGTTAGGGGTCTTCCATGTTCTGTCTCCCTTTCTGATATTTCCACTTATTTTTTCTCCTTTCCCCTTTATTCCCTTTCACTATTATTTACCACGTAGGGTCGTAGGGTCGCAGGAAACACAAGTCCCCTCTTGTGCACCTGAGCTCCGCTGTAGGTACCTGTTCATTTAAATAATGCAAATGACGTAGGTTCCGATGGATGTATCTCAGACCATGATTTATAGCTGAGAGAATTTTTTAAATAGATGCTCGTCCTTTCAGCATCTGTATGTAACAAGGTCTCTCGTGCTGTAGAGACAAGCCCCCAGGCAGGTGCCAGGGCCAGAGCAGGTGCCAGGGCCAAGCCCCCAGGCAGGTGCCAGGGCCAGAAAGACGCCGGCTGGGGCGGGCAGCCTCTTGCCATCACTGGGACATGATAGATCCTTGATGCGTCCTTCATCTCTGCTGCACCACGTTGGCGCCAGACACATGGGACACATGAGAAAATTCTTAGGATTCTCCTCTTATGTGTGCTCACAGGGGACCAGGACCAGTGGAAGGGTCGAGAGTATTCAGCAGGTGGCTTGATTCAAAGCCGGGAAGGGCAGGCGCCTGCAGACAGGGGCACTTAGACGCCCTGCTGTGCTGATTTCTGCACCCCGGTTTACAGCTGGATTTAGTACAGCGATGACGTTTGGGGGGAAATGCACCCACTTCCCTGATATATTGGGAGACAGTCAATGCTTCCCTTAAACTTCTCACGTTAGAATAATTGCTAAAATGGTGTTTTGGAAGACATGTCTACACCACCAAGGTGCATTTGTCAAAGAAGGTAATTGGACGTGGGGGGCCTGGGTTTGTTTGCACTTGGGAGAGTAGGGACCCGGAGAGCCCCTCTGCTCCTGACCCGGGGGGGTCGTCCTCGCTTGCTCACCCCCAGGCCACTCTGTGCAGCGGATGAAGCTGGTTTAGGATGATTTTGCCCCTGGAACCACCGGAATCCCGTTGCACGCGCACCTGCTGTGGCAGACAATGCGCACATGCCTGTAGCCAGAATCTTCCGTGCCGCTTAGTTATGGACTGAAGGCCCGTGTGTGTGTTCTGCAGAGTCAGGTGTTGAAGCCCTCGCCTCCAACGTGATGGTATTTGGGGGTGGAGCCGTCGGGAGCTCATGAGGTTTAGATGTGGTCATGGGAGGGGCCTTCAGGATGGGATCAGCGTCCTTGTAAGAAGAGAGCCAGAGCGCCCTGGTCCTCTGCACAGGCGGGCTGAGGCCCTCAGCAGAACCCCAGAGCGCCGGCACCTCGGTCTAGGACTCCTGGCCTCCGCGCCTGTGAGCAATGAGATGTCCCCTACCTGACATCTCAGCCACCCCAACTGCGGCATCTCTTGCGGCAGCCCAGGCTTCGTTTGTCCCGTTCTGTTGGGGACATCTGAGACGCAGGGAAGGAAGCCATTGTCCCTGTAGGGCCGAGGACGTGTCCCTTCTTTCCGTCTGTGTTCTCTGGCTGAAATGACCATTGGATTAGCGTAAAACAGATTAACAGGAGGAAGACACATTTAATTATGTTCATACCGGAGCCCCACAGAGAGATGAGGCTTACCCGCCACCCTGAGCCATCCTGAGCTTAGCAGCAAGGGGCAGGCCTGGCTCTCAAGGGGGGAAGACAGTTCACAGGAAATGGGAGCAGCGGGTGTTTGAGGAAAAGTCTTTCTTATGTCAAAAAAGGTTATCTTTGGTAAGAGCTCTCTTCCTGGTAGGGGGCCTCCTATTTAAACTCTCTCAAAGGCCTAAGAGGGACTTAAAATGCCTTCTTCTCCTTTGGGCCCTAATGGTCTTTAGCTGGGAATAATCCATATGCCAAAGTGGCACATTCAGTGGTGGCCTGCCCTTGACCTGTGGTCCCCATACTTTGGGGTAGAAAGCAGCCCGGCTGCCCCGCCTGGGTGCTGAGCCCCTCTCCAGCCTGGTCCCAGGAGGGTGCAGGTGCAGTGGCTGCTGTTCCCTGATTGCTGGCCCTCCCAGGCCAGGTGGAGGAAAGGGGTCCCTCCCTGAGCCCCCTGCAGCTCCCCCTCCCAGGCCAGGGCTCTGGGGTGGGGCTGGAGGACTGGAGAGTGTGTCTCACTGGGCAGGCCCCGAGCAGCAGTGGGGATCCTGCAGACAGACTCAGTCCTGTGGGGTAATGGACTGTGGGGGGTGTGCTGTGCCCTTCCTGGCCGAGCCCTAAAGTTGGCCTCAGGGGAATGCAACCAGTGGGGTGTTCTCGGGGTGCTCTGGAACCCAGAGACCTGCTACAGGCTCCCCTGGAAGCCAACAGGCTCAGGGGGGCCGTAATTCCTGCTCCAGAAATATGGGTCTCAAAAAAAAAAGAAAAAGAAAAAAAAAAAGAAATATGGGTTTCACGACCTCCCTATTATATTACAATTGCTTTCATGCTGAATCCTATTCTTTTACAAGAAATGTTCCTATTTGATAAAATTTAATGATGTAACTTAAAATACGAATACAGTTAGTTAATCACGCATTCCTCTTCCATATGGAGCTAAAGCTTAGGAGAAGGGAGTTTGGAGACGTTTTAAAGTCTGAGACCGTGACGACTCACGCTAACGTAACCCAAGTGCTAAGACAATATTTGAACTCTGGGGCCGCAAGACTTAAAGTCAGCTTCGTCAGACGCCCCTGAGAGTACTGTAGGCTCCTCTTGAGAGTCCTTTCTCTACGAAATAATAGTAACAGAAATTAGGGGCCTTGAAAAAATTTCCAGGGTGAAAGTAAAATTTAGTCACCTTGGTCACGTGTGTCGAACATGAACACGCTACATGTGCCGCAGCAGGGATACCAGCGTCTATGTCATCAAGGCCTCATGTCGTTGTCCGCACGTTTTCCGCCTTTGGCTGCTCCCTGAACCTCCCAATGCAGGGAAGGGATCTGCCGCTTTGCCGCTTGGCTCCCTGCCGGCCCCTGGGGTCGGACTGGGGTTGGGGGTCTCTCAGCTCTGGGACTGTGCACCTGCTCTCCATCATCTCTAGGTGACCCTCCCGGGCCCTGGTCCCGTCCCTTCCCGTCTTGGGGTCTCAGTTTCACGTCCCGGAGACTCTCTCCGTGTTCCTCGTGTGTGCAAGTGGCCGCACCACCGCACAGGGGCCTGGCCTGGCCTCGCCCGGCCTCCCCGGCTGCTGCTCGCTCCCTGCCAGCCGCTGACGCTCATGCTGGCCTCACACTCTGCCTTTCTCTCCCTCACACCCCCACGTCTCGTGCCCAGCTTGGAGCAGGACAGTGCACAGCACGTACTTCTTTTTTAAATATTTTATTTATTTATTCACGAGAGACACAGAGTAACAGAGAGGCAGAGACACAGGCAGAGGGAGGAGCAGGCTCCTTGCAGAGAGCTGGACACGGGACTCGATCCCGGGACCCTGGGGTCATGCCATGGGCCAAAGGCAGATGCTCCACCGCTGAGCCCCTGGGTGCCCTCGGCACATACTTCTGAGCAAAAAAGGAAGAAACAGTTGTAAACCCCTTGTCTTTGTGTGGGACGGCTGGCCCAGGGCTCAGGGACGGAAATGGTCACCTGTCAGCGGCCGGACGAGAAGGGGTGTGTGGGCCATGGCCTCAGGGAAGGTCCGTCCCATAATCCGCGTGTGACGAAATCATCACCGGGCCACGATATTGCTTAAGGTTCCGTTCACTTGCCGTAGATTCTGGATTAGCAGAATTGTCACCAACCTTAAAACCAAAGTAGAAGAAATAAGTCCGTGGTCCATGCTGCGTGAGGACGGGAAGAAACGGCTGGGAACCCCGGCCCCCCAGAGTTGGTGGAGGGGGGGCTTTGCCTGAACTTTGCAGGGTCCTGAGGTTGGAGGTGCCGCCAGCAGGGCGGACCCAGGCTGCCGGCGCCTCTGAGGGCCAGTTCTTCATAGCCCTGTTCACTGCATCCTCGAATTAAAAGAAAAGTCTAAAAACTGATTTAAATGAGACACATGTTCATAACTCAAGCCAGTCCTGCCCGTAAGTATGAGCCGGAGGAGGAGACGGGGCGTCCTCACCCCGTGGTGCCGCTCAGGGCCCGGGGGGCAGCCAGCCTGGCCCCGCACAGACCCGCTGTCCCTCCCGTGGGCCGAGCCGGGGGGAGTGTGCCCGGAGCCCCGGCCGCGCCCCGTCGTGTCGTTCGCCCGCTGCAGGTCGGGGTGGCGAGGCCGCGCTGGGGGCCCCGCGGGGGAGCGTGTCCTGCGGGCTGTGAACACCCACTCGGGAGCACCTCGGAGCTCTTGGTACCGCCGTCCGTGGGCTCTATCAGAATTGCTTTGTTTTCTCATTAAATAATTAATTTGTGACTCTTTGGAGTGTGCAGGGGAGTCCCATCTGTTGATTCTGTTATTTAACTTGATAAAAGTGGGCCATCGCGTGTGGAAAACCAGATAGTCATCCAGGGAGCATTTACGCTGAGGCGGGTGCCTGGCGGGGGTGTGCGGGCCCCGTGGAGGCCGGCCCTGGGCGGGGGCGGGGGCCGGGGGCTCCCCCAGGGGCTTCCACATGGGGTGACCGGGGGTCTCCTGGGCCGGTTCCCATTCAAGATGAGAGCCTGTGGGGCAGGGAGTCCTGCCCCGAGGTTAAGGGGCCCCACGGTCTCCAGGCCTGGGAAGTGCACCCCCGAAGGCTCCTGGTCACGTCACAGCAGCCCAGCGGGTGGGGCAGCGGGACGTGCCCCCTGCAGACCCACACCGTCCTTTCTAAAACCACTTTGAGGGCCTCTGGCCCGTGAGCTTCCCCTTTCTACGCTGGTGGGGAGAACCTCCCCTGCGCCCCTGGGACGTCTTGTTTCAGATTCATCGTCCTGTTGACGAGACGCAGGGGGGCCCACGGTGCAGAGGCTCCCCCGAGAGGTCAGCTCCGAGGCCCAGTGCAGGGCCCAGGTGCCCTCCTGCCCACGCAGGGGCCTGGACGCGGGTCCTCGAGCTGTGCCGTCACCGTGTGAGTCCCTGGGACCTCAGGCCCTGGAAGCGGCTGTTGTGTGGACTCAGTCCCAGGGCACCATGAGGAAGCTTGGAGAGGGCTCCGGACGGAGGAGTAGGGGTGGGGGTGCCCATCCACCACGGACAGGCCGCACAGAGGAGAGACGGCCACGGGCCCCCGTCTGTTCCAGAGGAAACAAGTGGAAGCGACGACCCCCGAGGCCTGGGGGCTGGATGGCTACGTCTTGGGGTGCAAGCATCGTGAGCCGCCTGGCGCCGTCAGCCTTTGGTGCAGAAGGGGAGGCGAGCCGGCCGGCCTCCTGCGGGAGCATGTCCCCGGGCCTTCCCGAGCCCTAGGCCTGAGCGAACACCTGCTTCTGGGGCGCCAGCCAGGTGGACAGGTGCACAGGTGTGCAGCTCCGAGAGGCCCCGGCCCAGCAGGGAAGCGAGAACGCCCCAGCCAGGGGAGGTGACAACGCAGCCTTGGACCCAGAAGAGGGGCTTCCGCCGCGGCGGGGGAATGACGCACCCGGGGCTACTCCCAGAGAACTTCTATTTGACCCCCCCCCACCCCCTTCAGAAAAAGTCGCAGCTGACGTCGTGTTCATTTGTTCCAACCTCCGTCGGGTTTCCTTCCTCCCCTTTGTGGCGCCTGTAGGCCTGACAGGGACCTAGCAAGCGGTGGATCGTGGCCACCGTGTTCCTCTCCTGCCGCGGCCCACCCGGCACCACGGTCCTCGTACTAGTCTTTGTGCATGGAGGGGGCGCAGCGGCGGCCTTGGGGTCCCCAGGGCGCCACGGCCAGGACGGCGGAGCACGGGGCCGGGTGCGCGGGAGCCTCCCGAGGCGGGGGAGCGAGGTGGCGACTCCCTGCTCTCGGCAGCTCCGGGCCCCGCGCCGCCTGGAGGGTGGGTGCTGCTTACGTAGCCCAGCCCCGAAGCCTGACACGGATTCACGCCTTCCGGAGAAGCTCGGGTGCTGTACTTCAGCACGTCCGACCGGAGCCCCAGGGAGGGGTTTTAAGGATGGTTTGCAGGTTTGCGGGACTCCCCCTCCACCTCTCCCCGCCCCCACCCTGTCTCCATCCCTGCGTCCACCTGCCCCCGGCTCTGCACCCCCTCCCGGTCCACGTTGGTGGCAGGGCCCAGCTGACGCCCGACGGCGCTCAGAACGTCTTTCCTATGGAAGCCCCCGCTCGCCGTGTCTCCGTCACCTTCAGCCCCTCTACTTGTGCGGGATAATTTTGACGGTGAACCTGTCTTTTGCAGTCGCGCGGGGCTCCCCGAGCACACGCTGCCGGGTCAGCGAGGGGGCCTGGGGCACCGCCCGGCTGGTCCCTCCGCGCGCAGGTGCTGCGCCTGGCTGCCCGCTCCCTCTCTCGGGGCCCAGGTTCCCTTGCAGACCTGACCTCCCCCAACACTGGATGCCGGGTCCGGGCACCGGGGGCGGGGGGGCACGTTACAAGCAGGTAGGAAACGAGTTCTCTCTGCAGCTTGTCGGCTCTGGGGTCTCTGTCCGCGGAACACTCGGCGAGACTCGGAAATGATTCGCTATTGAGATGAAAACAGTCTTCAGTCACGCGGGGTCTCAGCGGGGTCCTGGGACCTCACTTGCCAGCCCCTGCTGGGGAGCGGGGAGGTGGGGGCTGGGACAAGGCGGGCCCGACATCCCGGCCCTCCACGTAACCCCCCAGGCCCAAGAGCCCCCCGGGCACCTGCCGTCCTGGCCGCCCCACGCTCTCCCCGCTGGGCGGGCATGAGGTCATAGTCCGGGACCATCCACGGCCGGGCGGCAGGACTGTCCTTCCAACCCGGGGGCCTCTGGGAAAGCAGCCGGAGCACCCATAACGGGGCACCCCTGTCCCTGCTGCCGGCGCACGGGCCGCGGGCTCCCGGACTATGCTTCTCAGTGTGGGGACGACTTGGCCACAGGTACCTGTGTCCCTGCGGATGTGCGGAGCCCCGTCTTCCCCGCAGCAGCCCCACTCCCGGGGTCTGGTTACTCTGACTCGGGGCCTCGCAAGCCCGGCTGCGTTGGCAGTCACACACCCCAAGAGGTGGGACACGCCACCTGTGTGTCCCCTGGTGAGAGGACGGGACAGGAGAGCAAAACCCCGAGGCCCACCCGCCTTGGCCAGGTCTGCGCCCGGCCTCCCTGCGGCCCCTGAGCTGGCACCGGGGTGAGGGGGGCGCCCTGGGAGCTTACGCCTCGCTCCTTCCGGCACCTGGGCTGGGGTGAGAACCGAGGTCAGCGGCTCCGTCCTGCCCCGTTGGCACAGTCCTCCGCGGCGGGGCCTGGCCGTGGCCACGTGGTGCCAGGGACGCAGGGACGGGGTGCACGGGCCTCCTCGGGGTGGTGGGTGCACATGGAAACAGGATGGAGGGGGCCGTGCCTCCCTAGCACCCGGCTTCTGTCCGTTTGCTCTCAGCCCTGGAATCCCTGCACCACCTGCTTCCGCCCGTCTGTCCCTCCGTCCGTCCGTCCGTCCGTCTGTGTCCCAGGCCGGCAGCTCCAGCTGATCCCCCACGGGGCAGCATTAGGGCAGGCGCCCCCACTGCTCCGGGGTCGGGGTCCCCCTGGGGTGCTTGTCCGCAGGACGCACACTCTGCAAACCACCGTGTTCTCCAGGCCTCATTTAGAAACACGTGCAACAGGCCTGACTGTCATTTTTATTACCCGACACATAAATTGCGTTTTTTTCTCCTTATTTTATTGTCAAATTTTCGGGGGAGCTCGATGCCACTTAAATTGACAAGCAATTTCCTCCCTCCCTAATGGTTTATTTTGCAACCTGGAAAATGACTCACCTGGTCTGTTTTTCTTCCGTGTAAAATGAGGTGACGGTTCCCGCTTTGCCTAAGCGTCTGGGGTGGGGGTGGGGGTGGATTACGTCACGATGGTGCTCGTGGGCGGGCGGCGGGCTGGGGGCTCAGAGCCCAGGGTGGGGGGGAAACGCTGTTCCTTGTTCCCCGTGACATGTTTCTGTTTGTCGGTGATGAATCCTCTGTTCCTGGAGGTGAAAATGTTCAAATATGGACACGGGGTCACCGGACTGGCACATGCAGAAAACGGAGCCCCCGTGAGTCCAGGATTATCCACTAACACTCACCTGTCTACACAGCCTGCTGTGTGCGGCGGATGGAGGTCACTGGGGAGGGGCACCTGTCTGCGGGCACGGAGCCCCTGTGACCGGCCGTCCACGGGCCCATCTCCCCGTGAGCCCCGGCACGCTGCAGGCTGAGGCCAGCGAGCACCCAGCGGTCAGGGCTGTGGACCCTCTGGAAACTTCCTGGATGGCCTGACGACTCCGGTGGCCCCGCTGTGCCCTTCAATCCTGCCGCCCTGGGAAATCCCCACCGGGCTCACGTGGGGGCAGACACGGAGGGTCAGGGGTCCCTCAGCCTAGGAGGAACCTTCCCACCGGAGGAGCCGTCCGTCTGAGGTCGCTGCTGGCTTTCGGAGTAGGAACGGTGGGTTCTCTCTCCTGCCCTCTTCCCGGGGGTTAATCCACCTGCGGCGTCGGCCCCTCTCCCAGGAGACCGATTGCACCCCCGCCCCCAGGGTCACTTCTCTTCCCTTGGGATTATCCTCCAAATAGCTCCCCGCATCCCGAAGACTTTTAGAATCCCCCAAACTGGAGGAAACTTGAGAGATGGCTCCATTGCATGGATGGGAAGCCTGAGACCGAGGGAGGCCACGATTCCCCGAGTTAGAATCCGATCGAACGTAGAGTTTTCCTTTGAATTAGGACGCACCGATGCAGCTTTCCTCTCCTTTGGAAGCATTAGGTACTTTTGTCTGCAATTCATTTTAATAAATTGAAAAAAAATTGTTTGAATGTCTTAAAGAAAATCCTAGTGCTTTGTGCAATAGGAGCAGCCTTTGCTGAGCCGAGGGCCGGGGCTCCCACCAGACCCGCCGCCCTGTGCTGCGCCCCGGAGCTGCCGTCGGTCGGAGGCCTGACACCCTGGTTTGTTCAAGGGGCTGAGCTACGGCCCCTGTTGGCCTCCCTGACGGGCTCGGGGGGCGGGGGGAGCGGCTGACGGGTCGCACCCTCCCCTGCGTGTCGCCTGCAGCAGCAGGGCCGCGCCGGGTTCCACGTGAGCCGCAAATAAGTGCTTGTCGGTTGACGGATGTGGTGATTTTCAGCACAGACCCCCTCCCCCCTTACAGATGTCCCCCGGCCTCTCGGCCCGACCGGGAGGAAAATCGACCGCAGGCCACGGGAGAGCACTTGAGATCGCGGAGCCGGGCCAGACGGACGGGGCGGGGGTGGGGGGGGCACCTGAGAGCTCTCCGCCCCGGAAACCCACGGTGACCCCGAGGCGCCCCTGCGCCCGTGGCATCACGACTCGTGCATTTTCCTCCACGAACTTGCTTTCTTGGGCACTCAGGGGAGCCTTTCCTGACCGCATCGTCGGGGATGCAGAGAGGCCGGGGCAGGGAGTTCTTGGGCGCGTCAGAGCCCCCAGAAGTGGCCGCGGGGAGCCGTGTGACTGTGCTTCAGCGGCGGAAGGGCCCAGACGCCGACCCCGTTACGTGGGAGAGACCGAGGCACAGCGACCGGCCCCCCACCCCCGGGGGCGCCTGCGAACCTGCCTCTGTTAGGACACGTGGGTCCCGTAGACGCTGCACCGGGCACCGCACAGGCACTGCCCCGGGGCGTCTGGGGGATTTCGGGGCCCTGACCCGGTCCTCACCCCCATGGCCTGGAATGGCCGACGGCAGCTCCGGGGTTCAAGACGGGGCGGCGGGTCTGGTGGGAGCCCTGACCCTCGGCTCAGTCACAGGGAGCCCTGCACATCCTTGGGCTCAAAAGCCAGAATTGAACAGCTGGTTTTTACCAAGATCAACCGTTTTCAATAAAAGAAAGGTCGTGATATGTTTTCTCAGGATCGTGAGGGACCAACCCCGAGTAAGGCGACTCGCATGTGCCCTGAGCCTGCCCCGCGCACGGCCTCGCCCACAGGCCTCCGGACGCGAGTCTCGCGGTGCGCACCATTTACACGTGGAGGAGACCCCGACACGCGCGTGGGCTCACGGTGCTGTGATCTTCCGTGGGGTCATCACGGGCTCCGTGGTGCAAGGCGGCCCCACAGCCTCGTGGCGCCCTGGCACGGCCCCTTCCGGTTTGCACGGAACGCAGAGCACGGCTGGGGCTCGGCTGGGGCGGGACGTTCGCAGCCACCTCCCGGGTCCAGGGACAGAGCAGGCCCCAGCGCGGGCGCTCGGTGCGGGGAGTCCAGGGCCACCGCCCGCAGGGGGCTCGGCGCCAAGCGGAGGCTTCTCTGCGCCTTAGGCCTGCTTCGGGCTGGGTCTCCGCGGGGAGGCGGGTCTCACGCTGTTCCCCGGGGCCCCTCGTGGCTGTGAGGTCCTGCCCGGGGCCTGGGAGCTCCTTCAGCTGTGCCCCAGGGCTCGACAGGGTCCCCGGGGGCGCCGCCTTCCTCCTCTGGTGTCGTCTGCAGCCGCCCACCCTCCGTGGCTCTGTCCTCCGCGGGCCCCCGACACGGCCCCGCGGCTCTCTGGCCCGCCTAGACGCCTTCCGCCGCACACTGTCCCGACCCGTCTGCCCAGCGCAGCAGCGAGAAGAGCCGGGGGCTCCAGAACCGCATCTCGGGGGCCCCCTCGGTCTCGAGCACAGTCGGTGGGTGGGTGGCCACGTGGAGGGGCCGTGGGCGGGAGCCCAGACGGGGATCCCTGGGGTCTGGTGTCCAGTGTCAGCCATGGGCTCCTCGGACGGGGCTGGGGAGGCCCTGGACCTTACTGCAGCGCCGACCCTGGCTTCTTGGCTGGTTCCAGCCCAAACAGCAAATGTTCATGTTGCCGGACACCCAGGTCCTGAGCCCTCACGGCTCAAATGGGCCCCACGGGGGGAAGCGTGGGCAAAGCGGCTTGGGCGTGGACGCTGGTGAACCAGCATCTGGTTACCGTGAGGATGACGTGTCCCCCCGTACGACATGAGACGCTGACAGAAGTGGTCCTGGGATTTCAAAGTGGAACCCCGACTCTCCAGAGACACCTGGTAAACTGAGGCACGCTTGACTTTCCCCTGGCTTCCCCAGGCTGTGCCTCACTTTCTGCCGTGCTTTGCCGCCGCGTCGTGGGCAGGTGGCCCTTCCCGTCCACTGTTTTGCACGTTTAGCTCCTCCCGCCGTGCGGGCGAGCGCCCTGCTCTCCGTGCTGTGGGGCTGGGGCCGCGGGTGGGTGGGGCGTCCCCAGTGGAGCCCTCTTGACCACCCGGGCTCCTGGCCGCTCCTGGCACCTGGACGGGAGGTGGGCTTTGGGGAGCAATCCCTGCAGGTTCCGGAGACGTTAGCGCCGCCCCGGGCTCTGCTGGTCTCCATGAGTGATGCTACAATGTCCCACTGCCCTGAGGTGAGAATTTTTGTGGCTCGGGTTCGGTTCCCTGGTTCAGTGGAAGCTGGAGGCTCCTTCCTTGGGGCCGGTCTGGACACGGGCCCGTGCTTGGTGTTGCCACGTGTCCCAGTGGTGGACACGGCTGCCCTGGGGCCCGCAGGTCGGCCTTGACCCACTTCTGGGCTCGGGACGGGCCGCCCTGCCCGCTGGACCCGGCTCTGCAGCCCCGAGGGCCCCAGGGGCAGACGCCCGCACCCCATCCCGGCCCGCGGGCCCCTTCCCACAGCCGCCTTGCCAGGCTGCGCGGCCGAGGAAGCCAGAGCGGCCCAGGCCAAGGAGGTGGGGGAGGCGCGGTGGGCTCGTTTGACCCCCCGGCTCGGTGTGTGTGTGTGTGTGCACGTGCCTGCAGGCGCGCGTGTAAGGCACTGGTCTTGCCCCTTCCTGCCGCCCCGACTCTGCTGGACGGACGGCAGCTGCAGGGCAGGCCCCGGCCCCTCCAGCCTCTTCCAGAGGGGATTTGTCGGGTTGCGGGGCTGGCGTCCGGTTGGAAGGCCTGGGATTTGGGTTCTTAGCATGGGCCCCACGGCGAACGGCGCCGGGTCTCAGCGCATCTGAACGTCTGAGGGCCGTGCGCACGGTTCAGAGGAAGAGGGACCTAATCTTGGTTTCTGTGTGCAGAAGGCGCATTTTTGTCACTTCCCCCTCCCTCACCGGGGTGGTGGCCCCGGCGCCGGCGCAGTGGTAACGGGGGGTCTGAGCAGCGCGGACCCGTCAGGATGGGGACCAAGGGTGGGCCGCCCGTCCTGGCCACGAGCTAGCAAGGCCCGAGAAAGCCTGGTCCTCCTGCCCCACGCTGGCCTTCGTCCTTGTCACGGAGCCCGCCGGCTGCCGGCTGCTGGCCGTCAATCCACGGCCCACGGGCCTGGTCCAGCGGCCGCGGCCAGCGGTGAGGTGGGTGCTGCGCGGGCCCAGGAGGAGTTGCCGCGGGTGTTCGGGGCCAGCGGAGGGACTTTGTCACGAGACCACGATCAAGGCCTGGGACAGCACCACTGTCTGGGGGATGCGCGGCGTGTGCTGCGCGGCGTGGAATTTTCAAGGCCACTTTCTGTCTGTTTGGTTTATCCAAAGTGAAGTGACCGGTGGATGCTGATGACAGCTGTTTTGGTCCCGCAGATAAAAGCCGAGAGCGCAGCCGAGCGCCCTGCCCGCCCGCCCTGGTGCTGCACGCCGAGAGGAAGAGCCCAGCCAGGGACGGAGACGACAAGGTTGGTCTCGGGCCCCTACTCCCGGTGGGTTAGGAGGACCAGGGACACGCACACACCTGTTTTCCCACCTGGCTCACGTGCGGGGACGCTTTCCCGTCCGCCCCGTGAAATGGAGCCAAATCCACGGGTCGGCCCGGAGCACAGCCGGCAGACGGGTGTCCGAGGGCGCGATCCCAGCCGCCCGGCCTGCCCTGTGGGTCCTGGCTCCAGGCCTCGTGGTCGGGGCTCCGTTTGGAGCAGTGTGGGTGGCGAGCTCGGCTCCCGGGTGCGTGGGCTGCACACGTCAGGGCTCCAGGCCGCAGCTACACAGACAGCGCCCGGGGAGGCCTGCGCACGCCTGCGTGTGATCTTATCCGTGTGTGGACCCCTCCACCCCCCACATTTGCTCTTCCTCCCCTCGTTCTCATCTTAGGCTTCTCTTTGCCTTCCTTAAAATCCTCAAACGGCATTTTGAGGATTGACCACGGCGCGTTCACCTTCCCGAGAACGACCCACAGGATTACATTTATCGCTGCATTTGAAAATCACAAACGGCACTTAATTTGCTCTGATGTGTCAAGGATCCTGGAGGCCGGCCGGCCGCCTCAGAGTCCGGGGCACGTTCTCCTGAACCTGCTTCCGCCGGGTCCGTCTCCGCCACCGGCCCCGTGAGCCTCCCCGTCCCCGCGGGCGCTCCTGCCCGTGTCCCCGCGAGGCCATCGCTGGGCAGCATCACCCACCTGCGTGTCCGCGCCTTCCACGGCCGTCACGCCAACGTCCCTCGGCCTACGTGGTCACGACTGTTAGCACACGTTGCACGTTAGCTCCCGGATGTAGGATCCCTCTGTCGGAGATGAACATCCGGGCCGGAATTACGTATTTATTAAACAAATATCCTTTCTAGAGCCTTAACTACGTTCTGGATCCCTGGGCCCCGCGCCTCTAATTCACTTTTATCGCTTCAGCGCGGAAAGGGAGTTTTATGCCATTTTTATCACCAACAGGAAATCACGAGCAGCGTGTGCCACATGGAGAAGACCTGGGTAATTAGCGGTAGAGAACCCAGCATTGCCAAATTTAAATGTTGGTCCCGGCCACAAATCACGCCCGGCCAAATCTGCGTGAGTAATTAGCTGGGGGTAATCCGCTGCTCGGAGGCCCTCGTCGGGTTTCTAGCGTTCAATTAGCTTCATAATGAAAATCTCCCCTTGTTTTTCTAATTGGATCAGTAATATAAACTCTGGTCTCAATATATATATTTTTTTAAAACACCACTTTCTGGGTGCCCTCTGGCCCCCGTTTATGTTCATTATTTATCCTGACCACTTTTTTTTTTCCCCTCACAGGAGGGAAAGTCATCTTTTCCTACCCGAAAATTCTAAACGGAATTATTCTTCGACTTCAGAACGTAGGGATGGTTACAGAAATTAAAGATCGTTCATTCTGTGTAATTACCTGTGTCCGGTCGTGAACACAGGAGGAGCCTGGAGAAAGCCCAGGATGCACTCGTGCGAGCTTGAGGGCCCCTCGGGTCCCGGCATCCCTCGTCCCTCCCCGTTTGTCCTCAACCAGAGACCCCGCGGGGACCTTCCTGGAGGAACACTGTCGGCGCGGGCCTCCCGTCCTTCCTCTCGGCCGCCGGCTCTGTGCACACTGTCCCGCGGCCCTGACCACGGGCCCTTCCCTGTCCTCGTCTCGTGCGCGGGTGGCTGGACACGGGGGGCAGCCCCCCAGAGCGCCACGTTTCCGTGCGTGGGACCTGCTTTGCCCTGGGCTCTCAGTGACACTTGGGCTTCTCTGAACTTTTGGTCCAGATCTCGTGTCTCAGTGCTCGCAGAATTTAGGTTTGCCTCTCTGGCTCGCCGGCTTGCACGGAGGCTGACGTGGCCTGCACGAGCGCCGGCCCAGGTGCATGTGGGGTTCTCTGCCCACGCCCTCCTTGCACCTGCACCCTCCTTGCACCCACGCCCTCCTTGCACCCGCGCCCTCCTTGCACCCATGCCCTCCTTGTACCCATGCCCTCCTTGCACCTGCGCCCTCCTTGCACCCGCGCCCTCCTTGCACCCACGCCCTCCTTGCACCCACGCCGTCCTGCACCCGCGCCCTCCTTGCAGCAGGTGCCCTCCCCTCATGTGGCAGCGCTGAGTCCAGACCCTCCAAACACATGCTTAACCATCTCTTCACCCTAGGGTGTCCCGTAATGTCCTGTAACAAGCAATGGGAGAAACTGGGTTGGCATTCTTTTTTTTTTGTTTTTTCCCTTTCATTCAACAAATCTTGAGCTTTAGTAGCACCTGACATTCTCAGCTGAGAGCCTGGTGGTTGCTTTGAATACCATCTTGGTGTTTTTTTAATCTCACCTGAATTCTTAAGAGAGAGAACACAGTCTCATATTATTCTACATTTGAGATTGAAAGTGTACAAAGAGCTGGGAAAAGAAAAACCGTGTCCTCCCCATGCCGCGGCGGTTTGCATGCTCACCGCCCCTCCATTTCTCTCCTTGAGCTGCTCCAGGGTCGAGATGACACTTTTTAAAAGATTCCTCATTGTGGCTTTTGCGGTTCTACCTGCAGGAATTCGGTTCTGTTTTCCCTCCGTTTGGCCAACAGCCAGCAAGGCAGCTAAAGAAGTTAATCCGGACCTTCCGTCTGCGTCTACGTTGGTGTTATCCCCACCCCGTCCCGTCTCTCCTCCAGCCACTTTCATTTCTCTCCACATCGTATCCATGATGAACGATGAACAAGTGCCCCAGCCATGTATTTTTTTCTTTCCAATAATAGAGAATAAATCTTCATTTTCTCCTAGGTGATGTCATGTTCAAACCTTCTTTATCTTCTCAACAGAGACGCCGACCCAGAGAGATTTTCAAACCCAGCTCTGCCCCTGGAGTCCCCTGCACCGTGTCATGGGCCCCCCGAGCTGAGCCCCCAGCTCGATGCTCACAGAGGGGAGACCACCCTCACTGGGTGCTGCAGGGGGGCGGGCCAGAGTCCTCGTCCTGCCGTCAGGGCCCAGCCTGAGCACGCCGGGACCTCTTGCCGCTTCTGGCGTCCTCGCCAGGGGACATGGTTTTGGAAGCTCTGGGCTGCGGCCTCTGAGTTTGCAGCTCTGGGGGCCCAGCCCGTTCCTGGAGATGAATGGCACGTGATGTTTCACCCACGAGATGTTAAGACATCCGGAGGCAATCTCTGGGCGGACTCTGCAGAGAGTTTAGCCAATTTGGGGTAATGAGGGAGATGCCTTTGTCTGAGTCCCTCAGCACGGTCTGTTGTGCCTTCAATTCCGTATTCTCAGCGTAATTGCTCAGGCCCGTCTGCTTCGCCGCCCTGAGCGGGTTGTTATCGAGTGGGTGCTGTGGGCAGGCCCGTCTGCAGGAGACACGTTATTCTTCACTTGCTTGCCTAATTGAAGATGAGTGTTTAAATTAAAAAAAAAAAAAGTGCTATCGTTCTCTTTCTGTTGAAAGGAGCCTCCATCGATACTCGTCACAAGAGAGGACAGCGCGGCGGAGGGCAACAGACCCGTGGCCTCTACCCCGGTGCCCGGATCCCCCTGGTAAGATGCCCGAGACCAGTGACCAGTAGCCTCGTCCTGCCTCACGCTTGCTTGTTGGCACCAAAGCGGACGTGCACGTTCCTTAGGTGATACTGTGCTTTAAAAAAATTAATTTGCGGCGCGTGGCAGGGACAGCTGCACACCGTTGTCACATTCTGCAGAAAGAGAAATAACATTTAAGTGCTGAGGTATCTTGCTCTTGTGCATTTGCGCATCTCTATTAAAATAGTGAGCTGCTGCATATATGTCAGTGAAAGACGCCGTCTGAAGAAAGCGTAGCACGCATCACGCTTCAAGGAGCCTTTTTCCCTCTACTCCAGGAACATAGTAACCGGGTGGCTGCTAATTAGAGATGTGTCTGGCTCTCTCCAGCTGCCCTGTGAGGATTGCTGATCTTCGAGTGTGCTGTACTCAAAATACCCTCCACGGGGGAGCCACTGTCTTTGGTTTTTAAAAATGTCCTTTTATAATGGAGTAATTTGGAAGCAGAATAAGAAGGTTATTATAATAAAAATTAGTTTTAAAAACCTGAAGATGAGAGGGTAGGACAGAGCTGGAAGGAACAGCTAGTCCAGACAACAGAGGCCGTGCCCTTGCGTCCACCGCACGGGCCTCTGCGTAGGGGCAGCCACCTGCTGATGGTCCCCCGCATGCCATCGGCCTTGCACGGCGTCCCTGGTGACCGGCGATGCCCGAAGGAAGGGCACGTTGGGCACCTACCGGGCCCCGCGTACCTGCCCTGGTCACCTGCCTCTTGTGGTCAATCATGTTCTGACCACCTGGAGCCCTGGGCCTGCGTCCCTTCTCTGCATGGCCTGTGGTCGGTGTCGCCAGCACTGGCAGCCCCCACCCTCTGCCTTCAGCTGAAGCCGCTCTGCACCCTGAAAACGCTGTCGGAGAAGAGCCTGCCTCCGCTCGCCCACAGCGCACACCCAGCCCTCGGGCGTCCCCTCACGCGAGGAGTGTCCTGCAGCTCCGTTCAAGCCAGACCCCAGAGGCTGACGGCCCTGCCCCTCCACGCTGCCCCTCTCCCCAGACCCGGGCTGTGTCCGCACATGGGCCCGGCTGATCGCCCAGGCGTGGTCCCTACAGCTTCCCTCGGGTGTGATCACGGGGTAGGATGACTCACGGAGCTTAGGAGAAAGGTTGACCCGTGGTTACAGTCTTGTTAGGAAGGATGGGACTCAGGAACAGCCCCACAGCAGGTGGAGCTGTGTGGGGCCGTCCGGGAGCTCCCGTGGCCCTGAGAGCACCACCCATAGGACCCGAGTGTTCAGGGACCAGGAGCTCTCCCAACGCCCTTACTGATGGGGCCACCCCCTGAGCGAGCTGGCTGGGCGGCAGGTGGCACAGTCACCCTCCTGCAGGACATTGGAGCCCCGCATGGGCCCAGACGGGCTCCACGGCCCGAGGATGCACTTGCTGAGTGGGAATGAGGCCAACGGGCTGGCACCTGCGCTTGCGTCCCCGCCGGAGCAGAGAAGCTGCGCTCCTCCGTGTGTGCTTCCCGGACTTGGTTCCACCAGGAGCGGAGCTCCTTGGCGTGTGGGGCAGCTCTTGGGTTAAGGGTGTGCATGTTGACGGAGCCCCCGCACACCTGAGGGGCCTGTTTGCATGTCCCCCGACGCGGAGGATGGACCCCCAACCTTGGGGGTGAAGGGGCCCCCTCGCCTTCATTCTCCGGTGGGGAGGTGGCTTCGCGTCGGCGTGGCCTGACCTCCTCATTCATCTTGGCATCACGTGTGGGAGCCTTGGTTGCAGCACATGTATCCCACTCCGCTGTCGGCCACCAGGAAGCCTCTCCCGTGACACTTGATCCCGGGCCGGCCTCACCTTCCCTCTGCTGCTGCCCCTTGTTCTGGGCTTTGCTGCTGTTGGGCTCGCTCTTCGGGTCAGTCAGTTCTCAGGCAGGCGGAGGGCAGAGGGCCCCACAGGAGGACGGGACCCTGGCTCTGTCACCTGTGTCCTCCCGGCCGCCTGTGTGCCAGGGCATCTGACTCTGCCCTCACGCATCGTGGACACCCTCATCGGATGCAGACGGTTCCAGGAATGCACCTTCACCCCTGACCAGGAGAGCTTGATGCTCAGGTGTTCCGTGTGGACGCGGGCTGGGGGGACGGTGTGGTGTGACCGGGTCCCTTGGACCTGAGCTAGGGGATGCAGGCACGTCCCGCAGGTGCTGGCAGGTGACCCGAGGAGCTCTGTGGTTTCACTAAGCACCTCTCTTTACTTCTCATGGTGAGATGCCGGGGCTCCCTGCTCAAGTCTTGGGGAATCCAGTTCTTGTTCTTGCCCCGAAGGCACGTGCTCTGCACGGTGGTCCCATCGGTCAGGAGGCCCCACCGCTGTCCTCAGAAGTGGACCCTCCTCCTAATCCTCCGGGCGAAGGGTGAGGGCTCAGGCTGCCAGCTCAGGTCAGATCTGAGAACTAGACCTCACCTGTGGGACCTGAGCCTTGACGTCAGACCAACATTCTCCAGGGAAAACTTGGGATTTCTAGAAGACTCTAGAAGCTTCAGGGTACATGGGGCAAACCCAACAGGCTTGGAAAAGACTCTTCTGGACCATCACAGAGCTGGGGGCGGAGGCAGCTGGTATCACAATAAAGAAGTAAAGAGCTTTGGAATCTACTCAAAACCTGTAAAAATGGAAATCAAAATATTCTTATTCTCTTCGCTTTTTTGCTCTGGTCACGTTTTGAACCAAATCGGAGCTGAGAAGTTGAATGCGTGGGAGGACGGAGGGTCGGTCAGAGCCTAACCGCTCGGACGTGGTGGAGAAGGACACACTTGCTGCGGGAGGTTGAAAGCTTCGCTCCCTGGGGGACCTCGGGGAAAACCGCCTGGACTGGAAACCTCCTGGTTCTGCGCGGGAGGGCTGAGGAGCGCGGTGGGGCGCCCCAGCGAAGAAGCGGCTCTCTTGATTATTTGTTTTTAAGATTTTATTTATTTATTCATGAGAGACACAGAGAGAGGCAGAGACACAGGTAGAGGGAGAAGCAGGCTCCATGCAGGGAGCCCGATGTGGGACTCGATCCCAGGAGCCACCCAGGCGTCCCTCCCATGATTATTCCTAACTGTGTGTGACCGTCTGTCCTCTCTGCCAAGAGACACGGCCCGAGGCACCGCCTTCATCACGTTAGCATCACATGAAGCACCGGAGAAATGCCAGGTCAGTGCCCGGACACCCATGGACATGGGGCAAGAGGGACCCCTCGTCCTTCCAGCTGCTGCCAGCGTGACCCCCGGATGCGGCTTCAGAGCCCAGAAAAATTTCTTGGGCCAACTCTGCTCCCCAGAAGCTCATGTAGCCTGATGCCACGGGGAAGTCTTAAGGATGCCGTCACCTGGGGCGCGAAGCCTGCGTCTGCACCTTCATAGGAGGTGACATCCCATCCGCCTCGAAATGCAAGAGGGAGTCGTGGGGAGAGACGCGATGTAATCTGAGCTGTTCTTTCCAATCTGCTCCTGCCTCGGGAGGGCTGGTTCTAGAACAGCGCTGTTCAGTGTCTCACCGATTTCTGTTTCTCCATTTCTCCTGCTCCTCGTCCTCCTCCTTTTGTATAATCTGGCTTTGGACCCACATGGCAACTCCGGGGGCAGCTGAGCTACTCCGCTCCTGGAAGGTAATTAGATCGTGCTCCTCGGGATTGTCGAAGACACGAAAAAAAATAATAATAAAAAAAAAAAGTTCAAGTGTAAAGCTCATGAGCTTTTGGCTCAAATGACCATCAATGGTGGTGCCAATGATTAGAGTTTTAAAATTCGTTATAAGATTATGGATTTACAAGCAATTCACTATTTCTGTGAATTTTGTTTAAAAAAAAAAAAAGCAAAAAGAAGCAAAAAAAAAAAAAAAGAAAGCAAAAATAAATAAATAAATAAATAAATAAATAAATAAATAAAAGCACCTGTGGTTTTGAAGCAAGTGTATTTTCTGAAAAGTCGAGGTTGACAGAGTGAAAGCTTTACGCCCGTGATGCCTTCCAAGCAAAACCCAGAGTCCTCTTCACAGCAGCTCAGGAAGAGGCGAGAGCGCGCTCAGGACAGACCAGCGTGCAGCCCTGGCGGGAGGCTGACTCAGCCAGCAGGTGCACCTCCCGGCGAGGCCCACACCTGCGGTTGCTCTGAGGACAAGGGGGGACGCTGCCCGAGTGCGTGGGAGGCTGTGGCCGCGGAGGGGGCTGGGGCCTGGGGCCCAATGTGGCTGCGGACAAGCCTGCGGCGTGCATGGCCTTCTGCCTTGGAGCGGGAGGGCATCCCCTGAGCAGGTGACGGGGGGCGCGACCCCCCAGGCACACTCCCTGCTCCGTCTGACTTCACGTGAACACTGTGCTTTTCATTCTGGCTTTATTCGCTATTTTAGCCCCCTATTGAGGGACCTTTTAATTCACTCATAACTATATATTTTTTTAAGATTTAATTTATTTATTCATGAGAGACCCAGAGAGAGAGAGAGAGAGAGAGGCAGAGACACAGGCAGAGGGAGAAGCAGGCTCCATGCAGGGAGCCGGGCTGCCCTCACTTATAACTATTAATTCACGGAGCAGGATGTTTTAAAAGCAGATTCTCTAGAATTTTCTGACTATAGGTAGTGGACACGTTTGACTTTAGAAGAATTAATATCGGGACACCTCGGTGGCTCAGCAGTTGAGCACCTGCCCTTGGCCCAGGGCGTGACCCCAGGGTCCCGGGATCGAGTCCCACGTCCGGCTCCCTGCATGGAGCCTGCTTTTCTCTCTGCCTGTGTCTCTCATGAATAAATAAATAAAATCTTAAAAAAAAAAAAGAATCAATATAAAAAAGAAATGTTCTTGGGGGAAGTTGGTGGAAGTTTTCCAGAAAGGAAGGAGAATGTCCCAAAGCATCATACGTGTGGCTGGTATTTGATGAGAGCAAAGCCATGGGAGAGTGCAGCGAAGAGGGTGCTGGGCTGGCACCGTCACTGCCTCGCACACGTGGCCAAGAGAGGCCGAATGTCCCTCCGTCCCCTTAGCATCATCGAGTGTTTGATTCATTCAGGGAGGGGCGGTGAGACGTTACTTGTGCGGGGGGGACTCTGAGGTTCAGGGACATGTCAGAGTGCGTAGTTCAGGCGGAGGGTCGGGCCGGGAGGAGGCTGCCGTTCAGATCCGCGTCCAAGAGCCCACAGCTCCGGGCAGGGGGCAGACGTGCCACTGCCGCTCACGGGGTGTGAGGAGCCGCACCTGCATCGCTCCGCCGGCCAAGCCCTGGTGCCGTGGGTGGGCCCTGTGGCTGCCGGAGCCGGACCCTGGTGGCCTCCAGGGTGCAGGGGGGTCTCAACGTGAATCTCCAGAAAGATCGTCCCCCGAAGCCCTGAAGCACGGCCAACACAGAGCCCCTGGGGCCCTCGTTCTGGGGAGAGCAACGGGGGGCGGCCCTGGGCCTCGTGCCGGGGTCGTGAACGAGCGACTGCCCCCGGGGAGGCCGGACCGACGGCCGCGGGACGCCGCAGCGGGAGCCCAGCTCGGCGCTGCCTGCCTGGCGCCCTCACGCTGCTCACTGGAAGGGGGGAAGAGAAGTGTCCACGCAGGAAGCGCAGCCGGGTGGAGCGATGGTGTGCAGGGTGGGGGGGACCTGGGCGACTGGCTCCTCCCACCCGTCACCTGCACGCCTGTCCTGGGCCCAGCGCGGTGCCCCTGCCTCTCCCGCCCGCTGCGGCTCGTCCTCGGAGGGCGGGGGGCCGCGTCCCTGTTGCTCCCTTAGGAACACGGGCCCCGGGGCGCCGAGCTGCCCCCTCGGCCGTCTGGGCCATCGGGGCCGTGCACCGTCAGCCTCTTGCACTTCCACGGGCGGCAGCCACGCTTCCCAGTGTCTGGAATGACACAGCGATGTCACCAGCCTGACCGGTCGTCGCAAGAGACGGCGAGGCCCCCGGCCTAGAGCAGCGGGCACACGTGCCGGCACGAGCATTTCCCCACGGGGGCCGAGCCCTCGTCTGCGGGAACAGGTGTTCCCCTGTGTGCTCCTCCCTGAGTCGGCCCCGCGGGGTGGGCGCCACCGCCAGGGACAGGGGGATGGGGAACGGCTGAGCACGTCCCGGTCTCCCGGCGCTCAAGACTCCAGGGCAGGACCTCGCTGCTGACGCCCCCTGCCCTGCGTCCTGGCCCAGCCTTCTCCGACACCCGCTGGTGGCCCGGGCGTCACCCCGCGTGACCCTGTCTACCTGGAGGCGGCTCAGGGCCCGCACGCAGGTCAGGGGCTCCGGCCCATGGCACTGCCCCTGCCCACTGGAGACACCCATCCAAGTGCAGGCTGTCGCCTCTGCTTGGGTCCGACTGGCGCCGGATCCCAGGTTCCCGCAACCCCTCCTCCGGCTGGACTGATGCGCTAGAGCCGTTCAGGGAACTCGGCATTTTCCTTACTAGGTGACCGGGTGATTCTAAAAGGGCACAACCTGGGAACAGCCGGATGGGACACATGGTGGGGGGGAGCTTCCACACCCTCTCCGGGCAGGGGGCACTGTCTCCCAGGCCCCACGTGATCCCCAACCCACAAGGTCTCTGGTCCCCCTCCTTCTGGGTTTTCACAGAGGCCTCACCATGTAGGCGGGATTGACTGACCATTGGCCAAGGGTGGTGGATCCAACCCCCAGACCCACTCCCCGTCCCCAGGGGTGGGGAGGTTCCAACCCTGGTCACAGTCACATGGTTGGTTCTCCTGGCCGCCTGCCCCACCCCGAGGATCCCAGAGCCACCCCATTAGCATAAAGAGCTTGTGATGCCAGTAACAGGAGCCAGTCCCACTGTGTCAGGAAACCCCAGGATTTCAGGAGCGCCGTGCCGGGAACGGGGACAAGCCCAAGTATGCGTTTCTCGCCCCAGATCCTGCAGTCACAGGAGGGAAGGTGGAGGGAGGTCTGTGCTCCCTCCTCTGTGTGTCGCTGCCCCCAGCCCAACGCGCACAGTCAGCCCTTCCTGGAGACGCGGAGGGGTGAGGTGGGGCGGGGGGAGCAAACCCAGGCCCTGCTATTTGGTCCCCAGCCCTGAGCCCTGGGGTGAGACCCAGGGGACGCCGGGCGCTGTGCCCTCAGGACAGTCCTCCCAGAACGGGCATGCAGGGGAGCAAATCAGGTGCACAGAGGGAGGGACCCAACGCGCGTGTCACCGCCTCCCCGCCCGGAGCCAGCAGCCCTGGGGGGCCCTGTCGGAAGGTGACCGGGGTCCCCGGCAGCCAGCCCGGCTCCTCTCGAGGGGGGCCCGAGCCTCATCTGTTAGGGGGCTCTGCCCCAGACTCAACTAACGCTGAGGTGCCCGTGACGTCCCCTGGGGTACGGGGGCGGGTGCAAGAGAAGGGGGGATGAGGCCGCTGTCCGGGAATTACACGGCCTGACTGAGGAAGGTGAATGCACACCTATTAACGTGCACACACGACACATACGGTTAGTTTTGCAGTCGCCGCTGGCTCCCTCCAGTTGAAGGCGACGCAGCCCGCGCGTGGGCCGATGTCCCTTGGGGGAGCACGGTTATTTACCCCGCCACCAGCTCTCGGCTTCAATTCACGCCTGTCCCTGTGGCACCGGGACTGGGTCCTTTGCAGCCGGGTTCCCTGGGGGGAGGACCAGGTGGAGAGCAGGTTAGCAGCCCTCCGCGGCTACGCTTGGCGCTCAGGAGAGCCCTCCTCCCCGGACTGCTCTGGTCTGTGCTGAAGTGATAGTTGGTTTTTGTTGGAAACCAAGATGCAGGGAGGAATCCAGGTGGGTCCCACAGGCCCTGCGGGAGGTCGGTCCCACCTGGGCGGCGCCCATCTGACTCTGCACTACAGGAGGCCAGGCACCCAGGGGTCCCTCTACACCACGCGGCCTAGCCCTGGGGGTGCTCCAGCGTCCCTGCTTCCTAATTCCCAGCCCTCCGGCCTCTAACAAAGCCAGGGGTCCTGGCGTCCTGCTTCCACGTCCCCATGGTTAGAATAATGCAGATTTCCATTCTAACCTCCCCACACACATGCACAGTGTAACTGAGGCCACCTGGGGTCAAGGACAGGTCTAGAGGGAGGGCGAGAGGTCAGCTCGAGGGTGGGTCACCATCCTTCCACCTGCAGTGCCAGCCCTGGCCAATGCCTGCGCGCCCGGCGCTGGGGGTTTGGGTCACTGCGGCCTGGAGGCAGGTCTAAGGCTGGAGCCCAGGACACAGAGGGCCCAAGGGGAGCCCCCTGACCAGTCTGCCACAAACCCAGAGTTTTCAGCTCCACAGATTGATCATCTCATAATTCTGGAGGTCAGAAGGCCCATCTGGGTCTCAGCGGGACTAAAATCCAGGTGTGGGCCGGGCCATGTTCCTTCTGGAGGCTCCAGGGGAGAGGCTGGTCCCTGCTCCTTCCAGCTTCTGGGGCCACTTGCCTTTCTTTGTCCTTCCTCCGTCCCTGAGCCCCTCAGCCTGGGGCGCCCCCATCTCCCTCCCTCACCCCCACCCCCATGGGTGTCTGACCTCTGCTTCCGTGACCCCTCCTCCTCCAACTAGGCCTCTCCTGCCCAGACAATCCAGGGACATCTCCTATCTCAAGACACTAACTTACATCTGCAAAGCATCCCCTTGCCCTGCAGGGTCACCCATTCCCAGGTCTAGGGGTTAAGATGAGGACGTCCTAGGGGCCATCACCCTGACCACCACACCCACGAACCCGGCCTGGCTGGGACAGTGAACCCGACCGACCGTCGCAGCATCACTTCTGGGAGTGAGCCTGGCCTGTTCACTGTTCCCAGAGCATGGGTTCAGCCCCCGAGCCCTCGGCACGGTCCGTGGGAAATGTGTAGCTGTGAGCATGCAGAGCCGGGGTGGAGGCATCTCCTCGGTGCAGAGCAGAGTGGCCGGTGCCGGCCGGCTCCTCCCAATGGCAGACAGACAGCCGTGCCCGTCCAGCCGGGCAAGGGAGCAGCGGTTACCAGGGACGAAGGCAGTGCCCGGCAGGCGGCTCCCCGTTGGTCAGAGGCCCCGTCAGAAGAAATCCCGTGGCCGGAAGGTCCCAGCACCTGTGGTTTTCCCGCTCAGTCCCAGCTCTGGGGTCCCCTGGGGCCGTGGGGCTCTGGAAGGCCAGTCTGAGGAGCTGAGGCCCAGGGAGGGAGGCGGACGTGCCCAAGGGGAACCTTCCGGGAGCCCAGGCCAGCGGCGGGCCTTGGTGCCAGCACAGGGCTGCTGCTCTGCTCCATCCTGGGCCCAAGCCCAGGATGGAGGCAGAGACCAGACTGGTGGCCTCGAGGGGCCACGTTCGTTGGGTGGCTGTGCAGCCCGACCCGGGTTCCCGCAGGCCGACCTTACAGACCCGCTCACACTGCTTAGGAACCGACCCCGTCCTTTCTTTCTCGTGTCTGTCTTCACTTCTTATCATCTCTTCTCCTCTCTAATAGCCTTCGACAGAGACGGGGTCTTAAAATTGGGATATTATTCCTTCTGGAGATTTTGGGTTCTTCTGTGTGAAAACACAAAGCTTAATTCTTTGCTCTTCTAGAAACAAACTGGACAGTGGGAGCCAGGGTTGCTCATCACAGCCGCCCGTTTACTGTCTGTGACGCCGGGAATGTGGGCTCGCATGTGGCCCGATGGCCCGTGAGTCGGGAGTGTTTACCGGGAAGCCCCCTCGAGTCACGGGGTCCCTGGGTCGGGGGCCCGAGGCGCCCCGGAGCGCGGGCACGATACAGCAGAGACAGGTGGTGAGCCGGGAGGAGCTTGGACCTCCAGGGACCCTGACAAGCTCCTTGCTTTGCTCGACTTTGCTGTCCTTCCTGGTGAGAGGACGGTCAGCACAGTACCTGCCTCTTAGTCAAGTGGGAAAGCAGGAGAAGCTCTGTAAATTCCCCTAAAAAGCCAGGCACGGTCGTTACGATTTATACGTTACGTAAGTGACCTTTGCAAACGTGCAGATGTTCAGGCACGAAGGGGTTTTTGGGTCCAGGCGCAGGCTGATGATTTCTTTCTTTCTTTCTTTCTTTTTTTCTTTTTTTGAGGGTCAAAATGAACATTTTATTTTATTTATTTTTTTATATAAATTTATTTTTTATTGGTGTTCAATTTTTTTGAGGGTAAAGAATGAACATTTTATTTTTTATATAAATTTATTTATTTATTTATTTATTTATTTATTTATTTATTTATTTTGGGGGCGTTCAATATAACTTTATTTGCAAAAGCAGGTGGTAAGTCAGAGTTGGCCTGTGTGTTTTTGTTTTTTTTTTTCAATATTTTTTTAATAATAAATTTATTTTTTATTGGTGTTCAATTTGCCAACATACAGAATAACACCCAGTGCTCATCCCGTCAAGGGCCCCCCTCAGTGCCCGTCACCCAGTCACCGCCACCCCCCGCCCACCTCCCCTTCCACCACCCCTAGTTCGTTTCCCAGAGTTAGGAGTCTTCATGTTCTGTCTCCCTTTCTGATATTTCCTACCCATTTCTTCTCCCTTCCCCTTCTATTCCCTCTATTATTTATATTCCCCAAATGAATGAGACCATATAATGTTTGTCCTTCTCCTATTGACTTATTTTTTTTATTGGTGTTCAATGGCCGATGATTTCTTGACTGAATGTGTTCGAGGGGCACTGAGGTGAGTTTTCCACTCGCGCAGGTGTGTGGTCTGGACCGGCGATGACCGCGTCTTCTTCTTCAACCCAACGATGCAGCTGTCGGTGTGGGAGAAGCCCATGGACCTGAAAAACCGTGGAGACCTCAACCGGATCATCGAGGACCCGCCCCACAAGCGCAAGCTGGAGGCCCCAACACGTAACTACCCACTGGGCTATTCGCATCCAGTTTCCTAAGTGTCTAAACTGCATATTCCCCAGGGACACGAAGGGAAAGCGTGTTTTTCCCGGTTATGCTGGAACTTGATTTTTAAAGAATGGTGTCTGCTGTCTTAGGATTTAGGAATTACGTTTCTATGGCACTTTCTGCTGGAGACACCTTCTTCCCGGGGGGCTTGGCCAGGACTTTCTTTTCGCCTCTCGTGAGGTTGTTAACTCAGAGAAGACGTTTTTCATTCCCTCAGCTTCTTCATTCCCCATCATCATTAGCCAACATTTAATTTCTATTCCAAATGTTTCATGAACCCCACTTGGGAGACCTCATGCACACAAACAGGGGTGTATTTCCTTCCTCTTCGCACATTCGTTCTGGAGCTTTGTAGGGGACATGTGCATTGTGGATTCGGAGGTGCTTGAACTCCAGGGAAAGGCAGGGGTGCGGGGAAGTCCGTGTTCCTCTGTGGGGGCCGGGACTGGGGCCGGGGCGCTTGGCGGAGAGGTAGCTGTGTCTGAGGACGCCTGTGGAAATCCCACTCCCCCGGAGTCAGAAAAGAACAGTTAGCATTTCAGCAAGAATATTTTCCGATTAATGGAATATATTTTTTATTAGCTGCGGTGTTGGGAAAGCCCCATTCCCCGCGCACGTGGGTTAGATAGCGTTGGCTACGCCGGAGAGACCTGAGGTCAGGGGCGCCGTCCCAGCCTCAGATGCACACACTTGGCTGAGCGGCCAGGAAACTGGCTCTTGACCCCTTGAAAGAGGGCCTTTGTTTTATATTTATGGGGTATTTTATTGAGTTTGCAATGATGTTTTCAATTCTCATCACAGAGAGGGTCAACCCAAGACAGCATCTACCCACATTTTTAGTCAAAGGCAGAGGCGTTGAACTGGGACTTTAGAAAACGGAATTATACAAGTTTTCTTAACATGTTTAACGGTGCCGAGGGACTGGAAAATGCTGCTCTTCCAAAGCTGGTGGTGGTCTCTTGAGATTGAGGGATGCGGGTTTAATATGCTTGTTTCACCTGAGATAACGGAGAACATTCTCCAGAGAGCCCGAGTCAACGGATGTTGGGAAGAGAAATGTCTTAGGCGGGTATTTAATTGAATCTGCAGAAACGGAGCTGCATTGAGGGACTGCAGGAATCGGGTTTGTGATTTTGTTTCCTCCTTTGATTGGTATCCGTTTTTAAAAGGGATGTTTCCTTGGAAGAAGGTTTGAAAACAAATCCTCATTTCCCGAGGTCCCGTCATGAGACCCCCGATCCCATGAGAAGACCCCCCAATCCCATGAGAAAGATAAAGGTGCGGTGATCGGAGCTGTGATTGGACTTGATTGGTAAAAGCCAAGGGATGCAGGCAGCTTCCTTCGCTTGCGCACTCGTGGATAATTGGGTGTTGTTTTTACCTCCCCCCCTTCCTCCCTCCCTTCTTCCCTCTTTTTTCCCCCGAAGTGTTGGCAGGCATGAGACAGGAACTCATGACCAGTCAGCACATGGCTGCTCTGTGGCTTCTCTCCTTCGGACGTAATGAAGCCCGGGTGTGGGAGAAACGGAGGGGGACCGCAGAACGTGAGGTCCCCCCACTGCGTCACCTGCCACTGCCAAGGCTCGTGGGGACTGAGGGGGACGACAGGGCGGAGCGGAAACTGGGGTCTATTAAACAGTCGAAGAGGTTATTGGAGCAGAAGCCCGTTCCGACCGGGCAGCGACACTGTGGGAAGCAGTTCTTGGGGCCCATGGGAGCCCGGGAGAGGGGTATGGGAAGGGGAACCTGGCACTGGCTGTGGCTTCGAGCCCACTTGGCGGTTTGTGCTTGGCCGTCCGCGGCGTTTTGATGGATTTTGTGACCTGAGACGTTTACGGGCTTGGGTTTCGGTTTGCTTGAGTAGACCTGCGAGGCATCGGAGCCCTGTCGGCCTAATGGCCTCCTGGTGTAATTAATTTAACAGCAGGATCTGAATTACCTGGGTCAGAGATCAGTGCTCCATTTCACCACTTAATCTTTAAAAAGGTAGAGAGTTGGGCCTTAAGTCTGACAACCACAGCCAGTAATATCTGATTAATTTAGATTTGATGTATCAGGACACCTCGTCTTCCATTAACTCATAACCACGGCCCTAACTACTCTAGGTAGACAGGTGATGAAACGTTACACGTGGTTACAAAACAGTTTTAACCTTGCTTCCTCTTGTAAAAAAAGAGGAAGAGATTTTCTTAAATCAGTGGGATTTTTTTTTAAACCTGAATCTTAAAGATATGCAAACGACCTCAATCCTTCACTTCCTGTTGTGGGGTAGAATTGACATCTATGTGCATCGTTCCTGATTTTCTCAGATCCGCCCGCCCAAATTGTTTTGTTTGCAGCAAAACAATTAGGACAGAAGGTGTTTCTGGAGGATTAATTAGCGATTAGTGGGCAGAGTGGATGACCCCCGGCCATCAGCAAGTGACATTTCTCCCTGGCTGTTCATCCGTCATGACTCATCAAATGATTTGACCCTAATTATTGTAAGAACCAGCTCTAGGGGAGATTGTTCTTGGTGGAGAATTTTGTTTTTCACAATTTTGTTCCTCCAGGAGTCATTTTGGATTTGAATATATCCCTACCTGTTTCTGGTCTGAAATAGAACGATTAAGCTCTTCAATTGATACCAATTATTTTTCAAGAGGCAAATGAAATAAATGAGTCTCATACGACAGCTGCCACATTTCGGGGCTCTCAGTCCTGGAAGTGTGTCTGTGTGCTGGGACGTGAGGCCCGGGGTGGGAGCTCATGGTGTCAGGCGGCTTCATGGTACAAGACACGGAGCTGCCAAAAGCGCTAAGCCACTCATCACTCAGCAGATATGGGAAAAATCCCCTTTTTCATTCAGTTAGCGTTGCCGAGAGACTCAGACAAAGACCTGAATTATTTCCTAATTATCTTGCACCGTATCCAGATGTTTTTATAGCTCCAGTAGCTATGCTGTTGGTTGGGAGTAAATACCCACCCAACAAGGGTGAACCGGGAAGCACAAGCAGCATTCGTGACCTGGCCTGAGGTTTGGGGGCCTCGGCCAGCTGCTCAGGTGAGAGGACGCTCCCCGGTGTCCTCGGCCTCGGGTGGCCCTCAGTCCCACCAGACGCTGGGCTCTGTCCCTGTGTTTACCTGCACTCGGGAGCCCCCAGGCCCAGGCCCAGGTGGGAAGCTCCCTGGGCCGAGAGCAGCCCAGGTGGGAGAGGGGGTGGGGCACGGGGCACCTGCGCGGCCTCCCAGGGTGGGGCCTTCTGTGTGAGCTTCCTGCCCACTCTTCCGCCTTTCTCCTCCCCCGGGAGGGTCCTTCTGATTACACTGGGCTCACCTGGATGACCCAGGACGCCCCCCAGCACCAGGTCAGAACCTAATATGCTCGCGGGTTCCAGGGACCCGGCGTGGCCGTCTCTGGGGCCCTCATTCTACAACCCGCCCGCTTCAGGCCAGTTTTACGGAAGAGGGAGTTAAAGGACATCGGTGAATTAACCTGCCCAAGGTCACGTTTCTCTCAGGTGGGGGGTCCAGGATTTGTACCCTGGTGGGTTTGACTCCACATCCGAAGGGGGCTGTGAGCCTGTGACAGGAACGCGGCTCCGGGAAACACTTTACTCCCTGTGCCCGACACCCCCAGAGTCAGGTGCAGGCGGCCTTGTCCTTTCAGCAGAGGGGCCCGGATGTCACTCAGCTTCAATTCCTCTGTAAACATTTTAGTCATTTATATTCAGGACAAATGTACAGTGATAATGATGTTCGTTTTGCGAGTGGCACATAAAGCCCTGCCTGTGAGTAAACACAGCTGTGCCTGCTGAAAGGGTGGCTTTCCCGAGCTCTGTCTGCCCCGGGAGAGCACACAGGTCTGGGAGCCACGGTGTGACCAGGTGGCCGGGCTCCGCGGACATCGTCCCTGTGACTGGTCCTTGCAGCCCGAGGTGGGCAGCACCTGCCCCAAGGACCAGGTTGAGGGGAGGCCCCCCATGCGGGGTTCACCCGGCCCGGCTGTTTGGGAGGGACCCTGACCCTCCCTGGGACCTGCATCCCCCGCCCGGCAACCCGGGGGGCCCCTGGCCTGTGCCCCCAGCCTGTGCCCCCTCCTTGCTCCGTGAATGATCCAGGACCCTGGACGTGGCAGATGAGTGGAGCCAGGCCAGCCCTCCAGGGCGCACGGGGGGAGCCTGTTGAGCTCTGAAGGTGCCAGGCGGCCGGGTTGGGAAGGAGCAGGCCAGGCACCTGGGCAGGGCCTTCATGATGCTCTGGAGCCCTCGCGTCTTGTTTGCTGCAGCCTGGGGACCGGGACAGTGGGGTCAGGACGGCGGGGCAGGGTGGTGTGGTCAGGGTGCCAGAGCAGGGTGGCAGGGCTGGGACATTGGGGCAGGGCCTCCTCCGAGGTGCACCAGCGAATCGAGTGCTGATACTGGGGCAGAGCCAGCGCCTGGGGCCCCGCACGGCCTTCAACAGGCTGGGAGAGCATCTTCCTAAGTGGTCCCCAGAACCCAAGGCTTCATGCTGCCCACCCCCACCCCCAGTGCCGACCCAGGAATGAAGGAGGAGGGTGGGGAGGAGGACCTGCGCTCCCTCCCAAACCAATCACTGTACTCGGGGCCTGGATGACCAGCCCTGGGCTGGAGCCCAGCCCGACAGCAAGCCGGAGGCCAGTGGGTATGGCGGGCAGTGACGGGCCAGGTCTGGGGGTGGACAGAGCACAGTCAGTCCCCGGACTGGCAGCCAAGGTGCTCCCTGAGGAAGGACCCCTCACTGCACCAGACGCAGGGAGGAGGGCACCCGGGAGAGCCTGTGTCCTGAGGAGCTCGGGAGGGGTCAGAGCCTGGGCAGGTGCAGGGTGGACCTCAGCGAGGAGGCCCCATCAGTGCAGCCTTTCCAGGGACCAAGAGGCTCGTCTCTCGCAGTGACTGACCCCCGGCTCCCCGGACCCTGGCCCCGCAGCTCCTACCAGGGCTCCTACCCTTTTCTGGGGCCGCGTGCACCACCCCCAGCTCTGCTCCGGCTCTCTCTCCACCTGACTTTGTGATCCTTCCTTCAGAAATTGAATATGACCTGCAGGGAGCAAAGGATGCAGACAGCAATTTTGGTGTCCAGAGGGCCCCAGTTAGTGGGTGGAGCCATGGCCAGGCCCTGGATCTGCCCTCTCCCATCCCTCGTGTGCTCCATGCAGGCTGACACCCCCACCCATCTCTGCCACCTGCCCTGGGCCTGCAGAGGAGGGAGCAGGGAGGAGGGGAGGAGGGTGGGGAGGAGGGGAAAGAAGGAGGAGGAATAGGGAGGAGGGACCAGGAAGCAGGGAGGAAGGGCAGAGAGCAAGGAGGAGGGGCAGAGAGCAGGGAGGAAAGAAGAGGGACAGGCAGGAGGGAGAAGGGAGGAGGTGGGGGGAGGAAAGAGCAAGGAGGAGGGTCAGGGAGGAGGCAGGAGGGGCAGGGAGGAGGCAGGAGGGGCAGGGAGGAGGAGGGGCAGGCAGGAAGGGCAGGCGGGAGGGAGGTCCTGAGCCCTGCCCAGGGACCAGTGTCTCCATGGGTTCCGTGGACTCCTCCAGGAAACCCGAGCACCTCCAGCGGGTCAGTCAGGAGGGGAGCCCGGGTGGTGGGGACCTGATGCTGCCCCCAGGCCGTTGGTGTCAGAGTCTAACTGAACCGTTGGCATCCAGGCCCCGTCGGCGCCCAGGGAATCCGAGGCGTGGTTGTTGGTGCTGGAGGGCGCCCCAGAGAAACGGGGGAGCCCTGCTGCTTGGCAGCCCTCCCCGACTCCCACGAGTGCGCCCACGTCCCGCCGCCGCCGCCGTCACACCTCGGGCCGCTCCGACCCAGCCTCCCCGACAGGCCCCCGGGGGCCTCTTGTCCAAGCAGCCAAGCACCCCCGCCTTGCCCCTCTTTTTGCCCAGGGCAGCCACGGGCTGGGGGGTCTTCGTCTCTTCGGTGCCCCGGGAGGAAGCAGGGCGCCTCCCCTTCCCGTCATCTCGCGAGCACGGATCCCCGGGAGCCTCAGGACAAACAGCCTTAAATGAAGGACAGACTCCGTGGATCTAGAAGGTGCAGACAGAGCTGTGCGCAGGGCAGGGGGTCGGGTGCACCGCGGCCGCTGCCCTGTGCGAGCTGGGCTCCCGCGGGCGGGACGGGCCGCTGAGCACTGTGCCCTGAGTCCTGGGCGGGTCTGTAGGGAGCCTGCGGCCTGGACCCTGGCTCTGAGGCCCAGATGCTCCCGGCCGAGCACAGCTCCCTCCCTCCCGCTCCTCCAGCTGGACGTGCTGATGAGAACAGCTTCGTGCACCTGCGGTGTCTTAGCGGCGTTCCTGCGAGTACTTGTGTCCTACAAGTTCATGTTATTAGAATTACCGGGGCAGAAGGTACAGGCCTTTTAAATTTTCCTCCAAAAAGAGAGCCCAGGGGGCTCCGTGGGTGAAGCGTCTGCCTTCGGCTCAGCTCACGATCC
Organism: Vulpes vulpes; assembly: GCF_048418805.1. Taxonomy (NCBI): domain Eukaryota; kingdom Metazoa; phylum Chordata; class Mammalia; order Carnivora; family Canidae; genus Vulpes; species Vulpes vulpes. Next base: position 116,841,747 of record NC_132794.1, on the reverse strand, counting down.
CGGGTCCTGGGGTTGAGTCCTGCATCGGGCTCCCTGCTCCTCCCCCTGCTCATGTTCTCTCTCTCTCTGACTCTCAAAATAAATAAATAAAATCCTAAAAAACAAAACAAACAAACAAAAAAAAGCCCAGTGCCCACACCCATTAGTAGATTCCGCACACTTCCAGAAGCACTGTGCATCCTCGACACTGAATTCTGAAAGCCCGTCCTTTGTTTCCGTTGGCATTTCTTTAATTTTGAGTGAAATGGAACCTTTTCAAGGGCTTATTGGCTGTTCCTTTTGTGTCCCCGGGACGTGCTCGGGTCTGTCTCCATTATTGAAATATGCAGACTCTTGCAAATATCAGCATTCCGGCTACAATTAACAGTTTTTTCTTCCTCTTTTGATTTTTTTTCCAATTAAAAAAAAAATGGGTCTTGAGTTTTGTCTCACTGTTTTAAAACCCACGTAACCTGGAGCTTGCGGTTCTAAGCGTGTGATTCGCTGCCGGCGGCCGCCTTCCCGCGCTGTGCAACCGTCACTCCCGCCTCCCAGACTTTCTCATCACCCCGCCCAGGAGCCGGGTGGCCGGTTTCGGCCGCTCCCCGGGGCTTCCTCCCCGCGGCCCCGCCTGTCCACATGGCCCGTGCGGGCCCAGTCCTAGGACTGCCCATGGGTGTCCTGCTCCCTCTGCGGAGAAGAACGTCTTCGCGGCTTATCCGCGTTGAGCAACGGGTCCGATTTCCAATCCTTGTTCTGGCTGAAGATGTCCCATCGCACGGATGGACCCCACTTGGGTGGTCCGTGCCTCTGCTGGAGCACGCTTGGGTTGTTGCCCCTTGGGGCCACGGTGAGTGGTGCTCGTGCAAACCCTGCACACAAATACCCGTTTGGGGCCCGGTTCCCAGCTGTTTTGTGTAGAAACAGAAGAGTGGAGCTGCTGACCTGCAGGGTCGCTCTGTGTTTGACCTTCTGAGGAGCAGCCAAGACGTCCTCCAAGCCGTGAGCTCTTGGGAGGGCCCACCAGGGGCCCGCGGGCGTCCCCGCTGCCCCTCCTCCTCCATCCTCTGTTGTTGTGGCTCCAGGTATTACCACTGCTGTGTCTGCCATCGCAGGCTGGGAGCGGTGCCTCGTTCTGGATCGGATTAGCGCTTCCCTAAAGACTACACGTGCGCAGCATCTTCTCGGGTGCTTCCTGGCCGTTCGTACGGCTTCTTTAGAGAAATGTCTATTCATGTTGCTTGTCCTTCTTCTTTTTTATTTTTTTTTTAATTCGGTTGGTGGTGCCGTGGTTGGCGGTGGTGGTGTGGAGTGGCAGGAGTTTCAAATATGATCTGCTTACCAATCCCTCACGCGACCTGTGGTTTGTGAATATTCTTTTTTATTTTTATTATTTTTATTTTTATTTATTTTTTTGGTTTGTGAATATTCTCGCCCATTCTGTGGGTTGCCTTTTCACTCTGCTGCTAGTACTGTCCTCAGATGTACAAAAGGTTTTAATTTTATGAAGTTTCATTTATCTGGTGTTTTTTTTTTTTTTTTCTTTTTTCACCTGTGTCTTGGTGCCAAAGGTACGAAACCATGACCAAATCCAATGGCAAGAAGATTTCCCTGGAAAGTTTCTTGGTTTTAGCTCTCACGCTGACCTCGGAGTTCACGCCTGTGAATGTGGTTTCTGTCCCCTTCTTTCTTGTGAATGGGCCACGCTTTCCTACTGCTCGGTACATGTTGTGATTTTCTTGTTGTTGTTGAGAACTGGACTTTCTGGGTTCATCACACGGCGAGTCTGGAAAACAGCTTCTCATATCCTCAAGGGACTTCGGGTTCTGGCTGGCAAAGGGCTGGAACCATCCATTTGTCACTTTTCCAAGATTTTTGGTTTTCTTTTTTTTTTTTTTTTTTAATTTTATTTATTTATGATAGTCATACAGAGAGAAAGAGAGAGGCAGAGACACAGGCGGAGGGAGAAGCAGGCTCCATGCGCCGGGAGCCTGATGTGGGATTCGATCCCAGGTCTCCAGGATCGCGCCCTGGGCCAAAGGCAGGCGCCAAACCGCTGCGCCACCCAGGGATCCCAGATTTTTGGTTTTCTTAAGTGTGATCCTTGTCGGGTGTGGTCCCTGGGGTCTCTGCTCCATCATGTCCACCGTCCGTGTAGGAAGGTGGCTCTTAAAAATAAATAAATAATAATAAAATTTAAAAAAAAAAAAAAAAAGGAAGGCGGCTCTTCCCGGCGGCTCCGCGGTCTCATCAGAGCCCCGAGTTCTGGAGCCAGAGTCGGGCGGCGTCTCCAGCTCCGTGGCCGCTCTAGAGGACCTGCTGGTCCCAGGGCTCCTCCTCTGCCCCTCACGCAGCCTACCCACCAGACTTGCATTTTTAAAGGCAGCCACATTTCTGGATATTTCCCTTTACGGCTTTTGGATTCCGTGTCTTGATTTAGGAAGGCTTTACGACGAGACTATTCCCAACAAACAAAAATCTTCAAAAAAAAAAAAAATAACCAACATCTTTATAATCGTACGACCTCATTTCTTTAATTAAAAAAAAATATTTAATTTTTCACGTCTAACCTTAGGTCTCCCCTGGAGTGTGTTCTGGAGCAGCCATGGGGAAGGGCCTTCCCGTCCTCCACTTTGTTTCAAATTCTGGCCATAGCTCTGTGCTCTTCATCACCCTTGTCCTCTGCCCACGGGACAAGCAGATGGCAAGCACGACCCCCTTCTTTCTTGAAAACCTCGCCGGAGCATCAGGCCTCTGGATGCTCTGGGAAGGAAGCACACCTTGGGAGAGATGCAAACACCCCGCGGAGTAGACAGGCAGACTCACAACGGGTGTGGGGGCGCCGAGGTGGAGCCCATGGGAGGGCCCCGCACATGTGGGGGCAGAGGGCCTGGAGCCAGCCCTGGAGTCTCACGGGGAGGGTGCCGGTGGGCATAGGAAGCACCTGGCGGAGTGTGCAAGGTGCAGGTACCTGTGGGACACGGAGGCAGGGAGGCCAGGAGCAGGGGCCTGAGCATGCCTCTGGGGGTCAGCAGCCTGATGCCCGGCGCTGGGGGGGGGCACGTGGGAGGAGCGTGCAGGGCGTGAAGCAGGCAAATCCTGCCCCCTGTTAGCTCATTTATCACAAATGCTCTTTCTCTGGTTCTCAGCGAGGAGGGGGCTTCTGTCCCCTAGGGGATGTTTAGCAATTTCTGGAGACATTTTGGTTGTCACAACTGGGGTCTGTCCTCACTGCTACTGGCGCCTACCGAGCAGCTCCCTCCAGCACCCAGGACCCCTGAGTGTCACTAGAGTGTGAGGCTCCGCGCAACGGTGCAGCTCAGGCTACGATGCTCAGCCTTCCCTGGGCTGACGTCCCAGATGCCACCCCCCCATCCCCCGTACCACACACTGTCCTGCAGGGAACCCGCTCTGCTCCATCTCCGTCTGGGCAGGGTCCATGTCTGTGAGGCCTCCTCCCTGGGCGAGCCTCTTCCACAGGGTCCCGTCCTGCTGGTGCACTGGGCTCACAGACTTGTGGCTGGGTCCCCCGGGGCCCACGATGGTGTAGGGTATGCAGCTTGGGGGGGGAGGACATGGGTGGGAGGGGCCTTAGAAGCAGGATGCGGGTGGACTGGGCAGCCGGGAGCTTCCAGAGCCTGACTTTCTCATCTTGCTGCCAGCCCCACTCCAAGAGCGTTGACTAGATGGGGATTGGAGCCCTCCTTGGGATTCCAAGCAGCGCATTCCTGGAGGGGGTGTCCTCATGCGCAGGCTCCTCAGGAAGGGTGGGCTTAGGCAGCCCAGTGTGCGGGGGCCAGGGCCTCGGGGACCTGGGGATGCTCAGCAGAGCCCCGCCCCCAGCACCTCTGCCCGCACAGGACGGAGCGTGAGAAGCCGTGTCCTGGGTCTCATGGGTACAGAATGAGAAGCAGGGCCAGAGGCAGCTGTGAAGCCAGGGAGCGTGTGGGAATCACTCATCTGTCAGGACTGAGATTCCGATGCTCTAGAACCGTGTGGAAGCTCGTTTTCCCTCTCCCCCTCTTGGAGACACAGAGGAAACACTGAAGCACCTTTTCACTTTTTCATTCCAAAAGCTCATCAAATATTTACAAGGCCAGGCTCCTCGGGATGGAAGGGGGGGACCCGTCCTCAAAATCAAATTGGGTTTTTGACGTAGACGCGTAGTCAGGAGTGAAGTGGATGCCACATGTGCGAGAGATGTGCTGGTTCCCTGCAGGGACACGGAGGGAGCGGGGCGGGGGGTGGCTCTTGGTTCCCTGGCAAGAATGTGAAGTCCCCCCCGGAAAGGCTTCTCTGGGGCCTGCGTGCCCAGGTGGCCGGGGAGGCCTGGGGAGGTGCCCACCTGCCGTTCTCCATCCTCTGGCCTGGCTGGACCATCTCGCAGCCTCCGCACACAAGGAAATCAGGTGTCTCTTCTGCTGGAACGCCCAGGGGTACAGGAGGTAGCGGGTTCTCGGGCTTGAGGTCTGTTTCCTTAATTTCCAGATGACTCCGCATGAAAACGAGCACTTTTTGGTGTTTTGCCGGAGTGACGGGAGCTGACACTCCAACCTTGTTAACTTGATTCTCTTCCAGCTGAGCACAGCGACGGGTCACGGTCTGAGGACGGCAGGGGAGACCGCAGCCTGAGAACCAAGAGGAACCGGTAGGTGACAAGGCCTTTTGCGCCGGTGACTTCCCGTAGCAGACAGTTACGTGGTGTAGAAGGAGGGGGGATCGCTTGACTCTACTGAGCGCAGAACAGATCGAACCACCAAGCAGACGGCGGGAGGCCTCAGGTCCCGTCTCACTGACTGCTCTGGGGGCCCCGGGCCTCCGTGGGCAGGTGTCTCAGTGGCTCCCGGGCACGTGGATGTTGGACCGTGTCTGGCCTGCGCTGGGCCTCCCTGGTGCCCATGTGCTCAGCCCCATGCACGGAGCCGTCAGGGTACCAGGGGGGCCATGGGATGGGTGAGGCTGTGGGTTTGCTTTGGGCAGCTCTTGAGTTGGAGTTGGGTGCCTCCTGCTTTCGCTTTGTGATGTTGGGCAAAGTAATTCCACCCTGACTGCCGATCTCCCATCTGCACGAGATGGCAGGAGCTCCCAAAGGCAGCTTGGGGTGACAGGGACTGCGAGGGAGGGGGAGGCGCTGCGAGACTACAGTCACACTCCTCGAGTGCACAGCCCTCCGTGCCTGTTGCCCTCTGGGTGTGGCGGCAGCCCCCGTGGCCGGGGACCCGCCGTTAGCCCGTCCTGCAGGCCACGTGCTGGGGCTTCTTTCCTCCTGAGTCCCACACAAAGGGGTAAATTTAGGATCCAAGTGTCTAAGCTCCCTGGAGGGGGGCCGAGGGCCTGGCCGGGTGCTGGGCAGCCGTCTCCGGCACAGAAGCCCTCGTGGGTATGTTCTGCTTAAAATATGTGCCTTGAGGGCGCCCGGGTGGTGCAGTCAGTAGGCGTCTTGCTCTCGATTTCGGCTCAGGTTGTGATCTCAGGGTCCTGACATCGAGCCCTGCATCGGGCTCTGCGCTGGGCGTGGAGTCTGCTTGGGATTGTCTCTCTCCCTCTCCCTGTCCCTCCCGCTCCTGCTTGCTCTCTCTCTCTCTCTCTCAAATAAAGATCTCTTTTATCAAAAAAATGTGCCTAAGAACCCAGAGCGCGTTCAGGAGGCAGGTGGTGCAGTGGGAGCCCACCCCGTCCTCTGCCCCAGTTCAGCACAGCCTCACGTTTGAAGCCTCTCGGAAAGTCAGGACATTGGCAGGCTCTGCGGACGGCAGACGCGGTGCAAGGAAGAGGCCCATGACGGGCACGAGGGCTCGAGGGGGGGTCGGGTCGGCGGGCTGCGGGGGCGAGGACGACGGGGGACGGCGTTGGCTAGGATTCCACTGCCGACTTGCAAAAATGGGCATTTTAAAAAATAGCATCACACTTGGGAAGTGTGATCCTCAAAGCAGCAAAGATAAACCGTACGCTGCAAATCTGAAAAAAAATCAGACCTCATGTCATCGATTTATTTGTTCTGGTTAAAACCATCGCCCTGTCACCGTTTTTTTTATGTCCCCCGATTATTCTTTGTGTGCTTTTGTATTTTTATATTTTTTTAAAATATTTTATTTTTAAACAAATCTCTACATCCATCTTGGGCTTCAACTCACAGCCCCGAGATCAAGATTCGTGAGCTTCATCGACGGAGCCAGCCAGGCGCCCCTATGTCACCCAATTATTCTTTGACCCTACGTTGTGTAAAGTCTTAAAAATATGGTCTCAATATTATTTTTACAAACAAACAAACAAAAAGTTTTCTTAGAAGAAGCAAGGTCCCGCAGTGGCACCTGTGCGCAGTAATGAAGGAAAATGCACCTTGCCTCAGAGCCCGTGCCCAGGCGGCATCCTCAGCCCGTCCAGGGGGCGTCCTGAGAAAGGACGGTGGGAGAGAGAGCAAGACCCCCCACCCCGGCTCCGGGCAGCAGGTGCCTGGCGCCTGACCCCGCCGGGATGGGCCTCTTGTCTGTGACAGACGACAGACGGACGAGCGTGGAGGCACAAGCCTGCAGAGTTCTCCCTGAGTGGCTTCGGGTCCCCTCATTTCACCGCCACCAGGCCTTTCCTCTGTGCACCCCCTCCAGAAATCATTCTGCAGACGGGGGCCCGGGTATATTGTAATCTTAACTGATAACAAGCAGACACCACAGAACGTTCCAGAAACAATACAGGGAAGGGTGAGCACTGTCCTCCCCAGGAGAGGGAGCTGTCCCTCCCCGGGGCGGCAGGGACCCAGGCTGCCGCTGGGCCGGGCCTGAGGCTCCCTGTGGCGCTGGGATCCCACCTTCTCTTTAGAAGGTCACTTTTGGGCGTCAAAGGACACCTGCATGTGCCACAGAGGATGGACGCTGTGTGCCTTCGATGGGACAGGGGCTCCAGGAAAGAGGGTAGAGTGTCATCTCTTTATGTCCAGACCACGGGCATCTGCCCAGCCCGCCTCTGTCCGTCTTTGGATAAATGCATCTAGAATCTCAAAAACCAGACGCGCTTCCTGAGGCACCAGAAATGCGGAAATGTAGCCGCCGAAGGATGCTGTTGAGCTCGTGCTGGAGGAGACGCTGGGCTGGATCCGGAGCAGCTGGGCCATCTGCCTGCGTGGCCCGATTTCACTCATTTTCCCACAGGACTGGCCTTGACTTCCCATCAGTTGGCCTTTAAGAGACGTCAGAACGTCAGTTTGCGTGTGAACCATGTGAGGGGCTTCCGTGATTGAGCGGCGGCTCGGGAGCCAACGCGGGGGCGATGGGTAGAGCCGCCCCGTTTCCCACCCACAGACCCCAGCCCGGGCTGCGGGCGCCGCTGTCGGGGCGGCTCTGCTCTCCCACGGAGCCCTGGGACGGCACTGCTCCCCCTGCTGCGGTGCAGCCAGCCTGGGGATCTAGAATGTTCCAGAACGTTCCACCGTTCTGCTCAGTCATCTCTGAGCCCTTCGCACAAACCGCCTGCTCTCTTCCGAAGCCTCACTCTTGTGCTGGTTTTTCCAAACGCCCCCACCCCCACCCCGCAGCCCGATCTCCGTGGGGTTGCTCAGAGCTCATCGCCCCGGGCCGATGATCAGCGCGGCATCATGTTCGTCTTCTAGAAGGTTATGATCAATAAATTCAGGCTCTTCTCAAGCTCCTAACTGCTTTTGTGTATCTTTAATTAGCGGATCCTGGCTTAGATGGTAAGAGAACGGGCCTCCAGAGGACTGGCTGACATCAATCCCTTTGACCTACCTTTTTTTGTATAAATAATAGAATTTTTCCTCATCCAGAAGCCCGTAAACGTGTGACTCACTAGCAACCATGTTCGGGAAGAAAGGGAAGACGCCACGTGCTCCCTTTGGACGTTGCGTTTCTCTCGGACCCTGGCGCCTCTCATGGACGTTTTGCACACTCGTCTGCAGATCGGATGAGCTCAACTGATCAAGTGATTCAAGTCTAAACGATACTTTTCCTAAAATCCCCTGGGAATTTCATGGGAAGAGAAATATGTCCCAATGACAAGCTTTCAAATTGCTAAGATATTTTAAACGAGCTGGCGAGCACCACCTCGAGTAGCTTGTTACCTGCTGTTTAACGGAACCCGTTCGTGATACCTGAGCCCACCTGCCTCCGGGCCCGGAACGCTGATTGCTTCTTTGCGTTTTGTGCGGTGCCCAGAGGTACTGCCAGTTTCCCAATGTGCCATCTTTTCTTGGTTCACACTTGCTCGTCACACGCGCGGTCTATTTTAAGAACTTGGGATTTATTGCAAATAATTGAACTATTTGAAGGATTCAGCAAAAGCCAGCGATTTAGTTTAGAAATCGGGATGAAATGATCTGCCAAACACATTAGAGAAGAGATTGTCAGCGACACGTACGGCTCCCAGACCTCCCAGGGGGAGCCAGCTCTGGCCAGTTGCTAGGCTGGGAGGTTCCTCCGACCTGATGGCTTCCTGGAGCATGAGAGAGTGGCCTTGCTCCTGCCGCGACGATGGGCCCTGTGGCTTTGGCATAGATTCCGCGTCCTGTGCATGACCAAAAGGATCTGGGCTTGGGATATTGTTTATATCTACGTTTGTAGGGTTTGGATTCTGTGGGTTTGGGGGATGCCCAGTTGGTGGCTTTGGATGTAAGTGGTAAAGCTGAGCTTTGACTGTAAAATCTTCATGTCTAGCGGGGTGTTTTGCTGGGGTCAGGTGCAGCTTGGGCTGGAGACCTCAGCGAGGATAGAATCCTTAGGAAGAAGCCTGTCGTTTTTCTACTTCCCCCAAGGATGTCCTGCATATTCTTCTCTTGACAAACCACAGCGGCCAGGGCATGCCCTGAGCAGGGCATGGACAAGGCCGGGTCACGAGGTTGTGACCTGTCTGCCTGCAGTTCTGCAGCTCACCTGGGGGAACCTAATGCTGAGAAAATCTTTCTAGAACAACAACAGCAGCGGCAACAGCAACAAATCACTATCTGAAAGACCAAAAATGCCTAATGTTAAATGTGGAAGTTTCACAGACTCTACCCCTGGGACTGTCCCCACGTGAGCCCACATCTGGAGAGAGCCAACCGTGGAAGACGGAGAGAAAGCCTCCTTCTGCGTCTCTGGACAAAGGCAAGCGATGGGCGTGAGCCTTGAGCCTTCTGGGAAAGGCCGTGGCCCTGGGAAGGCAGACAGAGGAGATGGAGAGACAAGGGGCCACGTGCCCAGATCATAACCCAGCCCCACTCTCCCCCGCTATCGCCTTCTCCTGCGGGCTTGCATTGAGCAAACATCCACTGCCACCCACTGCGTGCACCCAGGGACACATCGCCAGCTGGAGGTCACTTCCTGTACTCAGTGGCTCTGGCCCTAGAGAAGGGAGTGTGGACGGCGTGTCGCACGATCCCAGCTTCCCAGACACCGTGATGCAGCACCACTGGACGGACCGGAGTTTCCCCTCGGCCGGGAGGGTTAAAGGGCACCCTGGGGCAGGTTGTGGTCGTGGAAGGTCACCATCCTGCTCCACGTCCCTGTGTCACCCCTCTACCCTCTACCCTCTACCCCTGAACTGGTCTATGATGAACCACGACTGAGCTGCAGCCCCTCACCTTGGCCCCCGGGCCGGACAGGGTGGCTGGTTCTGGGCCGTCCCTGGGCATCTGGCCTGGCCCGGGGTCCCTGCAGGACAGGAGGAGCTGCTGTTGTTGCTCTAAGCTCCTGTCCTGGAGGGGACAGCCCAGCGTCCGTGTCAACCAGTCCTGCGGGCACCAGACCTGAGGCCCGTCCGAGTTGCGTGCAGCGGGAGAGCCGCCGGCGGATTCCCAGGAGGCCCGTGGACACGGGGCAGTCAGGGTGGCCACAGTCACAGGGGAAGAGGAACCCACGGAGCGGCTGGCGGAGACGCGACCTGTCCCCGCACCGCTGCGAGCCCTGGGGCCTCCCGGGGCCAGGACAGGCCGAGGGGAGGCAGGGGCCTGGCCTTCCCGGGATGCGGGGCGCTGCCCTCCACGCTGAGGGCCGTCCATCACCTGCTCGGCAGGGACCTGGGGACTGAACTGTCCCCGGAGATCCTCTCTGATTTGAGAAGACAGTTTCCATGTCTGCCTCTTCTCCAAATGCCGGATGATAGAAACTCTCCCTTTTAAACGGAGTCCGGGGAGGTTCCTCCGCCAGGCCCATCTCCGTCCCACCGGCCGCGGCACCCGGGGCTCCCAGGGTGGGAAGTGTCGGCGGCTGTTCCCCCCGCCCCCCCGGGAGTGACCCCCCGAATGTCAGAAACCTGCTCGCAGTGGCTCCGTTACAGTCGGGATTTCTGAAATCACCGCAGCTTGTGAAGCGGAAACGCATTTTCCGGGTGGCCGGAAACTGGTGTGGGTGTGGGGAGGTGCGGGCGAGGAGCAGCGCGGGGGTCTGGCTCGTAGTCGGCACGCGTGCGCACAGGAAGGCGTGGAGGGACGCGATCACACCGCCATGGGGAGGTCTGCGGGCCTCGGTGCAGCCGGGGTGATCCCCAGGCCCCTTCTGGGAAGGTGTCATCAGGACCAGAGGGTGGGTCAGGCCAAAACTGCAGAAGTGAGGAGAGCAGGGCAGGCAGCACAGGTCTGCCAGCTGGTGGGGGTCAGTGAGACGGCCGGGGAGCACTGAGGTCCTGGGATGGGCACCCAAGAGCCCGGAAGCCCAGGCCCCAGCCTGGAGCCCAAGTCCTACCTCTCCAGGCAGACCCTGTGTCCCTGCCCACCCCTAATCGATGTGCCGGTCTTCCGACAGCAGCCAGAGGCAGCTCCCACACTGCCATGTCAGGCCTAAAAAACTACGGAATACGGATCTTTCAAAGTTCACCTCATCCAAAAGCCATTTGTTAGAAATACGTGATAGAATGTCTGAGGCCCCACAAGGCAGAGATTCACAGAGACTTTGATTCCTGCAGAATTTCATATTGTGTCTAACACTGGAGTTATAGGCTGGCGGTATTTTGATGATAAATTCCCAGCCTTCTTTGCCAGGAGAAAGAACAAGTTCTCCCCATCCATTACATCAAATAAAAGATGAGGCATCACCTCACCAAGCAGGGAGCTGGATGTCAGTGTTGGAAGGGTTGGATGGTCACGGGCTGCCGGAGACGTGGAAGGTGAAAGATCATCAGCACCATCATCACCATTAGCATGTAACCACCACCAGCACCACCATCATTACCATCACCCCCACCACCATCACCACTACCATCATCACCACCACCGTCATCACCATCATCATCACCACCACCATCATCACCATCACCCCCACCACCATCATCATCACCATCACCCCCACCATAATCATCACCACCACCATCATCACCATCACCCCCACCACCATCACCACCATCATCATCACCATCACCCCCACCATAATCATCACCACCATCATCATCACCATCACCCCCACCATAATCATCACCACCACCATCATCACCACCATCATCACTATATTGTCACCAGCACCACCAGCACCACCACCACCATCATCAGTATATTGTGCTAAGTACTTTATATGCATCATCTGTTTTCCCATTTGTAAGATGGGGATTATAGCCGAGGCTGCCATATAGGGCTATGACAAGGATTGAATGAAGTGACACCAAGTAGGAGGACAGGGTTTTACACACAGAATGTCAGCAAATATCAGGTGTTCATATTACTCCATTTAATTCTTACAAAAAATGGGACGCTTGGGTGGCTCAGTGATTAAGTGTCTGCCTTCGGCCCAGGGCATGATCCTGGAGTTCAAGGATCGAGTCCCCCGTCGGGCTCCCTGCATGGAGCCTGCATCTCCCTCTGCCTGTGTCTCTGCCTCTCTCTCTGTGCATCTCATGGATAAATAAATAAAATCTTAAAAAAATTATTCTTACAAAAAGTATTAAGTGGGAAGTTTATTGTAATTTGAACTTTATAGAGGAAAAAATCAGTGAAATGAGACTTTCTTGAATATATATAGTACATTTGCATGAAAGTGCAAGTTCAAAGAGAAGTCTGTAGAGATCAGACTGTTTGTGCCCAACACTCTGCCTCCTGCATCATCCCTACAATGCAGATCTCCCCTCCTCTTCCCCCTCTACCTCCCCTCCTTCTGCCCCTACTTCTCCTCCTCCTCCTCCCCCTCCTTCCTCTTCCCACTTTGAGGATAAGGATTATGGAGCTCGAAGAGGTTAATGAAAATCCAGAAGGCAGTTACCCTGAGCCATGACGGGGGTCCAGTTTTCCTTGGGTCCTGGCATGTTGCTCTCAGCGATGCCACATGACCCAGAGCAGTAAGATACCAAACCACAGCATATTTACAGAAACACCTTTTTTAAAAAAAGATTTTATTTATTCATGAAAGACACACACGAGGGGGGTGGGAAGCAGAGAAATAGGCAGAGGGAGAAGCAGGCTCCATGCAGGGAGCCCGACGTGGGACTCGATCCCGGGTCCCCAGGATCACACCCTGGGCCAAAGGCGATGCTAAACCGCTGAGCCACTGACCCACCCAGAAACACCTTTTTATAGATTCCTTTGACAACCCTTTAGGGGGAACAGCCACGCACTCGGAAGGCTTGCAAGAATGTGCTAATTACGTCCGGACGAAATCTGGAGGAACATCCCAGAAAGGCACCATCCGTGGCTGCAGGAAAGAGTCCAAACACCGTGACGCCTGTCCTCTTTAGAGAGTGGGACCTGGAGCTGCACTACATTTAATGTGTCTCCAAGGAAATCACAAGGAACCAATAGCCACAAAATCTAAGTCAACAATTTATCTACGGCCTCCTGAGCCCCAAGCACAGCACCTGGTGCTGGAGAAGGACCCGTCAATGAGCCCGAGGCGGCCTTCAGGGACTTGCCCGGCAGCCGTAGAGGCAGACCCAGGAGTGGCCCCAACGGAAGCATCGTGTGTCCGGCCCTCCTGGTGCAGGAACCCCACAGTCTGAGTGCAGAGGGTAGGGCATGTCCTGCCGGGGGAATGGCCAGGTGACCCGACGAAGCCAAGCTGAGCCTGTGTGTGGACAGGGCCAGGAGGAGCAGGTGTGAAGAGGAAGCACAGGGGTGAGGGAGCCGTGAGGATGGGGCTGGTGGGCCAGGTTGGTGGAATGAGGACCTGAGCAGACATGTGACCCTCCTACCAGGACGGAGTGGCAGGGCTGTGGCTGGAAGAGAGTAGGGAAGGTTTGCAGCTTGGGGGCCACCAGCACAGGGACATGGCGTGGACTTCAGGGTGCGCCGCCGCCCTGTGGGCAACTGGACCCGTGTCCTGGACAAGGTGATACTTCTCTGCACAAACCATTGCGGATGTTCTAGAATGAAAGCCCATGACCCAGGTGGTCGGTCACTCCTGGGAGCATGAGGTTGCTGCAGTGCTCCTGGGTCGGGCTGGACACGTTGGCCCCACAGGTCACACCCGGGGAGACCTCGGGCTCCTGATTTCGAGTCTCTTGCTTCTCATGTTGACCAAACCTGGACAACCCTTGAGGATGTGGCACTTGCTCGCCCCGTGAGGAGGGACGAGGTTATGGGTTTAATCGTGTGGCCCGCCCCCACTCTGACGCAGGAGTCCTAGCCCCAGAACCTCAGAACGGGGCCTAATTTGGAGGTAGATGGTTGCAGATGCAGTTCGTTCGGATGAGGTCATTAGGGTGTGCCCTAGTCCAATGAGTGGTGTCCTTCTGGGAGGGGACATTTGGACACAAACGCACATGGCGGCGGGGCGGGGTGGGACGGGACGCCATGAGAAGATGAGGGCCGAGACCTGGATGCTGCCTCCTCAGGCCCAGGGACACCGGAGGTTGCTGCTGAGCCGCCGAGCCAGGCAGGCCGGGGACAGATGCGCTGCCTGGGAGGGGGCACGGCCACCGGGAAGGACGCGGGGGCTCAGGAGCACGGCCTGCCCTGCGCCCGGGCTTTCGCAGCAGGCCCCCAGGCAGCCCCGCTGCTGGAAGGCACAGGAACCCGCTGGTGCCTGCCCTCGGGCAGTGCTCTGACCTGCGTCCTGCGGCTCTCCTCTGAGGGTAACTGCCCCGACTTGGCGCAGACCCCCGGGTGGGTGGCCCGTCCCAGCAACACTGCCTCCGCTCCAGGCGCCAGCAGAAGGCGGGGTCCCCAGCCATCCCCACTCCTGTCTGACTTGGCCGGAAATCCAGCTGCTCATAACCTCCCTCGAGGTTTGGTGATTTGCGAGAATGACCCCCGCACTCCGGAGAGTGCGAATCCTGAAGGCTACGGTTTTATCATAAAGGGAACAGCCAGATGGAAGAGAGGCCAAGGGCGAGCCCCGGAAGCGTCCCGAGCGCCCAGGCCCCTGTCCCCCTGGCCTGGACCCCAGCGGGCCCACCAGCCGGGAAGCGCCCCCAGCCCCGGTGCCCCGCATTTGTGTCAGAGTCGGTGCCTGGGCGGGAGAGACTGAGTCCCCGCTCAGTACTCACCCCCCACCTTCCTGAGGGCTCCCAGGGCTCCGGCCCTCGGGCCACGTGGCTGGGCCCACCCTGCGTCACCTTGTAACATGAGCTCAGGCATGGCCAAAAGAGGATCCTGACCAAGGACAGCCCCGTGGCTCTAGAAGTCCTCTGAGGAAGCAGGGACAGAGGCCCGACAGTCGTGGTCATCCCGTGGGTGGTTGGGGGGCGCCTGGCACACGGTGGCCCCCAGGCCTCTCCGGCTGCAGACAGTGGTGCTGAGACAGCAAAGCTGCCCGGGTTGTCCTCCGCCAGGGACGTGGACCCGAGGGCGGGGCGGGACAGAGGGCGGTCCCTGAGCAGGCCCGACAGGGCCCAGGCGGCCATCGGTGGGGGCCCCGGGTGGTGGCCGAGGCACATGCAGACGCGGGCACCGCCGCCACCGCCAGCCCCTTGGCCGCCTGCCTGTCGCCTGCCTGGGAGACCGAGGTGTCGCCTGCGGGCAGGGCTGGGGTGGCCAGACGACGGCCTTCGGTCTCCCCGCCGAAGGACTTAGGAGCAAGCTGGATGAAGAGGCGGGAGGCCTGCTTCTCACACCTCCAGGACCTGCCAAGTCGGGGCAGAGCTGATGAGCCGATGGTGGAATCGAGACGTTTGTCAGCGGGACCAAAGAACAGGAGCACGGCTGCGGCACAGGCGGCAGCGCGGAGCGTTCCAACATCGGCTCGGCCAAACCGCGTGTTGGACCGAAACCGGGTCCAGAGGGCTTCCGTCGTTTGCCCAAGACTTGGCAGCAGGCGGTCCCCAAGGAGGCTCGGAAGCACTTTGCGCTCCGCCGGGAGAGCCGCGCGTGGTTCCTCCGCGGGCCCAGGCGCTCGCTCGCACCGCGGCGTCTTCGCAGCCGAGGGTCGCTCGCCGCGGCCTGAGCCGCTCTGACCTCCTCCCTCTCGCTCCGGTGCTTACAGGCCGTGTCTTCTGTTTCTGTGCAGCCTCTCGACTGATAGGGTTAGGAGGGGAGGAGGGAGGGGGGCGCCCGGAGGGATGCACGTTGTCGCACTGAATCCTCACACCTCGGCGAGGGGGGCGTATGGTCGCCCCACCTGGGCACTCTGAGGTGTGCGGACCTCCTGCACTGGTGCAAACTGAGGCTTGGGCCTTGCTGCGTCCAGCTCCGTGGTGTGAGCTTGCACACGTGGTGGCACGATGATGACCCACTGCTGCATCGGTACGGGGTCAGCAGGCAGGCGCCGCAGACGGCTGGGACACGTACCCCCTAGCGTGCACCTGCTGTGAAGACAACGCCGCCTCCCGAATCTCTCCAGCTCTCTCCCCTCCTCTCCCTGGAAGGATTCGGGAGGTGGAGAGAGGGGTGTCTGGGCGTCAGAGAGCGGACCTCTGGGCACAGCAGATGTGCCAACTCCAGCAGCCCCCATTCCTTCAGCCTCAGATAAACGAATTAAATGCTGTCGTCCAAAAAAAAAAGGCAACTAGCACCTAGATGTGCTGTGTCTACCACCCAGTTGCCCTGAGTGTGGGTCTAGTGAATTTTACCAAATAATCTGCTGCCCTGTGCACATGGGCAAAGTCAGAAAACCCCGTGAGATAGTGAGCAACTGGGACGGACCCACACGTGCACCTGCACACAGGCCATCGGCGGTTCAGCTGTTCAGGCTCAGGAGCGGCCAGAGTGCTGGGGTGAGGGATGGAATGGGGGCAAATAGCCGCTCTGCTCCAGGCACGGGGTGGCCCCCATAATGTCCCCAAAAGGATGAGAGATGGGAGCCAGGGAGCATGGTGTCTCTCGAAGCAAAGGGACCCCAGCGCTGCGGCCTGCCCTTGGGGACCCTGCTCTGGGGGAAAGGTTGGGCCAGACGGAGCCCGTTTCGGCTTGTGCACTTGACCCAAAAAATCTCCCGAAGCCGGTGTCTACCTGGCGAGGCATGTGCCATGCGGTAAAGCTGTTGCCAGATGAGAGGCCTTTCCACCCACACAGCTGGCACGACTCGTGGGTACCAATTACTGTGCCCTCGGGGATGCTGCTTGGCATCCTTGGTCGTTGGGGGCCTGAGCTAGCTTTATTGAAGGTACTAGAATTTGCTTTTTTTTGTTGAAGGCACCCAACTCACTCAGCCATAAGAATATTAAAAATATATTTAGCAAGTTTGCATTTACTTTTGACCAATTATAATTGAACTGAGGGCTTCACATCCTGGAAGGCATCCAGGAGCTCGGAACGGAACACTGTGTTGAATGAGCTATAATACGTGATCATCGCTGAGCTTGTGCCGTTCCCATTAATCTTATTTCAAGTTACAACAATGCAGGTCTTGTTTCCACACTTCTATTTTTAACTAATGAAAATTTATGACAAAGAAATCCTAATTATACCCTCTGGAATGTGATACAATTGCAAACCCACTGGTGATTTTCTTCTGGTGAAATTCCACATAATCACACAAGAAGCAAAGAATGTAAGTCCTCCTCAAATCGTTGGTCTATAAATAAGGGTCCTTAATGGGCTGAGCAAACGTTTTTGTTGGTTTTTTCTTTTTTATTCCTTTGTACATTTTGTATCAGGCTGGGCTAATCCATGCTGCACCCCTGGTGGGTGCTGGAGGACGTTGCCTGTTCTCAGCTCATCCTAGAGTTGGTGACTGATGGATTTCCACGGAGCCCTGGATGGACAGTGGGGGGAAAAGCGGGCGTCAGGAGGCAGGGACCGGCTTGGTCCTGGCGCGGAAGTGAGGGTATGACCTTGGACGGGCCTGCCTCCTCCCCCCCCACGTGCAGGGATTGCACACACGTGGTGAATAATCCCCCGTGTGGGGCATTTGCAGCATCTCTGGTCTCTACGTCTCCATGTGCCAGTAGCACCTCCGTGGTGGTGACAACCTGTGCACGTGTCTGCAGACACCACCAGACGTCCCCGGGGAGCACCATCCCCCGGGAGCATCATCGCCCTGGGTGGGAGCACTGTGCCGCCCCTGTGTCAGGAAGCCCCGAAGCGTGTGGCATGACTGACGTTCACCCAATTCCCAGGGTGAGGCTGGTTTTGCAAAGAAACAGGGATGCACCATGCTCTTTAGGTGCGTGTTCTCTGCTCTTTCTGCGTCTCCAAGACTTCAGGGTGCTGGTGGGTATGGAGAAGGCCACGTCATGGTGCTTTGCAGAGACTTCCCTTTGCAGCTGCCAGGTGACCCGACCCCAGTGCCATCAGAAAGTGAAGGTTCTCTGAAACTGGGGGTCTGAGGACACAACAGATTTGCCCCTCTCGTTGCTGGTGTCACGGGCCGGGGGACCTGACTATGGGGAGGTGAGGAGCAGGGCTGGGCCGGGCGGAGGCCCAGCAGAGGCGTCCACAGGGTCAGAGTGTGCAGGGTCAGTGTCCCCAGGCCGGTGCATGTACGTGGACTCTGTCCTCGGGGCTGAGCATGGACTGTGACGGGGGGACGGGGATGGCGGCTGGAGGGCCTGCTGCCCCACGGACCATGTCAGGGGGGAAGAGTTGTCCCAGGAGCACCTGTGTCTGCAGGTGGCTGAGCGTCTTCCAGCAGCAAACACTGAGGTGATTTAGAAGCAGGTGCCCAAGTGCTGCTGGAAGAGGGTGGGCAGGTGAGAGGGAGCGGTCAAGCGGGCGGCCGCTGACAGAAGGCCGGGCGCCGAGCTGGGGCTTGGTCAGAGGGCCACCAGCCTGGTTAGGGCCCCCGGGTGCCCCCGGGCTCCTGCTCCCAATGCTTCCCCGCTGTGTCTGGGCCTGGGTGCAGCCACCCTGGGCGAGGGAGGGACCAGCTCTAGGGCTTTCTGGGGGGCCCCCCACTCTGTACCTTTCCCTGCACCGATGGCCTGGGGTGGGGTCCCCGTCCCCCTGTGGTCGCTGACAGCTCCCTGTCGGGTTAGACCCCAGAACAGCATTTCTGTCTCCGGAATGTTGATGGCACAGTCTCGGATCATCGTTTTCCCGCATTTGTCCAAAACGAAGGCCTCCCTAAAACAAAGCAAAATGCCAGAAACAGGCCCGGAAGTGGGCTCCAGTGATTTGCTCAAATGGAAAAGCTCAGGCCTTTACCTCCTCGGACAGCAGGGTCCAGGCAGTGCAGGGGACTCCGGTGGCCCACCCGGCCCTGGCGCGCCCACCGCTCCCTTCGCTCCCTGGGTCAGGGCCTCGTCTCTGCTCCACCCCAAACCCAACAATCAGTCTGCGTCGAGGAGCAAAACTCACCGCCGTCGTGGGGCTGCCGGCCCCTGGCCTTGAGGTTCCCGTTTCGCCTCTAAAAGTGTCACCTGGAGGGTCGTCGGGGGTTGCAGATGGTCTCCGGGGGCACATTTAACTCTCCGTGTCTTGTGCCCCAAAGGACAGAAGGCCACGTGAGTCCTGGGCCAGAGGAGGCGGAAGGAGAGGCCAAGAGCATCAGGACGCCGCCGCCGCAGATCCTCCTGCCGCTGGAGGAGCGGGTCACCCACTTCCGGGACATGCTGCTGGAGCGAGGGGTAAGGACCCGGCGCACGCAGCGGCTCTCCCCCGAGCCGGTCACGGAGGCACGGTCCCCGCGGCCCAGGGACACGCTCCTTCCTGAGCTCCCGGGATGCGGCTGAGTGAAATTCGGGTGCCGGGTGATTTGGGGCCGAGGCAGCATGATGAGAAGGGGCCCCGCTTCCTGTCGCCGGGCGGCTGTCCCCGCCTGGGCCTGCAGGCCCCTGAGACGCAGCAGGACGGGAAGGGGACGGTCCCCGGACAGGACGGTGCACAGGAAGCCTCTGTGGGGATGTGCTTGCTGCCCGCGCCGCAGCCAGGTGTCGGGCCCCTGCCTCCCGGAGGGGCGTCCCCTGTGCTCGGCTCCGTCAAGTGGAGACTCGCGCACCTGCGATCAGTTCAAGTAGTTTAATAAGATTAGGATGAGAGTTGACTTCTGAACCTCGTTTTGAGCTTAGGAGGAAAAATATTTTAGAATGAAATCCCCTTCCAGTGACTTTTATTTCCAGCTTTGGCCTTTGGGGCATAAGGTGAGGCAGCTGGAGAGCCCGGTAGGATTTCCTCACAAAATGAGGCTGAACACAGAGGCCGTAGCGGGAGCCTCCGTGTGGATTGTACCGAAGGCCGCAGCGACCTTGGGAACTCGAGCCAATGCCCCGGGCCGCGAGCAGCCTCCCCTCCCCGGCTCCACGGCCGAGCTCTCCCGGAGCAGGTGCAGCAGCGCTGAGGCCAGGTGTCAGGAGGAGCCCACCCGCCCCAGGGCAGGGGTCCTGCAGGTGCCCCCGAGGCAGGCTGGCGGGAGCCCTGGGGGCGCAGGGCCACCGAGATGCTATTGTAGGTGGACGGAGGTGGTCCCGAGGGGGAGCGCTCTCCTCCTTTGCGCCGTGAGCATCACTGTATCTCATTCGCCGCTTGTAGATGAGATGCAGCCCCCGCCCAGAGGGGCTGGGAGGGAGCAGAGGCGTGACCTGGAACGTGCAGAGCAGCGTGCGAGGCCTAGGTTGACAGCGATGCCGAGTAACGCAGAGGTGCCGGAAGGACCCCACGCAGGGCTGTCTGTGCACACGGATGATGTGCTTCACGGGCCTGGGCCATGCCACGGGGGGGGGCAGGGGGTCCCCAGAGCCCACCACAAGGGGGCTGCTCTGCCGAAGCACCTGCCGGGCCCCCTCCCTCGGTCTGCACTCACGCTGGCACCAGGCCGCGGCAGGACAGGTCCGAGGCGGGTAGAACATGTTCCTCTCCCCACACAATCGCCGGGACAGGCTGCTTCTGCCCTGGAGAGCCACTGGCGTGGTGGCTTCTGAGGTTTGTGTCGCTCTCGCGAGGCGCTGATGGACACGCAGGGGCTTCTCTGTCCCTGTACACATCTGAGAGTTTGCATCGACCCGGCCAGTCGGTTCCAGCTGAATCAGGCAGCGGGAGGCAGGATGGCATGAGGGGCCTTTGAGAAGCAGCCGCGAGCATTCGTTTCATCGTTGCGGTGCCCGCCTCGCCCAGCTCTTTGTCTTGGAAACCGAGCAGGCCCAGCTCACCAGCCTCAGACTAACCACCCCTGGGAGCCTAGGGCTTCCCGAGACACCCACCTTCCCCTCCCAGGGCGGCCGCCGCGCCGGGTTTGTATGGTTTCTTGAATTTATCCCCGTGGCCCTGGTTGAGCGGTTTTAATAATGAGATTTTCGGCACATTCTTGCCTCATCCAGGTGGGTGACTCTCTTTGATTCTTAGATTCTTCTCTGGGAGAATCGTATGTAGATGAGCATCAGCAAAAAGAGCACGGAAACGTAAGGCGCTAGCCCGGCGTTGTGAGTTTCCCCCGGGAGAAAGAGTCTGGGGTGAAGCCTGAACCCCCACCTTAGGAGGATTAGAAGGAGCCCACACGGGGTGCGTGACTAGGAAAGATCAATCTGAATTCACTGCTGATGTCATAAAGCAATGCCACCATTTATGACTTTTTGACTTTATAAAATACGCCAGCAGATTTCATAAGTTATTCATGCTCAAGAGAATTTGATGGCTAAGACCATAAGATTTCTAGTCGCTTAAAAACGAGGCACAGAAAGGTCACTTTTTTCACCGACTGAGTGATTAATAAGATTTTTTTTTTTTATTGCATTTGTTCAATACTTCAGTGCAGAAATTCATGTACTTACAGAATGATGGAGCGAAGGTCCTGCGGGCTTCTGGTAGTTTGAGACGGGCATGGTTTGGGGTGTTCCACGGGGATTACGGATCGGGGAAGGAGCCTTGGGTTTTGTGGTTTTGTAGTGTGTATCTGATGGCTCAAGAGAGGTTTTATTTTTATTTTGTTTTACTATACGATCCACAATAGGGCTTTTTGGAAAACAAAACAAAACGAAACAACCCTCAGCCAGGCGGGGGGCAGGGGGGGTTAATTGAACAGCAGATTATGAATGTGATCCCGCCTATTTGGACAAATGTAGGAGAAACATTTTATTGGCAACTTCTTCCTCCCGCCACGTATCCCTGAGAACTGGGCATGGCTTTCCCAGGGGCCAGGGAAGAAGGAGCTTCGGAGACCCAGGGTCTCGGTTGGGGGACTCCGGGCTCTGCACCTGCTGTGTCTCTGTGGCCCCTCCGTGGGCGGGCGGCCTTGGGGAGACCGGCTGGCACTGTGGCTGCTACGCAGGTGAGCCTCACGGAGTCTGGGTCCGAGTCCGTTAGAGGAACTCGTGGGCCGCACGCTTGTGCCCACTGGGCCATCCCAGTCTCTCTCTGCGCTAAGACGGGTGCACCGTGAGGCTGTCGGTGTCCAGGAACGGTGTTAGGGTCTTCCTGCCAACAGGGCAGCGGGGGAGGCCTTCTCCCTGCAGCGGGGGGGGGGGGGGCACCTCGCCCCTCCGCTCTAAGGCCCCCCTTGCTGGTGAGTCACATCCGGGGCCCCGTCCCCCCTTCCCTCAGCCATGCGGACGGCGCTGCCTCTCTAGAGCTGCAGCGGGCTCAGGGGCCAGGACTCGTGCTGGAAGGGCTCGGGCCTCGTCACGTGCCAGCACCCATCACGGCCCCGGAGGGGGCGTCGCGAGGCACCTGCAGTCTGCCCCGCGCTCCTTGGGGAGCCGAGCTGCCCCGTGTCCCAACGGCAACTCTGCAGAGCTCGCGGGGCGCGCTGGACGCCTCTCCTGACACGCGGCGGTGCTGTGCGGTGATACGTGCGCTTGCAAAAAAGCAAAAAACAAAAAGCAAAAAAACAACTAAGCAAGAAGAAAAGTCACCCCCAATCCTATCCTAGGAGAGCAGTGTTTTCATCAGTGGGGTACATTTCTTTCCAGACTTTCTTTCTCAGAACAGATTTTTAAAGATCAATGATAAATATTTTTGTCGTAGACCATACCCAGGATCCAACTGTAATTGAACGCGGCTCAGCCTAGTGTTCTGTTCCTCATACCGGATGGGGTGAGGCTCGGCCGGATTTAGGAGTCGCTGAACTGTCTCCTCTCATTCAGCGTATTTTTCTTTTTTGAGTGTTAGGACAAACCTTTGGCTGACATTTTGGATGAGGTCACGATACCCCATTTGTTGTCAATTCAAAAACCCTGAGTTTTCGTTCGCGTCTCATGTTCTCCAAATTTGCTCTTCTGGGTACAACCTGGTGGCCACGGGGACAGCTGTGCCGCGTGCGTAGCGTTGTGGAGGGCGGTGGGCCCCCCATTCTCAGTGCTGGATGGGAGCGTGTCCATCCCTAACGGGAATAACCCTCAGACACAAAGTAAATCGGTGAAGGGTGTTGCCGGAAGACAGAGTAAAATTATATTTATCAATCAAAATAGAAGAAAGAAGCCGAAGTCAGTAAAACCCCGTGCATCCTGGGAGGCGAGGATGGGAGTCGACGTGTCCCTTGCTGACCTGTGGACTCACCTGCGGGTCACCTGGCTCACCCAGGCTCGTGGAGACTGGTGCATGTTGACCACTCCCACGTCCGAGTGTATTTTTTTATTTTATTAATTTATTTATTTTTAAAATATTTTATTTATTTATTCATAAGAGACAGACAGAGGCAGAGACACAGGCAGAGGGAGAAGCAGGGTCCCTGCAAGGAGCCCGACGTGGGACTCGATCCCAGGATCCCGGGGTCACGCCCTGGGCCGAAGGCAGTGCTAAACCGCTGGGCCACCCGGGCTGCCTCCACGTCCGAGTTTAGGGATGGCGCGTCTCCTTGGGTGATTTCCAGCCGCGGTGGAGGGGGGGTGCGCTACCGGGAGGTAACCGTCCTCGGCGGGGAAACCCCAGGCAGCCGTGGGCCTGTTCCGCGTGGGTCCTCCAAGGTGTCCCGGTGGGACTGGCACCGAGGCCACAGTGGTCACCGGCCCGTTGGGGCAGCGTCCTCAGCGTTTCTCCTTCCACACGTCGCGTCCCAGAATGCCCGGAACCGCCTGCGGTGCACTGTGGGCACCACACCCCGACTGGGTGGCTGGCAGGGAGCCTGCAGGGTAGGATGCCGGTGCGTCACCCCCGGGGCGGGCGGGGGATGAGCCAGGAGCTCCCCTCACCCTTCTGGCCGCCCAGCTGCCTTCACTCGTCAGGACCCCCAGGGGACACAGCGATGCGATCCGGGAAATGGGGTAACGAGGCGAGTGGTACCTGTCACCAGCGGAGCCCGCGGGAGGCGGCCGGAGGGGAGGGCAGAGCGAGGACGTGCAGCGGGGACAGAGGACGGCTACGCAGACTCTCGGACCTGGTACCGGGAGGTTTGTGGGGGAGGGCGGCGGGGGCCCGGGCTGCTCAGGAGGAGCAAGGCCTGGGAGGGGAGTCGGGGGTGGAGTGGGGGCGCCTGGCTCAGGGGGCGGGGAGGCTGAGCTGGGGAGGGAGGCCCCGCGGGGAGATGCATGAGCTGGCAGGGAAACAGGGACAAAGCCCTAAAGAAGGGCCCCCGTGTCCAGCCCCTGGTCCTGGAGGCAGAGGTGGCTGCTGGGCTCCAGCCAGAGGGAGCTTCCAGAACCTTCTCCAGGGGCCACGGGGCCTCCAGTATGGCTGAGCAGGCACCACGTCCACCTCACCCCATGGTCTGTGTGCCCTCAGCCCCTGCACCTGCTCCCCAGCTACCCGGTCCCTCCGGGGGCGGGAGGGAGAGGCCTCCGCTGCCCCTGCAGGGGCTTTGGCTCAGTTCCCTGAGGCCAGGGCACCCAGGACGGCTCCCCGAGGCCCAGCCCAGCCCACGCCTAGGGCAGCTGCCCCCGTGGGCCGCCCCTCACATGCCTGCGAGAGGTCTCGCTGCCTGGTTTCCGTCTTTTGCCGAGACCCCCGAGCGGCCGCCCGTGACATCTGGGCCGGGCACAGCCCCAGGACGGGAGCACCGGGGCCCCGGGTGTGGAGCCCGTGTTTCGGAGGCCGGTGCTGTTGTCCCAGAGCCGCGAGCGAGCCTGTGACACATTGCTGCCTCCCGAGGGGCGCGGGGGGCGCGGAAACCCCGGGGAGAAGCCGCCTGCCGATGGACAGTCCACTCGCGGGCTTCCATGCCACCGTTTACAAGCCAGAGCAAGGGAACAGTAAATGCAGCGTGTTTCAGAGTCACATTTGGGCAAAAACATTAGCGTCTGACGTCAGTGCAGGTGCGTCTGGCTGGAGATCAGCCCCCGAGGCCCTGACATCACCCAGGGGTGATCCTGAGCTCGGCCCGCAGCCGGGGGCGGGGGGACCCCAGCAGAGCCTGCAGGAGGCCACAAGGACGGGGCCGACCGACAGACGAAGGACGACGGACCCAGTCCCCTGTTCACAGGCACGTCCACAGCCCTGCCTGGCTCACAGCTGCCCCGGGGCGTCAGACGGGAGCCTGGGACGCACTGTCCCGCCAAGTGCCGCTCGGGGCTGCAGGGGCAGCCTCCTCCTCCTCCTCGTCCATCAGGCCCCGGCCTGGCGTGAGACCCGGTGACTGTCACACACCCCACGGGTCCTTGGCTCTGAGGATAAAGCTGCGTCCGCCTCCTTCCTCCGGGGTGCCCTGCCATGGGCCTGCTCTGGGGGTGCCGGCTCCCCACGGGCTGCGGGTCACCTCATGCCCCAGCCAGTGCCCCGCACAGGGCCCTCTCCTCAGTGAAGCGGGGCTGAGACCGGTGCCCAAGACCGCGGTCACCCTCAGCGGCTCCTGATGCAGCTGCGGCCTCACCTGTGCCCGGGACACCCCGGGGGACGCTGGCGGCTGGGCGGGTGCTCGGGGAGGGAGGGGGAAGCTGGGAGGGTGGCTGGGAGGCCCGGGGCCCTGGTGGGCGGCTGGCCAGCCTGAGGGCTCAGGAATGGGGGCTTCGGAAGGTCGGCACGGGGGTCCCGGGAGACGGCCCTGGAGGACGGGGACCGTCGTGATGCTCGGGGCACCAGGCGACCGTCTCCACCTGCTGCGGTGACCAGGTGCCGTCGCCAGCAGAGCACGTCGGGGGTGCCACACACGGTTGTTTTCAAAGAGAGCACGTTGATGACAGCGAGGAGGGGAGGGCCTGGCTCGCGCGGCCTGTCGTCTTCCGGGACTGACGCGATCCACGCTGGGAAGGGCCCCGCGCCGGCCAGCCACGTGGCGCCTCCGTCCACTCCCCGCAGGTCGACGCCGGCCCACAGCTCCAGGCTACGGGGCATCCACTGGGGTTTGGGGCTGCGCCCTGGCTGCGGCCACACTGCCGCTGCCTCTCCATGCCTGTGTCTAAACCACCGTCTCCGTGTCCTCCGCTGTGTAGACGGCAGGAAACTCAGGCCGTACAGACGACAAGGGGAGAGCGTGTGCCCGAGGAGCGCGGGGTGCAGGAGGCAGCGGGGGCAGGAAGGCAGGGCCCTGTGCAGCCCACGCGGACCTCCCCCCCATCGAGTGTGCATGGCCACGACGCTGCTGCTGGGCGGGCAGGGACACTCAGGGTGCAGGAAATAAAGAATGTGCCCGAGGGCCGAGGAGGGCGCCCCAGCGAGGGCCGGACGGCACCCAGTCTCCCCGAGGCCGGCTCCCACGACGTGGCCGGATGACGGCAGGAGCTGACACGGGGAAGGCAGGGAGTCAGAACGGGCTCAGGGCGCAGCCAGGCCGCACACAGGGCTGCAGGGTGGCTGACGGCTTCCTGCTCAAGCGCCCAGTCGTGTGCAAGTGCCAGGGCCAAAGAAGCCTGAGCTTAGATGTAAGTGAGGGGTAGCAGCGCACGCTCGTGCCGGGAGGGGGCGGGATCCTCGGGTCCCCCCAGGGTGCACCCCCTGCATAATCCCCTCCCTGGAGAATGGAGGCCCGTGAATAGGCAGGGGTCGTCCCCGAGGATGTTACAGGACGTGACGCAGACCCGGTCTCACCTGCAGACTCTGTAGAAGGAGCCACGGTGGCCTGGTGGCCCTGGGGCTCAGGATGGCCCCTGCCCGCACCCAGCACGAGGGGGCAGGCCTCATTCCTGCCCTGTGGGATGCACTCACCCAGACACCACCTTGGGGGACGTGGGAGGCCCAGGCCCAGCGACGTCAGGCTTTTATCCCAAGCGATCCTCACCCTCCATCTAACTGCGGCTACCGGGAGTCCTCCGGGAGTGGGTGCGTCTCAGGGACAAGGCCGTGCCCCCCGCAGGCAGGGAAGGGGCCTGTTCCCTCCTTCCCTCTGCTCTGACCCCGGCCCCAGGTCCCACGCCTGCCTGTCCCTCTCTCAACCACGGCACCCGGTAGCGTGGCTCTCCGGGAATACGCCAATACCTGTTGTCTCCGTAGATTGCAGCCCTTGTAGGGGCGGCTTGTCTCGCCTGACAGATTGAAAATTCCTTCAGAGGCAACCATATGTTATTAATTTTTTTTAAATGATTTTATTGCACGTCTAGAACTACAGAAAGCCTCAAAACACTGCAGTTAGTTAGGTGACACCAGCGATTCTAAGCCAGGCTCGGCCTTCCCTAGTGGGCGGAGACTGGGGTGCCCACCGGTCCCCACCCCGGGGGACAGGAGCCCCTTTGTTTGGGCTGAGTTGAGGCTGCCCACAGTTTCCCTCCATAACTGCCTTAAAGTAGCTGCGGGCAGGAGCCAGAGGACGATGGGATCGGACTGCCTGGCCGCGGCCCCGGGCACCCTGCCCCCGGTCCCTGGGGCCTGTCCCCATCTTACCACATCCTCGGCCCTCGGAGGAACATCTCTGGATTCCTGCCCAGGAATAGAGCTCGTGAATATTTTTTTTAAAAAGGCGCACTTTCTGTTATTTATTTATTTATTTATCTATCTATTTATTTTTAAAGATTTTATTTATTCATCTATGAGAGACACAGAGACAGAGGCAGAGACACAGGCAGGGGGAGAAGCAGGCTCCCTGCAGGGATCCCAATGTGGGACTCGATCCTGGGACCCCGGGGTCACGCCCTGGGCCTAAGGCAGGGGCTCCACCGTTGAGTCCCCTGGGCGTCCCTATTTTTATTAGTAAAGGGAGAAAGTGTCAATTTTAAAGAATTGGCAGGTTGTGCTGTGCTAAGTAACGCACATGTTTATTAAAATAGAATTTACCGGGAATCCTTGCACGTGTCCAAAAGCAAGAGGTGAGGGGCTGTAAGCTGCAGGTTGGCGTCCGCTCTCCTCCGGGCCCAGGGGCTCGTTCCCACCCAGGCCCCCGAGGAGCCTTCCTGCAGTGCACGTCACACAGGACCGTGGCTCCCGAGATGAGGCGCAGCTTCCTCTGTGTGCCCGGGACGCTCCTCCAGCCCCGGCCGCACTCACCCCCTGGCAGCTCCCTCATGCCCAGCTCATGGACCTGACCTCTGCACCCCAGACAGCCCGTCCTGGACGTGCCCCCAGCCCTTCAGAGGCCTGATGAGTGTGCACGCTCCAGGAGGGGGCTGCCCGGAAATGCATCCCTGGGCTGGTGGAGGGGCCCCTTCCCCGTGGCCCCCAGCGCCCGGGCATGTCTCCACTCGGGCACAAAGGCCCCCCGGCTGACCGCAGGCTTCCTTCTCTGCCTCAGCCCAGATCCTGGACTCTGGTGTCGGGGGCCTTGACTCCCCCACGAGTTCTCTCAAGCAGCCTGGAGCCTACGGCAGAGTCAATACTTGGTCAATGTTTTTAAGTGAATAAATTATTCTGTAAATGACTTAAACATTTCCTTGCTCTGTCAGCAGGGGCGGGGGCGGGCGGCTAGAAGCTGCGCGTCCCGCACTCAGCACCAGATCACGGTTTCTGATTCGTTCTCAACAACAACAAAAACCCTGGGGGTTCTTGGAGAACTGTCTGGTTCTAGGGCTGAGGCAGGAGATACACACGTGAGGCCGGAGCACTTGGGGTTCCAGGAAATCAGGGAGCCCCCCGGCCCCGACCCACCCAGAGACGACGGGGTTGCCCAAGGCACACAGGTGCCAGGCAGAAAAGCTCAGTGGCCGACACTGGAAGTGTTGGAGCAAAAATATCCATGAGTCTGTAGTGATACGAGTACCTGATGGAATAAATAAGTAGCCCTGGGGAAACGGGTGGCCATGGGGCTCGGAATCCCAGATAACCTGATTTGGGCACGTCCCCCTCGGGAGGTGGAGCACAGCCTCGAGAGTGGGCTGCACAAAGCGATGTCCCCCCAGGAGCACGGCCGGCAGTGGGGACAGAGGGTGAATTTGAGGAGGGCAGAGCTGGTCAGTGCGTCCTCAGCCAGGTTGCTGGACCCGCACCGACAGCCGTAGTCATGGCGACAGTAAGTACCTGGAGGCGACATGATGACGGTGGTACCTGGATCTGGGTTCTTCCCCCAGAACCCGAACCCCACCCGAACCCCAGTCTAATCATGAGCCAAGCTAAGCTGAGTCCAGCACAAGGGGCATCTTACGAACCTGACCAGCACCGTACGGTCAACACGACAGGGAAAGTCTGAGAGGCTGCCCCAGCCCAGAGGGACCTGCGGACGCGGGACCCTAGCTGTCATGCGGTGGCCCGAGTGGGACCCCGGGGGGAGGAGACCCTGAAGGAAGTCTTAAGTGTGGACTTTGGTTAACAGTAGTGTAGACGAATCTAGCGTCCATTCCAAGGTAAGATTTTCACGGTGCAGGAAACTGGGCAGGACACGTGGTCAGCTCGTAATAGTCTCATGACTTGTCCGTAGATCTAAAACTCCCGTAAAGTAAAAATAGTTGGTCTAAAAAAAAAAAAAAAAAAAGACCGACCTAAGAAGGTTTAAATATTGATTAAAAATCACCTACAAATAAAAAAAAAAAAATCACCTACAATTATACTGAACTCAGACTGTGTGCAAGAAGCTGCCCCCGGTCACGGGCCGCGGCGTTGTGAAAATTCTTGCAAACGTGCCTGCTTCCGAGACGTGGCATTCCGGAATGGCCCGGCTCCGCAGGTGTGACGGGGGCTTCCGATCAAGGCCGCGTGGCCCTGGAAGAAATCCAGAAGAAGCAGTGTCGTGAGTGCAGAAATTAAATTTTCCAATGCTCTAAGTATTGATTTCCCAGAGAGGTTGCGGCGTGTAAGGCTTTCACACAAGCCGGTCGCCGAGCCCACGGCCCCTTGATGCTGTTTTCCGCGGTTGATCATTTGAGCTCGATGTCAGGCTCAGCGGCAGATGCTAAAAGCAACTCTGTTGAATGTCTTCCTTCAGGTGTCCGCGTTTTCTACCTGGGAGAAAGAATTACATAAAATCGTGTTTGATCCACGCTACCTCCTGCTAAACTCTGAGGAGCGGAAACAGGTAACGCGGTGGCGGTGGCGGTGGCGGGGCGTGGCGGCAGGCTCTGGACACGCAGCGCTGGCGTGATGTGAGACGCGTGCCGGCCCGCAGCTGCCTGTCGTGTCCGACTTGTCAGACGGGCGGGTTTGCAGCTTGTGAGCTTGCGTGCGGCAGCGGTGACGGGTGCGGAGGAAGGTTCCCCCCACCTGTTCTTAGCAACCCGGCTGCTGGTGACCCCATAGGACAGATAGCCCCATTCACAGATGGAAACGCACACGCCGGGCACACTGAGCACGCCGTAGGGGGGTGGGCGTGAGGAAGGCGTAAGGTCTTACCTAATAGCAATGAATGCAAACAGGGTCCAGGGAACGGTAGGAGCACACGTCAGGGAGGGAGGTTCTAGAAACAGGTCCCCAGAAAGGGCAGGAATGGGGGGGGAGGCAGCTGGCCTGGAGGACTGGTTAACCTGACGGGTCCACCCTGGCTTGTTGACAAAGTAGGTCGTGAAGCCCACACTCTTCCCAGATTCTGCAGACAGACACGGCCAGGCCGTGCCGACTGCCAAGGGAGGAGCTGGAGCCGTGATGTACAAGCTTGTGCAGCCCAGCGGGGACCCGGGTGGTCCCTGGGGCACAGTCCGAAGGGCCCGACGTCCACGTCTCTGGGTCCCGTTCCATTCCTGTCTCTGCCTCCCGCTGCCCTTTGAGGGTGACACGATGCACGTGGCCATCGAGAGCAACCACGGAGATCGCAAGGCCCCAGAGCCACTTCAGCGATGGGCTCGGTCACCACGGCCTGCGAGGTGTCGCACAGCAGAGACTGGGAAAGCCTGGAGCCAGGAGGACGGAGGGGCTAGTTACTTCCCATTCCGTCCTGGCGTGAAATTCCTTCCAGAGCACACCGGGACGGTCAGCGAAGCACGAACTAGTCAGGGCCTCAGGCCTGCGGACCCCCCGACGGCCCCGCGATGCAGAGCACCCGCCCCGGCCGGCGCAGGCTGGCGGTTGGGATGGTCCTGGATTGGCCACCTTAGGATGCAGACCTTGCATCTTTCAAGAATGTAGAATTAATGATCCTTTTGTTGCGTTCCAGCTGAGTTGTATTTGTCAGAAAGAAACATTGGAAAATGTGTGAAATGGCTCCAAAGGGGGGGGAAATGTTACAACAGAGTCAGGTGAGGTTAGACTAGGACAGAATCTGAAGGAAACTGCAGACGTTCATCACGGGTCTCATGTCACCGTGGTGCTGCGATGTGGGAGACCGACCGGTCCGACGACTCAGCTCTGAAAACACGTAAGGAGCTTGCTCGTTCTTCTGCCACGGTAAAGGTCGCCTGTGGCTCACGTCTGCGACCGTCGCGCGTCTGTGGACTGTGCTTTCACCGACTCAGGTGGTCAGCGCCGTCCCCTCCGGTTCATGGGAGCTGTTAGAGGCCATTGGCCCCTTTGAAGGAAGCAGAGGAGGCAAGGCCCCCCACACCCTTAAAGAAAAGGCCCGTCTCTGAGCAAGTGGAATGCACGGGCCCAGGTTGCTGTTGAGTCGAACTGGTTTCTCCCGATCCGGGGGCATCCTCCTGCCCAGGATTCAGGCTCGGGAGCTCTGAGGGGCTGTGGGTCCAGCCGTGGCCAGAGCAGCAGGAGCCGGCCGGCCAGGGCTGGGCCTCCAGCCCACGCCTGGACCTGGCCCTGCACACAGACCACACTGGAAGGTCAGCTCACCTCCCCGAGTGCACTATTTGGGGGAACTCCTTCAAACACCCCTGGAGAGCCACCCCTCGGACACCTCGGGCCGGTGGCACCAGACCGCAGCCTGCTTCCCCAGAGGCCCTATGGGGGAGAGCGGGGCGCCAGCCTCCCCAGCAGCCCACGCGCGCCGCGTCAGGGAGCCCTCCGATCAAGTGCCCGTGTTTGCAAGAGGAACTGCCTGCGACCCCGGGGAAGGTTGCAGCTCCTCTGGGCACCGGGGCTGGGGCTGTGCACGCGGGTGAAGGGAACAATATTCGGACCATCCGGAGCCCCAGCCCTGCTTACAGGTGCATTGATGGCAAGTGTCAGGCACCGGACCTGCCGTCACACGGCGTTTGCAGGAGGAGGCTAAAGCTCCTGCTGGGCAAACCGCCCCCACGCTCCCCCCGGGGGCTGCATGGAGAAGTGAGGAGCCCAAAAAGAGAGAAGGGGTCGGGCAACGCTCATCAGACCCGTTTCCACGGCATCAGAGTTTTCCCTTTACTAGGGCAGATCACGCCACGAGGCGGTAACGGCCAACGGTATCTCTTTTAAAAAGTCATGTCCCGCGTTGGACGGAACCAGGGTGATTTGTCAAAGAGGAAAGGAAAACTCACTACGTGAAAGTTCAGCAGCCTAACCGGGCGCGAGAGCCAAGGCGAGAGGACTGGGGTCGGATGGGCGAGCAGTGCAGGCATCAGAGGAGCGGGGCTCCCCGCAGCCTCCAGCCCCTCCGCCGGGCAGGGTTTCTTCCGTCCAGATTTAAAATTAATAGAGCAAAGCTCTGACTAATGATGGAACCACATGCTCTTATTTGGATAATAACCCTTCATGGACCTTTTTTTTTTTTTTTTTTTTTTTTTACGAGTTTAAATCATAAGACAACTGGAGAGCTTGCACACCACGTGCCTCGGAGGTGAAATGAGCCGAGCCCGTCCTCGCTTCACTAAATACGCCCGCGCCCTCAGCTTAGGTCCTGCTCCTGGATGCTTCGGGATCTGCAGCCCTGTGAGGCTCCTGGAGCCGAGCGTCCTCCTGCAGTGGCTCCGGGCCGGGCCGCGGGGGACGCCCAGAGCCCTGGGGTCAGACTCTCGTGCCTGCCGCGGCTGCCAATCCAGCTGGTACAGAAGCGCAGTTTCTTGGCCTTCCAGGGTCACGTGTGCGGTGTTTATTGATCTTTTTATTTATGCTTGTGCACACATTCAAATCATCGCTGATGTTTTCCTTCTTAACGCTCTTGAGGCTCCGATGACATTAGGAATGAAACAGCTGTCTCCACCCCCTTTAGGCTCTGGTGTATAAATGACAACTTTCTGATACTGGAACAATGAGCCGCCTCCATGCCGTCGAGGGAGGATCACTTCGTGGAGCTCGAGTCTCCGTGGCGTCGTGTGACTGTGTTGGCTGCCACCGTGCAAGAGATGCAGCCCTGGGGGCGTGATGCACCTGCCTGCCGAACCCTTTAGGCCAGGGAATGGGGTTTTCCTGTTGGGTTAGCTTTCCAGATCCATATCCTGTCAGACTGGGGTTAGTGCAGTGTCTGAGGGTCACGTCTCCCTGTGGGTGTGCTTACCTGGAGGCTCCGTGATGTCCCTAGGGGATGATCGCCATGTCCACACGAGCCCCCTGGTGACCAGACCCCCATCCTCACAAATGGGGACTAGAGGGTGGGGAAACAGAGATGCTGGGTCGACCTTCTTTTCACAGAGGTAAAATCAGGTTTGGAGACTCCGATGCCAATTGGGTCACTATAGGAATAGACTAGAACAGATTAGACGATCTCACGTGTCGCTGGGACTACCGGCAGCGATGTGGCTGTCGGCCAGACAGTGCATGACGGTAGGAGGTGCTCACGGTGCCCCAAAACCAGAACCACGGGGGCAGCGGGGCGTGGTGCCTGGACCCTCACGGGCTCCCACAGGCCCTGGGGGGGACCGTGAGGACCCGGACTTCGTTATGCAGGCGCCTGGCTGCGACGGTGAGCGTGCCTCTGTGAGAGGGCTGCGGCTGCAAGCCCGCCATGGGGAGGAGAGAGGCTTGACCACAGACTCTCTCACCGTTCTTCTGTGTTGTGCTTGAAAACCAAGATTTCATTTCTGATGCGCAACCTTGTAATACTTGTGTGTGTGTGTTTGTGTTTTAAGATATTTGAACAGTTTGTCAAGACAAGGATAAAAGAGGAATACAAGGAAAAGAAAAACAAACTGCTGCTAGCCAAAGAAGAATTCAAAAAACTTCTGGAGGAATCTAAAGTGTCACCCAGGTATGGAGACAGAAATGCCAGGCTCTCTCCAGGCTGGAAACAGGCCCGTGACTGTGAGAGGGCTTTTTACAGGTTGTCTCGGGTCAACCTCGTCACCTGATGTCCCCTAGACGCCCCACGCGAGAGCGTGAGGACCTGCTGGAGGGGGAAGCTGCCTCCTCTGTGCTGGGGGCTGGGGGTGAGGGAGCCTCTGGCTCCACCCTGGGCTCTTAGCTTCCCCCATGGGTCACAGTCCCTCCTTCCGCCGCCTGGTTTTCCAGCGAGGCAGCCCTGAGTCCACGATCTAAATACCTAATCAGTAGGTCAGCGCGCAGAGAGGAGGTCTAACTTCTGAACTAGGGATCGGAGACTAAACGTACAGAACACAAACAGCAGCAGTAAAATACGCCCCCCCCCCCCCGGCTAGGTTCCAGACGCCTTCCCCCTCCCACCGGCCGGGGGCAAAGAGAAGGTACCCACCCCGGGACCAATAGGCCAAGGGATCCTGCTGCCAAAACTCACCTAGAATAACCTGGCATCACTCCCATGAAATACAATAAACTGATAGGAAAGTAGACGTTAAAGATTAAAGATTAGAAAGACACATGGATTTAACTCTTCTTAAAATTGGCTTTCACTGACTGATATTTAAAAAGTAATGAACATGTACTACTTTTAGAATTATAGAACTATAACTTTTATAAGCCAAAAAATGATTTCGGTTTAGTTTTATTTAGGGTTGGGATATTATGTCTAAATGGACGTTTATGCATTAGTATTAAAATACCATTTTAATAGTAATGCATAAATATGACATTATTTTTAAGATTTTATTTATTTATCTGATAGAAAGAGAGAGAGCACAAAGCGGGGGAGCGGCAGGCAGAGGGAGAAGCAGGCTTCCTGCTAAGCGGGAACCTTTAGATCATGACCTGAGCTGAAGGCAGACGCTTTCCCGACTGAGCCACCCAGGAAACCCAACTTTATTTTTAAAATAGATCTTAGTTGATGTTCGCTTTCTATGAAGACCGAGGCTCCCATATTTTGGTCGATAATTGTTTAGTTCTCCTGGTCGGTAACTGGGTGTCGGTAACACGGTCCTTATAAAACTGCAAGTATTTGAAGGGCAGATATTCTCTGAACAGGAGAAAATGTAGCATGAATTATGCTACAAAATGCTAATCTAGAAAAGCAAGCGTGCACCTACACATTTGTAAATTGTGATTTTCTACCGTTAGAGATGAGAACACTGGCTTTTCTGTGTCCCCCACACGGTGACCCTAGGAGAGAGAAGTTGATGGGGAGCATCTTCCTCAGGGCACAGCCCCACCTGTCCCTCCCCAGCCCTGCAGTGGGGGCAGGCACTGCGCCTTTCTGAGCTTCCGGCTTCATCTGTAGGCAGGACAGCGGCAGCAGACTCCTTGGGGGGTACAGGCAGGGAAACAAACATGGCGCCTGTCAGGTGGAAGGAGTTTGGTAAAAGAGATGCCCACCACCACCATCACCATCATCACCATCACCACCATCATCACCACCATCACCACCATCACCATCACCACCATCATTACCACCATCACCATCATCACCACCATCACCACCATAATCACCATCATCACCACCACCACCATCACCACCACCACCATCACCACCATCACCACCACCACCACCATCACCACCATCATCACCACCATCACCACCATCATCACCACCATCACCACCATCACCATCATCACCACCATCATCACCATCATCACCATCACCACCACCACCATCAACACCATCACGACCATCACCACCATCACCACCACCACCATCACCACCATCACCACCATCATCACCACCCCACCATCACCACCATCACCACCACCACCATCACCACCACCACCACCATCACCACCACTACCATCATCACCATCATCACGACTATGACCACCACCACCACCACCACCACCACCAACACCATCACGACCATCACCACCATCACCACCACCACCATCACCACCATCACCACCATCATCACCACCACCACCATCACCACCACCACCATCACCACCGCCACCACCATCACCACCATCACCACCATCACCACCATCACCACCATCACCACCATCATCACCATCATCACCATCACCACCATCATCACCGTCACCACCATCATCACCACCACCACCACCATCACCACCACCACCACCATCACCACCATCATCACCACCATCACTACCATCATCACCACCATCACCACCATCACCATCATCACCACCATCATCACCACCATCACCACCATCACCACCACCACCATCACCACATCATCATCATCACCATCACTACCATCACCACCACCATCACCACCATCACCACCATCATCACCACCACTATAACTACCATCACCATCATCACCACCATCACCATCATCACCACCATCACCACCATCACCACCATAAGCACCATCATCACCATCATCACCATCACCACCATCATCACCGTCACCACCATCATCACCACCACCACCACCATCACCACCACCACCACCATCACCACCATCATCACCACCATCACCACCATCACCATCACCACCACCAGCATCACCACATCATCATCATCACCACCATCACTACTATCACCACCACCATCACCACCATCACCACCATCATCACCACCACTATAACTACCATCACCATCATCACCACCATCACCATCATCACCACCATCACCACCATAAGCACCATCATCACCACCACCACCATCACCACCATCATCACCACCATCACCATCACCACCACCACCATCATCACCATCATCACCATCAGCACCACCATCACCACCACCACCAGCATCACCACCATCATCACCACCATCACTACCATTACCACCATCACCACCACCACCATCACCACCATCACCACCATCATCACCACCACCACCACCATCACCACCATCATCACCACCATCACCACCATCATCACCACCATCACCACCATCACTACCATCACCACCATCACCACCACCACCATCACCACCATCACCACCATCATCACCACCACTATAACTACCATCACCACCATCACCACCACCACCATCACCACCATCACCACCATCATCACCACCACTATAACTACCATCACCATCATCACCACCATCACAACCATCACCACCATCATCACCATCATCACCATCATCACCACCACTATAACTACCAACACCATCATTACCACCATCACCATCATCACCACCATCATCATCACCATCATCACCACCACCATCATCACCACCACCATCACCACCATCATCACCATCATCACCACCATCACCACCACCATCATCACCATCATCACCACCATCACCATCATCACCACCATCACCATCATCAGCACCATCACCACCACTATAACTACCATCACCACCATCATCACCAGCATCACCATCATCACCACCATCATCACCATCATCACCACCATCATCACCATCATCACCACCATCACCACCATCACTACCATCACCACCACCACCACCACCACCATCACCACCACCACCACCACCATCACCACCATCATCACCACCATCACCATCACCACCATCATCACCATCATAACCACCATCACCACCATCACCACCATCACTACCATCGCCGTCATCATCACTGTCACCACATCATCATCAAGAACACTTAAGTAATGTTCCCGGTCTGTCCATTGGTGAAGTGTTGACAATAAGCCAACACATTTCCCCTCCTGTTATGAAGACAAAGGAAAAAATACTCAAAATGCACTGAGCGGTTAGGAGAAAGATCACACATAAGGAAAATCAGTGACTATTGTGCATATGTACTTTTATGATTATTAAACTATTTTTTACGTCAAAATAGCTTATTTTGCAACAGTTTCAAGACTTTTTCCAACTTCTTGAGCTTTTCCTCCCACTGGTCCTTAGGCATCCTAGTAGAATGCGTGCAGTCCCAGTCTCTGCACACTGGACGGCCAGGAGAGCTAAACACAGGCCATCTGAGCATCCTTAGAAGCAGCCTCTCAGGGCTTGGCACCTCTGGCATTACAGTGGGCTCAGACCCTGTCACCACAGCTATAGGGACAGTCTGAGCCAGCACCCCACCCAGCCCAGCTCTCGGAGCCTTGGGATGGGGCGAGGGGCCTCAGGGGACCTCCCCGTGGGCTTCCAGTCAGGCTGTGGGATGGATGTGCACCCTGAGCTCCCTCTGGCAGGCCACATGGCTGCCTCCTTCACCTACAGGTGGGCTTTGTCCCCAGTGCCAGAGGGAGGATGGGCCTGCCGTGCCCCTGACTCGGGCCTCCCCGGGCCTGCTGGACAGTTCATCAGGGCCAGTAAAAGCCAGGCTGTCCCCTCATGCATGGCTGTGGGGCCACAGGTTTGTCACTCTCTCTTTCTTTTCAGGGACACTTCTTTTCGGAAGTGCCCAGAGTAGGACTGTGTAGGCAGGACTTGTGCCCAGCGCCTAACTGGAAAATGCTTAGGCTGCTATCCACACAAGTGAAGAAAGTAACAAGCCCCTGTGGTCCTCATCTTGGAAGGAAGGATGGAAGGAAGGAAGATAGGAAGGAAGAAAGGAAGGAAGGAAGGAAGGAAGGAGGGGAGGGAGGGAGGGAGGGAGGAAGCAGGGCCTTAGCTCATCTGAGCTGCTTAAAGTACTGCAAACCAGGGGCCTTCAGCAACACATAATTAGTTCTCACAGTTCCGGAGGCCGGAAGCCCAAGGTCAGGGCCCCAGTGGTGTGGGGTCTTGTGAGGCCCACCCAGGCTCCCAGGCGGCCGCCTACCCCCACTCCTCGTGTCCCCACATGGGACGGGGCAGGGAGGGGTCCCTTGACAAGGGCACTAACCCCGTGTGGGAGCTCCACCCGCATCCCAAAGGCCCCACCTCCCGATGTGGAGCTTGGGGGTGAGGAGAGGCCAACCTGTGGTTCTGGGGGTCACAGGCCTTCAGTCGGCAGCAAGGAGGGCAGCGGGAAGAGGGGAGAGAGCACCAGAGAGAAGCGCTTTCCCCCTGAGGAGCCTGTGAGCAGGGAGGAGCCTGGAGCCTGACAGGGAGGGAGCGGCTGACTATGAGGAGGGAGGCTGGCGGCGACGGGATGAGCCTGTCGTCCACGCTCTTGTCCCGTGTAGAACAGCGGGGAGATCATATCACAGAATTACAAGAATTTCCCATCCACGACAGGAGGTGAAGTTCTATGCAAAGAGAGCTGGGGGGTAAGGAAATGCCCTGGACCGAGCCCCGGCCCCCCGATGCGGGCAGCCCGGGCCTGGAGCAGGGCAGCTTGGAGACCCCGTGCTAGCCAAGGTGCCCTTCGTCCCTGCGAGGAACGTCCCCTTCTTGCCCTGTGAGCCGCCCCCCCGCCCACTCCGTGGGACTCCCTGGCCCCGCAGCCCCGGGTCTTCTACACGCAGCCCCTGGGCCCTACACTCAGGACCTTCTGTGAAACCAAGCGGGTGCTTCCAGCCGCGGGGTGGGGGTGGCCAAGGAGGGGGTGCCGTGGGGCCTTACCGTGGCCATGGCCATGACAAGGGCTGTGAAGCGCCCTGGCCAAGGGCAAGTTGCCCCAAACAGGTCACAGCCACGCCCAGGGAGGAGTAGGCTTCGGGGCCAGTGCAGCAAGGGAGGGCCTGCCTCGGGGTGATGGGGGCCGAGGAGGCTGGCCCTGCTCACTCCCAGAGGCCCTGCCATGTAGCAATAAGGGGGTGCAGTGGGGTCAGGACCCCACCAGGCCCTGCAGAGACACCAGCACGGGAGCACGTGCAGCAGGCTGGGAGGCCACCGTGACAGCCCTTTGTCCATCACCTGCCCCGTGTCCTGCCCTGTCCCATGACTTGCTCCAGGTCCTGCCCTGTTCCCCCGGCCTGTCGGGCTCCCGTTTCTGACCTGCCCCGTGCCCTCTCCTGAGGCTGGACAGCAGCTGGGCCTGAGAGAAGGCCCGTCCACGCCCTGCGGGGATGCGAGCCCGCGGCATTCAGGAAGCCTACGACCCACCCCCAGGGCAGAGGGGGCTCAGAAAAGCTCTTGTCTTTCAGGACCACGTTTAAGGAGTTTGCGGAGAAGTACGGCCGGGATCAGAGGTTTCGACTCGTTCAAAAAAAGAAGGACCAGGAGCACTTTTTCAACCAATTCATACTTATCCTTAAGAAACGGGACAAGGAAAACAGACTCAGGCTACGGAAAATGAGATGAGTGTGTAAGAAGTGCAGTAAGACAGGTGCAGAGTGGAGGGGGCGCGGCGAGGGGTGCGGGCGTCCGCGTGGCCGCGAGCGGGGCCGCGTGCAGGTCTCGGAGGATTACTGTTTCATATTGAAGCTCTCTTTTGTACGACGTTCCGGGTTTGATGCATTTCTAATTGCCATGGTAGGTCGCTCCCTTAATTGTTTTAATTATGCAAATTACTTGTAATATATACAAATTATAAATCCACTGCAGGTTTGTAACTAGGCAGAAACATCTATAACCATCTCCAGGCATTTTCATGAGTTGAGCCAATTATCTGAAACTTTTCTGAAAACCTTCGTGCGTTCCTTCGATTCTGAGCTCCTTACGCGAGTGTGCTAGGTCTCGGTCCCGTGTTCTGAGTAGTAGCAATAGGATATTCATCATCAATCATAGTGACAACTGTGAGCATCTCCACACGTGGACCCTGGACCCCCTGCAGGAGTCTGAGGGGATCGCCTGGTCCCCGAGGGGCGTCGGGCCCGGAGAGGGCAGCTGCACTGTCGGAGGTCCTTCTTAAAATGGAATTATTTTGTACAAAATCATCATATTAATATTTGCGTTATTTTTATTGTATGCCCAGAGTTTGCATGAGATTTTTCTCATCATCTTTGTATAAAAAGAATTTTAAATTTTTTTTAAATTAATAAATATTTTAAACCAGTGTGGTTTTGTGGGTAAGACTTCCGACGCGATCTTTGGCGGCATAGCTGTATTTCAACGAAGACGCTCTGTTTTGAAAGATTCATGCAGATGTTGGTATGAATATTCAGCATAAAGGCTGAGTAAGGACAAATAAAAATCTGGCTTTTCAACCTGGGTGGAACAATGTGGGGTGAAACCCCAGCTAATTTTTAATCGTGTTCTCTCAATTGTTGCATGTTTAGTGCGTGGCGTACGGGGCCTCTTTTCAGAGACCCTGCACTCGTCCTGGTGCACAGACACCACCTCCTCACCCGCCCCGTCCTCCATCAGCTCCAGGAAGACACTTTCTTTTTTTTTTTCCTACAGTGAGCATTTTATTTTTATTTTTATTTTTATTTTTTTAATTTTTTAATTGGAGTTCAATTTGCCAACATAGAGCATAACACCCAGTGCTCATCCTGCCAAGTACCCCCCTCATATCCCATCACCCAGTCACCCCAACCCCCCGCCCACTTCCCCTTCCACTACACCTTGTTCGTTTCCCAGAGTTAGGGGTCGCTCATGGTTTGTCTCCCTCACTGATATTTTCACTCATTTTTCTCTCCTTTCCCTTTATCCCTTTCACTATTTTTTATATTCCCCCAAATGAATGAGACCATATAATGAGGAAGACACTTTCTGCCACATGTATTAGGGCGTAATTGGGCAAGGCCGGGTTCTCTCTTCTTCGGGGCACCAGTGTGGCTAGCTTAGCTTCTCTGCTGGTTCTGAGCTCAGACGCCATCGCCCAGGTCCAGGTGGGACCCCGTGGGGTTGAGCATCCAGGGCCTACGCAGGCAGCCAATGCCCGGAGGGTCCAGGCTGGAAGTACAAACAGACGCCTTGTCAGTTGGACGGAGAGAATTAGTGGAAAGAATCATTCAATTTAATGGGGCATTGGAGTCATGAGATTAGGGAGCCCAGATCCTCGGGAGAACCTGCGAGTGACAGCGGAGCAGCTGTTACCCTGGGGGCTCAGAGAGGCACCTACAGAGGACGCCCACCCACCCACCAGTGCAGAGACGGGGAGCTTGCTGGAGAAGGCACAGCCAAGGCCCCAGGAGCGCTGGGGAAGGCTCTCGTGGCGGCCGCGCTGGATGCCGTCTGCGCAGCAGCACCGCAGAGCTGTCGGGCTGAGGGAGGGTGCTGGCCGCGGGGGCTCCGCTCCGGGTGCCGGCAAAGACACGGAGCAGGAGCTTCTGGGGACTCTGGGATTTATCACAAAGGCAGCGCCCTTCCGGCCATCTGTGCTGTCCACCCGAGAGCCAGCTGACTTGTCGCTTGCCCTGGCGGAGGCTGGCTGCCTGGCCACGAATGAGGAAGATCGCAGCCTGCGTTGCCAGCTGTGAGCTGTTACGGGGCCCACCCGGTGTGAACGTGGACATGCACAGCAGCGTTTAGCGGACAACGGGGATGAAGGAGATAAGACTGGGCCTGAGTGATCCCCGAAGGCCAGCGTGGGCCCTTCCCTCGGCGCCTGCTCCCCTGGCTGGTGCCTCTCCCTGCGACCCACCAGGCTCCTCATCCTCCATCAGCTGGGGAGGGAAGGCGGAAGGAGTAGGCCCAGAGTCACGGTCGCATGTCCTTGCATGCTGGCCTCATCCCCGCCCCTCGCCGCGTTGGGGGGCCCTGAGAGCAGGTGAAGGGAGGTCCTTCGTGGGGGAGCGTTGAGTCTGTACCGAGGGACAGTTCTGTACACTTCCCTGGGAGAGGGATCTACACCGACACGTGGGCCGGGCTGGCCGCTGGTCGGGGGTTTAGAAGGCGCAAGATAGGGACACGGGCGATGAAGAGGTTGGGGGGCTGCGGGAGGCACAGGGCTGGGAGTGTACACGCGGCAAGCACCTCGTACGAAGCTCCGACAGCCGAGTCACAAGATGAGCAGCCCTGGGTACGTCATCCCGCGTCTCCTTCACCTCCTGGTTCTTGCTCAGTGTCCAACACAGACCCCTCTCCAGGGTTGAGTCCATGAAATCCTCTCATTGCTAACGGGGAGCGATT
The DNA here is from genome assembly GCF_048418805.1 of Vulpes vulpes. Classification (NCBI taxonomy): domain Eukaryota; kingdom Metazoa; phylum Chordata; class Mammalia; order Carnivora; family Canidae; genus Vulpes; species Vulpes vulpes. The sequence continues at coordinate 116,799,463 of NC_132794.1, read as the reverse complement.
CCTCCTCACAAAAATGGATGTCTCCGAGGCAGACTCCCCTCCCCTCCCCTCCCCTCCCCTCCCCTCCCCTCCCCTTCCCTTCCCCTCCCTTCACCGCAGTCTCACAGGATGGCGTCTGCACCCCCAGCCTCCCATGACGTAGTGTCTTCTTGGCCAAGAAATTCATTTTAGGAGATAGTCGTTGCAACAATAGGCTCATGGCCACCAAATTCACGGGCACTCCGCGAACCCTCCGTGAACCCTACCAGAGGCAGCTGGCTGATAAAGTGCCGAAGGCCCGGTGCCATCCGTGGGACAAGGCCGTGGGAGGGTGGGTGGTGTCCTGTAGGGGGTCACCTGCTGGCCTCCAACCAGCCGCTGGCGTAGGTTGCTGTCCCCCTGGAATCATGGGGCATGACTCTGGTCCCCACAAAGGGGCGGTAGGGATGGCCCCTCTCATTCTTATACCCAGTAACCCTCATCCCTGCAACCCCAGGCCTAGGAGCTGAGATCCTGGCCGTTCGGAGGCCTCATGGCACTGAAACAATGGGCTGTGCTTGCTGGGACAGTGACCCAGTGACTGAAGGGAAGTAACGTCTCCGGTACCTCGTGGGGATAAGGAAGACAGGGTCCAGAACCCAGAGGGCTCCCCGGGGCACCGAGGGCCTGTGGGGAGAAGCCGGGGTCTGCGGTGCCGAGAGGGGTGAAGGGCCCGGGTGGCCCGGTGGAAGGTGTGATCACAGTCCGAGTCCCGTGACCTCCTCCGGAAGCAGAGGCCGGAGCGCCATGTGTTTACTCGGGGTTTCCGCGCCCTTCCTTGCACCTGTTATTTCACGTGGCCAGAGACCGTGGTGGTCATGGGGTTTCGGGCGTGGGGCCGAATTTGTTAGCCTCTCACCCCATGAAAATGGGGGTGCTGCTCAGATTGCCTGCCACGCTGGGGCCACGAGCCTGTCTTCACCCGTGACTGTGAGGGCTCTGCAGGGTCCAGGGGCAGACGCCCTCCCAGACACCCCGTACCCTACCCGGTGGCCCCAATGACCACACTCACTTCCTCTGGCTCAGCCCGGGTGGGTACCACGTGGCCCTGGGGGGTGGCCCCACCTGCGGCCGCGGCTTTCCCCGTCTTCTGCCCCGGCTCCCGCCGCTCCTGCAGGCCTGCTGGAGGCCCCGGCACGCCCTGTCCCGGGCACACGGCCGAGCGTGCTAACCCTCAACTCCGCTGTGCGCTCCCGATCCCCCCGCTGCCCCCCGGAAGCTCCGCTCAGTGATTCCAGCGCGGGGCCGTCTGCTGGCTGCCAGCGCGACCGAATCACCGCATCATCTTTACCATCAGCAGACTCGACGGGTAGCTTGCCCGGAGCCCACAGCCACGCAGCATCGTCCAGCAACCGTATCAGCGGGGGGCGGAGGGGGCAGAGGAGCCGCACCTCTGTGCTGGAGGGACGTGGAGAACACTCACGATCTCCGTCCGTGGAAACACACAGGCCCCGGGAGCCTCTATGAAAACTTCTAGACGTTCACCCGAAGGTTTGGGAACTTCCATCTTAGTTCATTTAACCGTGGTTTTGGCCCTAAGAGAATTAGATTATTATTATAGTCATAGACACATGGTCGGTCGGTCGACCCCCGGTCACATCCACGTCCGTCCAGCATCAGCCGGCTGAGCTCGGCGCAGGCCGGATCCGGAGACCCCGGGGAGGAAAGCAAGCGGCTGCTGGTCACACGTGTGTGCACTCGAGCAGCTCCGGGGCTGCACAGGGCACTCAGTCCTCAAGGCTCCGCGTGGGTTTAAGACATCCTAGAAACACGGTAGCCCAAGACGTCTTTGAAATGGTGGCTTTGCTTGATTTCTGCACATTCGCCTTTTCCTGCCTTCCAGGACGAGAAAGAGGCCAGGCGGGCGCTCCAAGGGCAGCGAGCCGCGTGTCGCCCCAAGCGGCCACGGCCCTGTGTTTAGAGACGCTGCCCCTCTGTGCCTCGTCCGACCCTCTCCCTTCCGCACAAAAGCAGTAGAACCCGCTCTTGGCGCCACGTGTCGACAACCGCCGGGGTCGGAGAGAGCTCCACATAGCTCACGTTCGCGGCCACTAAATTTTGGCTAAATCACAGGACCAGGGTCATAATGGGAAGATATAAAAGAGGGCCACAAAGCACTCAGCATTTGGGGGGTTTATTTAGGATATAAAAGAGATCTTTATCACGGTCGTACACGTAATAAATATTTCTTGTCACAGGCATTATCGCTTTGCAACTTATGCCATATTTCAGGAATGGAAATGGCCCATAAAGGCCCCAACGATTCCGCTAGGGATGCATCGACGTCGCACCGGGACTTGGAAGCGGGTCCAGCTCGCTCTGCCCCACGGGCGGCCTCAGCCCCGGCCGCCGGCAGCTCATTGAGCCGATTCCCTAAACTCACGCCTCCTCGGCCGGCCTCAAGTCTGGTGGCCGAGGGCGCGGCCGTGAGGTCAGGCGAGCGCGGCCCGGGCTGCTGGCGCGGGACTCCCTCGTCCAGGCGGGTCCCCGGCCCCCGGAGCGCCCCTCCTCTCCGCCTGCGGACGGCAGAACAAGCGGGCGCCGCGCGGCCAAGTGACGAGAGGCACCGAGGACCTACTAGGTTATGTCCGGGGGAGGGAACGGGGCAGAGGCCACCCCGCAGGAGCTCACGTGGACAGACCCCGGGCAGCAGGGGGGACGCTAACCCTGTCTGCCTCACGCATCGAGTTCTGGGGCTGGAGTGAAGCTCGAGGCAACGATGCAGCCCGGACGTCTGCTCAGGGGACCCTTGCTGGGCATTTCACGTCAAGCCCCGGCCCTAATCCTTACATGGACCCGCTGGAGACCCATGGATTGCCCCCATCTTCTCAGATGAAGAAACTGAGTCACAGAGAGCCCGCGAGCCCTTGGCCTGGGACAGGAGGCCTGCAGGCAGCCTCGGGGCCTCGGCGTCTGGCCGCTGCTCAACGGGGGACGCCCAGAGCCAGGATGGCAGGTGACATCACCAGGGGCGCGGAGCTAAGTGCTCCACTTGCATTCCAGTGTCCTCCAGCACCCACAACACCCTCGGGGCACCCTGTCCTGGTGCCTTTGGAGGCTCAGGCAGGAGAAGCCAGCTGCTCAGGGCCGCAGATCTAGCACACGCGTGACCTCGGTTTCCCTCCAGGGCGGACAGATGGTCAGCATTGCTTAAACAGAGCCTGTGGGGTCAGAGTCTGGTGCTCAGCCCGCGAGCGTGGGCCTAGCCGTTGAACTTCCCAGCAGCTCACTGCTGCAAAACAGCAGCTCCGTCCGTGGGACCGTGCAGGGCAAGGGGAGCCGCGCGTGGACGGCTGGCACAGAACGGCCTCGGTCCAGGCCACCTGCACGCAGGAGAGCGTTCCTTTGCTCCTGACACCCTTGTCACTGGGAAAGGACCCTTGCGTCCGGGCTGCCCCGGGGCGTGGCTGGTGCCCTGAGCCCCTGCACGCAGAGGGTGGAGATGGGGGGGCAGGGAGATGGCAGGGACAGGGGAGGGCCAGTCCCCCCAGCCAGCTCAAGCTGGGAGGAACCCAGCTTTGCACCATGATTGCTGCAGTTAATTGCCCCTGCAGAGGTATTATTATAATCCCATTTTCCTATTATTCAGGCTGAGATAGGATAGAGAATATATAACCTGATTATGCACCATATAATGTATTAAGCCAGGAAGGTCTTAAAATTAAAACATTTAAAAAGAACTATCTGGGGAGGTAGTTAAAATCCATTTAAATCCTTATCAAATAATGAAAATATCTTCAGGAAAAAAAAAATAATCAGCCTCTTAGCTCTGTGTTCCCTTCCAACACCATTGTGTTTTTAGCTTAAGTCTAAAGACAAATTTACATGAAAATATTTAGGATTTAAAAGTCCCTTTCGGCCACAGGCTGAGAAAGCAGGCTGGCTACAGGGCGGGCTCCTTAAAGGTCTGGAATCACGGGGCTGGCCTGCCCCCACCCTGCACCCCAGCACACAGGCCAGCAGCACCCGCCGTCCTGGGAGGGCCCCGCCTGCCGGGCCTCCGAGTCCCCACCCAGCTGTGGGTGAGGGTTTGGACTCCATCACATCTAAGCCTCCTGCTCTGAATTCCACAATTCTCGGCCATGGTCGAAGCCAGTGATGTGGGGCGCGCTGAGCTGGACCTGCTGTCCTGGGGTCCCCACAGAGCAGGGGCTGCCCGCACGGGAGCGCGCACACCTAGCCGCGACCTGCCGGCTCCGCGTGTGGCTCCATCCTCCACCTTCTCCACGCCCTGCGCCCGCTTGGTGTTCAGGTTGGAGGCTTGGAGGGGGACACACGGCCCGTGCGGGGGATCTGCTCGTCCCACTTGCCGCCTTCCCTCCCCTGCTGCCCAGACTCCGCAGCCGTGGGGTCAGCCTCCGGTAATCAGCCCTCCCATCTGTCACTTCCAGAGGCCCTGCTGCCTGCATTGGCTGAGCCTGACTCACACGTGTCCCCGGTGTAGGCCTCCCCCATGTCACCGAGGGCAGCAGAAAGCTCAGCGCTGGCTATGGGGTCAGCCAGCCGGGACAGGCCAGCTGGGATGCCAACCCGCGTCCCTCTCAGCCACATAGCCGGGGCCCCATCCTGAGCTCCTCGAGGCCCAGGAGGGGGCGTGCAGAGGGGGACCCCCTGCCTGCCACATGTCTGCCCACGCATGGCCCTAAAGCTCAGATCTCTGGATGGAGGCCTAGCTCTGGCCCCCCTCAGAGGCCCCCTCACTGTCCCTTCCTCTGGTTTTGTTTTGATTTGATTTAGTCCCTACCCTGGTCTGCAGAAGAGGCCCAGCGAGGCAGAGTGACCGTCCTAGGCAGGACTGGGACACAGCCTGGGCCCAACGGCACCTGGAGCACCACCGGTGGCCCATCCCCAGGTCCTCGTGCTGTGCCGAGCGTCTGCATGGACCTGAGCAGCACCGCTGGAGGAGCACATGAGGCCCCCACCCCAACACAATCCTGGGGCTCGACGACGCCCTGGTGCCAGTTTCATGAATCACCTTCCCAGCCATCTTGGCACCAAACAGCGGTGAGGGGACGACGAGGGGATGCGAGTGGGGCGGCCAGCCCTGACTGATGGGCCGCCCGAAGACTGTGCTTTGCCTGCAGGCTCTGCCCACCTCGGGGTGGGGTGGGGGGGCTTCACTCAGACCCGATGGAGGATGCAAGGGGCCCTTTATCCTTTGCTGCTCGAAACAATGCTTCAGTGTGCTCGGGTGGGGAGCTGGGAAGCTGGCCCACGACCAATCGGGGCCTGCACAAGATCTCCAAACACACGGAAGGGTGGGCAGAGAACAATGACCCCCAGACGCCCAAGCCTCTACTAGGAGCCACCAGACTCTAAAGCTGGGTCCCTTGGGTGCCCCCTTTCCCGTGCAGTCCCCGACCCCAGACCCCTCACCCGTTGGGCTCTAGGGTCAGTGCTAACAGAGGAGGCCCCCTGAGCTCATGTGAGACACCACAGTCATACTTCGGGGCCTGACCCGGGTCGTGGCATGGGTGCCTGGGTGTCTCCTGGAGCCTCAGCCTGGAGAACCTGCTCCCAGGGGGCCGTGCACAAAGCGGGAGGGTCCCCCTGCCTCTCCTGGCTGCACTGGCCGCGAGCAGCTGCAGGACCTGGGAACTCCCCTGGGGGCTGGCGCCGTGCCCTGGGTGCTGGGGCCCAGGCTCCACCTTTGCTCAGAGACGTCACGGTGCAAACCAGCTTCCAGGAAGCCGTGTGCGTGGTAGCTGGCCCAGCCCGTATCGCTCCAAGCTGGCGTCCTCCGCAGCTCAGCAGAAACCCACCAGGCTCCGAAGGCCAGGTCCCGCAAGCACTGGCTGGCTCCCCTGCTCTCCGTGCTGATCCTGTTGGGCAGCCCTTGTGCGGTGGACACTGGTTCTCACCGACGGCTGGTGTGGGGCCACCACCTGGTACCCCGGGAGGTTGAGACTCAGCAGGTACAGACGCTGCCCACCCACGTGAGCCACGGGGTCCTGCGCCATGGTGGCCTGGCCCGTGCCGCTCAAGGTCAGCCAGACTTTCTGTTGTTCTCCTGATTTTATTTTATTTTTTTATTTTATTTTATTTTATTTTATTTTATTATTTTTTAAAGTTTTTTCTTATTTATCCATGAGAGAGGCAGAGACACAGGCAGAGGGAGAAGCAGGCTCCACACAGGGAGCCCGACATGGGACTCGATCCCGGGACCCCAGGATCACGCCCTGGGCTGAAGGCAGACGCTCAACCACTGGGCCACCCGGGCTGCCCATGTTCTCCTGATTTTAGAATCAGCTACTCAAAGTATACATTTGTGATAAAAATCCAATAATGAAATCAGGATAAAATTCTCATCCTCAGAAACGCTTCTTGATAGCCCAGGCAGTCGTTGTACACGGGATCGATCCATTGAAAGACTTTTTTCTTCTGTGAGGGAACTGCACTGAGGGCGCGCTCGGTCACCCCACAGCCAGGAGTGTAGCCCCAAGTCCCGGGCCCCAGAGCTTGCGTCTCCGGTGGGCTGCGGGGTAGGTCCGTGCAGCCAGGGTTTGTGGAGCCCGGACGTGGCATGGTCCTTCAGAGCCCGCGGGGCTGCCCGCGCGCCTCGACACCTGGACGTGAGCGGGGGTCACCTCCCCAGGGTCGCCCGGGGCCAGCGTGTGCCAACGCCGCGGTCAGGGCTGTGCCTGCCTGTGGTCGGGGTTGGGGGACGGCTCCCAGCCCGGCGGCTGTGAGGAGCTGCGGGATCTGCGGTGACGCCAGCACACGCTCTCCCTGTGACCTGGGTCCCTCAGGACAGTGTGGAATTCTGGAGGAAGGAGCTGGAAATGCCTTGGGAGCCGAGCGAAGCCAGAGGGAGTGGTGCGGAGGCCTGGCCTCTGAGGCTGCCGCTGCCCCCCCCTCGCCCCGGAGCCTGCGGGGGACCAGCCTGTTCCAGGGGAATCTTTGTCTCTGGGCTCCCTCCATCCTTGACAGCCCGGGTGCCCGTCCTCGGGGGCCACAGGGCTCCCTTTTGTCTTACAAGGACGCCTTCCCCTTCTGAGGCCCCGCCCGGGCACCTGCTCCCTGGAACGTCTCCCGTGGAGCGTCTCCTACCAGGTCAGGGCCACACCTGTCCTTGGTGGCCTTGGCCCTGGGGCGCTGCTCATGCCTCGTGGCCATGAGCCCCATCCCACCATCTTATTCTGCTTTTCTCAATTACCTGGACGGCATTGAGTGAGTGTGATGCACACAAGTGGGCCGCCGCGGACGCTGGGCCGGGTGCACTGGGGTGGAGGCAGGAGGAGCTGAGCGCTGGCCATCACCACATGGGGACCACGGTCCCACCAGAACCCAGGACCTGGGTCAAGGCTCTTTGAGCTCTCACGATCTGAAAGCATGGAGGCCGGAGGGATCCCCACACAGTCTGAGCTCCACAGGCTGGACATGCACCCCGAAATGGAAAATCCCCTGGAGCGAGGACTCACCGTGTGTGTGTGTGCAAGTGCGTGCGTGCATGGGCGCGGAGGAACACGAGTGCCGCAGGGTGGACGATCCATCCAGGACGGGGCCACAGGGCGGACGGTGGGCAGCGGGCGGCGTGGCCGGGCCTGGGCCTGAGCTCATGCACCGAGAGACCCCGTGCGCCCTGCTTCTACACACCTCCACGCGCTGGCAAATGCAAGTGTGAGATCATTTTGGACACAGAAATTATTAAATGCATAAAGTCCTCTTGAAATATTAATTTTATTTTGCTATAAAATTTTTGTAATGAGCACATAAACAGGGAACATGGTGTAGCTGTTGTATAAATGGGATCACGAGCGTGGAGATCCGCGCCGAACAATATTACAGGCATATTTTCTCCGAGGGACGTGGCTGAGGAGGCGAGTGTTTTTGAAGAACCTCCTCCTGGGCGCTGAGGCCGGCCGGCAGCCGGGCGCGGAGGGGCGGCGAGGGCCCGGGACGCCTCCAGGCCCGACCCCGCGGGCCCCAGCCCCCTGCTTCCGGGCCGGGTCCGCCCTTTCCCACCAGGACCAGCTCTGACTCACCTGTCACGTCAGGAACTGGAGACAGTGGACAACTGGCGTCCGTGTGACCATTCCTCGTTACCAGCTTCTGCGCTCAGAACGTCAAAGCTACAAAACAGGAATTTGTGAGACGAGGACTGACACGCTGCCCATCAGAGCCGCACGTCCTCAACGACGTCGCGCACGTGCTCCCTCCACAGGCACGTGTGCGTCACACACACGAACACACGGTTTCCTACGTCGTTTGAAGGTGACCTTGAGACCCCACGACGTTTTAGCGCCCAAAACTCCCGCGTGGCTCCCTGCCGAGCCGAGGCCCTGCCGTCTGCCCCGATGCCCGTCCCTGACCGGCCGCCCGCGGATCGTCCACGCTCTAGGTTGGCTGATTTTCCAAAATACCTTCCACGTGACTTTTTCTGGCCCAGGATCCAACCACGTCTTACTCTCTAGGTTTGGCAGCCAGGCCCCCTGGACACGGAAAACCCCAGCCCTCCCCCGGCCCGCTCGGGCTGTTTCTCGTGGCCGCGGGTCCGTGGAAGGCAGGCGCGTGGCCTCCCAGCCGGTCACCGCTGCTCCCGCATCTCTGCCCAGAGGCGTCACGCTTCCCGCCACCCCGTCCTCGCGGGACCTGCCGTCGCCCGGTGCTGTTCCTGCAGCAGCGCCCCCCCGTGGGCCGCGTGCTCAGGGTCGGGGTGGGGGAGGCGATCGTCCCCGCGGACGCCTGGTCCCTGACGCCCGGCCTCCAGCGCTGCTGACCCTCCACAGCGTGGACAGGCGGCCACGTCCCGAGCACGCACTCGAGCATCGGTACATAATCGGTCCTTTCTGCCTCTTTCCTCTGAAGCGGTCATTTGTAACGCCGTGTCTGTGTGTTGGAGCCCGTTGTCACCAGAACGCCTTGTGATGCTCAGATGGGCCCGAGCTGACCGGGCGAGGCTCCCGAGGGGGCATCTGGGTCCTCGGGTCATGTGCTCATCATCTTGGGGGAACCGTGTGATGTCCCGCTTCACTCAGGGCTCTGCGGGGCTGGGAGTCAGGGGCCCGGGGCCTTTTACGTGCGGATAGAGGAGATCGTTCGTATGTACACGCGGTCACATTAGCTACTTACAGAACCGTGTATTCTTAGTTCAAAAACGTATCTTTAGGGGCGCCTGGGGGGCTCAGCAGTTGAGCGTCTGCCTTGGGCTCAGAGGGTGACTCCAGGGTCCTGGGATCGAGTCCCGCGTCGGGATCCCTGCATGGAGCCTGCTTCTCCCTCTGCCTGTGTCTCTGCCTCTCTGTGCGTGTGTCTCTTGTGAATAAATGAAATCTTTAAAAAAATAAAATAAAATTGCTTTTAAAATAAATAAATAAATAAATTAATTAATTAATTAATACAAATCCATCTTTAAAATCATGGCTCCCACCGATCCCTGCGGTTCAAGGACAGCATCGCCGATTCATCCCAGGCCTCCACCATCGGCGTGTCATCTCCCTCCCGCCCGCGAGCGCCCTCGTCCCCGGGTCGTCACACAGTGCCCCATGCACCGTGTAACACCAGACACCACATCACTGACCCTCCAACAATAAACCTAATTAAAATCCAAAACTTTGTTGCCGCTGTTCCCAGACTGTGTCCTGCTAAGGGCGGACGGAGCATATAATTTAATAGGGATTTGTGTTAATTTCTTGTCTGGCTTTTGTCATGAATTTGATAAACACGGGGGTCCATGTAGTTCTGTCTGAATTCAATTTAACGGCTTGCTTTTTTCCTCTCATTCTTTTCTTTTTTCTTTTTTTTTCTTTTTAGGTGGAGACCAACACAGAGCTCGAACTCACTACCCATGACCAGAGCTGAGGTCAAGAGCCAGTTGCTCAACTAACTGAGCCACCTTTGTGCCCCTCCTCTCACTCATTCTTAATTATCTTTTTTTTTTTTTTGCATGTGTAAGATATCTACATAGTTCAGAATTAAAACTGTAACACGGGCCACTCAGAGCAGGCCCCCGGGTCCTCTCCCACCCGGTTTCCTCACACTCTGCACACCAGACGCTTCCTGCAGCTCTACCTGTAGAAGCAAACCAATTGCCTACCGTGCACACTCTTTTGCACTTTGCTTTTCTCACCACGACTAACGCGGGTCACCCCCGGTGTGGGTGGAGGGTCCCCGTCACCGTCGGGGGCCCTGGTCCCTGCACCCGCGTTGCTGTCCACTCCGGGTGGCCTCCCACATGCGACCCTCGTGCAGGTGCCACTTGCGCTCAAGGACGCTGGTCTCTGAGGGAAGTTCCTACAGGTGTGTCCCTCCATCCCCCAGGGAGGCCCACTCTGTGCTCCAGCCCCGGGGTGGGGGGTGGGAGCTGGGCGTCTGCAGTTGGAGGGTCGCTCCGAGGGGTGACGAACGCGCCTGACGAATGGTTTCACTGTTAATTCTGCATTACGAGCAAAGTTGCGAATATTTTCTCGCACTTTGCTGTTTATCTTGGATGCATTTTGTAGGGATTTTACACGATGAAAAAATCCCACCAGGGCCTTTATCAGTGACTTTATATTTTATTGCCTCTAAATTTTGAGTTGCTACATCGAAAAGCTTCTCTCCTCTCCGGGTCAAAAAGGAGCTCACCCCGGCTTCGTCCTCACACCCCGTTTGTCCTTTCTTACCCTCCGATCGTCCCGGAGGGACCGGCCAGTTTCCCACGAGGCTCTCTGCTCCCCTGTGGCCCGAGAAACACCTGTAATTTCCCCAAGGATTTAATACATGCTGGGTTTCCTCGTGCAATTGGGTTTATTTACGGATTTCTATTTTCTTCTATTGGTCTGTTGATTAATGTCCCCGAATTACACTGCTTTAATCACAGAGGCTTTATCATATCTTTAATACCTAATAAGTCTCCCTTTTGATTTTTTATTTTCTTAGGTCTTTTGCATTTGGTTTCATAAGAAGTTTAGTATCTACTCATTTGGTTTCAGGAAAAAAAAAAAAAAAGACCTAATTCACATTTTTATTGGTATGCCAGAAAGTTACATGTTCACCTGAGAAATAGATGTCTTTATGATTTTAAATAGTCCTTCCCAAGAGCAGGGGTGCCTGTGTGTGTACGCAGGTGTGATTTTATTATTTTTTAAGAATTTATTTATTTATTCATGAGAGACACAGAGAGAGGCAGAGACACAGGCAGAGGGAGAAGCAGGCTCCCTGTGGGGACCCGATGCAGGACTCGATCCCAGGACCCCGGGGTCTCGCCCTGGGCCAAAGGCAGACGCTCAACTGCTGAGCCACCCAGGGGCCCCAAGTGTAATTTTATTTTAAAATACATTTAAAATTTTTTCTCTTATAAGTTTATGGTTCTGTTAAGATTTCTATGTATTTTTTCCCCTTTTTATTGCTATTTAAATGATGATTTCTTACCCGCTGTCTTTCCTGTTCAGTCATTGTCTATGTGAAGGCTATTTATGATTTTAATTTTACATCCTGGTATTTCACTAAACTGTTTGCTTCTGTACATTCCGGCTTTAGCTTCAGTTTGAGGGAGTTTAGCTTCGTCCCCGGTTCCGTTGGGTTCCCCGGGATTCTGCGGCCCTCTCCTGTCTGACTTTCGAGCTGGTGCCCCACGGGGGAGGGCGAGAGGCACACCTGTCTCACCAGGTGCTCCCATTAGCCTGAGCTTGGCTGTGGGGCTGAGGGATGCTTATCACATCAGGATGTTACCCCCAATTCCTATTTAATCGAGCATTTTTGTTGTTGCCGAGCCGATCATGAACTGGTCCTGGGGGACCTGGGTCCACCTGGCAGAAAGTAGAACGGAGATGACAGCTCGTCTGCATCCCGAACGCACGTGGGCCCTGCCCCTGGCAGGTGCACACACTCTGGTGGAAGTAGGCCCCAGGGACGCAGAGTTCCCACGGGAGGACGTGCGTGCCGTGTGCCGTGTCCCCTGGTGCGCATCCCCCTCGAGGTACGCCCGGTGAGGCTAAGCGCCGACTGCATTCACCGAGAGGTCAGGGTTCAAAACTCTTCGAGAAGCTATGTCATTAACTCCCGCTCACTGCTGCACGCGGGTTTTATTTTGTGGCAAGATCTCCCTCCATCCTGGGCCCCGCTGCTCTTGCAGCACATGCTTGGGCCAACAGTGGGGTCGGAAGTGACCCAGAGGTTGTCCCTGGCGCTCTGGCCCTGCACCTGCTCTTCCTGGGCTGAGCTTCCAGCGTCATCCCTTGTCTGACCATCATCCGCGTCCACTGAAATCCGCGGAGAAATCACTGACCCTGTTGTACTCACGCGGCCTCAGCCATTGTGGTTCGCAGGAGGGGACAGGACCCACGAGGCAGCCCCATGCCAGAGGCCCGCCTTGGTGGGTCTCGAGGTTGGCGCCATGGCTCTATCGAGACCGAGAGGTGGAGTCCCAGGCACCGGGGACCCCACGCAGCCAGCGGCAACCCAGACACCTGTTTCCCGGAGGGTTATGGGGGGGGAGATCTCCCCACAGCCCGGGGCTCCTCTTCCTGGAGAGGATGCTGACCCACCGCCAGCCGTGCTCCGGGTGGGTATGGGTGAGGGTGGAGGTGCTGCGGTCCTGGGGGCCCTGGGGGCTCTGGGGTCCGTCCCGGAGCCGTGGTTGGCTTCTCCATCATGAACTTGTGCGGAATAGCAAACACCCCCTTCCTGCTGGGGAGCCCGGCTACTAAGCGACAAGCCTCTTCAGTACGCAGCGGAGATCGGGGTTAATAAGGACTCCTGTTTTCTGCTCCGTCCCCGGGCGTCTGTCAGGCGTGTATCACACACCAGAACTGGGGATTACAAGCTGAACAGGAGCCACGGTCTCCCTCCCGGAATAAAGTCGAGTATAGTTTTGTTCTGAGTCATTAACACACTCTTACTTCTGTGTTTCTCTCAGAATGTTCGCATTTAACGTGACTTCATTGAAGAATCACTGGCTGGCCCTAAAGTTTCTGCTTCTGAACTAAATTAAGGACTCATGTAAAATATACAATCTCCTTTTTTTTTTTTTTCTTTTTGAGCTAATTAACCACCGCTTACCTGCACGTTTACTAGTCGTTGATGTTATCGTGTTAGTGCCGTGACTGGCCGACAGGACACGGGGAAGGGTGTATTTCACTGTTGATATTTTAAGAGAGTGTCCGGGGTCCTTGATGAAAATCCACACTTCAGCGATCCTGAGCAGTATTTCCCCAAGTGTGTACACTCGCTCTTCCTGCTTTCTGTATCAGAAATGACATTTCTCACTGTCAGGACTCACTTAGTGCACTGCTGGGATCAAGGAACGTGCTCTCAGCAGATTCTGGTCCTTGGAGGGCATCACCCTAAGGTCCAAGAAGCGAAAGGATCATCCAGCAGCATAGGCCTCACACCTCGATAGCCTCTGTTCTGTGACCTGTGCTCCCTGGATTCTGAGACATCCTTGGGGAGGTGGAATCAACTTGTCCGGTGCCTGGGGGGAGTCCCAGGGGCGGAGAGCAGCCCTGGGTCCCCAGGAGAGCAGCCACAAACGGGGCCTCTCCCGGGCAGAGGGCAGAGAGGGGCAGGGGCAGGTGGCGAGTCCACAGCCTCAAGGGGGGGTGTGCTTTAAGAGCTGGACAGATGCACCTGTCTCCAACATCCACTCCCCTGTGCTGGCGTGCAATTCAGGTAAGGGGCGAGGGGGCAAAGGTCACTTCTTACGGGCCTCCACTGCCACCACCACCCCGAACCCCAGATGGTTCCTTAGACCTGGTTGCTAGAGAATATGAATTTGAACACGATCAAAAGGTGGGAGCAGCTGGGACCATTTGGGACAAGATCTTCAGACGCCATAACCCTGTAGTAACTGGCAGAGGGTGATGTCTTTTGAAGGAATTGGTAGGTCCGCGCAACAGGGCCCCAGGTGTAGTGAGAACATTGGCCAATGTGCTCCCCCAGGTAATTCCTTATTTTGCAAAATAAAAGGGGAAGCAAAGCAAAAGGGAGGGGGAAAAAGGAGGGCCTTTGGGTTCTTACACTACATGTGGTTGTATAACATAAATGCTACCCGGGGTGAAATGCAGGCACACAGCCCCGAGGAAGGCAAAAGGGAGGAGCTTGAGATTATTTGAGATCTGAAGGGGCAGGAAGTTTTTGTTAGATGTGTGTTTGGTGGAAGTATGTAAACAATAAAAAAAATAAATCGCAAGAAGATTACTTGCTTCTGGGTAGGACTAAATGAATATTTAAAACATTATTTTAAAAGCATATTAAATGATTTGCAATCCCGGGGGCAGAGCTCAGGGCGGAGATCTTCTATAAAAATGCCAGACAAGGGGTCGCTTTTTAGAGAGACAAAAGCGCATGGACAATTTTTTTTAAAAAAAACAATTCTTTTTTTTTTTAAATTTTTAAAAAGATTGTACTTATTTATTTATGAGAGACACAGAGAGAGAGAGAGGCAGAGACACAGGCAGAGGGAGAAGCAGGCCCCATGCAGGGAGCCTGACGCAGGACTAGATACGGGTCTCCAGGATCACACCCTGGGCCGAAGGCGGCGCTAAACCACTGAGCCACCCGGGATTCCTGACAATTTTTTTAAAATTTTATCTATCTATCTACTATCTATCTACTATCTATCTATCTATCTATATTTATTTATTTATTTATTTATTCATTCATGAGAGACACACAGGGAGGCAGAGACACAGGCAGCGGGAGAAGCAGGCCCCTCACAGGGAGCCCGACATGGGACTCGATCCCAGGACCCCAGGGTCACGCCCTGAGCCAAAGGCAGATGCTCACCTGCTGAGCCCCCCAGGCGCCCCACAAACAATTAACACATTAAATGTCTTTCGCTTTCCTTAACTGCAAAGGGGCCGAAGGACATGAGTAGATTATTCCCAAGGAGGCTACTGATAAACAAACGTAAAAATTATTTAAATTTGCTGGTGAATCGGGAGAGACGATGCTTCCCGGCAGAGTGAACCACCAAAGTTCACGAATAATGCGACTGCTCATTGCCCCTCGGGGAAGAGTGTTGGGGGGACCAGGCGGGGCGTGTTCTTTGACTTGGAGAATGTGGCTCCGCGGCTCCTGGTCTTGGTGTCTGTCCTCAGGAAGCTGGTCTCAGTGACCAGAGAACACGTCCTTGCCAGGTGACCGTCACAATATCATCCACCACAGCGGGAAAAGGCAAAGATCGCGTGTCCAACGACAGGGGAATCATTAAAGTCCGCTAGATCATACAACAGATAATTACAAAACCACTACAATAGTTCTTGAAAATTGTCAACGACTCGTAAAAAATTTTACTGCACGATATTAAGCGGGGGGGAAAAATCAAGTTATAAAATTGCACATGCGGTATAATCTCAATTATGTAAATATATGTGCATAAGACCAGAAGAAAATGCAGATGAATTTAGCAGTGCTTACCCCTGGGTTATGGCGCTGTGGGTCTTTAAAACATGTTTCTTCTTTTTATTTTCTCACGAGGATGTATCACTTTCCAAAAATAATAGTGACACAGAGGAAGCCAGCGAGCGCCTCCCGTGGAGAGCGGAACGGGCTCCCGCGCTGAGCCAGCGAGCGTGCTTGGGCTTCAAACCCCCAAAGCCGCCCTGAGACTCTCCTCCAGGGCTGCAGCCTCCATCAGCCTCCTGCAAAAATCAAACGTTCCAGCTCCGCTCTCAATTGATGAGAGGAGCCTCGCATCATACATCATTACACGTTTATAGATCTTAATTTTCCAGGCTGTTTTTCCCCTTTCTTGGTTTATTGTGATTCATTTATTTTTATGTTTATGATCGAAACATAATTTTGATTTTTTTTATTAATTTTTCCTCCTTAGAAATGAAGCATTATCGGCCACCAGGCAGATGTGGCCCCTGGAATCCTGCGAGGGGCGGGGATTCCGGAGGGAAGGAGAGACTCAGTCCTGTCCCACGAGGACAGCCTGGCCCCTGGGGGCTTGTGCGGTGCCCTCCGGAGAGAGCCCAGGGCCTGGGGCCGTCGGGGGAGGGAGACTCGTGCTCCGCACCCAGCACCTGCCAGCAGCCCTGGATCCAGGTTAGGGACGGCCCACCGTGAGGCCAGGACAGAGGCCAAGAGCCCTCGTTTCTGCCTTGCGTGGGGAGAGAATTACCAGGAGGTAAAGTTAGGTCCCGGGTGGGAAGCATTTCATAACCTCTGAGACGTGGCTGTTGGGACTCCGGATGGTGGCCCAGCGACTCCAGGAGAACAAAGCGAGGCCACCGTGATTTGTTCTGGAGACCCAGATGGGAGCTGCCCGCCGACGCCTACACCGCACACGTGTCGGACGAGGGACGGCAGCAGCTCCACCCTGACTTACCAAGGGAGGTGGGTCTTTGGGTCTGGGGCCCCTGGGCGACCCTGGGGCAGAGACACCTCTCAGGACGAGGACCCTGGGTGCTGGTTCTGGAAGGGCCCCGTTGTCAGCAGGCCGGCTGAACCCTGCTGGCCGGAAGGCCTGGCGTCGGGGGAGCACTCTCTCCGGGAGGTCAGAAGCTGACCCCCAGGGGCCCACCCCTGCTCTGGACGCTGTCAGCAGGACTGCCACCTGCACCCCCATGCCCTCCTGTTCCCGTCACCTCGGGGCCTGCCCAGCCTCTGCTCCACGTCAGCGGCGGGAGCAGATGAGCAGGAGGGGCCAGCCACAGGCCAGGGCCTTCACTGCTGGGATCTGCACCTCGGCTCCGAGAGGCGGGGGTTGTGGTCCTGTAGGAACCAAGGGTGCCTGCAGGTTGTGCTCCCTCCACCAAGGGGTGCATCACTCAGTGTCCTCAGCCGCGGGGGCATTGCCTGGGACTGCACCTGCTCCGGGTCTGGCCCCTGCGATGTGGGCAGGAGCCGCCAGACATCCCCCGTTCCTCCTCCTTCCTTTGTAGAACACTCCATGTCCCTCCCACATAGGGGCCAGACCCCAGCTGCTGGGCACCCTCACCTGAGGACTCTCACCTGGGGCCCTCACCTGGAGCAGTCCCTCACCTGGGGCCCTCACCTTCAGCAGGCCCTCACCTGGGCACCCTCACCTGGGGCGGCCCTCACCTAGGTCCCTCACCTGGGGCCCTCACCTGTGCACACTCACCTGGGGTGGGCCCTCACCTAGGTCCCTCACCTGGAGGCCCTCACCTGGGACCTTCACCTGAGGACTCTCACCTGGGGCCGTCACCTGGAGGAGGCCTTCACCTAGAGGCCCTCACATACAGCAGCCTTTCACCTGGGGACCCTCAACTGGAGGCCCTCACCTGCAGCAGCCCCTCACCTCAGGCTCTCACCTGGAGGAGGCCCTCTCATGAAGCAGCCCTTCACCTGGGGACCCTCACCTGGAGGAGGCCCTCACCTACAGCAGCCCTTCACCTGGGGCCCTCACCTGGGGGAGGCCCTCACCTCAGGCCCTCACCTGGGACCCTCACCTGAGGACTCTCACCTGGGGCTGTCACCTGGAGGAGGCCTTCACCTGGAGGCTCTCACCTACAGCAGCCCCTCACCTCAGGCCTTCACCTACATCAGGCCCTGGCCTGGGGCCCTCACCTGGAGAAGGCCCTCACCTATAGCAGCCCTTCACCTGGGGCCCTCACCTGGGGGAGGCCCTCACCTGGGGACCCTCACCTGCAGCAGACCCTCACCTGGGGCCTTCACCTGGAGACCCTCTGAACCAGTGAGAGTCAGGTTGCTCACAGGTATTTATCTTCGAGAATGCTCTTTGGGGCACCCGTGGTGTGAGCTGTGCCTGGACACGGGGAGGAGGACACAGGCAGGCACTGAGGGATCGAGGAAAGCTTTTCCAGTAAGACCATGTCTGCACCGGGTCTGCGGGCGACACGGGAGATTTCCGGGGGGACAAGAAGTGGGCCAAGCTCCAGGCGGAGGCAGCAGCACGGGCAGAGGAATGGTTGCTTTGGGCTGTGCCGTGTGTGGGAGCAGAGAGCTCAGAAGGGGGCCCCCAGGCTGGAGGAGGAGAGGGCACCCTGAGTGCCCGGGGTCAGGCCGGGGGAGGGAGGGGCTGGCGGCTGACGGGAGCCCCTGCTCCAGGTCGAGAGAGAGAGAGACAGAGACAGAGACAGAGACAGAGAGAATCAAGGAACCTCCCCACTGAGTGTAGAGCCTGGTGTGGGGCTGGACGCCAGGACCCTGAGATCAGACTGCTGACCCCCCGAGCCCCCAGGCGCCCCCCTCCAACGTGGCCATTTTACAGCTGGGGCACTCTACACGGGGACCAAAGCCTGGGACCCCTGGGCCCCCGGCCACGAATTTGCTCCCAAGCCCACGCGCGGTGTCGGTTCCCAGGGCAGCCGCCCTTGGCCGTCTCTCCTCGTAAGGACATCAGACACAGGCCAGTCTACAAAAGGCTCCACAAACGATTCCTTTTTTGGAAATTTGGGGATAGAAGTCATACACACCCCACAGCCCAGGGCCTCCTCCTCGGCCCTGCTGGGCTCGGGCGCTGAGCCCCCCGGGAGGTCCGGTCCCCCGAGGCTCGCCCAGAGCCCTTGGCGCGCGGTTGTGCTTGGTGGTGCCGAGATGAACCCTGCGGAGCGCAGGCAGCACCCGCAGCTTTCATCTTCTCATGGAGCAATTGATTTCCGATCCATGTAAAATAATCGACACAAATCCTAGTGGGGCCAATAACACAAGAAAGTGAAGGTTCATCGTGCCCGGCGGGGGGCGTGGCCCAGGAGGCCGCAGGTGGGCACGGCGACCTGTCGTCTCCGACGCCCAGGAAACGTTACCCCTCATCTTGGGGCGTCAATGCTGAAAATGCCGATTTGCAAAGACCTCCGTGGGCAATAGGCGTGGGACTTCCAGAGCCTCCCTTTCGGGAGAGCCTGCGGCGGTCCGGAGCCCGAGGGCCCCTAGCTCAGCGTGGGGATGGGTCGCTGGGCTCCCAAGAGGGTGCCCTCCGCCTCGCCGGGTGCCGCGGGGACCCACGTCTCCGGGGACGGTGGGAGCCAGCCGCCCCTGCCCGGGCCCTGCAGACACACCCCCCGTGGTGGGTTAAACTGCCGATTTCGGGGTAGCCGCAGAGGGTGCACGCACAGCGCCTGTTTCTCCCGAAGCCACCGCCCGGCACAGGTGAGCTGATGATACCGACACAGGTGAGTCCCCGAGGGCTCCCGGCGCCGCAGAGCCACCGCTCCAAACCCCACGCTCCCGGCCAACCCCTCCGTCCGCAGCCCCCGGGGGCCCCAGCCCAGAACCTGAGCCCCATGGCCCACCCTGAGCGCTGGGCCTTCTCGTCCCCCCGGCAGGGGTTCCTGGAGGCTCAATGGGCCTCTGTGTGTGGCATGGGGCGCCCTCACCTCCTGCCAACGGGGCCCCGCGTGTGGAGGGGGCGGTGTGTCCTCTGGCCACCCCTGGGGGGCACCCGGGCTGCCTGCCTCCCCCACCCGGGTCGCAGAGGACACGAATGTGCACTGTGGGTTTGCACGGAACCGCTGGGTCATGGGGCTACATGTTTCTTTTCTTTTCTTTTCTTTCTTTCTCTTTTCTTTTCTTTTCTTTTCTTTTCTTTTCTTTTCTTTTCTTTTCTTTTCTTTTCTTTTCTTTTCTTTTCTTTTCTTTTCTTTTCTTTTCTTTTCTTTTCTTTTCTTTTCTTTTCTTTTCTTCTTTTTTTTCTTTCTTTCTTTCTTTCTTTCAATAAAGAAACTGCCAGGCAGCCCACTGTCCCTGCTGACGCATCCCCGTGGGGTTGTGACTCCTCTCCTGGCCCCACGCTCCCCTCCCGCTGGTCCCCTTGTGTTCAGAGGACGTCCCTACGTCCTTCTGCAGGGGCGACTTGTCCTCTCCATGTCCCACCATCTGGGACGGACAGGACCTCATTTCCCTCCATTCCCGAAGGACCTTCCTGCTGGTAGCGGATCCTAGGCGGTGGGAGGGGGGGGTCTCTCTTGCTTGTTGTGTTAAGAAAACTGAAGACCCGCCCCGGTGGCCTCTGTGCTTCTGGAGGGAACCCCGCTGACCCCAGTCGTTCCCCACACGTGTCCCTGCTTTCAGCATCCGGCCTTTAGTTGAGCTGAGTTCCACCAAGACGTGTCTCCGTGCGGATTTCTTTTGGTTTTTCCCATTCGTTCACAATGTGCTCAGGTTCCAGGTTATATTTATTTTTTATTATTTTTAAAGACTTTATTTATTTATTCATGAGAGACACAGAGAGAGGCAGAGACACAGGCAGAGAGAGAAGCAGGCTCCCTGCGGGGAGCCCGACGCAGGACTCGATCCCGGGACCCCGGGGTCACGCCCTGGGCCCCCCAGATGTCCCTGTGCTCAGGTTTCAAATCTACAGTCTGTCTCTGGGCCGATGGGGAAGTCCCAGCCCCGCATCTGTGGGCGCCTGTCCAACGCCCACCCGGGGCTGCTCCCGGGACCCCGTGGACGCGGATGCTGATGCTCTGGCTCCGAGCGCGGCTTCCCCATCGCTTTTCGCCCCGACACGCACTTTAGATGTCGGTGCTGTTCTGCTTCTGCAGGGAACCTTCTAGGCACCAGGCAGCCTGCTTCCTCCCCCGCCCCGCCCCCACCCCCTCCCTGCTGCTACTGCTGCTGAGTGGTTCACGTCTCCTTGTGTTTTCCGGTCCCAGGATTTCCTTTCGTTGCTTCCATAAATCATGCGTTTCTTTGCTAAAATGTTCTCTTCTTCCATTTGCTTGAAGAGGGTCCCTAATTGCTCACTGAGGTGTGTTTGTGACGCCTGAGACTCTCCGCCTAGCGCCCACGCTGCTGCTCCATCTCCGCATCTACTGAGTCCGCGGTTTGATTCAGCCTGAGGGATCCCTGGGTCCCGGGGCGCTGAATGATTTTCTTCGGGAACCGGCCGCTGGGGTCTTACTCTGGAGACTCTCGATGCTGTTGAATCCCCTGCGTTGGCTGCTTCCACCGACCGACGTGGCCCCTCCGCGTAGGAGGGGGAGAAGCCAGCATCTCCGAGACAGGTGGGGCCGGAAGTGCATGTGCCACTGGCTCCATCCTGCGCGAGGTGGGGGCCTTGCCACGGCGTCGGGGCACGGGGCTCTGGCTCCTGCGGGCTCCCCGGTTCCCCTGCAGCTGCAAGTGGGAGGAATCCCTTGTCGCTGGTCCTCCCCGCCATGGCCTCCTCTGACCACCCCAAGTGGGACCCCCCACACCTCCTCTTGCACCACCCCCGAGAGGAGCGCAGGGAAGGGCGCCTTGCTGCTGCTGGAAGGGGGTGCGACCGGGCAGGGCCTCTGTTGACAGCACGCGGGGTGGGGGCAGGTGTGGGCTCAGCCCCTCGAGGTCGAAGCCTGGCTCCCTGCCTGGCCTTCCCGACGCACTTGCTGGGGGCCGGGAGCCTCACGTCCGTGGGGGAGGGTGGAGGCAGGCTCCCACCTGGCCGGGGTCAGGGGGTCCACGCGGGGCTGTGTGAGGCCTGCCCGGGGCCCCTCGGCCTCTTTCCTGTGCCGGCAGCATAAATACTTCCAATCCTGGGCCCAGCGGCCCACTTGCGGGCCGCGGCCCCAGCCCAGCCGGGTGACTTACCTGTCCCAGGAGCCTGCGCGTTTCTGTCTCCCGCACCACGAAGCTGCTGCGAAGCACAGGTTCTCTAAGGAGCACAGGGATTTCTGCGGACCAAAATCTTATATCCTACCCCAATTACCCCCATTTCTCGACAAAAATCTTCCGGAAGGCCGTCATTCAAGACTACCTCTCGTGAGCTTGATAAATGCCACGGTCGCGCGTGAGACATTTTCCAGACTCTCGATGGTGTCTGAGCGTCATCTGTGATGGAGCGTGAGGATTCCCAGTGCCCCTGGCGCTTCTGCACCAAGTGCAGGCCGGGCGCGGGCGCGTCCTCTGTGTGCCACCCGGGGAGCCCCCCTCAGTTACGTCCAGCTTACGCTTCAAAGAGGGACTTTCCACAATTCCAAAGACGTGGACAGAAGCAGCAGGAGGGAGACCGGCACAAAAGCACGCGGGTTCTGTGAGGGCAGAGGGGACGCCACGGAGAGCCATGCGGCTGCGTGAAGGGAGCCCGGGGATCGGGGTGCAGGACGAGGGCCAGGCCAGGGATCGGGGTGCAGGACGAGGGCCAGGCCGGGGTACGCCCTGCCAGGGCAGGGGTTCTGAGACGGCGCATCCCTGAACAGAGAAAGGGCGTCCCCTTCTGACCCCCATGGACAAACACACTCTGCAGGGATCCAGGGTCCGGGTCCAGCCATCACTGGCACCTGCCCCAGGGCCCCAGGTGGGAAGCCCCCAGGAGGTGTCAAAGCACAGGTTTTGCTTTAGGGCCAATCAAGTCTTATTTAAATTACAGTCTTTTGAAAGAGAGCAATTGTCCTCTGAGAGGATCAGCATTCTGGGTGCATTTATGCAGATGCAGGGACTTAAAGGGGCTGGAGGCATCCCCTGCCCCCCTGCCTCCCCATTCCCATCAGACTCCAGACAAAAGCAAACTCAAACTCAAGGGACACTTTCATTCCCTTGTGCTTGTTTTGTTTGTTTATTGTTGTCCTTGTTTCCCTCCATCCCATCCAAGGGATTGTCAAAGGAAAGCATCACTAATGGTGAAATGGTTTTCCTTAACCCCTAGCTTCGGGTCCTAAAGGTCAGAAGGGGCAGCAGCAGGGCCCTAAGGACTGCCATGTCACCCGACTCTGCGCACGCTCGGAAATGAGGCCCGAATTAATGAGATTATTCGACGTTGCCGTTTGTGACACTTGTGGGTGAGGTGCGTGCACCCAGCGCACCTTCCAGAAGGGACTCTCGTTTCCTCTTTTGTTTTGTTTTTCAAAGATTTTATTTGACTGGGAGGGGGGTCGGGGGGGGAGGTCATGAGTAGAGAGAGGGGCAGAGGGAGAAGCAGACGCCCCGCTGAGCGGGGACCCCAATGCAGGACTCAATCCCAGGGCCCCGGGATCACGCCCTGAGCTGAAGGCAGAAGTTTCAACCATGGAGCCCACAGGGCGCCCTCATGTCCCTCTTTGGGACGATGCTCGTGCACCAAGATAAACTTCCTCTAAAATAGAGCTCAAGTCAGAGGCTCAGAGGCAAAGGTTGTGAACAGGGCGGTCACAGGGGATCCAGGACCCAACCCTCCATCCTAAGGAGGCAAATGCTCTAAGCTGCAGTCACTTGGGGGCGGTGGGGGGCCTAGGTCTCCAGCACAGACCCTCCCCCCTTTGCATTTCCTGCAGGTGGGGGCACGGTGAGAAAACGCAGCCCCCACCCCGACCGCGGGACCCCCCTCCCCGCCGGTGAAACTCTGGATACCTGGGCTCAGGTGAGTTGCCTGGTCGGCGATCTCATCACCAGACGGGAAGCTGGCATGTCCCGATGCCATGGGGTGAGCTCCCGGTTTGGGGCCTTGCCAGACCTCATCCATGTGCCTCTTTACGAGGCTGGTCCCGACTTGTACCCTTTGTGACAAAACCGCATCATAAGCGTGGCACCTGCTCGGGGAACCTGAGTCGGTCACTCCGGTGAATAACTGAAACAGCGAAGCTCAGATTTGCAGCCTGTTGGTTGGAAGTGCGGTGGGCTGCGGGGACCCAGAGCTTGCAGCCGCCATTGAGGCAAGGGAGGTCCTGTGGGGACCATGACCTTCCCCCGTGGTGTCCGCCCCAACCCTCGGTGGGTAGCGCCAGAACCGCAGTGCAGGGTCCGTCAGCGATGACTCTCGCCTCCAACGATGCAGCTGCTTGGATTCACATGCTCAGAAATGACTAAAATGCTGTGTCCCGATCTCTCCTTTATAAACAACATTCAGGGGCAGCATTGTGCCAAGCCCTGGGTACGTCGTCCTTTCTACCGCTCAGTAGCTGATAAGACGGACCCCCCCCCCCCCGAGTCCCTGGCACATACGGCAGGTAGCAAACCTTCCAGTCTCGTTGGAGACAGACGTGTACGTTTAAAACACACAGAGAACGCGGCGCAGGCGACTCAATATACGATGGCGGGATTCCCAGCAACCGGTGTCAGAGCAATTCAGAGAAGAGAAAGATCTTTTTGGTAGTGAACAGCTTAACAAGGAGGTAAAATACGGAAAATTGTAGGGATTCAATGTGATGACAGAGAGCTCGGGGGAGGCTTGGGGCAGAAGTGGAGAGGTCAGGTTGGTGGAGGAGACCACAGGTGGAAAGGTGGCCGTGGCCGGAGGGGACGTAGCAGGTCGTGCTGGTGTTTAGGGCTTGAGGGATGGACGAGGCTCTGTCCTGAAGTCCCCACCCCCAGAACCCACACGAGTGCACAAGCCACGGACTCTGGGAGCATCCACTCAGCACTTCCTAAGCAGCAAGCACCATGTCCTGTTGTGCCCATGAAGGAAATGCTGTTGGGACGTTATTTTTATGGACAAGGAAACCAAGCCTTGGAGCTTTTCCAAGCTTTTCCACTGGTGGTGACCAGTGAGGAGGTGGGAGGGGGGTGTGACCCTGGGTGCTCTCACCCCACAACCCACCCTCTGAACCCTGAGGGGGCAAAGATGCATCAGTGGTTCTGGAGGACGGGAGTGTGGTGAGTAAGGCCTTAGACCTGAGGCTGCGGGGCACCGAACCCAGGCGGGGGGCGGGGGCCGGGGACAGGGAGGGAGAGACGGGCTAGGGGTCTACATGCAGGTAGAGACCAAAGGCTCCATATACACAACATGGAAATTATTTCGTTCGTGGCTTTTATACTGATTACATATTTTAAAGAGAACATTCTAAGTAAATTCAATGACATAAAATATTATTGAAATTAGTTTCCCCCATTTCTTTTTACTTTTTGCTTTTTTAAAGTGGCTGTTAGAATTTTTTTTTTTTTTTTTTTAAGAATGATATATATGGCTTGTGTCTGTCGGGGAGCAAGGATCCCCGTCCCCTTCTAGGTCCTTCTGGCTGGAAGGACGTTGACACGAGACAGGTGAATAGGAGGAAACCAGGTTTGAGGGCCCGCGGACCGGGAATCCACGCATACGTGGAAATTCCAGAGCCTGGGCCCCAGGGGTCCAGGTGTCAGCATGACCTCAGGAGGAGGGGCTGAGGGCCTGGGACGTTGGGGGACGGAGCGAGAGTCCCGGGAGAGCGAGGAGATCGGGGTCTGGTCCACACATGGACACTGTCAGGTGCCCCCGTCCCCCGACCCGGTTCCCGTCACACAGCGGTCACCCAGGCCGGCCGCGCTCCTCCTGCAGCAGGTCCTCTGTCTCAGTTCCTCGTAGGCGGCTTGTCCTGCGGCTGCGGGGTGGTCTTCCCGCCAAGGTGGCCTGTCCCAGGGCCGCCCGCCCTGGGCCCCTACACATCCTGACCTCCCAAATACAAAGGGATTGTGTCGTGTTTCTGTTGTGTTCAATTTCCATCGTTCTGCAAAGTGTCATGAAAAATCAGAGCAGGAGAGGCTCCAAGAGAAGAACCAGAGGACGGAACCGTGAGGGGAGCCCGGGCCCCCACGCAGCTCAGAGCAGCACCCACAGGGGTCTCTAGACCGAGTCATCCAAGCAGAAGGGGTGAGTCATTGAGAAACTCAGCTATGGGCCCCATCTTCATCCCTGCGCCCTGCTGGGCCCACTGGCCGCGTCCCTCTGTTGAGGGGAGACCGATGAACCCGTGGGGCTCAGCCTGGGAGGAGGAGCGGCCTCCTTATTGTGCTTGTGGTGCTAAAGGAGTTACTCAGGGTCGCGTGGGGGCTGCGTGGGCGGGGAACACCGTCCATCAGTGCCCTGAGCAGAGGCAGCTTTTCCCAACGGGGCAGATAAAACACGGGCTCCTCCGGGGGAGAATTTACCCTTTAATCTAAAGTCCCCGCGTTTGCATAGAGTAGAAGGAGTGAGTCTTTCCTGTTGAGCAAATACAGGAGGGGAACCCCGAGAACAGGCCTCCCACAGCATTGACGCGCATTGCACCCAGTGTGTGCACCCACCCACGCTGCCACGGGCACACGTGCCTTCTGCTCTCCTGTCACGAATGCCGGGCCCCGTGCATGGGTGGAGAGAACCCAACCGACGGGGCTTGGCTCCCAGGGCGAGCGGAGGTGCCGTCCCTGGATGCTGGGGCCTCAGGCACCTGCAGCTCCCGGTGCCGGGGCTCCGGGGCCTGACCGCGGGGCGGGCCGTCCTCACTGCGTGTGTGGCCCATCCACCTGCTGCGGCCGAAGTCCGGGTCAGGTCGCCAGCAGGGGCCTGGACACCAGGGCGTCTCCCCCAATCCTTCGCTGCTTCTCCGGGTTCGGAGGAGGGAAGAGAACGCCCACTTTCCTTCCTGATAGTTCTCCCCCTTCTTCACGCAGCAACAGGACCCTGCTCCCCGGGGAATCCCGGGTTCCCTTGTGAGAAGCTCCGCCCTTCCTCCCGTCACCTCGGAGACCTCAGCATCTGGAGACGCGGTTCTCCCTGGCCGTGATTCTGGCCTTATCCGGGGCCCAGGTCCCTGCGAGGGAGCCGTCCTGACCGCGGCCTTGGCGTCCGCCCGCTGGCTCGCATCGCCTCTGTCGCCCGCCCGCTGGCTCGCATCGCCTCTGTCGCCCATGAGCCACCTGCACTCGTTTCGTCTCGGGGTGCCGGCACCTCTGAAGGCTGAGCCCAACAGGCGCCACTTCTGTCCTTGAGGGCTACATCTGCTCAGCCTCGTACCCACCGGCCCCTCGGGTCCCACTGGGTCCCCCATCCCTCTCCTGCTTACCTTCACCTCCTTCCCACCTAGTCGGGCCCAGCAATGCGTCCCTTTGTCTGAGCCCCACGTCCCACCGTATTGCTGCTCAGGAAAAGCTTTCTCAGCCCCTTCCTTACCTGCCAGGCCCTGTGGGGTGTGTGTGTGGGGGGAACGAAGCACCTTTTAGGAAGACAACAAATGGGGCACCTGAGTGGCTCAGTGGGTGAGCGTCTGCCTTCAGCTCAGGTCATGATCCCGTGATCCTGGGATCGAGTCCCACGTTGCGCTCCCTGAATGGAGGCTGCTTCTCCCTCTGCCTGTGTCTCTGCCTCTCTCTGTGTGTCTCTTTTGAATAAATAAAAAAATCTTTAAAAAAAAAAGACAATAAATTACAAATACAAGGAGCGTACAGAAGAGCACATATATAATGACAAATTACAACGAACTATACATCTAAAAATAATGACAACACAGACACGACCGCTCGCCCCCAAATATCCACCGTGTCTGTATTAGCTGCCTGGCACCTACATAACCCTTTTTCCTTTTCCTACATTTCTGCTGTGTGCTCTTCCACCACGTCCCTTGACATGGCTTTACCAGACATTTCCTACGGGGAATCGAAACATGAACCTGTCTTTTCTCTAGCATGGTGGATCAAAACTTGTTTTTCTTTTTTCTTTTTTTAATGGGTAGCTTAGAAACATTGCTTTCAGCTCCCAACTTCTTGGGAACGCCATGTACCTTTTTAGGACAGTTGTTAAATTTGGGAGTCTCCTCAGGCCGCTTTCACATGAGGACCGTAGTACTTCGGGGCATTCACACGTCCCACAGCCATTAATCTCAATGACCCGCGGGCTCCGTTGGCCAGTGTGTCACTGATGGACTCCTGTGGTGGTGGCAGGCGGGGGGGGGGGGGTCTTATGTTTTCTTCTTTGATGGAAACATTCCGTGTCAAATAAGCAGAGAATGTAAGTATTTTCCCAGTGGGTTTATGTGAGTGCATGATGCCATGTGTCGGGTTGATACTGAGGATTTGCACGGGTGGATTGTAGCCCTGCTAATTCGTGTCCTATGGAATAGGAATTCCTATAAATTATATTTCATGTTATTTCAGACAAAAGTAATTATAGATACTTTTCTATGCATACATAGGTTGTATAATCTACTATGTACATAATTATTTTTGTTGAAATTATATGAGGTAGAACATGTACAGAGTGAATATAGTCTATCTATCTAACCATCTATCCATCCATCCATCCATTCAACCATCTATCCATCATCCTTCTGTCCACCCATTCATCTATCATCCATCTATCCCTCCACCTATCTGTTCATCCATTTATCCATCTATCCATCCATCTATCTATCCATCTATCCCTTCATCTATCATCCATCTATCCATCTAACTATCCATTTATTCCCTCCATCTATAATCCATTTATCAATCTATCTGTGCATCCATATATCTACCCTTCCATCCATTTATCCATCTATCTATCTATCCATCTATCCCTCCACCTATCCATCTATCTATCCAACTATCTATCCCTCCATCTAGCTATCATCCATCTATCCATCGATCTATCATCCATCTATCCATCTATCCATCTATCATCTATCCATCTATCATCCATCTATCCATATATCCATCTATCCCTCCATCTATCTACCATCCATCTATCCATCCATCTATCTGTCCATCCATCTATCCATCCATCTATCCATCTATCCATCTCTCCCTCCATCTATCTATCCATCTATCTGTCCATCTATCTGTCCATCCATCTATCCCTCCATCTATCATCTATCCATCTATCATCTATGTATGCATTTATTGATCGATAGATGGAGAACACATATTTATGGCACACATATACGTGCACACTGTAACTGTGTACGCTCAGTCACTGAGGGAAACCTTCGCCAGGCATCCATGAGAGCTGATCCTCATCTTAGAGTTTTGACCGGATGATGGTTGGGGGAACTTCTCCCAGAGTAGCTCTGTCTCTGTACATTTCCAACCTTTCTCCTCCTCCACATCCAGACTCTGCCAGTGCTGAGGGCCGTGAGCCACGTCTACTTCGTCCCAAGCCCCAGCCGTGAGCCTTGTTGTCCGCGCACCTGCGCACTCGTCACATGGGAAGGTACACTTCCTCAAAGCCATCCCTGCCCCAGGGCAGAAGCTAAGTGTAAATCTGCAAACATGCCTCATTAAGCTAATGATTTCCAATTTTAATTCTTCCTTAGTGGGATCCTAAAAATGCGTGCATCTGACCTACTACCATCACGCACGAGGGGGAGAGTGGCAGAGTTTCACAAATTTTGCAAAAAGGGGGTGAGCATGTGAGCACATCACTGGGGTCCCACCCAGGCTCTAGGATGACGAAAGCAAGCGTGGCTTCATGGGGCTCCTTCTGGGGTCCCCCAGTGTCCCAGCACCCAACCTGCAGGCCGTCCTGCCAGGCCTCTGCTCCCTCCTTCTGAGCGAGCCTGGTCCTTTCCACTCAGAGTGGCTGGACTCCAGTCCTGCTCAGCGATGGCAGCCCCGCCCTCTGCAGCAGCTCCTCCTCCCCATCCTCCCCCCCCCTCCCAGAGCCTTTGTCTGCAGACTTTCCCGCAGCAGGTGCCCCGGCGCTGTCCCCATGCCCTTCGCTTCCCTGCAGAAACAAGTTCCTGGAAGCTAATTCTCCTGTCAGGCCGTCCTTCCCTGCGCGCTTCCGCTTGACACCTGCAAGAGGCTTCAACCCTGGGGGAAAGATGTGCAGCGTGGACGCTGCTCCTCCTTCCCTCAGCCTGCTGGGGCATCTGGCATGTGACCCCCGGTGCCCTGTGAGGAGAGCCCCCAAAACAAACCCTCTGGGCTCTTTCTTACCGTGGCCTGTCCTCTCCTTTCCCCTCCTCTTTCCTTCCTCCCTCCCTCCCTCTCTCTCTCTCTCTCTTTCTTTCTTTCTTTCTTTTTCTTTCTTTCTTTCTTTCTTTCTTTCTTTCTTTCTTTCTTTCTTTCTTTCTTTTTCTTTCTTTCTTTCTTTCTTTCTTTCTTTCTTTCTTTCTTTCTTTCTTTCTTTTCTTTCTTTCTTTCTTTCTTCTTTCTTCACCTTGGATGTATTCTCTTTATGCAGGCTAATATTTTTTAAAAATTTACTAACAAGGGGTTCCCTGGGTGGCTCAGTGGTCGAGCACCTGCCTTCGGCCTAGGGCGTGATCCTGGAGTCCCGGGATCGAGTCCCACATCAGGCTCCCTGCATGGAGCCTGCTTCTCCCTCTGCCTGTGTCTCTGCCTCTCTCTGTGTGTCCCTCATGAATAAATAAATTAATCTTTATTTTATTTTTTTTAATAAATAAATCTTTTAAAAGTTTACTAACAAATATGAAGAACAAATGATAGCAGTTAGGGGAGGAGGGCTAACAGCAGTTGTAAGGAAAATAAGGAACAAATTCAACATGCTTATAAATATACTGGGTCAGTCTTTGATTTTTAATTAATAGACTTTTAAAAAGTAGTTTCACGTTACAGATACGGAGCAGGAAGCGCAGACCCCCCACTCCCACCCCAACACTCCTCCCCCATGGCCTCTACTACCCCTTGGCGTCGGCGTGGCCTGTTTGTGCATGTGCTGGGCGCTCACTTCCCTCTCGGGGGGTCTTCTCACATCTGTGCCGCCGCCTGTGCTCCTTCTGGTCGGCAGTCGGGATGGGACCTGATTGGCATGCATGTTGTCAGAGCCCATGCCCGGGACCCAGAGACGGGGCCCCACGTGGCCAACGGCAGCCACGGGCCAGGGCGGGAGCAGGCACTCCCGCTCCCACGTCCCGGCTCCCCTACTGGACTAGCGCGCAGCTTCTGGGCGCCTCACCTGCTCCGGGATCTCAGGAGCCGACGGTGCACCCCACCCACCACACCGGGGGCCAGGCCTCCCAGCCACGACCTGTTGGGGGGGCGAGCCCGTGTGCGTGAGCTCGAGGTGGGGCTTCCAGGGTGCACCTTCCCAGCAGGACAGCCCTGGTCGCTTCACGCCTCTCAAACGTCATCCACGGGGTTGTGTCAAACCACTACGTCGCCGACCCGCTCCGTCTTCTGTCCTTCGAGTTCCCAGCATCTCTGGATGCATCCGCCCTCTCCTGGGGTCCCAGGAAGATGTCCCGAGGGAAGGAGGTGCAGCCAGGACAAGGATGCAACCCCAGGAAGACGGCTCGTGCCTGACCTGGGTTAGGCCAGGAGGGGCGGTCGCTGCTCAGCCAGGCTTGCTCCTTGCCCCCCGCTGCCCCCGGCCTTCACCTTCGGAATATGTCGCACTAAACCCATAGCTGTGGAAGACAAGGCCAGTCCAGATCACGTTTCCTTTCCAGACACGTCGTGGAGTGGGGACCTGGGGAAGGGCTTGGTCACCCCGAGCTGCTTGACAATGAGCCCACAGCCCCTCCCCCTCAGCCCCGACAAGCAGGTGCTCAGGGGAAGCCGAGCTCTGAACATTGCGCCAGAGAAAGCGGAGAAAGCAGCAGCAAGGGACAGGCAGTGGCACTTGCTCCATCCCCTGCGGTTGTAGTGGACTGTGGCTGGGCAAGGATGACATGTCAGCCCCTGCACGGCCATGAGGGACACCTCCCAGCCCCAGGGCGGCCTCCTGGGGCGCCTGCCCGAGCTCCTCTTCTGCAGCCCCTCACTCGACGTCCATCGTCCCATATTCTCCTGTTTCTCCTTCTCTGGCGGCGATTCCCCTCCATCCGCCTCATCGTTTCTGTCCCCGCCTCCTGCTCAGCCAGGGACAAGGCGGCTCCCAAGGGACAAGGCTGCGGGTCTGGGCAAGGTCAGGCCTGGGGTCCAGGACGCCGGGAGAGCGCCCGCCAATGCGGCCTTCTGGCCCAGCCTGGGTGACAGAGGCTCCAGGCACAGGGTGTCCATCCATCAAGGGGACGTCCCGGAGCCCGTGTCCCCCACATTGTTCCCCGTCACTCCCCGTGTCCCAGGAGCCCCAGGAAGGGGAGCGG
The DNA here is from genome assembly GCF_048418805.1 of Vulpes vulpes. Classification (NCBI taxonomy): domain Eukaryota; kingdom Metazoa; phylum Chordata; class Mammalia; order Carnivora; family Canidae; genus Vulpes; species Vulpes vulpes. The sequence continues at coordinate 116,767,946 of NC_132794.1, read as the reverse complement.
AGCCCGGCTGTGACCAGGACGGGCCGCACTCCGGTTCTGCGTGTTTGTGGCCGTAGCCAGGGGCCTGGGGCCACGAGGAGGGTGACGGTCCTCTTGTCCGGAGAGGCCCATCCCTAGCAAGGCTCTGGGGGCACCTGCCCATATTGTGCAGGACTGTGGGGAGATAACGACCTGGGGAAGTGGGAGACCCCACTGTGGACACACGGTGCAGTTTGTCCTCGTGCCCCCAGAAGAAAGCCTCCCGTGAATATTCATTTGAGACTTTGAGGCTTTGGGGGTCAAATTTATTTCTTTGAGGGGTGTGGTCACACTGAGATGCACCTTAAAGCAAATAGGAAAAAAAAAATACAGGCTTATTCGGGCTTCACGATAACCTGGAACTGATCTGTGGCCGATTTCCACGTTTAGCAGGAAAAAAAATCCAGTCAGAAAAAAAAATAAAAGTTCTGGCCAAAAAAAAAAAAAAAAAAAAAGTTCTGGCCAAACTGGCCATTTGCATAATTGTGTCAGATTACTAATTAGCTGGACATGTATTTTGTGAAAGTCCATCTGCCGCTGACGGAGCCGAGACACTAGGAGGGCGGAGCCGTGTCTCATCCCGTCGCCGGCACCTCCAGGGTGATCCGCTCACGCCAGGCAGGAAGCAGGCACCGAATAGGAAACAGAAGACGGGGGCGCCCGGGGGCTCCGTGGGAGAAGCGTCTGCCCCGGCTCAGCTCATGATCCCGGGGTCCTGGGATCGAGTCCCACGTCGGCTCCCTGCTCAGCGGGGCGTCTGCTTCTCCTCCTTCTCTCTCTCTCTCTATCTCAAATAAATAAATAAAAACTTAAAAAAAAAAACCATAGAAAATGTGTTCTGTTTTCCCAGTCACATGTCAAGGTGAATTTTACCTGTGGTCCGTATTTGAGAGCTGTTTGTGCGGCGCCTCCAGCTCTCATTTATAAGCTGTACCTCCAGGAAGCTGAAGGGGGGGGACGCCAAGCAAGAATCTCTCCCTCCTCCGTCCTCCTCCTGCTGCTCCCCCTGCCTCCCTCCTCAGCCTCCGACTCCCCTCCTTCTCTGCCTCCCCCACCCCCTCCTTCTCTCCTTTTCTCTCTCCTTCTCCCCCTCTCTCCCTCCCTCTCTCCCTCCCTCTGTCTCCCTCCCTCCCTCTCTCTATCTCTCCCTCTCTCCTTCCCTATGCCCCTCTCTCCCTCTCTCAATCCCAATCCCAAGGAAGGACACGGTGACCCTTCCCTACACCATAGACATGGGCCAATGGCATGACAGGGGCTGGAACAGGCCTTCCCTGGGAGTCAGGGGACCTCGCTGCCATCTGAGGTCTCCATGCAGGCGCCCTGGGCTGCTCTGGACTCAGGTGAGGTCCCCCAGGCCACAGGACAGGGATAAAGCTGCCCATTACAGGCCTGGGAGCTGCAGAAAAAGCCTTTCCTAGAGCCGGGTCACCTGGCGCAGACCCGAGGACATCCCGGGTCACCGGGACCAGCAGCGGGCCTGGCTCCCACGGCCTCTGCATAGATGTTGGCTTTCCTCCTCCTCCCGCCCTCTGACCCCCCCTGCGACTATAATTAGTGCTCTATTGCAGGTAAGGGATCAGGAGAAGCTCAGCTGTCCCCACTCAAGTGCTCTGGCAGGTGAAGAAGGGAGACAACACATCTGTTCTTGTTGCCATGGTGACTGTAGGAAAGAGGGGTGGGCAACAGGAGCTGCGGCTTCTTGTGCCTTAGGGTTCCCTAACCCTGAGCCTTTGGCTCCCTGAGGATGGTGGTGCGGGAGGACAGGTGGAAGCCCGCCCTGAGTCCACCCAGCGTGTGCAGGATGAGCAGGGCTGCCCTGGGAGCAGCCATGGGGGAGGCTGAGGTCACGTCCTGGGGACCCCAGGGTCACTTCCATACCAGCATCTTTCTGCAGGCGCAGGACCCCAGGGACTCCCAGGTCCTCAGGAAGGGAACTGCGAGGCTCCTGAAAACCAGCTCTGTCCTGCTGCTTAAGGCAAGGGCGCCCAGTGGTCTGGGAGCCACATGGGTCAGCCTGGGACACACAGGCCCCCCGGGCTGCTGGCCTGGCTCCCCAGCTCTCAGGACGGCACGCTGCAGTGCGGCCAGCAAGCTTCTGCAAGCCCTGCAGCCCCAGCTCCCGAAGGGGAGAAACCCCGCGGGGTCGGTCCTTCTCAATGCCAGGTGCCCTTTCTCGGGGGAGGAGACACGGTCCCTGTGCTGGGGCAATCGGTGTGCGAGTCCCGGGCCACCGACAGGTCGTCCCCGCCCGCCTTCCTCCCCCGGCTGGGAACCTGCAGGTGGGGCAGGGGCGCTCCTGAGAACCCACCGGAGCCTCTCATCTCGACGGGCCCCGCCTCCCTCCTGTGCAGAACCGTCAGGAAAGGAGAAGCGGAGTGAGGTGAGGAGACTGGACATCGTCCTCCCACCAGGTGCAGGCCACAGGTCGCCCCCTTGCCCTGCGCCCCGCTGTCCTCCTCCCATCCCGGCAGCTGACAACCCGGCCTTGCTCGCTGCCTAGAGCACCCACGACCAGCCCTGGCTGAGCTCCCGCCTCCCCCTCCCTGATCTGGGAGTCCTGGTTGGTCCTGGAAGGCATCCTGCAGACAGCCCCCTGACATAGCCCCAGGCCAGTAGTCTCCAGGTCACGTGCCCGCCGCAGTGAGGGGCAGGGGGCCTCCAGGGCCTGCCTGGGAGACCCCATCTGCAGCGACCGTGCTGTGGCCCATGGGTGACGCTTTCCGGGGGAGCTTAGTGCCTCTGCTGCCCTAATACTCAGGTTCGTACCTTCTCCCCCTGACCCCCCCCTCCCTGCTCCCTGCTCCCATCTCTGCATCTGCCCCGCCTGACTCCGGGGTGTCATATGGACACGAGGCAGAGGCATCCTTCAGGGTGCGACTGTCCCGGCGCACCTGCACGGAATCACCACGGGCTAGCTGGCTGCTGGGCGGCAGGGAGCCGTCGTTCCATCTTCCTTGACCTGAGGGAGGCTTCCAGGGCACCGAGAGGGGCGGTGGCTTATGAGATGGGGCCTGCTCAACACTGGGCATCGAACAGTCCAGCCCCTCAAATCCCCTTTTCACTCTTCCATTAAAAAAATGGGTCCTGATCGTTGGCTGGTCTTCCCCACCCGCTGTCATTTCTCGAAACTCTGCAATCTGGTCTCCCTTCCAGCCTCGACCTGGAGGAAACCCATGAGGATTTGGAGACGCTCTTGGCTCGCAGGCATCAGCAGGCCTCAGCCGGCGTCGTCAGCTGCCTCCCGTCCGTCCTGCCTGCCCCGGAGCCTGCAAGGGGAACAGAGAGAAATGTGGGTGCTCGGGGGAGCCCTGGAGCATCGGCCCAGCCTATGCCCCCTGTACACTCCACATGGGGGGACGGCATCCACGGCCTGAAAAAGACCTGGCAACCCGGGGCTCAGCCCCCTCAGGGACGACAGCCAGTGACCCCACCAAGCAAAGCAGTGGAAAGAGCGCGGGCCAAGAGGAAGGGGGAATCCGACGGGTGGAGGAGGGCGACGGGGAGGACCCGTGATGGCCTCGGTCCAAGCGCAGCTTTCGGCGCTCTTGTGAACCAGCCTCCTTGAAATGGGGCTGGCAGGGGTCCCGCAGAAGCTGTGCCGGGAATGGGAGGATGCGAGGAGTGGGAGGAGGGGGCAGGGTGAGGAGGGACGGCAGCGCAGGCTCCTGGCACCCCCCCCACCCCCGGGGCTGGTGCACGCTCCCCGGCTGCTGCTGGGGTTCACTGCCGTGACGCGGCTCTCCAACAGACGCCCTCCCTGCTGAGGTTCCCTCCGGCCCTGTCCCCCTCCTCACCCCTGTGTCCCGAGGGACCTGCCCAGTACATCGATCGAACCCGAACCCGGATCTCATCACCACTCCTTCTCGGGAGCCAGACCCAGCTGCTGCAACGCAGACTTTTACAGACTCCGGGTATTCGGAGGATTTCTTCGATTGCATCGCAAGCGTCTGCAATCCTCGCGTCCCAATGCTCCCGGTGCCAGAAAGGTGGACAGCCGAGCTATGAGCCCCCGACCACGGCAATGGCCGTAGACACTCCCAACCTGTTCTCTCCCACAGATGCACCAGTAGGTCTAAAATTAGGACCCTGGAGGCTGACGGTGAACCTTTGACACCATTAGCATCAATATTCAAAATGCATTTCCATCCAATCTACAAAGTAACCTAAATTGCCCTGGGAAGGCAGGGCCCCCATCTGTGGAGGATGGCCTTGCTGAGCTCGCGTCCCCAGGGCACTAACCTCCCCCCCACCCGCCCCCGGCGGCGTCGCTATTTGCAGAAGCTCTGGCGTGTGTCCACCAGCGCCCTCCGGGCAGCCCCGGGCATGCGCACGGTGAGCTTGGATCCGCACCTCTGGGGCTGCGGCCGGGTTCGCAAGGACCACACCCGCCCCGGGTCCTTTCACCTCCGTTACTAATAGACTCGTGGAAGGTGTGGCTGGGGGGTCCAGCGGCAGCCTCTCTGGAAGGTCGGCCTCGTCTCCTGGCCACCACCCTGGTCCCAAGAAGGGCTGGTGAGGAACCCAGAGCTGAGACCTTATTACGGAGCCCAGCTGGGCAGAGTCCAACTCAGCCGTGCCCCGAGGTGACCGCCCCAGGCCTCTGCTTTCTCGTTTAGGGGGGACTTGGGCACGACTCCGCCATCGGCCCTCCATCCCTTGACGTATCCATCACCCTTATTTTGAAATGTTGGGTAGACTCAGGTTCGTAACTGATGGCTGTGGCCTCAGAAGCTCTTCCTTCCTTCACCTTCCAGAAGGCACACACAGTGGGAAAGACCCGCACTTTATTGGCTTATGAATGTGGGCTTTCAGACCGAACGGTAGGTGAAGGCAAAGCCGTGTGCACCGAGATCCTCGGATGCGTGAAAATGGAAGTGGAATAAAACTCAAATAATTGATGTCTTTTTAAAAGATATTGTATTGACTTAGAAAAATAGCGAGAGGAAGCATGAGCGTGGGGTGGGGTGGGGAGAAGGGAGCAGGATGTGGGTGCTCCATCCCAGGCCCCCGGGATCGTGACCTGAGCTGAAGGCAGACGCTTCACCGACTGAGCCACCCGGGCGCTCCTGAAATATCATCTTAAGTTATAAGGACGTCGGCTTTAACAAGAACTCTGGAGGTCCCAGGTCCCAGGCTGGGTTTGCTGGCTCCTCCTATTCGCTTGCTCCACGGTTCTTGCCATGGTATTGGTCCATGAGGCACTTCACCTCGTGACCCCCAAACAGCTGCCACACCTCCTGCCATCACATCTTCAGTAATACCCACAGCTGGTAAAGAAGGGGAATGGGAACGGGCCGCCTTGAGTACGCAGGGGAGGCCAATCTGAACGGCAGCCACTACCTCACACCTTGTAGGAAAACTAACTCAAAGTGCATCATAGGTCTACGTGGAGAATGGAAAACCATAAGAGTTTTAGGAGAAACTATAAGAGGAATTCTTCTTGGGATCCCTGGGTGGTGCAGTGGTTTGGCACCTGCCTTTGGCCCAGGGCGCGATCCTGGAGACCCGGGATCGAATCCCACGTCGGGCTCCCGGTGCATGGAGCCTGCTTCTCCCTCTGCCTGTGTCTCTGCCTCTCTCTCTCTCTTTCTCTCTCTCTCTGTGACTATCATAAATAAATATATATTTTTTTTTTAAAAAAGAAGAATTCTTCTTCACCCTGTGCTAGGCGAAGCTGTATCCGGCATGACCCCGAAGGTACAATCCAGAGAAGAACCGATAACTGGGATGTCATCGAAAATGTTTGCAAAATCGTGAGAATAGAAGCAGAAGCCACCGACTGGGAGAAAATACGCTCGAGTCATGTCTGTGACGAGGCTGTGTCTACAATATATAAAGAATTTTCTGGGCACAATAATAAGAAATCAAGGAACCCAATCAGAAATTTGGCAAAGGACTTGAGCAGACACTTCTTGATCCAAGACCCACAGACGCCGCTTCTTTAGAGACCGAGTGTCATTGAGTCGGCACGTGGAGAGTGTGTCTCAGGCTTCGCATCACGGGCGCCACCCAAGTGGCCGCTGGGGCCAACGAGCCGAGGCACCTGCTAGGGTGGACAAAACAACCAGCAGGGAGGACGGCATGTGCCGAAGGGGATGCAGAGCACCAGAAGCCCCATGGGCTGCCGGGGGGAACGCAACTGTCCGGGGCTTTCCCACCGCGGGACGGCCGGGGCGTCCACCCCGGACAAATGGACGCTGGTGCTCACACGCGCACCTGTCCCCAGGTGCTCACAGCAGTCTCATCTGTAGTTGTCCCCGAAGCGAAACAGCCCGGACAGTCTCCGAGAGGCGAACGGGTCGGTAAGCCGTGATAGATGGGCAGGACGGAAGGCGGGAGGGCGATGAGGCCCACGACGGCGCCGCGGGGCTCCAGGGCTCCTGCGAGCGCAGGGACGCTCCACGGCTCCACGTCCGTGATGCTCCGGGAGGGACCCTGTCACGGGGGCTGAGGGGTGGCCCCGGGGCAGCCTGCGGGGGGACCGCGCCGCCACGGCAGCTTCCAGGGCCACCGAGGGTGACTCGTCTCCGTGTGCGTGACAAGTTTTCATAGGGCCACACGCCAAGCACGGAAGAAAAGGCACAGACTGTGTAAACGCGGGTGACCCCAGTTAAGAGCTGTGTTCGAGTCCACGGGGTTCAACCTGAGGCGGGTCTGGGGGCCGTGTCCCCCGCAGCTTCCCGTGGCCGCCTCACGAGCCCTGGGCCCTGGGCAAGGCAAGGACAAGAGCGGTCACTCTTACCGTGGTTTTCAGTGGCTTTGCCACCTCGGCGGTGTCGCGTCCTGGCCCTGGTGGTGGCCCCGGTGCCGAGGGCGTGTCCTCCATCCGGGGCCTGGCTCCTGGGCTGAGGCGGGCTGGGATGTCCTGATCAAAGAGACGCGCTTGCAAAATTGTCCCTCGTGGAGGAGTCTCATGCTTTGTTGTTCACACCGGGCACCCTGGAGAGGGCGCAGGGGCTCAGGCCATCTCAGCTGCACCCTGGGTACAAACGTGGAGCATCCCTGGGAGCCGGCAGGTGTGCCGACCCCATCACAAAGCCGGGGGTCCTGGGGGCCTTGGGGGGCTGGGCAGCGGCCGGGGTGTGGCTCCTGCCATCCAGCTCCCCGGGGGCCCCTGGACATAAGGCCGAGGAGGGGTCCCAGCAAGCGGTGGGCACGTCCAGAGCAGGTGGCGGGAGGCTGCATGGAAAGGCCTGGTGGCCCCGACCGGCCGGCGTGGATGGAGGCAGAGGGTCGGAGCGTCTCCTCCTCGCTCCCACCACTGCCATCCTCCTTGTGGGGCCGCAGCCTGAGGACCTCAGGGGACAGGAGGGAGCCCGCTGCTGGCCCGGGCTCAGGCTGTGGAGCCGCGGCTCTCAGGGTGGCCGGGTTTCAGGAAGGCCCCCATGTCCCCGGGACAGGGCTGTCCTTGCAATGTCACCTGGCCGCATCCTCTGGGGCCTTCGTGCTGGGGCCTCAGACCCGACCACATCCCAGGGCCTCACCAGCCCGTCCTGCCCACATCAACACGGCCCATTCCTGAAACCGCCGTGCCCTACTGTCCGACCCCCTTGGGGGCCACGGGGTCACAGGATATGGGTCTTGGGGGAGCAAGAAAATCCCGTCTCTTCACACGTGGCACAGACCCCCAAGCACGAGGGTAAACACACCCGGAGTCTGTGGTCACATCTCCAGGGCTGCATCAGGGAAAGGCCTAACACTCCCTAGGCTGATAGTGAATAAGGGATGGAGAGGCCTATGGGGTCTTTGGCTGAGAGGGGACTGTGAATTCGGGAGACTCTCAGGCATGCAAGGACCCGGTGACCCGGTCAGGGTTACATGACAGCGAAGCAGGGACACGTGCCCTGAACAGGGACAGGCAAAGCGAACGGCCACGCGGGAGAAGGCTGCAGGGAATTTGAGCCGTGGAGCCCATCTAGGGCAGGACGAGGATTGGGGTGCAGCATCCAGGGGGCCCCAGAATCCTGCAGCCACAGACACACGAGGAGCTGCACTGACCCGGGAGAAACAGAAGGGGACACGTGGCGTGGGAAGGCGTGACCCCGGGCGCGGACGTTGGGGCAGGGAGCGAACCGTGACTCAGGGGAGGCACTTTGGTTTCCTGATGGGGGGAAGATACGTCCACTCATCTTGTAATACAACGACCAGGAGGACGGGGTCGTCAGATCCCAGGTCCCTGAACAGCGTCACCGTAGCAGGTGCTCGATGTTGGCCTCCTGAGACGCCCAGTGCTCCCATGGTAGCCCAGCGTCCCCAGAGGCCAGCCCGGCACGGGGGCTCCTTCCCGGAGCACCACCCACACCCTGTAGGCACCTCGGGGTCAGGAACGTGGGGTCGGGAACGTGGGCCCGCTTGTGCGGGGTGTCCCATCCGAAGCCCTGCAGGCGTAGACAGGAGCCCTGGCCGGATGGGGAACTGCTGGCCTCGGGGACCGCCTCGGGATGTCCGTCCCATGCTGTACCAGGGGTGCCGGCCCTCGCTCCGCACCAGTTCCAGAAGGGGGACAGTCACACCTGGCCTCTCCCACGTGTCCTGGGTCCCCATCGGGGCCACTCTCCAGAGCTTGCTGCACGAAGCCACCCAGAGGTGGTGCCCATTCATCTTCAAGTGTTCTTGCCCTTCAGGGTGTGGGGACCGAGGGGATGCAGCACCCGGCTGGGCGGAGGGGGTCAGACACAGGCCTGTGCCCTGGGGATGCTGCCTGGAGCGTGTCAGAGGCCTGCCCTGTCCCCCCAGTCGCTCTGCTCCCAGTTGTTGAACAAACACCCACTCCCAGGACGCGGGAGACACTGTCACTTTGCTCAGTGTCGCTGTCAATGAAAACCCAGCACCTGCCTCCGAGCCCTGGCTCCGCTCCTCTTGGGGACACCTGGTGAAGGAGACGGTGGGAACGTATTATCTCTCAGACGGTAGTAGGCACCTCCTGTTGTTTGAGAAATGACAAAACAACAATTTGGGGCCTTTGTGCGGAGCAGCAAGCGTGGGGTGGAGGATCTGTCTGCGACCGCTGCGTGGACATTCAGCTGTTAGCGGGGAGACAAGAGCTCTGCTGTCACAGGAGCGCCTTCTCCGTCCCGCTAATGCCCTGGGAGGGACACCTGGGAGGTTAGAGGGACACAGCCCACAGCCCTCCGCGCAGCCCTGCACCATCACCGGCAGGGAGGGAGCAGTGGGAAGAACCACCTTAGGAAGGGGCTGCGGGGGACCCAGGACCTGCGCTCTCTGCCTGGGGTGCTTATCCCTGAAAGCTGCAAACACCCGCTTGTTTGTTCATTTTAAACCATGAGATCACCAAAATTCACAACCTTGGCAAAAATAATAATAAATAAATAAATAAATAAATAAATAAATAAATAAATAAAATGGAGCGAGAAGCAACGGTCAACCAGAAAGCAGGACTCAGAGCTGCGACCTTTGTGACCTTCACGATCTCCACGCTGGGCCTGAAGCTGTGCCCGGCTCGGCGCCTGGACCACGAGGCCTCGTCCCCTCACTCTGCTCCAGGACGCTTCCTGCCAGGGGGTGGGGGCAGCCGACCAAGGGCCGCTGGTGACCACCACCTGCTCCGTGACTTTGTTTTCAAAGCCAGTTCTTACTCCTCATCTCATTTCAGAAACGACCACACACTGGCTTGAGATTCTGCAGAAGGTTGAAAACGTAAGTGATGTTATGGCCCGCGGTGCCAGGTGAATACTTAATGTGGAGGGCTCTTGGGGTGTTTTTGCTGTTGTTACGTCTCCCACTATTTCTTCCGTAGAGACTGGTCTTCAGTTGGGGTTGACAAACGGGAGTCTGGCCAAAAACACGACGTGCCAGGTGACTGCTGTCTGCATGCGGTAAGGCACGAACCCTTGGCCGCCAGCCACCCTCACGAAGACCAAGACATGCACAGGGCAGGGCAGGGCGTCTGGGGGCATGTGGGCTGGCTTCACTTCCACCTGCCGAGGATGACCCAAGCAGTCAGTCAAGGCTGGCGAACGGGGACGCGGGAGACCCTACTGGTTCTGTGATGAGCTGTCATTCCACTCGACGCACGGGGGACTGACCAGCCGGCTGTGACCTGCTGCCATGCACATCCACACACTCAGTGCCAAAGACCAGACCCATTATCCTCTCCTGGTTTCCGTGGCTCAGGAGTCTGAGCACAGCTCAGCTGGGTCCTGCAAGGGGCTGGGGTCTCATCCGCAGCTCGACTGGGGAAGGACATGCTTCTGAGCTCCTCATGGGTCACAGCGTTCAGTCCAGCCTGGCTACGGGGCCTCAGCACTTTGCTGGCTGGTGGCCCGCTTCATGGGCAGCTCACACGTGGTGGTTCGTCTGCCTGCAGCCAACGAAGGAGAGAGTCTTGAGGAGGGGGTGTTACAGCCAGTCGCTCACACACTCCCCTGTTGCCTTCGCTGTACTCTGTGGCTGGGAGGGAGTCCCCTGTCCTGCCCACACCCCAGGGCAGGGATAGCACCAGGGGGCAGGGCCATGGGCCTCACTAGGGTCTGTCTGCCGCACTGTCTGCTACAGAAAGGGGACACTGGCTTGAGAGCGAGCCCATAATCTGGGGTGTGAACCTCCACCACCTCCGAGGGCGTCCAGATTCATGGTGGCAATTTGAGAAGTCACCCTAGCGCTCCACCAAGCAGAGGACTCTGTCCCTTTCTGGTTGTCCCAGTGGTTGTCCCTTTCTCACAACTCCTTGGTGTTCTGGAACCTCCTCCACTGTGAGCCATCTTGCCCGAAAGGTGGTTTCTCTGCTTGGCAAAGCTGATAGCCATGGCACCGGCTCCCCCCCTTACCTCCTCCCTTGGGCTACTGGACATCGTGGCCTGAATTGTGGGGCCTACACCACCAATGAGGACAGAAGCGTCAGTCTATCATCAGGTGGTGGGGTGCTCACCCGCCCCTTCCCGCCAGGAGAGCGTTGCTGCAGCCCACGCCCACCCTGCAGACAGCATCCCGGGCCCCCCGCCCCCCACCCGGGGCCTACACCTGTTCCCTGAGTCCGTGGCAGGTGCCGTGGGCTCCCTCGTTTCCTGCTCAGTTTCCTGCTGCTCAGAGTGCTCCTGGCTCAGCTCTACAGTGGACACCGGACTCCTCCCCGAGACCACCTGGGCATGCGATGTGCATGCTGCTGAGCCCACGGGCTGCGGGCACCTCCGGCCAAGCTGCGGCCCTGGGATTTGCCATCCACAACCCGTGAAAACTGCGGTGTGGGCTCCACGGTCGGAAATAGCGGGGCGTCCGTGGAGGGAGAGCCTCTCAGATCCCTGCAGCGAGGGAAGCTCTGCCTTCTGTCCGTCTGGCTCGGAGCCGCAGCTGGAGGGATGCTCCCCACGAACATGCACAGCCTCAAAGCCTAGGCAGTGCCCACTGCCTCGTCACTGTTCATGTTTCTTCATTTTTGCTGAAGATGCGCCTCCGTGTACATGCGCATGGCGTCAGACACGTGCACCGGCATGTGAGCGAGCAAGTGAGCAATTTCTGGGCGCCCATTTGACGGCCTCTAGTATTTAAACTAAGATGGAGAGTGAAGCACCCCTGGCTGGAGCTCACTTTACTAAAGTACATTTATTCCAGTTTGTCTTGCCTGCCATTTGCTCGTAGACTCGTGGCACCAAGTCATTAGCTTCGGGTCTGGGAGGCCTTTCCCGTGGCTGCCGAGGGCGACCAGCAACAGTCCTCCGTGGCGCAGCCGCCGAGGTTCACTTGCTCCCTCGCTGAAAACCAGGCCACGATAGAAAACCTCCCTCGAGAACACGGGTGTGCAAAGAGCAGGGAGCAAAACATGCTGTGCGTCTGCCCGTCAGGAGAAGGGTGGTCCGGGCCGGCCCCTGGACTCTTCTGACCAAACAACAACCGCAACAACCAAAAGGAGTCAAGATGTTCATATATGTTTGATGAGGGGAAGCGGTTATTCACTTAAATAGAATTTTTGAGAATGAATCACTTAAACGCGATTTTTCACTGGAGAAATCTAATAAATGTCCCATTACACACGTACAAAACCCTCCTGTCCCTCCGTGGTCTTCCCTCCGTCGGCTCCGGCCCTCGCGACGGGAGGACGCTGCTTCCTGCCAACTTTCATCATGTTTTCCATTGTGCTCTGCCCCAGGACCTGCATGTGCGCACCTTGGGGTGGGATGACAGGTGTGCGTCTGGCGCCAGCGGGTGGTCACCCGGCAGTCAGGGCGGTGGGCGCTCGGCCGGGAGGTAGATGAAGGGACATATAAATAGACCCAAATATGGGAAAACATCGCCTCGAGCCATGCACGTGGGCCCCCCAAGACGATGCTTATCAAGTGAACAAGCTGAGCAGTTAGAGGCGAGAAGAATTATACTCAGAGAATCTTTTAAGGTGCATCTTCATGAAATGTGTCTCCCGACTTGTAAAGACCGTGTTGAATTTCTCACAATCCGCCTTCTAATCTCACAAAGCGCCAGATTTTTCCAGGCGACCATTCAGGGGTGAAGGTGAGAATCCAAGGTAAGAAAATTGTCGAACAACTAAGAGAATCGCATCACCCCAAGTGATTTTCATGATTATGCCAAGCACGGGTTTTAGAGTGTGAATATTTTCGTCTAATACCTTATAATTATGTTTGAAATCTGCGGAAGAGTGAATGATGTGCCGTATATCCTGACCTGCTACCGCTGTCTGTGAATCCTCGGGGCAGTGAGCCACCGGGATCTAGCCTACACATTCCCTTTTCTCTTCAATTATCCCAAGGAAGTTTCTGTTGCTTCCAAGCAAAGAAAGCTCACCCCTGCCCCCATCAAGCTTTCTCCATCATCTGCATTATCTTGAACCACAGCCAAAAGAGTCTCTTTTTGAAATACTCATTTGTTAAATCTTAGGCAGAAAAAAAAAAACTTAAAAGAAGAAAAACATGCCATAGGCCACGTCCCTTAACATTTGTAAAATACGCACTTTAAAAAGGTTCACTTGTACCATTTAAATCATCTCTAAACTCCTATCATTTTAAAATATTTCCCGACTTTTCCGTACAAACTAATTGCTGCATCTATAAAATAAAATTGCCTGTGGAATCAATTAATAGAATTTAAGCGATGATGTGGCTTAAAGATATAATTTTTTTTTTTGTAAATGAAAACTGAATTGTAACAATTGCTTTTAGAATAAAGTGGGTTGAAACTACCTCCTGCTGATTAGCTGAGGGCAGCCACTGTCCCGTGTCGTCACCTGGTGGGTGATGTGATGGGGCCTCCGAGACTCTGGATCCACCCTGTCCCGGGTCCCAGGGAACACGAGAGGCAGGAGTGGAGCAGCCTGGGGACGGCCGCTGACGTGGGCAGCACCCGGTTAATGGCATCGGGCGAGCAGACGGCACTGGGGTCTGAAGACCTGGAGGCAGGCAGGTGCTGGCAGCCCAGGGGCAGCGCGTCCCTGTGGAGGAGCTTCCAGGGGCCAGGGCGGCAGACGGACACAGGCAGTTGGGTGCTGAGGCTGCGGAAGCGTCAGCACAGGGGCTGCCTCAGTCTCTTCTGGTTGTTACAGCAAAACACCACAGAGGGGGACGGGGCTTGCACACCACACCAACGTGCTGTTCTCAGTTCTGCGGGCTGCAAGTGCAAGACCAATGAACCAGCAGGGTCGGGGGAGGACCCCCTTCCTGATCGTGGCCGGCCCCTCCTGGCTGAGGCCTCCCGAGGATGGAGCGGGGAGGGTGCTCCCTGGGGCCTCTGTCATAAGGTGCTAGTCCCATCACGCAGACTCCACGCCCACCACTGACTCAGCCCCCCGAGGCCCCACCTCCAGACACCACCACCTCGGGGGCAGGGGCTCAGCACCGGATTTTGAGGGGATAAAAACCCACAGGGTTGGGTTCCAGCACCGTGACCCAGGAACAGGTGTCACCCACACAGATCCTGCTCTTCCGGCCAAAGGGGCTCTACTTAGAACTAAACGATGGCTCAAGCCTTAGGCGTTGATTACAATGAAAGACTTAATAGGCTTGAGCTTGATATTGAAAATGATCGTGTTAAAAATTTTCTTTTTTTAAAAAAAAATTGTATTTATTTATTTGAGAGATGGAGAGAGCAGAGAAAAAGAGAGAGAGAAGAGAGAAAGAGAGAGTGAGCAGCAGGGAGAGGCAGAGGGAGAAGCAGACGCCCCCCTGATGCGGGCCTCAATCCCAGGACCCTGAGATCATGACCTGAGCTGAGGGCAGACGCTTCCCCGACAGAGCCACCCAGGGGCCCTGAAAATTCTCAAAACAAATTGATTTATAAGCATCACCAGTTACTTAGAATCGAAATGTCCACACCTTCTCCGTCCCCGTGAGTTACTTGACATCAAGGACAACATTCTCAGGTGCTACCAGTGTTCTCCTTATCTCACCCGCAAGAGTCTGTTCTCAAACGTGTGAGTGGTTGTTGACAGCATCTCAGAGGCAAAGATAAAAACACCAATTCTTTTTTTTTTTTTTTAAGATTTTATTTATTTATTCATGAGAGACACAGAGAGAGAGGCAGAGACACAGGCAGAGGGAGAGGCAGGCTCCATGCAGGGACTCGATCCCGGGACCCCGGGGTCACACCCTGGGCTGAAGGCAGCGCTAAACTGCTGAGCCACCCAGGGATCCCCCAAAACACCATTTCTGACCAGAGAAAACACTTCTCAGAAACTCGTCCACACTTTGTTTGCCGTCTCCGTGGGGCGCACAGACGCACGCACAAAAATCCCTGCAGCCTCGCGTGATCCATTTCTCTCTCTCTCCCCACCAGCTAAGCCTCCTTGAGGCCTCCAGCCTCCAAACAGCTTGTACCATAGCTGGATGCATGAAGACGTACATCCTATTCCTGGGGAGAAAATTAATTTTGAAAATAACTAAAGATGATTAGCTCCTGGTTTGGTACAAAAGAGGTTCAGTTTCTCCAGGAGGTGGCCCTGAGGGTTCGACAGGCCACTTCGAGGTCCGAAACACCCATTCCGATGACAGAAGCAAAAACCCCACAACAACAAAAGTCCTTTTCAGCACGTCCCGTTGATGGTGTGTGAGACTATGGTGGTGGCACGTGTTCCCTCCTCCTCCTCCCCGCCGACCGTGCTAGCAGAAGGAAGGACAGACAGACTGTCCCTAGAGGGGACGAGCCCTGGGAACATAAAACTACCCTGTCCCCTGCAGGTGATGACCAACACAGAAGAGAAATAGGGGGTCTTCACGGCGTGTATTTTGGGGTGAAAGCAGACCTTGCAATCACGGAGCACTTCGCCTTATAGCTTAGGGACTGGTGATGCGCCACAGAGTCACCTGTCACCGTCACCCTTCTGTTGGAAAAGAGAATCCAGCTACCTGCTTACGGGGAGGAGAACACCACTTTCAGAGATGCCAACGGCGTGCCTGGCTGGAGCGGTGCATGCTTCCTGCGCACAGGGCTTGGGCCTCCGCCGGGGCACCACCCTCACCAGCAGAGCCTTCTGGAAGGCCATTCTCCTTGCTCCCCACTCACAGGCGCTGGAGCTGCTCATCCAACAGCTGAGAGGCGCAGAACCCCAGTCTGATTCGGGGTCTTCAGACGCCCCGAGCCTTCACTCTGCAGGGTCCCCAGCCCCTCCTGGCTCTCCGGCCACCCCTCCGACGCTCGGCTGCCGTCCCCTCACGGCTGCTCTGGGAATCTCCCTTCCACGCTCAACAGAGACTCCAGTGAGTCCACGGGGTCATCTTCTCCCCGAACGATGCGGAGTCCTGAAAGCACTTGAACTCTCATCGCTGCCCCAGTTCTCTGCCGCTATTCCCCGGGCCAGGCCTGCGTGGCTGCCAGAGACCAAGCAGCTCTGTGGTTTGCGCCCGGGTCATTTTTACGTAGACCTAAGCACGTTCACAGGGCCTGGGGCACGGCGTTGCTCGCTGCTTCCCAGACCTTCCTTCCGAGGTCCTGCGGTCCTTCCCCTAGAGTGACCTACAGCGGGGCTCCCAGGGGCAGGATTTCCTGGTTCAATTCCGTTATTTCAGTGTGGTTTTTCAAAACAATCAATTTGCCGTGCCTACAATTTTTAACCGATTAGGGTTTTTTTTTTTTCCCTCAACACTTTGAAGACACTTTCCATTGTCTTCTGGATTCCATTTTTTCTATTGTGAAAACTGTTGTCAATCTTACTGTTTTTCCTTTGTAGTGTTTCTCTGACTGCTTTTAAAATTTTCTCTTTGATTACTGTGCTGTGGCTTCCCTCAGCTGTGACCTAATGGGGATATATATACATATACTTATGTGTGTGTGTACATATATTTTACATAACAAAAATTATTATAATTATATATGCAATTTTTCAGTTACCCCGCTTTGAAAATACTTGATTCCCATGATTTTATTTATTTGTTTATTTTTATTTATTTTTATTTTTTATCCTTTGATTCCCATGATTTTTATACTTTGGAGAAAATACTAGCTGTTATCTAGTTAGTACCAGATAATATTAGTTTTATGTCCCCAAATGTTGTTTTGCATTCTATCAATCACTGCCTCTGGATCTCTGAGTGCCTAGACATGTTTTCAAATTGCCATGCTAAGTCCCTTCTTTCCATACTTTCCAGCCCTGTGTCTCTCATGAAAAATCTATATAACTTCTAGGATCTTCTTTCCAGGTTACTAAATTTTCTCCATAGTTGCTTCCATTTTACAGTTTAATACACATACTGAGTTTTAAATATTTAGTATTTTAAAAATCACTTGAAGCGCTGGTTAGCTAGTTTGCAAACTTGCCTCGTCATTTTTAATTTTTTACAATTTCTTGCTCATGTATTCAGTACTTGCTCTCTTTATTTCTACTATTCTAAACAAATAAAACACATCGTTTCACCTCATTTTCAATAATTCCAACACCTGTGAGCTTTGCAAATGCACTTCTCTCATCTTTTACATTGAGCTCCTACTCCTGACTTCTTGTTTCTTTGTGTAGTTTGTGGTTTCCATTGTGTTAGTATAAGCTCGTGTTTGATGGAGGCTCCAGTGAGCATCCTCAGAGGCCTGGATCAAAGACACATTGCCCCAGACAGTGCAGGTCTGTTACTGACAGGCACTTGGGGGCACCACTAACCTGCTACTACTTTTCCTTTTTAAAGATTTATTTATTTATTTATGATAGGCATAAAGAGAGAGAGAGAGAGAGGCAGAGACACAGGAGGAGGGAGAAGCAGGCTCCATGCCGGAAGTCTGAAGCGGGACTCCATCTCGGGACTCCAGGATCGTACCCTGGGCCAAAGGCAGGCACTAAACCACTGAGCCACCCAGGGATCCCCTAACCTGCTACTACTTTTAAGCAAATTTTTAACTTGAGATTTTTGGGACCATCACCAATGGTGTAAATTCAGGCCAGTAAGTTTTGTGCTAGTAATGCAGTGCTGCATATTCCTGCTCTTATTTCCTATCAGAGTAAATTATTTTTTTTCCAGTGTATTCTTTGAGGAAGTGCGTAGCCTTTGTAGTTCCTGGTTTTCTGAAGGAAGCTCCTGTCTAACAGGTCCTGTGGGTTGGGCCCTGCCTTCTGTCCTCTGTCTTCCATGTTCAAGGTCACCAGGGCTGGCTGATGTTGCCTGGCAGCTGTAGCCTCAGAGTTGGCTTTTCTCTGATTTCTGCTTCCCTTGGTGTCTGCCTCTGAGGATTTTTCTTTACTTCTTTGCCAACCCAGTGACATGCACAGAAGTGTTGTTGATTTATATGTTATCCCACATGGTTAGTGCTATGGAAGTGGAAGAGTTGTTCAGAATCACCAGATTGCAGTACTGAAGCCAAATGTGCCCATGTGTGCTTGTCCTCGTTCACCGTGGACTGGTGTGCACCTGGCCTCGTTCAGTGGGACTTAAGGAGCCTAGAACATCTCATCTCGGGCAGCGGGGCAGTGGGCTTCCCTGGTGGCAGCATGCTTGCCTCTGGAGCCATCGCTGTCCACTATCTGCTGCTACGCATGGTGACACAGATCTCATCCAGAAACATTCATATTCATTTCTCCTTCATCCATGAACACCCCACCAGGCATGCAAAATGGTGCCATGGAGTCTAGTCTCCTGGAGAAAACAGGAGAACAGATCATTGCAGTGGCATGTTTATCTCATGCTGGGAAAACAAAGCAAAACAAAGCAAAGCAAAGAATACACCAGCCAACGAGAGCTCGGTCCTATCATCATGCCAAGGAACCAGGAAAAGGGTCACAATTCTTCCTCAGAGAGGGTCTGAGCTCCCCACTCCCCCACGGGGTCATTGACTTGAGAGGAAATGAAGATTCTATCTCATCCCAGAGGCAAAATGGTGTAGTGGGGAAGGCCGCGGGCTCCTGAGCTGGGGAGCCTGGATTCCAGTCCCATGTCCGCCCCTGATGAGCTCTGTGGCCTTAGGACGGTGGGCCCGCCTCCCCACCTGCGTTAGGTCCACCACCGGTGCCTCCCGACATTCATTCTGCCTTCTTCAGGGAGGGACCTACGAGAAAACCCACTTGTGTCAACACCAACATGGTAGAGAACCCCCCATTGGTTGCTTCTTCTGGTTTTCCTATGCCCCCGCTTTGGGGACCTGGGATGACACCCCCCAACTATGGACGAGCACATATATTGTGTCTCTGAGTAGCCTACATTCAGACAGTGTCCCATTTTGTCATTGGAATTTAGAGTTTTTACCATATAAGAAAGTTGTGGGGCTAAATACGTTATTTCTTAAGCTACTGCCTTGGACGTAGTAGGCAAGACTCTATGAGTTACCTTTCATTAGAACGTGTAGCCCTTTCCTTCAGTTATATTTTTATTTGGTCGTATAGTATTTTAAACACTTGTAAATCCACTATTCAAAACAAAAAATAAGATCTTGACAAAAGAAGTCTATGGTTAACTTACAGCATCTTCATTCCCTTCTCGCCTTTGTCCACCTGAAGTAAACATCAATCCCAAATTCATCACTTTCATTTTCTAATTTATATATTTTTCCTAAAATTATGCATTTTGTTTTCATTACTTTTAATTTTATAAAAGTGGTATTTTTCTGGGACTGAAAGTAACTTTCTGGGACTTAAATGTCTCATTTACTATTGCACTGCTACGATTAAGCCATATCGGTAGTATTATCGCGTGCATCCTCCTCGACTGTTAGAAAATGTCTTGCTGTACGTCTCTACCACAGCTACTCATCATCTTACCACCAATGGGCATGTGGTTCATTTGCAGGGTTTTGCTATTGTCAACAGTGCTGCCGAGAGCATACTAATGCGTGTGTCCAGGTGTTCACAGGCAAGACCTCCCCATGGGCATTTATCTAGGAGGAAAATGTCTGTGGAATAGAGCATATGAATGTTTGACTCTGGGAGATAATGCCAAACTGTTTTCCAAAATAATTATACTAATTAATACTCCACCAGCGATAGACAGGAAATCCTATGGCCTCAACTCCTCCCACGCCTGCTACTGCATTTCCCTGGTGTTGAGCATCGTCTCGTGTGTTTATGAGCCTGGGAAACTTTCCCATCCCAGAAGGTGGGCAGGGACCATGCTCTCTGCAGCTCCCTGGAGGCAAAACAGCTCCGATGACGGTCCGAGTGCACTGGGAGGCAGCCCGACAGTGCAAACAAAAAGGGCTTTTAACGTGGTTCTGTGCAACACACAAAATGGATATTGTGTGGAATTTTGCACTAAGCCCTGTGTAAAGGCCTAACATCCCCCTCCCGTCACAGCGGCTCAATCTAGTTCACATTCTCTCCGCGTGTCAAAGCTCTGACATTGTTCCCAGGATTTAATACAAACCCTCAGGCAGTGTCTGCATGATCTGCGACTGGTGAGGATGGGTGCAGGTTCTAGCCCCGCCACTCTGTGGTCGGGAGCAAACCTCTGAACACCTCCCAGCCTCAGTTTACCCTCTCCACATGTTGGTATGAGGTCATGGAGGACAACCTGCCTCCTGAACTGTAACTCCCACCTCCAACACCACTGCTTCTTTGATGTCAACCAAAATAGAATGGTGTTCGGGGCGCCTTTAACCAGTGGTCCTACAAAGTCTTACAGTGCTTTGTAGGAACAGTTTTGCACCAGAAGAGTGAGCATGGGCTGGGGGAAGCTGCTCTGGCCCCTTGCCCTGACGCCCAGTGCCCAGTGTGTTCAGGGCAGATGTTTCTCCAGAGGTGGAGTGTGGGGCCCCTGCAATTGTCTGTTCACCGTACCCATGCAAGCCCCTGATTCAGTGAAAACAGAACATGGCATCTTCAAGGCCTTGGCAGGGGCTCAGTGCTCTTTCTCAGGAGCATAAATCTGATTTCCTTTCTTGTGGCTGGCAGCACAAAACAGACCCTTAATAGCCATAAATATTGAGTTAATTTTGTTCTATTCATTTATCATAAAACTTTTGATTTAGACGTGTTACTCTGAGAGTCTGTACGTTTCATTTCCAGCTCATATAAACCATCCATATTTTAGCACCTCAAGGTCAATGTACAGGTAATTTAACTTCATAACTAAATAACATATTGATTAATGCAAAGAAAACAATCTTTCTCAGAACAGGTTCTTATTTCATTGGGATAGATGGCCAATGTGCCTGGGATTTCCTGTTAGGCTGGCAGAGAATGGGTCCGGCAGGAGGGAAAGGGTATTAACGAAAAGATCTCTCACCACACATTTCCCAGGCAAGAATAATCGGAGACGGATGATGGATACAGGACGTGCAGAGTCCAGGGGCTTACGTCACAGCTAGGTTTCTGGTCTTGACCTCTCGGTCCTCAAAACCAGGGCCCAGCTGATGGGGTAAGATGCAGAACCACTTAAGAACCGAGATGGTTGTTCTAGGAAACTGTCTTAGGCCACCTCCAGTGATGTGATCTGAAAGTCAACCTTCTGGGACCGCACAGAGTAGGCAGGAAAGAGGGGCTTTGTGATGTTTGTCCCGACACTTGGTGCTCAAGCTTCTTCCCATCACCACGTGTGGATCGCTTTAAGTCCCTAATGGGTCTTAACTAGCAGCAAATAGGGCCTGAGACATCCAGACACCCGGGCATCCAGATTGGCATGGGAGGCAGCAGGGACGGGCCCTTCCTCGGGCGGGTACCCACAGCACTGCTCCGCCACAAAGACACCCCAGGTAAGTGACCACTAGCTGGGCTCCTCAGGCTAAAGAGATTTCCAATTCAATGTAATTGACTGTGAGACCAGACTGCGCTTCTGCACCAAGCTGGGACGTCAATGGCTGTGGTGTGGCCAGACCACCCCAGAGAGTCTCTGGAGGCCTTGGTGAGGGAGAGAAAGCCACTGATGTAAATCTCTTGGACTCACACAGCTTAACAGGTGGAATATGTGTTCTCACCAACCTGTGTCTTCTCCAGAATTCACTATTCACTCCCTGCTGATGTCTTTCTTATGTTCAATAAGTGAAAGTGAGAATGCTTGTATTACTCTTTCCTCTTTCTTGCAGGGCCAGTAAGGATACAGCTTTATATTCTGAAAATTGAGTAAAACTTCACGTCAGGCATGGGGTTCACCCCGGGACCACACAGACCAGAGCCCTCGGAGGAATCGGGAGGCTCTCCCCTCACAGCGCCGTGCCCTGTGGGTTCCCGGAGCTGCTTTGTATGCAGGGGGCTTTGTGCACCACTGTGCAGAGCAGTGCGGTGCTGGGAGGGAGGGAAAGGACCGCTTCCCCCACCATCCGCCCACACAAGCACCACCAGCCCGCTCTGAGCCGCTGGGTCCAGCAGCCCCAGGAAGGATGTGAAGATTCAAGCAGAGGAGCCACTGCAGGCAGCCCGAAATCAGAGGCTTCAAAGCCTTGATCGATGCATCAAAGCCCTTCCAGCTACAGTAATTTCAGGGGAGGGAAGCATGTCTTTATTGGGGAGGACACCATGTTATGATGTGTTGGGAAGTACGAGTTTCTGGGAGTGGGGGAGCCCTTTGCTGATGTGCATGAAATAGAGCAGATGAGATCTGCCCCAGAAGGCAGAGGGACAACTGAATTAAGGATTCCCCTTGATGGTGCACAGGGCTCTTGTGATTAATGATCAAACTAATGCATCCGGAAGCTCTGTAGCTGGTCAGGTGAAAGGTGTGTCAACAGGTCACATCCCCTGGGACGCTTAAAAGTGCCACATGTCCCGAAGACTGTACCCAAACCAATTGCATTGGAAACTCTGGAGGGGCCCCGGTATCACCATTTTGTAAAGTTCCCGGGGTCACGGGGTGCAACGTATGGCAAAGACTGAGAAACATTAGGTCAAATGCCGAGCTCTTGTTTTCAGCAGCCAGTCAGCCCGGAGAGGGAATCCACCTGAGTCATGGCATCAACAGGAAGCAGATATCCTGGAAGAGCCAGAGGCAAAACAGCATGGAGTTTCCAAAAATAAAAATAAATCTACCCTATGATCCAGCAGCCCTGCTCCCGAGTACGCAGCCCGAGGAAACAAAGCCCACCCCGGAAGAGACACCTGTACTCCCGTGTTCGCTGCAGCATACGGACAACGGCCAAGACATGGAAACTACCCAAGTGTCCATCAGTGGACGAACGGATAAAGGAGAAGTGGTGCGTGGGTGCAACGGGATATTATTCAGCCACAAAAGAAGGCAGCCTTGGGTTTGCAATGACGTGGGCGGACCTCAGGGCGTTGTGCTGAAGGAGGAAGTCCGACAAAGAACAGACTCTGTAGGGTCTCGCTCACACGGGGAATTGGACGAGCAGAGTTGAACCCATAGAAGCAGGAGTACAAAGGTCCTGACGAAGCAGGCGTCCTGGGTCAGAGAAACAGACGGAGGCGAACAGGATTGGCCGAGGCAGCCGCGCGCGGAGGGAACCGCAGGGCTGCCCACGAGCCAGCGGAGCCTGCGGGCCCCTGTGCCCCACGGGGCCCACAGCAGCCCATCACACTCGAGCCAACCGTCGGCTGCCCACGGGGCATCTTCGGGTAAACTTTACAAGCAGAAGACGTTGGTGGGTGATTTTCTGTCTTTGTTTCACGCGAATCAAGGATGCGGGATGCGCGGCACTTTTCCCTGCTGGATTTCGGTAGGAACTCGGGAGTCGCTTCTGGCAGAGTTGAAAAGTAGGAGACTTAGGCCAGGTCCATGTGCGCCTCCTGCGATTTTACATCTTAACTCCCATCTAGGGACTGTGGATTTTGTCTTTTGTATCACACGCACACACACACACACACACACACACACACATGCACACACACGCCGGAGTATTTCTAGATCAAGGTCTCCCTTCCCGCATTTTCTTTCCACGTGCAGGTTCATCCTACAAACGCCGGTGTTCTGCGCTGAGAACGTGACCCTCATGGTGATGCTGCTGACATGCTGTGTCAGTAGAGTCGCAGACACACGCCACCGGGTCTCATGCTTTTCAGGGCGGCTGCTCTTGTCCCAACATGGGTGGGAATCTTGCTGCTCCATGTGAAACCGATGCCTCCTCTGGCTCTTTTTTCTCTTCCCTTCAATTTAGCAACAGTTTCTCAGGTTGTTTTCGTTCTGTTTTTGTTTCAAGGCCCCCTGTTTTGTGCGGGTGCATGTGCGTGCAGGTATATTTGTGTGTCTGTCTAATGGAGGCGGTCAAACTGTTTTAAGGGCTGGATTGTTGCCTAAGCTCTCAGGATGTTATTTCCCTTTTGTCTAGGGCTGGCCTGCGTGGGTGACTGCTGCCGGTTTTCCCTGCGCTGCTGTGTCAACCACTCTTGCTCGGGGCCTATTAGGTGCAGTCCAGTCAACAGAGAGGAAGGAGCTCACCCTGCATCTGTCCTCTGTTTGTCTGTCTGCGCCTTGATTAAACCTGCTCTTTCAGATTGCACCTGGATGGTGAGAGGCGTGTACGACTTGCACCCAATCCCCATCTCAACAGTCATTAGTTGGTGGGTGTAGCTTCCTGGGCAAAAAGCAGATCTCCTTCCATTCTGCCCCCTGGCTCTCTGACTACCCAACCCTACAGTAGAACCTGTTCATGAGGCCATCCAACACATCACTGGACGTGATGCTATCTCTGAAAGGATGTTATCTGTGGGTGTGAGGCTCCTCCCCAACCCATCACCTGGCCCCTCTTTTCTAGGTGTTGCAGCTTCTTACCAAGTCAACATACACGTCAGGAGGATTGAGGGTGAGGGGAAAGAGAAACTCAGGAGATGCACCTACACATGGAGCCCCACCACCACCCCACCCCAGCAAGTGTCTCATTGGCTTAGCATTTAGCTTTTGGGATCAGGAGGCTGGGAAAGGTGTTAGGGTCCTTTTAGCCCCCCAGTTAATGAAGGTGGATTCCATAGTTTAGCAACAGGGCCATCACAGCTTCTAGCGTTTTTCTTACATGGTCAGAATTGATGATCCCAAACAATATAAAACCAGCTGGCAGCTCTGTTTTAAAATGAGGCTTAGATGAGCAGGTCTGTAGTGGCCAGATGCTTGGTTTCTTTGGTGTCTGAACTGGCCCAAACACTTGGTAGAGCTCCATTAGGAAGATGTTCTGGTTATTAGTGACTTACACAATGATGTGCTACAGTTTAAGGCCCTACAGAGTCACATGACATATGGCTTCTCCCACAGGGCAAGGAGTCTGGGGCAGGAGGGTGCAAGTGGATAGCCAATCGGCCTGCCTGCCCCCAGGCAGGGTGGGCTGCACCTCAGCAGACCTCCTGTTCTGCTCTGCACCTTGCCTTTCACACTGGGTACCAGGGAAGCCTACCCATGCATCTGACCATGGTTCTGAACCAGAGAGAATGCTAACCAAACAGGTGGCCCAGTGGGTGGGGATGCTGGCACAACCTGAGTCTGAGTCCTTAGGTCCACCTGGCAAGGAAGTGAAAACACCATGTCTTAAACCCAGAGAGGACTGTGTCTGAAATGGGAGAAAGCAGGGGATCTGGAGCCCTAGAAGCTGGCAAGATTCAGAGCATTGGAACAAAGGATGAGACACAGCCATGAGGCAGGAGAGTAAGACCAACACTGAAGCCAGAGACCCAGAGTGCACGGTTGGACTTCACCTGCTCAAACACATCAGTGAGAAGACACAGAAAGGGGGATAGAAGGGAAGGAGGGAGCCCAGTCCGGTCCACTCTTCAAAGGGAAGACCCCACCCAACCATGCCCAGACCAAGGATGAATTCCAAGCACAGAGAGAGGGTACAGCCCTCGTTCTAAAACCAAAGCCTATCCCTGGCCAACATGTGTCCATTCACAGGTCCCCGGGCACCTGTAGTCCCCACCCTGAAAGCAGGTCTTCATTCCACAGGGGCCAGCTCCTCCAAGACTCTCTCCGGCATCACCCTGCTGCCTGCCTGGCCTCTAAACCCCGTCCCTCTTCACAGTGTCCTCCATGATCTCCTTGAAAATGAATCTTGCCTCTTGTAAGACTTCTTCTCTCAGGAAAAGAAAAAAGAGAAAATATTTATTTATGTCCCTATGATGATGACAGTGTTCCTTTAAATAATCTGGGAAAAGACTTGGAACATTGTCTTTAGAAAAGGGAGAGATTGAAGCCTGCCTCTTGAGAAAGGGGATAAGCAATGAGGTGGAGAAAGATGAAGCTCTCGGGTTTGAATAGAGACGTTCTTAGATTCTGCTGCTAACAGTTGAATAGTCAGAAGGAAGAAAACCTGACCTGGGCAGACCAGGAGGCTTTCATCTTTGGGGAGAGTGGGGCTGGTTTATAGAGAGTGGTGAATGGCTCCCAGATGGACAGCTGGACAGAGTCTGGCCTATCACACACAGCTGGGAATGAGCCTGGGACAGCCTACAAGTGAGTCATGATAACAGATATGTTTGAGATACAGCCCCCAGAGCCTGTGTAGCCTTGTTTGGGGGGAGTGTTCACTGGAGGGGAAGGGAATTCCAGGCGGGGAGTGAGCCAAGGGTCAGCAGAATAACAGAGCATCTGCTGTCTCAGCTCAGTTCACCCTGCCTGGGAGCCCAGGCCAGGTCTGAGGAACCATGTGCAGCTTTGCCCAAACTGGACAGGGTCTGAGATCTCTCTCAGTCAGAGACAGGTGCCCACTGCCTCTGTCCATCTTGGACATCCTCACCTGAATAGGGCGCAATGCCATTCACCCACAGGATGTAAGAGAGGTCTAGTTCTGTGACAGTCTGGTCATCTCTCTTCCCTTTAAGTCCATTCACCTTTTACCTTGAATCACCTTGGAGGGCATCTCACTGCACCCTTACACCCTTTAATTCCAACTTGAGGACTTGCTCGGGACCTTTTCCTTGGTCCTGTTCTAACCTCTAGCAACAAAGACCAAAGGCAGCATCTTCTCTACCTTCCCAATAATCCATGTTGAAGACAGGCTGCTCCTAATCACACACAAGGCAGGAACCCACTTTTCACCTGATAGCATCTCCATGTGCATCTCTCCCTCCGTCTTCCACCCCTGTTGAAATGGAGCAAAGCCCTCATCCCACTTAGGGGTCACTGCTCCAGCCACGTTCTGAATCCCATTCTCTTAAACCCCTTCCCAGAGCATTTCTCAATGTTTACTCCTTTGTCACTAAATGCTCCTTTCATGACATCCTGCTCAGCAAATAAAGTAACATCTTTCCCATCTTTGGAGGGACAAACACAGAAAGTAAACAAAAATACAAATCTTTCCATCCACCGATTATTCCTCATCACTGACTGCGGAGGAGGTTTCTCAGCCATCAGGGTGAAATCCCACCTCCTCAGCTGAGTATAGTTTGCTCACATTCTCATCCGGTGGAAATCACATATCGGCCTCTCCTCCTTGTGTGCTGTGGCCCACCTGGTGTCCCATAAACAAAGGGTGTTTGTTGTTGCCCAGAGTTCTCTGCTACCCTGGGAAGGAGCTTGCAGGCACGCACAGTTTGTGATCACCCTGTGATTCATGAAGGCAGTATCTGAACCCCGAAGAGCAATTGACTAGCTCACTAGGTAACATATATCAAGGAGCACAAGAACCAAAATAATGGATTGAATGGTCTCTAACATAGTTTGATTGAAACCCCAGGGAACTGTACAAAAACCTTAACAATCTTTTGTGAGTAAAATAATTATACTCCAATTTTAGTAGCTCATAATTTAATCACAGAATGATTTTTAAGCTGACAATAGAGGAAGTGATTAAGTCCCTCATAACCATTGCCCTGGGTTTCTAGCTTTTGCCTAGACTCTGAATATAACATTTTGAGCATTCTTTCTTAAGAATCAAGAATCAGTGTTACTTAATCAGATTTTAGCAAAAGTCCATTAGAGATTAAATGAAATATTAGATTACCGAAATTAATTTGCTCACAGACGATAATCACAAAATTTGGGCTAAAACTATTTTTTTTTTTAAAGAATCTTACTCTTTGCAGCAGTGGGGAAAGACACAAAGCAAGCATAACATGGAGGGAAATCTATGGCTGAACACTGAACTGCAGTGGGTGAGGTTTGTGAAATTGTAGATTTTTGACTGAGGAAATGCTACAGCTTGTGGCAGCTGGGTATGCCAGAAGAACCAGTTAACCCAGTAAGACAGTGACTGTGAACAGAATATCAGATGGCACAGCAGCCATAAAATCAGTGGGGAAATAATAGGCAGGGAATGGGTCAGAGGTCAGTGTGAGCTCCGGCCTCCAAACTGTGTATAAGATCTGCCACGGCCTGGCTTACCACCAAACTAACCAGTCCTCTGCATACAGAGGGGCGGGGATTGGCAGAAAAGAAAGATTAAGAATTGAAATAACTGAGTTGAGATTTCAGCTATTTCCCACCATAGAGGAACAGAGACTGTGGTTTGATTCCCACTAAGTTAAATTGCTACTAAAACAAAGCGATTTACTCTTCTGAGTAACATTATAAAGGTCTGGGTCCCTAGAAAATAACTAATGCCCAGCATCTAACCATAATAAGGACTGTGACACAACCTCACGAGAGGAAAGGGCCCTTAGGAATTGACATGGACATGCTCTCATGTTGTGATTAGCAGACAATAACTTGGAATGTGTTGACATGTTCAAAGACTTAAAGGAAAATACATACACAATGTATAAACAGACAGTCTCAGCAGAGTTGGAGACAGTATTTTGAAAAGCAGAAAAGTGAGAGCTGAAGAAATACAGAAACTAAAGGAAAACCCAGGAAGGCATAAGATTGGAGCATAAAAGGGGCAGACTTAAAGCTAGATGGGCAGAAATAACTCAATCTGAAGAACAAAAGAGATTAAAAACATAAAACAAAGAGAAAACAAAACAGTATAACACAGAATCTCAAAGGCATGTATGGAAATATCAAGCATACTAACATATATATTATTGAAGTTCTAAAAGAGAAAGAAGAAGAAGAAGAAGAAGAAGAAGAAGAAGAAGAAGAAGAAGAAGAAGAAGAAAGGGAATAGGATAGAAATGAGGGAATAATGGCCAAAAATATCCCAAAAGTTAGTAAAAAAAAATTTGACTTATATATCCATGAAGATCAAGAAATGCTAAGTAGGATAAACATAATCAATCACTGTACCCAGGCACATCATGGTCAAATTGTTCCAATCCAAAGATTAAGAGAAAAATCATAAAGCCTCCAAAGAAATCCAGCACATCGATAATAAGGGAAACTGTTTTACAAAAGGAGGTCGACTTCCCACCAGAAATAATGAAGGTGAGAAGGACAACAGGATGTTGAATGGAATAAAAAGTCGAAGCAGAATTCTGTATCGGGTGAAACGACCCTTCCAACATACCTGCTACAATGAAGGCATTTTAGGTGACCAAAGCTAAGAGACTCTGTCAGCGGCCAGCTGCTGAAGAAAGTGTCCGGGACGAAGGAAAATAAGCACAAACACGATAAGGGCACGAGATGCGGCGGAGGTCGGGATGACGGTGGCTCACCGCAGACGGCGCAGCAGCGCGTGGTCGGGGCCCTGCAGGCCAGTAGCAGCAGCGAGCAGAGCCCTGTGTTGCCAGGTCTCCACGAGCTGGGAAGCAGAGCACTCGGCCACTGCGATCTCAAGGACGCGTTACAACCTGGAGAGCGGCTGCCGAGCCACAGTGTACAATAGCCCTGTAGCTACTGAGTCACCAGAGGAACCAAAGGGAAATACTAAAATATATTCCATTAATCCAATCCGCAGGCGGGGAAGGAGAAGTAGAGGCAGAGAAATAGAGGAGAAAATTAGCAACCAGATCGCAAGCCTGGTGCGCCTAAGCCCGACGTAGCAACCCTTACAGCAAGTATGCGTAAGCACTTCACCTAAAAGGCAGATTGTCAGGCTGATTTTCAAAAGCAAGACCCGAGCAGATGCTCTTGGCAATAAATCCACGTTAAAAACAAAGGCGACATTGGGATGAAAGCAAGTGAAGGAAGAATGAGTAGCGGCTCTCCTTTCCGTAACTGAGTCATGTCGCACCTTATGGAGAGGCCGCATTTTGTTCACCCATCCCCCGTCCATCACGGGGCTGGACACCTGCACCGTTTCCATCTTCTGGTTGTTGTGAATTGTGTTGCTCTGAACTTGGCTGCACAACTATCTACTCGAATCTATTTTTAATTGTTTTAGGCTTATACCTAACCTTCCACGTACGTGAAATATCTGGACTAGGCAAGTAGATAGGATCAGAAAGCAGATTATAGGCTACCAGCGGCCAGGGGGTGGGGAGTTATGGCTTCATGGATACAGAGTTTTTGTTTGGGGCGATGAGCGATTTTGGAAGTGGTGGTGACGGCCGTAAAACCTTGCCAACTTAATTGGCTGGTAGTGTAGAACTATAGGCTTGAAAATGGCTAAAACGGAAATTTTTTATGTTATACGTATTTACCACGATAAACAAGCAAATATATATGTGTGTTTATGTATAATTTATACGTATAAATTATATATGTGTACATTATAAATTATATATCATGCGAACACTCATCGTAAGAAAGCGGAAGTGACTATGTTATCGGTATCCTGCAAATCAGGGCTTTAGAACAAGAACAACCGAAGGTCAAATCACATTTTGTGGTGAAAAGATTAATGCGTGAGGAAGCCCTGACAATTATAAGTGTGTGTGCCTCGGGATGCAGCTCCGAAATGCACGCTGCGGAAACCGCCAGAGCCCCAGGGAGAAACAGACAACGCAGGCGGAAGGGTTTGGGACGGGAGCACCTAGAACAGCGCCCGGTACAATGACACGTGGTAGGTTTGCCGTCAATGTTTATTCTGTTCCTTCTCTGGTGCCTCATTAGAAGGATTTTCCACCGGGCTCCTTAAATCTCTCCTGAGTCCCTGAGCACTGCTTCTGGAGTCTCACGGGCGAGATGTGAGGCTGTCGCAGCCGCTGGCCACGTGGGGCTGGGACCCCCGTCGTCCCCGACTCACAGCACCGCTTGGCCAGCCTGTGGAAGGGCCCTACGTGGAAAGGGTCCTAACTGGAAAGGACCCCCGGCTTTTCACATTCCAGGTTCTTTTTCTTTCCAGGTGCTTAATCCTGAGCTGTGTCAGCTGCACGGCGTCCAACTCCTCTGTCTGACATGGTCTCCGTCATCCCACCAGGTGGTACCGGGGAACGTGCATTCGTGAATAGGAGAGGGAAACGATGTCATTTCTGGTGTTTCGTTCTCATTTAAAAATTTAACAAATGGGATGTTGAGTGGAAGACTCAAATCCTCCGAGTGTAAATTATTGACTTGATTCACTCGTTGAGCCGTTGGCATTCTCGAGCCAGAAACGGCTTCCTTAGCAGGCAGTGTCCACACGGGCCGCCTCCCGGAGGTCGGCCCCCTCCTGCTGGCCTGGCTCAGGCCGCCCCCAGCTGACCCGGGCTCTCAGAGGAGCGCCCCCACCCACAGCCCGATCCCCACCTGCCGCGGCCCCTCTGTGGCCCGGGGCTCACTCCTGCCACCGAGGGTAAACTCCCCGTCTCTAACTAGGGTCTATTTTAACCTCCAGCATTGCCTACGGTTCAGCAGATACCCCAGCTCTGTACCTTCCAGGCTCCCGGCCCGAAGTCAGGAAGCATGACCTGGAGCTTGCTCTGACATATGTCACGTCTGGGCAGCAATGTTAAGAGCCAGCAGCCAATTTGCCATGTTCCGCTTTTCCTGACTGAGCCACTGGGAAGCAGGCGGGGAGGACCTTCGTCGGCCCGAGTCTTTAAGCAGAGACGACACAGAGCAGAGGCCCCACCTGCTCATGCTCGGAAGCAGGTGACAGGGAGACGCAGGTGCTCTTTTGTGCCGATGAGATCTCCAGATGCCTTCGGGGACTGTCACTCACCACCCATGACGGATGCGGGAGCAAACGCCAGTTCTCGAGGGGCTGGCCCACGGGGACGTACGAGCTGGTATCTTTGACAAGACGGTCAAGCCGCTGTGAAATATCATTAATTTCTAAGTGAGAGCAAGTCTGAGGTTTAAGTGAGAGCGTGCTTCGTTGGCATTTAGAAGGAATGGGATGGATTCCCCCGCGCTAACTGGAATTGCAATGAAGACACACCTCCTGGAATTCCACAAAGTGTGGGCCCCTCTCCCTCTTGGGCCCTTTGTGGACAGTCATTCGTAAAGGGAAAGAATCCCCTTTATGGCGTAGAATAATTTGGAGAGCAGCTGAACTTGAACGCCCCCTATTTACAAGGCCATTAAATCCAGGAATAGAATTGACAAAATAATAAAACTGTTGGCTAGGGTCATCTGAACGAACATCATTTTTTAAACCATCAGCTGCACTACTGTGGAGAGGCGTCCCCGACGTGGGGCGGTGGGTGGGGAAGGTGTTCCTTGCCTTTTCCTTGACCAGTGAAAATACTAAATACAAAATTTCTCCTGCATCATGTTTTTTTTTTAAGATTTTATTTATTTATTCATGAGTGACACAGAGAGAGAGAGAGAGAGAGAGAGGCAGAGACACAGGCAGAGGGAGAAGCAGGCCCCATGCAAGGAGCCCGACGTGGGACTCGATCCTGGGTCTCCAGGGTCATATCCCGGGCTGAAGGCTGATGCCCAACCACTGAGCCACCCGGGCTGCCTCTGGCGTCCTGTTTAAGCACAAAACACACTCTAAATTCACCCTGTGCCCTCCACCCCAAATACCATCAGTTCCATTAGGGAGAAAGACAATTTCAGTCAAAGGAAGGGGATCACACGGCCGCCCAGGAGCCCCTGGGTCAGCGAGTGCCAGCGAGCCAAGGGCAAGGCCTCCAGGTGAGCCCCGCCTCCCCCACCCGCCCACGCTGTGCTCACCTGGACGCGCCGCTCAGTTTGCTCACCCATAAAGGATTGGCGACAGGCCCCTGTAAGGTGAAGGACACAGACTGAGCTGTGCCGTGGCCGCTCCAGCCTTCCAGCTGCCGGAAGAATCACATGTGTGTGACATTGCCCATGGCGTCCTGTCGCTCTGTGCCTCACATACACAGCGCTCATGTTTATTAACGTACCTACAGCTCTGCACACACGGTTGTGCACAGATGCATGATGCGCACACCGACATGCACGCAGAAGTGTATGTGTATGCGGGTGTACGTGCAAAAGACATACTAAGGCACCGTATTTCATCTAAACATACAATAAGGAGCAGGAACTGTCCCACTGAAAGGTGGCTTGGGCCATTTCTCACTCACACCTCGGTACGTCCTGCGTGGGATCCAGGCCTCCGGGAGTGTGTTCACGTCCCCTCAAGGCATATTGCGCAGCAGGTGCATGGAGAAGAGATGTAGTTAGCATATCCGTAATTTTCCTTTCTATGGCTCTGTGAGGTCTCCCCACTACGTACCAGACCATCCTGGGATTTCAGTACTTTTCTGTGTCTATCAACGTAATCGTCCCTTTTACGCAAGCGTGGATCTTTCCCGACCGAGTGTGATGAGCCTTTCTGGGCAACTCTGATGGGCACCGGAACATCCCCTTTGTCCTTTCTCCGGCATCATTGACTTAGTGGCAACGCCTATTGATGTTCCGAGGATTCATCTGTATTGAGATGACAGAAATCTTTACCCTTCTGGGTAAACCTTGAATAGAAAGATCTGCTCTGTGAACGTTTGCAAGCAGGGCTGCATTATTCCAGCAGTTTCTAAAGACTTGAACTTCAACAGCACCGTGACGTCCACCGTGGATGGCTCGTGGCATATTGGGCTTTTTTTTTTTTTTTCTCTTTAAGAAGCTTTTTGATTTTGATTTTTGTTTCCTACAAATTTCTCTCTGTTCACCAAAAGGAAGTAATTCTGGAAGTTTCTCCCAAATTGGCAGAGCGTTTAAAGCTGGCCATTGCGTTATGTTGACAGTCCTGGGTGAGCAGCTTGCCTGGGGACCACGCTGGACCAAAAGGATAATGAGTTGGCCTGGCTCTGTGCTGTGCAGGATCTTGGAGATGTTTTGCTGGCCTGTTTATAAAGCAGTGAAGTGGCATAAAGCTGTCACCAGAAAACAGGTGGTCAGCTGGTATTTGTTTTTTAAATGTGTCCAGAATTAATTGGCTTATATATCTGTTGGCACTGCTTCCTGACTGGATGGTGTAGGACCCAGCATTGAAAAATGACTCCCCACAGCGCCTTCTGAACACAGAACACAAATATTTGTGTATTCAATGGGTAATGCGGCCCATAATCTCCTATTAAACTGCATATCCCAATCCCATCTGGAAAGTTCGAAAGAAAACTATTTCCCAATTATATGTTGAGCGGACTGTTCTTGCGCTTATCGCTTCGGAGATGGGACTGGTGCGACAATCATCAGCTTGTTTGCAAATGTTTTTAATTAAAGCTGGGAGAAGCTGGGAGTCGGGTCTTTGGATACACAGCTTGCCATTTTAAAAGGCATTCCCCAGTGTTTGACAGGCCCGGAGTGTTTTTGGTAAATTCTGTCCTGGGAGGAGGAGTAGGGCAGGGGGCAGGGGGGACGGGCGCAAGGAAGCGCCATGCGATTACGGGAGGCTGCAGGGCCCCCTTCTGCGGGCTGGCGGGCCCCTCGGGCTCTGCCCCAGCTCACCTTGGGGCAGCCTCACCCCTGGAGACCGTGCAAACGCGGTCACGCATGTTGGCCTGGTGGCAGCCCGTGTTTCCATCCAAATGCACAACCTCACGCAGACGTCTCTCCAAATCACTAAGTGAGCCAGGGGGAGGGTGTTTACCAACTTCTGTGCCTGGTAAGCAGCTTGCTCGGGTTTGGCTGGTCCGGAGCCCAGACTGTGAGGGGAAGTTCTGGAATGGGGAGGCTGCAGACGCATCCGGCGGCACCAGGCTCCCCGAGTGCGGGTCCTGATGGGCACAGATGGGGTTTACGCTTCCTTGCTGGGCCGGGGTGTTGACAAGGAGCTCCCAGGGTCTGCGATCCACCCTTCCCTCGTATGGGGGCTCGCCCGCGGACCCCCCAGTCCTATCTGCTCTGCACTCGGTCCGTTGGTTCCCCCGCGCGGGAATGCGGGGCATGTGGGTGATCTAAATATCACTTGTTTGGCTTTGGATGCAGTTGACAATTTCACAGAACATAGTCCCAGGAAGACTGAAATCTCGGCTCTACTGTCTGGCCTTGAAGCGTGGGAGGAGGACCAGAAATCTGCACAATGCCGGGCTCACGTGGCAAAAGGGCGGCTGGGAAGTGGCGGCACAGGCAGGGCTGTCAGGAGGCTTCCTGGAGGGTCTTTACCAGCGTGTCTGTCCCGCCCACACCAGGTCCTCAGCACGCCCCTAGGTCTCTGGACACACTTCCCTTATCTTGCTGGAGCACACTCGTCAGGCCAGCAGGGAAACATCCAGAACACTCCTTCTTGGATTAGGCTGGGTGCGCACTCCCTGCTTCCCAATCAGCGGCTTTGCAGGGCCCCAAGCCCCTCCCAGGTGCCTCCAGCATCTGAGACATCCTGGGGGACAGTGGGGCTCAGCAGACGCAGCAGGCCGCCGCCATTTCTGCGCGCGTGTCTGTGATGGGCAAGAACGTGCAGACGGGCACACGCACAGGGAGCCCGGCCGCAGGGGGCACCTCCGCTCCACGCAGGCCGCACCGTCTCCGGCACTTCTACGGCACGTGGGGCTCGCTGGCTGTCCCTTGATGTCACACAGTCTAGGCATCCAGGGACTTCAGGCGCTAGGGAAATCTAGGAAAAGACTAGGGTGCGGAAAGTCCTTCCCCAAAGCATCAGTATTTTGGTGCACGTGCTCTCTTTATCTCTCTGCACACACACCTGCACACACACAGTCATCCCTACATAGCCCTCTGCAGTCCGCCGTGCACTTCATCATAAAAGACCCTGTGATGGGTCTGCATCTTTCTGGAAGAGTCTCCAGCTGCCCTGGGAGACCCAGGGCCCACCCCCTGAGCCCAGGCCTCTCCCACCCGCATGGATGAGGCAGGTCTGCATTCAGTGTGCTCCCCACTTGCCCTGCTTGGAGGCCCGAGGCCACAGAAGTCAGCTGTGCGTGGCTACCCAGTGTCGCTGTAAGGGTTCCAGGGAAGGAAACCCCTGGGAAGTACGAGATGTCAGCCTCCCCGGGGGCAGGGCAGTGAGCGGGCTTGGGGTGCTGCCCAGATCTTGAGGGTGACAGGTACCCCACGGTGAGGGGGATGGGCTGCTCCAGGGGGAAGCAGCGGTCTCTGCCCCGGAGCAAGCAAGGAGCCCTGTGGGGGCCTGGCCGCCAGCTGATGTTTCCCGGGCCCGGGAGCTCTGAGGGTCCAGTCCAGCCGCGACTGGCAGGGCCGGGGGAGGCAGGAAGGGGCTAAGAGAGCCCAGACGCTGGGGGCAGAAAAAGCCCCAACCCTGGGGAAGCAGGGATGCTCAAGTGTCCCTGCCGGTGTCCAGAGAAGGCTGCGAGTCTATACCCCATGCAGGACCGACACTGACCGACTCCCCAGGTCCCCAGGGGGTGGCAAGTGCACCAGGCAGTCCTGCCTCCGCGTCACTTGGTGTCTCAGAAGACGAGTCTGCTCCAGCCCAGCTTCAGGCGCTTTCCTGCAGCTGTTTCCTGGGTGGCTCTGCCAGCCTGGACCTCAGAGCAGGGGCACAAGGGAGGGGGAGAGAGGGCTCCTGGGGGGCAGGGCCCACAGAGCGAGCAAGCGTTCGAGGCCATGGAGGTGAGTCTGCGGTGCCTCCCAGCCAGGGATCAAGGTGCCTCAGGTGGGACAAAAGACCCAGTGAAACCAGCGGGCAAACCGGAGCAGCAGCACCAGGCGAGGTCCCAGGAGGGCCAGGGAGCAGGGACGCAAATCGGGGCGGCAGTTTCTCCTGGGCTGCAGCCGTGCAGGCGGGTTGTCCGTTCTAAGCTTGCCCGTGAGTCAGGGGGCGGGGACGGGTGGCTGCCCTCCTGGCCACGGGGCCGGTGTCCCTCCGTGCAAAGTGGATCAGCAGAGTGGACGGGGCGCCCCTTGCATTCTGTACCATGAATGCTGGGCTAGGCCTTCAGCCCTGGAGGGACATCGATCCCCTGCTGTGGGTGACCTGCCGCGGGCCCGTGTCACCCCATCATTTCCACGGCAACCAGAGTGCTTCCACGTGGAAACAAGAACAGCTGGAAAGACAGACGGACAAAACCACAGAAGGTGCCCCCGTGGGCATTCCTGCGTGGCCTCCCCGTGGCCCCAGCCCTGGGAAGCTCCCCAGGCCCCCCGGGGAAGCCACTCCTGAGCCCACCTTGCGACTGTCTGGAGCCTCCAAAGGGCCCCGGGAGCAGCACTGAGAATCCCTCGATTGTACAAGTGGATGTTACGAGGAACACTGGTCCGTGCTCCCCCCCCACACATTGAAACCGAGCCCAGAGAGCCCGAGAAGCAGGGGAGGAAAGAGCAGGGAGGGCGGCCGGTGTGGTGGGCGATGCCAGGGAAACGGAGCGAGCAGGGCGGGGGAGGGCAGCGCCATGGCCGGAGGGGGGGGGGCGCCCTCAACTCCCTCCCACAGGTGTCCTTCGCGGGGGTCTCAGACCTGTTCCAAGCACCTGCCCTCCCCAGCGGCCCCGGGGTAGAGCGCTCTAAGTCATTTGCAGGAAGAAGACACGTCCCCAAAGTCACGCCTCGTGCTCCTGACTCACAAAGGGCCCAGAGGAAGCAGCGAAGTTTCTGCCCAAGAGCAGATCCTTAGGGATAGAAGACGGGGCATTAATTCAAAACGGGAATGGCTTTTCCAGACTGGGCGGGGGGGGGGGGGGGGACTCTTGGGATCCCTCTTTACGCTCAGGCTGGTGAGGTTCAGGTGACTTTCCTGTCCTGGACTCAGAGGTTGGTGCCCCCCAGGCCCCCGCAGGCTCCCGTCCTCGGAGGGAAGGTGACGTTTTGCCTTCATGAGGAGACCCTGCAAACCCCGGAACTGACTGATCTGAGCTCGCTGGCCTGGCAGGAGCTGGTCTCAGCTCCCGATCACAGGACAGTTGGGAGCCCTCTGAAGGCCGCCTTGTGGCCACACCAAGCCTGGGGTGTCCTGCTGCATCCACACACGTCCCCCCCAGCATGAGGCCGGCCGCTGCGGGCGGAGACATCGGCTATAAACATGCAAGGCTCGTGCCCAGGGACAGCGCCTGATTTACAGGTGAGCTTCATACCTCATCACTCACCACCTCACCCGTGCCGCTCAGCCTAATCATTTGCCGGGGGAGGGAGAAGAGAGGCCTCGCTTTGCAAAAGCATGTCGTAAGATTTTTTATTGAGCAATCTTCTGCTTCTCAGAATATCACAGGCCTGAAGACAGCTAAAAAGTGATGTTCAGGAACAGCTGAAATAATAAATTGATTTTTTTATCCTCCTTGATTCCATACCACTGTGAATCATATTTTCTCCAGGTATCCTATAAATGACGAAATATGATCACCTTTTTTCCCCAGTGGACTGCTAACACAGCCCATTTGTCACTGGGATGAAGGCTGGAACAGGATTATAAACCCATCTCCTGCACCACTCGGCCCGGCCCCGGCGCCACAACAGCTGGGAAGACCCTCTCCAAAATGAGATAATTCAGCTAAGAATGCTTACAGCCAATCCATCATTTCATGAGAGAGCTCAAACCAGTCAGGTGATCGCTGTCTGCACTTTTAATCTATATGCCAGGGTGCGGTGTACGCCGACAGGTGGGTGAGAAGGCAGGTCCTGGTTTCGGGGCACATTAAGGGAGAAAGCAGCTGGGGCTGGCTCCCATGCTCATTTAGAATAATTGCAAGTGGGCGTCTTGGTGGGAAGCTAGTGGGAGGGGCTGCTCAGTGCTCCCTAAGCACTAGGCCGGAGGAAGTGTGAAAGCTCCGTGTTGCCTGGGAAAAATGCTTCTCCGGGAAAAGAACCTAATGCCCTACATGCCCCATTCGTTTCATTCACTCTAAGATTCTTCAAGACATATTTATCAAGTGCCAGACTTGGCCACTGTTTCAAGCAATTAAAAGCTCCAGAAAGAGATGAGTATTGAGCTCCCATCTGGGAGCAGGCCTGCGGCTCGCCTTCCCCTAGCAAAACCAAGGCATGGACATCCTAAAGGGCACAGGTGGTGTCCCACCTGCCAGGCCCTCACTGTCCCCAGGGCAGGAAGAAGGGGCTTCCCTGGAGGATAAGTGAAGAGTGCCTGTGGGTCCCTGCACAATATTGCTGCCATGAGCTCAGCCTCTGCTCCGGCCCTGGCTGTGTCTCCCCGTGCACAGGATGAGCCACCAGCCACTCTTCTTGATCCCATGGCCTTCACAGTTTGGTGCTGAACCTCTAAAATGGCATAAAGAGAGCTGACTGCTGCTTCCAAATAACTCAAGCGCTGTAGGCGGGTGTTCGGAACATCGTTCATCTGCCAAGGGCTGTGCTAGAGGCAGAGATCCCACAGTGAGTAAAACCGGAAGTTTTTACCTCCTGGTTTTGTGGTCAAAGAGCATGGCAGCAGGATAAAGCTCCCTCAGGGCAGCAACAGAATCCAGAGGAGGGAGGGAGCAGGGCTGGAGGATGGTCAGGAAAGATATCCCTGTGGAAACTGGGCCTTGGGAGAGGTGAGCAAGAGAGGGGAGTGGCTCAGAAAGTGAGCAGAGGCACTGCAGTGAGTGCGAGACAAGCCAGCGCATCTTCCTCTCAAGGTCACTCCTAGGGGCCTGAACTCTGTCACAGCCTCCTTGTTAGGGGCATTCCACATGGGCAGGAGCAGAGCCGGAGAAGCTGGGGTGGCCGTGTGTTCCAGCACACCAGGCAGTACTCTGTGGGGTACACTTAGAAGTGCTCGGGGAACAGGTATGTAGGGCAGGAAGGCTCAGAAGAGGGGTCCCAAGGAGCCCAGTGGGACTCTGGGGTCTTTATTTATCTTACACAAAATGGCAGGAAGCAGTGGAGCACCTCTGATACAGCTTGTGCTGTTAGACACGTGCACAGCGCTGCAGATGGGCTCCTCACCCAGCCCTGCATTACCCCCTCCCTACAGACACCCCAGTGCTCCCTTGCCCCTGCAACAGCCACCTCCTCTGCCCATTCTGTCTAGGAAGCTCCATACTGCTCTTTGAGACTCACTTAACTGCCATCTTCTCCATCCACTTTTCTTTGATTCCCATTGGGCCCTATTCTCACCCACACCAAAGAGGGGCATTGCTCTCTCTCTGACCCCCACCATAGCAAGACTTTGGAAAGGGCCACAGATGGTTCTAGCTCTACTTTCTTCCCCCATATTCTCTTCTCAACTTACCACAATCCAGATTCTTGCCTTATCCTTGACAGGACATGCGCTGGGGTCCCAGCTAATTGAAGGGTACCAAATACAGTGAACACTCACCATCTTGCTCAATATCTCAGTATCTCAACAATAGTATTCCTGGTTGACCTCTTCTTCCTTGAGACACTTTCTTCTTTTGGCTTCTGGAACATTACATTTATCCAATTTTTATTTTCAGTTCCTGTCCCAGCCAACCAGAGTGGAAAAACTTTATCATTCTCAGAACAGTAGGTAAAACACTCAGAAGATTCATGCCTCAGGAATGGGAAATAATTAGCCTTAGACAACAGGTGGCTCTGGCCTTAACAAAGAAAGCTAAAAAGCAAGACCTGCAAGAGAAACACTATTTGCAATAAACTAATTGCATCCCAGAACAAAGCTCAAAAATATCAGCACCCAATACAGTCAGTTTTACGATGGCAATAAAAAATTACAAAGGATACAAAGAAACAAGAAAATACAACCAACTCATAATGGACAAAAAATTAATCAACCAAAACTAATTCAAAACTGATACAGAATATTGAATAGATAAAAATATTAAAATAACTATTACAACTGTGTTCTACATGTTTGGAAAGCTAGAGGGAAGATTGAACATGTTAAGTAGAAACTTTATAAATAGAAGGAAGATCCAAATCAAACTTTTGGAGATGAAAACTTCAATGTCTGAGGATCAAAATATGGATGAGATTAATGGCAGATTAGGCATTGCAGAAGAAAACATCAGTTAAATTGAAAACATGGTGATAGCGTTATCCAAAATAAAGCACACAGGGAAAAAAAATAAAAAGAGCATCCGTAGCCATGGGACAACTTCCAGGAGTTTAATATACATGTAATTCAATACTCAGAAGGGGAGCAGAAATAATATTTAAAGAAAGTGGCCGCAAACTTTACAAACCCATAGATCTAAGAGGTTGAACAAGTCCTAAGCACAATAAATGTGACAAGAAATACACCCCCCCCCACCAAAAAGAACTGCCCCCAAATGTAGCATGATCAAATAGCTCAAAATCAATCATAAAAAGAAAATTCTAGAAATAGAGGAAAAGACATGTTGTGCACACACACAAAAAGATAACTATGATGGAAGAAGCTTTCCTGTTGGAAAGGCAGTAGGCTGGAAGGCAGTAGAGCAACATCTTTAAAGGACTGTAAAGGGGTGGTGCTGAGGAAAACCTGCCAACCTAGAATTCCATACCAGTAAAATTATGGCCAGATGCTTAAGCTTTGAGTCTATCTATCTATCTATCTATCTATCTATCTATCTATCTATCTCACCATTACTTTTTTAGTGCCATGGGAACCCACTGATGGCTTTAAAACAGGGAAGTGATTTATGTTGAGAGTTCAGGTCTATGGTGCTGAATTATTTCCACTTTTGTATGTCTGAAAATGTATTTCTTCTTCATTTTTGAAATATATTTTTCTAGGCATTCTGCATAAAAAAGAAATCACACAGCCAAATAAATTTGGAGGAAATGCATTCTCTATACTTTTCTTCAATCTTCATGCTTGATAGCTCTGTGAAATCTTACAGTATAGAAAAATGATCATCTTAAGTATACCTTATTTTTTATTTGATATACATTTTAATTAAGAATTTAGATACCTAATGAAGAAAACCTTTCCTGGCCCTCAAGTCCCACCTTATTTGAGAGAACTAGCCACAGGGATGCCTGCGTGGCTCAGTGGTTGGGCGTCTGCCTTCAGCTTAGGGCATGATCCCGGGGCTCAGGATCGGGTCCTGCGTTGGGCTTCCTGCAGAGAGCCTGCTTCTCTCTCTGCCTGTCTCTGTCTCTGTCTCTCTCTCTCTCTGTCTCTTATGAATAAAAAAAAATCTATTAAAAAGAAAAGAGAGAACTAGCCATGATGCTGTGCAAAGTTTGCATTTAGGCTGCTGTGGGTGTCTAATTGCAAGTCCACCAGCAAAGATATGGGGTCATGTTCACCTTCCAGCTACTAGGTTGTGAATGGGAGCAGTTTTACACTTTAAGAATATTTATGGTTCCAAGTCAAACATACCCATGCCTGTATTTGCAACACTATATTCCTTGGTGGTATCTACCCTTATAAAATTTTTAGTTCATTTTTAAAAAAGATTTTATTTATTTATTCATGACAGAGAGAGAGAGAGAGAGAGAGAGAGAGGCAGAGACACAGGCGGAGGGAGAAACAGGCTACATGCAGGGAGCCTGACGTGGGACTTGATCCCAGGTCTCCAGGATCACACCCCAGGCCAAAGGTGGCAGTAAACTGCTGAGCCACTGGGGCTGCCCTTTTTAGTTCATTTTAAGAAAAGAATATTTAGTACATGAATATATTTTGTTTTCTATAGAGATGACCTTATGTTTTCTATTGATATAACAATGTGATGCAATAAAGGAGAATATTAGCTGATACCAGTTTTCTTAGGAGAAGCTCAATATTCTACATACATGATGTCATGCAACCATTCAAATTCTCATTGAGTGCCTATTATGTGATAAGACTTTTCTAGTATTTAGAAATGTAGTCACAAATGGGAAAATACCCTAATTAACTTACATTCTGATTGGGGAAGACAGAGGATAAATAAGCAAATGAATAAAATTTTAAAGTGATAAATTATATTCAACAAATATAATAGTTAAGGGCATGGGGAATGAATGGAGTTTGGTGGCTGTATTAGTTAGACCTAAAACCACTAACAAAATAAAATCTTAAGTCAAACATACAACAAAGGTCTCTTCTGATCTTTACTATCACTTTACCACTAAAGAAAACTTTGGTAGATCCGTGTGGTATTGCTCAAAAGCTTTTCAGAAACAAAATGATCCTTATCCTATATAAATTAACTCATGGTCTACAAAATAAATAAAACAGGGAAACATACCTGACCCAGTTTTGTCTGTTTTTGTCTTTAATGTTGGTAGAGCCAAGATATCAAATTAGAAAAAGAAAGGAGAAGAAAGAGAACACTCAGCCCAGTTTCATTTGTGAAAATAGAGCCAGAATTCCTATCAAATAAATGTAATATATTACAAACCCAATCCATTAAGGTACATGGCAAAAAAAAGTGTATCCTATAAGTAGAACCAATCCATCACATTTAGAGTTGAGGTACCGCTGAATTTTTTGAAATGTAATTTTTTACAACAGATTAAATCAGGGGATATTTTTCAATAACTGCAGGAAAAGCATTTAAAAGGACACATCCTACTTACGGTGGAAAGAGAGGTGCCCTATGTAAGAGGTGTTCTTGTCTCTCTCCTACAAGGAAAGAGATCCTAGCCAACTACATGAGTACATGAGTACAGTCAGCATGAAGCCTCCTCCTGTCTGGCCTTTCATGTTTAGCCTCAAAAGTAGAGGTGCCTCTCCCTGAGATTATGCCAATGTGGGGCAAATCTCATTTGGTAACTGAACTGGAAAGACAGTTAACGTTGTGTCCATTTGGGCCCTACAAGAAACAACTCCTATCTTCGAGTTCACCCACCAGGCCAACCAAGCATTATTGGTCCAGATCACAGTTCAGATTCTCTCTCTGCCCAATCATTACCTTCTCTTCTTTACAGTCTATGATCTTTCATAATCATCCCTCACTGAAACTCCATCTTAGCATCTGCTTTTAACCTATGACACTGTACGTGGTACATAGCATCTACTAAATACTAAATATTATGTTTAAAGATTTGAAATATTCTTTTTTTTTTCAAATCAGGAATAAAACAAGAATAGTTGTCATCACTCAATGCTATTCAGCATTATATTAGAGTTTCTAGAGAGGAAAGTGAAATAAGAAAAATAAGTTTCAAGGCCTTTTATCCTTTTGATAAAGGATGAAACACATTTCTCAGTAAAATAGATTTAAGAGATTCTGTAGATGAAGTTTTCAAATGAATAGGAGAGTTCACTGAGGTTGCTAGATACAAGATAAAACACAAAGATCTAAAGTTCTCCTAGATACAGCAACATCAATTAGAAAGAAAAGTTTTAAAGATGATCTTGCCACATAACAACACAGAAAATAAAGTAACTAATAATAAATCTAACAAAAAAGGTCTTGTGGAAAACATATTAAAGCTCTTTTCAAATAATATAAAAGCCAGCTTAAATGGGCAGAGATACAGATCTAAACAAACTAATGCAAAAAATTCATATGCAAGTATAAAGGGGAAGAGTTTCCAAAACAACTTCAAACAATAAAGGATTAGAACATCCCTCTAGGGGTTACCAAGACTCTTTATAATTAAAATCATGCGATTGCACTGTGATATTTGAAGGTCAAGATTTTTAATAGGCCTACTATATGCTCAAGGGGGCACCCTGATGAGATAGGGGCCTTCCTCCTCCACAAAAAATGTCACCAGTGTACATATACAAGGTTCTGGTGAGAGTGTTAATTGATGGTTACATTTCTAGGGAACAGTTGCTGTAAACAACTGTAAACACATTCACATCCTTTGACCCCACAATTCAAGCTCTAGGAGTCAATTTGTAATAAATATTTCCATTTGTCTTAAAAAGATAAAATAAAATCATGTGATTTTGGTACAGGAATAGACAAATACATCACATGGACATCTCTGAGGCCTAATTACAAACTCTTTCATGTCTGGCCAAGAAGACTTTGAAAATTAGTGAGAGTAGATGCACTGTTTAGTTAATGATTCAGAGACAATTGGTAAAATAAATTCCAGGCAAATTAAAGACTAAATGTGAAAAATAAAAATTTAAAACTTTTGCTAAAAAATGTAGAATTCCATTATGATTTGAGAATAGGGAATAATTTTTTAAAATAAGGCACAAGGAACAGAAACTTTGAAAAGGATTAATTTAATTCCATTGAAATCTTTAAAAGTCTGGAAGAAATGATATACAAAGTAAAGAGATATATCATAGACTGAGAAAAAAAAAAATATATATATATATACAGAATCCAGAATAAGAAACTTCTAAAAGTTTTTTTAAAGGAAACCAACACAATAGAAAAATATGCAAATAATATGTACAAGAAATTAATGTGAAAGGAAATCCAAAGACCCAAAATATGAAATGATTCATAATCTCACTAGCAATCAGAGAAAAATAATATACAACCAGAAAGAAAAAAATTGACCTCAGATTGACAAACTCTAAGATCTCACTATATCAAGTGTTAATAAATGTAAAGCAATAAGTATAGTCATAGGTTAAATTGGTGTAACCGAACAGGAAATAGATAATAAAGTTAAAGACACAAATCCTCCACTTCCTGCAATTTATCTTTAAGTCTGTATTTAAGAAAAAATAAGACATATACCAGACACTCATATAAGAGTATTTATAGCACTATTGTATGGAGAAAAAGGGACACAACTTCAGTGTTTATTGGCAAGGAAAAAATACTTTGTCATATATTTTCAATACTATGCAGCATTGAAATGAGCAAGCTGCATGTGTCAAA
Organism: Vulpes vulpes; assembly: GCF_048418805.1. Taxonomy (NCBI): domain Eukaryota; kingdom Metazoa; phylum Chordata; class Mammalia; order Carnivora; family Canidae; genus Vulpes; species Vulpes vulpes. The sequence continues at coordinate 116,722,999 of NC_132794.1, read as the reverse complement.
ATGATAAACTCTAACTATAATGGTGATTGAAGTTTGACTTCCCGAATGGCAAGAAGACATGCAGTGTTCTTCTTTTTCCATGAAATAGCCACTTGACTACAAAGTGTTAGAAATAAAAAATTTAACCAAACAAAAACAGCAACAAAAAAACATTTAAAGTTTTTGGAAATTTCCCAAGAGCATATAGCAAATGCAGGAACATCTCTTTGAGGAAATCTGCTAAGTTCAGTGTGAACAGTGAGTTTAGGGCATTTAAACCACACTCACATCCACTCCACCCCCAGTGTGATTGAAGCTCTGCTTTGACTGCATGCAGCCAAGAAGACAAGAATGAAAGAAAGAACTCCATTACTGACCTCACAGTACTAACAAAGATGATAAGTAAAGACAATGAAAAATTGTATATCAGTAAGTCAGATAACTGAGATGAAATGCATTCCTATAAAGAGGCAGTAGAAAGTACTTAAAAAATTAAAAAACAGGGCAGCCCTGGTGGCTTAGCGGTTTCGCATTGCCTTCAGCCAAGGGGAGGGCGTGATCCTGGAGACCTGAGATCGAGTCCCATGTTGGGCTTCCTGCATGGAGTCTTCTTCTACTTCTGCCTGTCTCTCTCTTTCTCTTTCTCTCTCTCTCTCTGTGTCTCCATGAATAAATAAATAAAATTAAAAAAAAAGAAATAAAAAAATAAAAAATAAATAAATAAACCCCTTAAAACAAAGTAAGCTCAACATAAAATGCACTTCCTAAACTGATCAAGGAGACTAATATACTCTATTTAAAAATAAAAAGCAGATTTGAAAAAAAAAAAAGATACAAACTGAGACAGACTGAAGAATAAAGAGAAAATCTGAACTGACCTGTAACAATTGAGTTATTGAATTAGCAACTGAGACTTTTACACAAAGAAAGACCCTCAATCTAGATGACTTCATTAATGAATTTTATCAAATAATTAAAGAATTATCAATCCTCATGAATTCTTCCAGAAAATAGGAAAGAGGGGACCCCTTCTCAAAATCAAATAAGACTAACATGACCTTGATTCCAAAACCAGACAAACATGTGACATGATATAAAAAATACTGAATATGCCTTATGACTAATGATATAAAAATATGTAATCATATAATAGGAAACTAAATCTAGCAACATATAAAAGGGATTAGACACTATAACAAAGTGGAGTTTTTCCCTGGGATTTGAGATTTAACATCTGAAATTCAATCACTATGATATCCTATATCAAAAGAATGAAGGAGGGACAGCCTGGATGGCTCAGCAGTTGAGCACCTGCCCTCAGCTCAGGTCAGGGCATGATCCTGGAGTCCTGGGAATGAGTCCCACGTTGGGCTCCCTGCATGGAGCCTGCTTCTCCCTCTACCTATGTCTCTGCCTCTCTCTCTGTCTCTCATGAATAAATAAATAAAACCTTTATTTTTTATTTTATTATTTATTCATGAAAGACAGAGAGAGAGAGAGAGAGACATAGGCTCCATGTAGGGAGCCTGACGTGGGACTCCATCCCAGGTCTCCTGGATCAGGCCCTAGGCTGAAGGCAACGCTAAACCACTGAGCCACCCTGGCTGCCCCTAAGTAAAACCTTAAAAAAAAAAAAAAAAAAAAGAAACAAAAGAATGAAAGACAACATCTACATAATCATGTGAATACTGTATAAAAAGTATCTGACAAAATTCCACACCCTCCTATGATAAAAAAAAAGAAACATGATTTAAAAAAAAGAATAAAGGGTAATTCCTCAGCTAATAAAAAAAAATCTATAATAAATTCACAGCTAGCATAATACTTCAAGATGAAAGATGGAATGCTTCTCCTGTACGGCCCTGAATAAGACAAGAAAGTCTGTTCTTCTGTTTCCTCTCTTGTTCTATTCTATTCTGTTCTATTTGATTCAATTTGATTCGATTGCAAGTTCCATCCAGGACAATCATGCAAGAAAATGAGATAAAAGCCATCCATATTGGAAATGAAGTTGTAAAACTAACTCTGTTTTCATAAAAGGTAATTTATACTAAAATTCTAAGTGGTCTGCTAATAAAGCCTATTAAAACTAATAAACAAGTTGAGCAACATTGCAGGATACAAAACCAATATACAAAATCTGTTTCTATTTCTAATTGCTAACAACAGGCAATTAAAAACGAATTTAATAAAACAATTCCATTTATAATAGCATGAAAAATAATACAATATTAATGGTAATTATTTTATTTTATTAATTTTTTATTTTTAAAAATATTTTATTTATTTGTGAGAGACACAGAGAGAGAGAGAAGCAGAGACACAGGCAGAGGGAGAAGCAGGCTCCATGCAGGGAGCCCAACGTGGGACTCCATCCTGGGTCTCCGGAATCACACCCTGGACTGAAGGCAGTGCTAAACGGCTGAGCCACCCCAGCTGCTTAGTGGGAATTATTTTAATAAACTAAGCATGGGACAAACTCTGAAAACTATGCTTGAAATATATTAAAGATGATCTAAGTTCATGAAGAGATGTCCCATGTTCATGGATCAGAAGATTTAATATTGTTAAGAAGGCAATATTCTCTAAATTAAACTACAGATGCAATAACATATCTGTCAAAATACTAGCTGGGTTTGTTTTGTTTTGCAGCAATTGAAAAGCTGATTTCTGTGGAATCGTAAGGGACCACGGGTAGTCCTCTTAAATATGCCATCAAACCAGAAACAACTGAAGGTAAAATACAAGTTGGACTTCATCAAAATTAAAGATTTGTATGCTGAAAATTATATCCTCAAGAAAGTGAAAAGATAGCTTATGGAAAGGGAGAAAACTAGTAAACCATATCTCTGATGAGGATTTACGTACAATACATAAATAACTCTTACAACTCAATCATCAAAAGATAAATACCACAATTAAAAATTTGTCACAGAATCTGAATAAACTTCTCTCCCAACAAGGCATAGAACTGGCCAAAGCCCCCATACAAATTGCCTAACATTATTAATTATTATCAATCAAAACCACAACGAGGTGCCCCTACATACCCACTAGCATGGCTATAACCTGAAAGGCAAACAATAATCAGCATTGGTGAGGGTGTGGAGAAACTGGAATCCACATGCACCATTGCCAGGAAAATAAAATATCACCCTTGGTGTGGAAAACAGTCTGGCGCCCCATCGAAATGTTAAATGTAGTTACCATGTGACCTGGCAACCTCTCCAAGAGAAATGAAAACACATCCATACGAAAACTTGTATACAGTTGACCCCTGAGCAATGCAGGAGTTAGGGGCATAAGACCCCTCTGCAGTAAAAGATCCATATGTAACTTTTGACTTACCCCAAAACTTAACTACTAACAGCCTAGTGTTGACCGGAAGCCCCACCAAAAGCATAAACAGTTGGTTAACACACGTTTTGTATGTTGCATGCATTATATACCATATTCTTACAATAAAGTCAGCTACAGAAAAGAGAACATTGTTAAGAAAACCATAAGGCAGAGAAAATATGCTGACAGTAGTGTACTGTAAAAAATCCACGTATCCGTGGATCCGTGTAGTGCAAACCCACGTTGTTCAAGGATCAGCCATATAAATGTATACACAGCAGCACTAGCTACAAAAGACAAAGGCAGAAACAACCCAAATGTCCATGAACTGATGAGTGGGTAAACAAATAAGGTCCATCCAGACAATGGAATATTATTTAGCAGGGAAACGGGATAGTTTGGGACATGAGCTACAACATGGAGGAAGCTTGGAAAACATGCTAAGTGAAGGAAGACCGTCACAGAAGACCATGTGTTGCATGATTTGTACTATTTTATTTATGCAAAATCTTCAGACTTGTGACAAAAAGTAGGCCAATTGTTGTCAAAGCCTGGGAAGTGATGGCTGATAGCCACTGGGTTTCTCACTGGGGTGACGAAAATGTAGAAGTAGACAGGGTTGGTGGTTATACAATGAATGTATGGTTAAAATGAATGAAAATGGGATAAAATATTTTAAATAATTCTGTATCTTTTTTTAAACTTTTAATTTTAGTTAATATACAGTCTTATATTAAGTTTCAGGTGTACAATATAGTGATTCAGCAATTCCATACATCACCTGGTACTCATTACAACAAGGACACTCCCTAACCCCCACTGAATATACTCTTAAAAATCACTGAATTGTACACTGAAAAGTGAGTGAACTATATGCCATGCAAATTAAATCCTAATATTTACAATGATGATTTTGCAATCAACACGCTGAAAGTTCTAAATGGGCAGCAAGAGACTCTACATATTTCATGAGCACCTACCTCCATGGTAAGAGCATTAACACCTCTGTGGGAAGGGACCACAGGAATTCAGAGAGTGTCCAACCCCAAGGGGAGAGAGGAGAGTAATATGAGGGTAGAGGTCGGGAAGGGCAATGGCTTTAGCTCAGTCTATTTCTCTCTTAACGAAATTGAGCACTGACACTTGTTAACCTGGACAGTCATCCATGGCGGTGACTCTTTTTTTTTTTTTTTTAATTAATTTTTATTGGTGTTCAATTTACCAACATACAGAAAAACACCCAGTGCTCATCCCGTCAAGTGTCCACCTCAGTGCCCGTCACCCATTCCCCTCCAACACCCGCCCTCCTCCCCCCTTCCACCACCCCTAGTTCGTTTCCCCGAGTTAAGAGTCTTTATGTTCTGTCTCCCTTCCTTATATTTCCCAACATTTCTTCTCCCTTCCTTTACATTCCCTTTCACTATTATTTATATTCCCCAAATGAATGAGAACATACACTGCTTGTCCTTCTCCGATTGACTTATTTCACTCAGCATAATACCCTCCAGTTCCATCCACGTTGAAGCAAATGGTGGGTATTTGTCGTTTCTAATCGCTGAGTAATATTCCATTGTCTACATAGACCACATCTTCTTTATCCATTCATCTTTCGATGGACACCGAGGCTCCTTCCACAGTTTGGCTATTGTGGCCATTGCTGATAGAAACATCGGAGTGCAGGTGTCCCGACGTTTCGTTGCATCTGAATCTTTGGGGTAAATCCCCAACAGTGCAATTGCTGGGTCGTAGGGCAGGTCTATTTTTAACTCTTTGAGGAACCTCCACACAGTTTTCCAGAGTGGCTGCACCAGTTCACATTCCCACCAACAGTGTAAGAGGGTTCCCTTTTCTCCGCATCCTCTCCAACATTTGTTGTTTCCTGCCTTGTTAATTTTCCCCATTCTCACTGGTGTGAGGTGGGATCTCAGTGTGGTTTTGATTTGTATTTCCCTGATGGCAAGTGATGCAGAGCATTTTCTCATGTGCATGTTGGCCATGTCCATGTCTTCCTCTGTGAGATTTCTCTTCATGTCTTTTGCCCATTTCATGATTGGATTGTTTGTTTCTTTGGTGTTGAGTTTAATAAGTTCTTTATAGATTTTGGAAACTAGCCCTTTATCTGATATGTCGTTTGCAAATATCCTCTCCCATTCTGTAGGTTGTCTTTTAGTTTTTTTGACTGTATCCTTTGCTGTGCTAAATGGTGTTGGGAAAATTGGACATCCACATGCAGAAGAATGAAACTGGACCACTCTCTTTCACCATACACAAAGATAAACTCAAAATGGATGAGAGATCTAAATGTGAGACAAGAGTCCATCAAAATCCTAGAGGAGAACACAGGCAACACCCTTTTTGAACTTGGCCACAGTAACTTCTTGCAAGATACATCCACAAAGGCAAAAGAAACAAAAGCAAAAATGAACTATTGGGACTTCATCAAGATAAGAAGCTTTTGCATGGCGGTGACTCTTCTGTGTTTCTTTCACCTTCCGACTCAGAGTCAGAGCTCCCACTCCTCCACATCCGTGGCCATCCTTCTGCCATATTTGTCTCCCTAGTTCTTATCATTTGACACACAGATTGGTGTATTTGGCTGCTGCCTCCTACCTTCCCCTGGAAGCCAGTCTCCACGGGGACAGTGATTTGTGCTTCTCCTTCTATGTTCTATGCCTGGCCCAGAAGAATATCTGGCACATGATAGGTTCCCAATAATCCATGTAAAATAATAAATAAAATTCAAAAACCTAAAAAGACATAAGGTGATATTCATTGGTGTTCCTGTTCTGGACAACTTTAAGTAGGATGCAAATTATCGATTCCTGGGACTTTGTGCGGAATTCACCAGTATGAATGTGTCAAGAACTTAAGGAGCTGAATCCCTTGAAATGAGTGAGGGACTGTGAAATAAATGTCTGTTAAACAGAACGTGAACCATTAAGGCTTAGATATGTATTTTGTGGGGGATGAAAAGTAATTACTCCTTTGGCTTCTTGTTTGAGGCAGCTTACTGTGTGATTTTCCATGAACACCCCATACGTGGCTTATTTCCCTGATGAAAACTACCACCATGTGGTTGAGACATCGGCTTTTGTGTGACCGGTTTCCTTTGATCCAGAAGCAGATACATGCATGCAGTATTGTCCCTCTGTCTCTGGATAAACGTTTTATCGCGATTCTATCTGCACAGACGCTGGAGTCCCCAGGGCACCGACAGCCGTGGGTGGACGCGTGTTGCTGTCCCTGCTCAGTGTGCTCCACGCAGACAGCCCATCAGGCAGGGGCCCCTTCCTCAAACTGCAAGTGAACTTGTGATGCTACCTACATCAGAATTGTGTCCATCTGTCCCCAGGGGTCCAATACGGGGGGCACAGCTTCCCACACACACAAACAACAATGGGCCTCATGTCTCATTTTAGAACAAGATAAAACACAGGACCCGGGTCTTCCAAAAACACAGGCCCAGGGGCTAGGTGGCTGCCGAATGGAGACTCTGCCATATAAAGAATGAGTTTTATGGGTGAGTTGTGTTTGTATTCCGCTGGTTCTGTGTCCAGCGGCATCTGGGAGGAAAGTGGAGACCACGGTTCAATCTCTCTTTCCGAGCAGCTGCATGCATATGGCTCAGTAAATTATTTTTATAGGGTGACGTTTTAATTCTGCTACTTTTTGCCATTTGCACGTGTGCCAGCTGCAGACCGAGGACCATCCAATCTGCCCCTCCTCCCTCCTCCCACACGTGGTGCTGCTTAAAAAATCTGACTGAACTGCGATTTGATGCACTTTCTATGTCGATGGTCACCAGTCAAATGGGGCCTGAGCTTCCTCAGCAGCAGCTCGAAGATGCACGAGGGCAGCGCAGGGGCGGGTGGGGCCTGGCTGTCCCTGGTCCCGGGGGGCACTCCAGCAGCGTGGAGGGGCCGTGGGGACGGGTGAGATGCCTCCTCTGCCCGTGGGCCCCACCAGGGGCAAAGGCCGCTGGCTCGGTTTACGGCAGCCCGAGGTGATCCTCCCGGAGGTCCTCCCGGAGCAGCCGGGGCGCCGGGCAGGTGCACGGAAGCTCATAGCCCCACCTCTGAGGCCTTGACGAGGGTGACCGGGAGCTCCTCACTCCCAGCTGCTTCTGACAGCATGAGAGGGGGTAGCAATAGTGTCCCTGAGAAACAAGGGTCCACCGGGCCCCCCGACTGACAACTCCTGTGCCCAGGCAGGGCTGGCCCAGCCGCCTCTGCCTCAGAGGCCCCGGCTCTGGCCAGCCAGTGTGTGCACACAAGGACGATCCCCAGGGTGGCAAGACGGGGATCCCTTCCTGCTCCGGTGCCCTAGGCCCCGCTCAAAGCGCAGTGGCTGAAAGCACGGGGCATTGGGTCAGAGCTCAGGGTTTTGAGGTCAGGCAGCAAGGGGGCCCCAGCTCCAGTGGGGGCTTTTGTTGCTGGACAGCAGGAGACCCTCGGAGGCCCTCCCTGGGGGGTGGGGGGTGGGCTTGCTCCAGGCCCAGGTGGCTCTGCAGGGTGGTGCGGTCACAGAACTGCCACCCAGCCAGAGTGGGTGACTTCCAGGTCACAGATGGGACAAGAGGGGCTGGCAGGGAGCCTGTGCACCGTACCCCCACGTGGAAACTTGCCATCTCAGGTGACAGTTACCAGGCTCTTGCATGCAGAACTGGATATTCCGTTTTTGAAGTCAGGTCTACTGAGGACACACGGCAGATGTGGGAATTCAGCCTTTTGTGTGCACGGTGTGATGCGTTTGGACACCGGTGCACAGTTGTGAGCTGCCCCCAGCAGACAAGATGCAGAAGTTTCCTGTCCCCCTGAAGCCCTGACCCCTCTGCCTGCACCCTCCGTGGCCCCGCCGCCTCCGAGCCTCTGTGTCCCGTGCAGAGCGCCTCATCGGTGGCATCACCCAGTGGCCCACTGGGCGGCTCTTGCACTTGGCACACGCTTGAGATGTCACCGGAGGGTTTGGCAAGTGCCACTCGCGCGTAGAGGAGCAGACCCCTGCGCGCTTTGATCGCCGACGTCCCACCACCCATACCTGGTCGTCCCCGGTGGGGGCTGCTGCGAACAAAGCTGGGATAAGCATCCACAAGTGGGTCTTCGCATCTGCCCTTTCATGTCCCCTGGACAAGAGCGTAGCGTGAGAGTCACGGGCTGTGCGCGGATGTCTATGTTTCACAGCCTTATTTCTGCAGTTTGCCTACAGTAAAGTGCACCCAGCGCAGGAGGACGGCGCAGCTGCGTCTCGCTCGAGTGTGGGGTCGGTGCCACCATCCCAGGGTCCGGGTTCAGAGCACCCCCCCTCCCCCCACGTGCAGCTACGCCTCCGCTCTTGCCCCCGCTCTGAGCGAGCCCTGCTCTGCTCTCTGTGCCAGTAAATGGGCCTTTTCTCGACCTTCCTTACAAATAGCATCATGCCACGTGCGGCTTTAGTATGTGGCTTCTTTCCTGCCGTGTGCTTTTGCGATTCATCCACGCCGTGTCTCGCACCAGAACTTTCTTCCTTTTTGCTGCTGAGTAGGGCTCCGTGGTATGGATGATTGTGATCATCTATCTCCAGCTGATGGACCCTGGGATTGTTTCCAGTGCTGGGCTTTTATGAACAATGCTGCCATCCACACCCCGTGCAAACCTTTACGTGGTGGCATCTGCTTTCATTTCTCTCCAGCAGGTCCCAAGGAGCGGAGGGACTGGGCCGTATGGACCCCTGTGTTTAGCTTGTATGATTTCTTTTCCTTAATAGCTCCTTTGGTGTGGCCAAACCTACTGGGTTCGGTGGCAGGAGTCAATGTGCTAAATCTCTGGTGCTTTGTCCCTGGGGAAAGTGCATTTAGCATCTCAGGAGGCCAGCCCTGGCCGGGGCCACTGCCACCAGAGTTGTCACAGGCTTTCTGGCCCGGAGGCTCAGTAACAGGAGTCTGGCAGGAGCTGGGACCTGTCCAGAGGACACTCACAGGCGTCTCTGGGTCCCTGGGTCCAGCAGAGGGGCTTGTCGGGGCTCAGACAAAACTCTCTCTACCCCCAGCCTGGGTTTCCCCTTGCACCTCTGGACTCTTATGTCCACACTGGCTGCGGAGAAACAAAAAGTGTGGGAGGGCCTCCTGGCCAAGCATACATAGTTCCACACCACCAGGGAGGGCTGCTTTCAGCAAATACGCTCTTTTTGAAAAGAACAAGTGTCCATTGAATTGGTTGGTGTCTTGATGCCTCGGGTGTGATTATCTCAGCAAACACATAAAAGGCATTGGAGTCTCTGGTCTTTTGACTCCGAATGAGAAGGGGACACCCTGCCTTGGAAGCTTCAGTGTGAAGAATGGTGCGAGGTCTTCAAAGAACTAGCTATAGGTATTTGTATTTTTGTTTTTATTTTGTTTTTATTTTTTTTTCAGCTTAGGTCATGATCTTTTCTTAAATAAATTTATTTTTTATTGGTGTTCAATTTACCAACATACAGAATAACACCCAGTGCTCATCCCGTCAAGTGCCCCCCTCAGTGGGTATTTGTATTTTTAAAGGAAAGAGTCGGGATGCCCGGGGGGCTCAGCAGTTGAGCATCTGCCTTCAGCTCTGGGCATGATCCTGGGGTCCTGGGATCGAGTCCCACATCGGCCTCCCGGCAGGGAGCCTGCTTCTCTCTCTGCCTCTGTCTCTGCTTCTCTCTCTGTGTCTCTCATGAATAAATAAATAAAATTAAAAAAAAAAGAAAAGAGTCCCCAGGTAATCTTTTCTGCGTATGTCATTTGAATGAGGATTAAACCTTTTTTTTTAATTTTCCAGCCACTAAGAGGTTCAGGGGCTGTTTGTTATTACAGTAGAACACAGCCTGCCCTGACCAATACCAGTACTACTTACACTAGCACTGAACATATAAAATGCCTTGAATTCAGGTAACCAAGGAAATGAAACACCACTAAAATGAAACTATTATACTTCTCTTAAGAGCCATAAAGGAGACATAAATAAGTACAAGTGTTCACAAGTTTGTGGATAATAAATCTCAGTGTTGCAAACTGAGAAACTATCCCCAAATGATCTAATTTTTGATACAGTTCTAATCAAAATCTCAGAGTTTCTCACAGAGCTTCCTAAACGGAATCTGAAATTTATATGGGAAAGCAGAGAAGAGTCTCTAGGACACTCTGGAAGAAGATTGGAGCCCTGGGCACGCCCGGCCGCATGGCAGGAGTCTCACCACATGGTAGGAACTGGACAGTGAGGAGCTGGTACATGGGAGATGGTGCCCTGGGGTTGGGGGGTGGGGGAGTGGCCAGGAGCTCACCCACACGCGCCTGGAAACTCTGCAGCCCACGGGGGAGACGATGCACATGTTCATTCAACGGTCCTGAGCCAATGGTCCCACATAATCTTTAAGTGTTGAAATCACTTCTCAGCCATTATTGGGAACCAGCTATGTTTTTACTCAACATTATCATTTAAAACTGTAAATTTATCACTAAGCTTTTACTCACGAGGGGCACCAGGGTGGCTCAGTCAGTGAAGCATCTGCCTTGGGCTCAGGTCATGATCCCGGAGCCCTGGGATCGAGCCCACATGGGGCTCCCGGCTCAGCGGGGAGTCGGCTTCTCCCTCTCTCTTCCCCTCCCCCTGCTCGTGCTCTTTCTCTCTCCCTCAAATAAACAGATAAAAACCTTTATAAAAGTAATAATCTTTTACTTCTGAAAAATGTGATCAGTAAGGCCATGGACAGAAGGATGAACACAAAATTCAGGGAGGCAGGAGGGCAGGGATGATGTGATCAGGGGTGGATAGTCAGGGGCTGCCCCCGAGTTCCTACTCCACACACAACGCGATGGGCACAGTCGGTTGATTATGCCGTTCACGCCTTAGATAGTTGAGGTATGTTTTGTTTTCTTGAATGTACAAAATAATCCAAAACAAAAGTTTTTAAAGAAAATTGCCAGCTCACTCTAAGAAGTGTCTTGGGCCCCCTGCCATTTCCCTCTGGTAGAAAAAGAGCAGCAAGAAAACAAACCGCGTGCAGAAAACACGGTGTGGCTTGAGGGTTTCTGTACCTTGTAAGCTGCCAGAGTACATTTTGCATAAATGCTGAAGGACCGAAGTATTTAGAGTCACCATTTACATAGCCCCGTGCTCTCACTTCTGAAGTTAATTCAAAAATGATTTTTTTTTAAATGTGATTTAAATAAAACTAAGCCAGCTTCCATCACAAGCCGTGTGTCCGGTTGGGGCTTTGCAGACACGGGCTTCCATCCGCCCTGGGCTCCTACCGCCTGAAGGTCTCCGTCTCAGAGGCAGAGCAGGGGGCAGGTGGTGCATCCAGGTGTCACTGATGATGGATGCTGGAGTCGGGGCCAGGTGGGGACCTTTGCTCCTCCTTGGTACCTGAGTGGTCATAGCCCATCACCTGATGACGCCTTTTGATGCCACAGACATCGCGCTCCAAAGGGGTGGGGATGAGCAGACTCGGACGGTTCCGAGGATGAGGCCTTCGGGAAAGGCATGAGGTGCTCAGCCCCTTGGTAGTCCTGGAAGGACAGCAGCAAAAATCAGAGGTATTTGTGCAACCCGGTGACCTCGAGTGAGGCGGGAGGAGAGGCGCTCACGCTGACCCAGAAAACTTGAGTCAATCACTCAGGTACCGGCCAGTTTCCCCCACATGGACCAGCATGAGGTGTAAGGGGAGAACTGTAGGGTCCTGCAGAGGCTACTTCAATCCCATGGAGAGAGATCCGACCTCACAGCTCCAGGGGGGTTTTCTGCTCCATGAGTCCGTCCCCAACGCCCATCTGCATGGATTTCCAGCTAACTGTCCCTGGTGAGTCCTCGAGCTGGGTCCCCTCCCTCGCTGATCGGGACTTCTGCGAGTCTGGCTGCCTCCACCAGGGATGCTGGGTCCCTTTCAAGGGGACACATCTCCGTGGTTCTGTCTTATGACTGTATTGCTTCCAGTCAACGAGGGGTGGTGGATGAAGAGGAGACCCAGGGCCCCCAGTGTTTGGTTTATGGGGAAGGAATAGGGAGCCGGCTGGCCGGGTGCTCGGAGATGGGCCGGGTCTCTGGATGCAACTGGATGTGGGCTTGGGGGTGGCATCATTGGGGCAGCGAGGCGGCGTCCTTTCTCCTTGGCGGCTTCACAGCCCCCCCCCCGCCCCTATGCCTCCAGGAGACCTTGAGGGGCACACGTGTGCTGCCGTGCATTGGAAAATGAGGTGAATGGGTCTCCTCTCTGCTCCAGCGTGGGGACGCGCTTTGAGGTTGCAGAGGATTCGGGATTCGCTGCCATTCACTCCCGCGCCTTCGGGGCCTGGCGGCTGCGGGGACAGCAGGGATCACCAGGCAGTGAGCCACTGCACGAGGCAAGGTCACACGTCGGCACTGCCAGCATCCGGGAGCGTCAGGCGGCACCTCTCACATACTTCGGCTCCGCGGGGCCCTAACCTGCGTGCGGCAGCCCCTCTGCCCCCGGCGCCTGCAATCCTGGGGCCTCCCTGCGCCCCTCCACTGGTGCTCACCGAGGCCGCCCTGGAGCAGGTGCCAGCAGGGGAGGAAGGGCCAGGCGGGCGTTAAGTGGAGTGTGGGCCCCCCCTCCCCCCCCAACCTGGTCCCTAACCTCTCCGCTCCTGGTGGGGGAGGAGGCTGCGGGAGGAAGCACAGAACTTCAGCTCTTACTGTTGGACTTGGCAGCTGGGAAGGCTTTGACGTGTCCCCCAAGACGGCCTGCCTCCCCCAGCATAACCAGGTCCCCCAGCACGGCCTTTGTCCCCCAGCATGGACTGTGTCCCCCAGCATGGACTTTAGCTCCTCAGCATGGCCTTTGTCCCCCAGCACAGCCTGTACCCCCCAAGCAAGGTGTCCCAGAGCCTCAAGGAGGAACAGATGCTGCTGCAACAATGATCTGTTCCCAAGATCCCCACGGGATTGGGTGGAGGCCAACCTTGGCCTGAAGCCCTGCACCTGTTCAGCGTCGTCCCCTTCTCCCTGCTCCAAGCCCCTGCGACGTTTCTCCTAAGACACTGCCTGAACCCCATGCACAAGAGACTGCGGCTCGGCTCTGCTTCCGGGGAAGCCAGCTGACACAGGTCCCTCAGGTCGGGTGGTTATTTTTACTCTGGCTGCTTTGGGGTTCCCCTTCCTACCACCCCTTACTTTTCCTGCTTTTCATGAACCCGTGTTTCTTGCCCCCACCCTCAGCCTCCTGCTGCTGCCAGATGCATCTTTAAGCTCTTTCCCGGGCAAGCAGGTCATTGGATTTGGAATCAGAAGAGTGAGGTCCAGATTTCACCCTGCCACACTGTGCAGGTAGTTGTGCCTCAACTCAAATATTCATGCAAAATAAGTGTAAAAACTCACCCCAACGCTCCTTGCTCCTTCGCAGGGAGGCTGTGGGGCGGAACCAGGCAGGATAATGGGTGTGAAAAGTGGAAGTGCCTCAAGTACCCTGTTGCTCCTCTCTTGAAAAACAGAAATACCCACCATTTGCTTCGACGTGGAGGGACCTGGAGGGTATGATGCTGAGTGAAATAAGTCAACTGGAGAAGGACACACATTATATGGTCTCATTCATTTGGGGAATATAAAAAATAGTGAAAGGGAATAAAGGGAAAGGAGAGAAAATGAGTGAAAATATCAGTGAGGGAGACAAACCATGAGCGACCCCTAACTCTGGGAAACGAACAAGGGGTAGTGGAAGGAGAGGTGGGTGGGGGTTGGGATGACTGGGTGACGGGCACTGAGGGGGGCACTTGGCAGGATGAGCACTGGGTATTATGCTAGATGTTGGTAAATTGAACTCCAAAAAAAAAATAATAAACAAAAAAAAAGAAAAACAGGTAGTGACCTAAAGAGAATGAAAACATCGATCTGAAAATAAATTTTGTTTTCACCCCCCACTATGTCTACAGCAGCATCACCTACAGCAGCCACGCTGTGGAAGCAGCCCTAGTGTCCCTCCTCTGATGGATGGATGGACAAAGATGTGGTGTGTACATACCATGGAATATTACTCAGCCACGAAAAAGAATGAAATCTTGCCATTTGCAAGGAAATGGATGGAGCTAGAGAGCATCACACTAAGTAAGATAAGTCAGAGAAAGACAAATACCATCTGATTTTGCACATATGTAGAATTAAAAAAAAATACAGGGAATCCCTGGGTGGCTCAGTGGTGGAGCATCTGCTTTCAGCTCAGGGTGTGATCCTGGAGACCCGGGATCGAGTCCCACATCAGGCTCCCTGCGTGGAGCCTGCTTCTCCCTCTGCCTCTCTCTCTCTGTGTCTTTCATGAATAAATGAATAAAATCTCTAAAAAAAAAAACCTTTAAATAATAAAAATAATTTTCTAGAGAAAACAAATACCCACCACTTGCTTCGACGTGGATGGAACTGGAGGGTATTATGCTGAGTGAAATAAGTCAGTCGGAGAAGGACAAACATTATATGGTCTCATTCATTTGGGGAATATAAATAATAGTGAAAGGGAATAAAAGGGAAGGGAGAAGAAATGGGTAGGAAATATCAGAAAGGGAGACAGAGCATGAAGACTCCTAACTCGGGGAAACGAACTAGGGGTGGTGGAAGGGGAGGAGGGCGGGGGGTGGGGGTGACTGGGTGGTGGGCACTGAGGGGGGCCCTTGACGGGATGAGCACTGGGTGTTATTCTGTATGTTGGCAAATTGAACACCAATAAAAAATAAATTTATTATTAAAAAAATAAAAATAAATAAAAATTCAAAAAAAAAAAAGCAAATGAAAAAGAAAAGAGACCCCAAAAAAGCAGACTCCTAATTCTAGAGAACAGACTGCTGGTCGCCAGAGGGGAGGCGGTGGGGTTGGGGGAACAGGTGACGGAGTGAAGGGCACGCGTGTCCTGATGAGCCGCGTACAGAGCTGTCCGATCACCGTGTTGTACACCTGATGCTGATACAGCACCGTGTGTTAGTTGTAGTCAATTTAAAAAAAGAAAAAAGAAAGAGACAACATAAGAAAGAGAGAGGTGGGTGCCTGTGGTCGTGAGGAGCAGAGCCCAGGTGCCTCGGGCCGCTCCCACCCCAGCACTGTCTCCCTCTCCTGCAGGTTCCGAGCCTCCCTCCGCGGATGTCTAAGCATCTCCCAAGGTTGCCTGCCCCGCGGCACTCAGGGAGACGAGGGTGAGCTGGGGCCCAGGGCAGGGTGTGGGGAGGACAGAGGGGACCCTGCACCTGCAGGGACAGTGATGAGCATCACAGAGGGAGTCCAGGAGGGTGGGGACTGTCTCTGGGTGGAGGGACGGGGCCTGGGAAGCTGTTCCCGCAGAGATGGGAGAGTCAGGAAGGGTCGGGGAGGGTTGGGGAGGGTCGGCCAGCGAGAGGGAGCCAGCAGCGTCCTACTCTCCAACCTGGGGCCCCCTTTCCAGACGAGGTTTCTGCCCCGTGGGGGCTGTTCTGATGCTCAGCTCTGTGGCTGGAGGCACTGCCGCTGGGGGATGCGCCCCCCACGCTCTGCTCACCCCGAAAGCCCAGCCCCCATTCCTCACCCGCCTCCTCCAGGCCACCTGCACCTGCACCTGCGCTCACCTCATCCGTAAGGGAATTTCTTCTGCTTCTCACCTGGTTGCTTAGCTATTTCTGTTAGTGGTGCCCCGTGGACACGGAGCGTCGGATCCTGCCCGTTACACGGCTGCGTATCTCCCGAATGCTCCGTCCTGCGTCCTTGCTTTCTTGACGTACCTCAAGGTGCACACGTTGAGTTCATGTTCACTGTGACACCGGTGGACAATCTAACTTTCCGGCAGAAATAA
This sequence comes from Vulpes vulpes, assembly GCF_048418805.1. NCBI lineage: Eukaryota > Metazoa > Chordata > Mammalia > Carnivora > Canidae > Vulpes > Vulpes vulpes. Next base: position 116,706,925 of record NC_132794.1, on the reverse strand, counting down.
GAAAATGTGGTCAGGAAGTGAGCCTGTCCTACAGACGCAGCCCCTGGCATTGCTTGCCGATACAGCCCCCCCCCCCCGCCCCGTGACCCTCCACTTCTCACCCGGACTTTGTCGCTGAGCACGGTCGGAAGAAAGGGCAAGACAGGTCAATGGTCCAGGTCAGCAGGGCAGGAACGTGCAGCACTTTCTGCTCCCGTTTGCTCACCCGGAACCAAGTAGCTGCAGAGCAAAGCGGGGGGAGATGGGGACCTGGCCTGGTTTCCCGACTTAACCACCTCGGCGGAGAAAAACAGGACAGAGCAACGCCAAGTCGGCGTCGCAGGTGCTGAGCAACGTGGAGAGGAGCCGTAAGGGCCACGACAAAACCACATGCCGCCGCTAGCCGCTGTCCAGGCCCATCGACACGCTGCCCTCCTCCGTGAAATATTTGAAAACTGATCCTTCGGTGCTTCATCATTTCCCTACAAATAGCAGGCTGTGCAGGTCCCTTAGGGCCCGGGCCTGTTCCATGTGAATGTCCTCGGAGAAGAGGGTCCAGGGGGGCCTCATCTGGGGAAGAGGAAGCTCAGATCAGACGGAGCTGCCCAGAAACCACGTGGGAGCACCATGACGTGGGTGCAATAAGTGAGGTCCCCGAACACCTCCAGGAAGCTGGCGCACCTGAGCATCGCCGTCCCCCCGCCCCCCCGCACATGGCTTTAGGTTGTGGGGAGCACATCAGGGAGGAGCCCCAGAAACAACCTTGGACGCCTCCTGGGGCCACGGGCACAGTGATGTGCTCAAATCCTGTACGCACCCGAGGGTTTGATGGGAAGGGACAGCGTCTGCCCGTCGCTCCGCTGGGCACCTCCCCATGTGATGGGGAGCACACTCAGGTGGCCAGGCCTACCCAGTCTTGCCACCGGGGAGACGTGCCCGAGGCCCTAACGGTGGGCGCACCTCCCCATGCTGGTGAAATGCTGTAGGAGGCGGGGCGTGTCTGGATCGGCCCCTGTTGCGTGCTTGCCTCCTCCTGCAGCCGTGTCCCTCTCACGTGCATCTGGTTTTTCATGACAAACCGAACTGAGGACCCGAGTGTTGTCACTACCATTTGCCTCGTCGGCCAAGATGGCAGTGAGCAAATGAGACAGTCCTCGCCTGCTGGGCCTCTGGCGTTTACAGAAACGGATGCATGCTGCTGTGCGGTGACCCATCGTACAATGGCAAGGGCCGGGTCGTGCGCCTAAGCACCCCAGAGGATCCGGGAGGGCCTCCTGGAGGAGGTGATGCCACTGAGCCAGGAGCAAACAGATAGATACAAGTTCTCCAAGCAAACGAAGGGGACAGAGTTCAAGACCAAAGGTCCGGAGGCCAGAAGGAGCATGGCCAGCTGTGGGGCAGCTGTGATGCAGGCACGAGGTGGTTCACAGCAACGTGTCCTCCGTGAGGCTGGACCAGGAAGCCTGGGTTCTCTGGTCCAAGGTCAGAGCAGGGATCATGTGGATCGTCCCAATTCTTAGGCTCCCGACCTGCAAACGCCGACATCACCGACCCCCGTCTCATCAGACGGTCCCGCGGATTAAACGGGGTGGTGCTTCTCAGCGTCAGCCGCGCCTGAGCACCGGATGCTGCACCCACGGATGTCAAGCATCGTGGTGACCACGGGCCCACAGCCCATGTAAGGAGCTTTGCTTTGTCTCATGATGTGTAAAGAGAATCCAGTGAAGGAGGGACGACGTGACGAGATTGGTTCTCTGTGTGATCACGCTGCTGCGGGGGAGGCTCCAAGCAGGGCCGGGCTGCAACGGGGCACCATTTGGACTGACCCTTGGCAGGATGGGGCAACTGATCAACTTTGTCGGCCTGTTGGATGGGGAGCGGCCAAAGGACGCCCCAACGTTCGGGTCCCGAATAACGTGGTGGGTGGTGGCGGGGCTGGTGTGACCACTGTGATGAGGAACCGTGGGGGAGGTGGGAGCAGGCTGCCCGGTGTGGGGGGGCAAGGGAAGGAAGCTGCAGCCGCTGGGCTTGGAGGCTCGCCAGGATGTAGCCTTGGATCGTCGGCGAGGTCACTGGGGCCCGGGGCCGGCGGTGCGGAAGAGTTCTGGAGTCTTCTCGGTGCACAAAGTGGTTTTGTAAAGCGGGAGGCGGGACCCCTGGGCCGGAGGAGCTGCTGGGATTGGGAGGAGCGGCCGGTCACGGCCTTGGGGAGGGCGGCGTCCCGGCAGGACGTCCCTGAGCTGCAGGAGGCCCACGGGACCCGGGCCGGCTGTTGTCCAGCCAAGGCGGTGCGTCCGCCCAGCGAGGCACCTGCGTTAGGACGCTGGGAGCTTCCCGGGATCCCCCCTCTGCCCTCTGGTGCCCGCCCGGGCTGCGGGTCATAAGGACGTGGAGTTGCAGCTCCGTGTCCCTCTGCCTCGTTTCCCACGTCGGCTGGACCGTCAGTAAGGGGTCAGAAGCCTGACCCAGGAGCAAGGTCTGGCCTGAGCCCACGGGGCCGTGGACATTTCCAGAAGCGAACTCTGCCCTAGGCAGCAGGAGCCAGGTTGGCCGAGCACAGCTGCCCACATGTTGCCTCACGGGGTGGGGGGGGGGCGGTTCAGGTGGAGCCAGTGTCCCTGTGAGACTTCCCCGCCGACACCACACCTGCTGCCCTGTGCAGCCTTCCTGAGTCACAACTACCACCGGTCCTTGGGAAAGTGGACAGTGGGTTCCGTGAGTCCTCGGCTTCCTGAGAAGCGCGCGTGTGTGTGTGTGCGTGTGTGTGTGGTACATGAAGCACTGTTCAGTAACTATGAGGATAACGGCAGCTCTCCTCCTCTAGTCTAATTAGGGATTAGCTGCCGTCACCGTCCTTCGTTCCTGTCTCCCACACGGCCGGTTCACGGAGCACGTTCACAGGGGGCCGCCCCAGAGACGCTAAGAGCACCTGCTCCATCCTTCTTTGCAAAGAAAATTACTAAGCGCCCATTTACGGTGGCCTGGACAGGTGCACCGGAGAGCGTCCCCAGAACGCGGCCCGGGAAAGACGATGAGCCCCTTGGCAAGGCTGCTGTCGACCATTCCAAGCTTCCGGCTTCCCGATCCAGCGGGTGAGCGGGGGGGGGGGGGTGTGTGTGTGTGTGTGTGTGTGTGTGTGATGGGTGGCTCTGGGACCTAGTTAGCGACCTCACGGAGGGATGAAAAGCTGTGCTGAGAGGGAGACGCGCCGTGGCGTGCTTAGCTGTCCCTGGATCGATGGGCCTGCAGCGGCTCACCTTCTGTAAAATAGTCATTGCCCTGATTGCAGGGAGCAGCCTATTTTTAAAAGTCGCAGAAGGCTCTTTGAATACAGAACAGTGTTTGCAATTCTTCCAACTGATTGATTTATGAGGCAGTGTGTGGTTTCCTCCCGCTGTTTTTGATGGGGGCTGCAGAAGTTAGGGAGGCACGTCGGGGAGCATCAGGCCAGCCCACGCAACTTCACCTCTGACACGTGGTGGAGACTCGGCCTGTATTCAGCACAGATAGCGAACTGCTAAGAGGCCCCTTCTGGGAAGAGGAGCTGCCTTGACGGCTCTGTGGGGCGATGGGAGTACGGCCACCTGCTGCCTGGGCAGGTGTCTTACCCGGTTGGCCTCGGATCAGTTTTCCACCTCCGTGGCCCCGGGGCGGTTCCATAGACGACTTCTCACTATCTGCCTTCTCTTTCTTTATACTCTGACACCAGCTGTGGGTGCTGACGCTAGGACACTGGGTTAATGTCCCTCCCGGTGATCTGGTCAGGGGCTGAAGCTGCCAGCCATAGCCTCACCTCTTCCATTCATTCCATAAATTCCTTTTGAACAACGTCTATGTCCAGAACATCTGTTCTAGGTGCCGTGACATACACAAAGGTGACAGGCTCATGCCCAGCAAGGGTGTAAGAGTTGCTTTGCTCTAGATCAGGCTTAAAACTATAAAAGAAATCCACACGGAGCTGGGGGGCTCTGATAGTGAAGGGGCAAAGCTGGCTCTATCGTTTCTCTGATTTGGGTTGTGCTTGTCAGATGCATCTAGACTATTCCATAGAAGATGACCAGGGCCAGAGCACATAGGTCAGTGAGAGGGACAGTCTATGAGATGTGGGTCCCATTGCCTCCTCCAGGGCCCTCACTGCCCAGATGTGCAAGCTGCTGATCAAGCCTGGCCTTGTTCCTGGCCCCATAAGGGGCAGCGGGATGGGAGGAGTAGAATCCACCTTACACTTTCTACCTGACGCCTGGATGCTATGGTTTCCCGGCATCTCCTGGTCATCAGTATGTTCCAAAGTGAGTGAAAACACATTCATGAGATTAAAGATGTTCCACTCATCTCCACAAACCTATCTAATGCTGTATTTTTGACCTCAACCACCAGACATGCCCAAGAAATCAGATATTTGAGCTTCACTCTGGCTTCCTTGTCCAAAATAGATCCTGACAAACTTATTTCAAGAAACCGATACATAAAATGGCATTGTGTGATGATATATTTTATGGTGCATCTAAATTTTTCTAGAATAACACGGCATCTTGTAATGCTATCTCCCAGCAAAACTTAACAAAAGCATTAGGAGTATGTGGGTCCTCACTGTTCTCCTTTAACTGGATTTTACTTTGAAATTCCAAAGCCCAGGACCTCTGTAGTGAAGGAGGGAGTGAGCCTTGCTTGAGGAATCCTCCTGGGAGGACTGTCTCCCTTCCTCCCATGTTCATCTCCCCCAAATCCTCAGACCTATCACCCCCCACCCCCACCGCCATCCACTGGTGCCAAAAATGGCCCTGGAAGAGCTGCTGCTTCCTAACTTCCTGCAGCTCCACTGCGTTGTGCCCAGGCCAGCTCATGTGGCTAAATCTCACTGTATTTTCATCCCACGGCCCAGGTCGTGGTCCCGCTTCTGTCCTGACTGGTCTGGAATGTCAGACACAGATCTTCAGTTCCCTGAAAGAAGTTTGGGCCCCAACAAAATGCTGCCATGCCTTCAACTGAGGATACACTGATCCACATGCCACAGAAGCACTTTCAGCTTCATTTGTGTTTGTAACATTTTTCAAGGTAGTAGAAAGAAATATGTAGTAATTATAGAAAAATAACTTCCAAATTACATGAAATTACTATAACTGATTAATTGCTAGAGGCAGCACAGACAACTCTGTAAGAGAAGAGCTCTGGGGGGACCCAGTCCTAGGAGGGCCCCCGCATATTGTGAAATTTACCTGCAGGAGCTCCACCAGATTCTGACAGTAAATACCAGAGAAAATCCCCTCAGGCTTCCAGCATCTGGAGGAGAAAATGAACCATTCCAAAATGTGAGAGCACTCTGTTCTCAGGAGCCCTGCCCTCAGGAGAAACTAGCTAACTAGGGAGGGGAAATCACCAAGTCCAGCCCACTCTAGCCAACCTGTCCCAAAAGAAAAAAATAAGAAATACTTGTGAAGATCTCTGCCCAGAAGCAGAGACTCACTAAAACCCTGAGACCTAATCACCGTGATATGGAACACTTCTCTCCCACTGGTCTCACCACCACATCTTTAATGACCTCTTTGTAGCAGTTCCTTGTACCCAGTACATCATGTTCTGCTATCAAGAAAAATTACAAGGCCCACGAGAAAGCAAAAATGCAATTTGAAGAGTCAGAGTAAACATCTGAACCAGACATGGTTTATTGAAGAGATCAATACGATCAATAAGCCTCTAGCCAGACTAAGAAAAAAGAGAAAGAGACCATAAATCACTATTATCAAAAATAAAAGAGAAGACATCACTACAGAGCCCATGGAAATCAAAAGGATAATGCAGGGGTATTATAAAAAGTTCTGTGCCCACAAATTTGATAAGCTACTTGAAATGAAGCAGCTTCTTGAGAGACACAGTCTGCTAAAATTAAACACAAAATGAAATAGATGATCTAAATGGGCCTATATCTATCAAAGAAATTGAATCAATACTTAATGGCATTCTAAAGCAGAAAGCTTCCAGCCCAGGTGGGTTCACTAGTAAATCCTACCAAAAATTTAAGGAAGAAATTATACCAGTTCTTTACATTGTGTTCCAGGGATTTCTGCCTAACTCCTGTTCTTATACCCAAATCAAAAACATTACAAGAAAATGACAGACCAGAATCTCTAATTAACATAGACACAAAACTTCAAAAATGTTAGCAAATCAAATCTGACAATGTATAAATATAATTATACACCATGACCAGGTATGATTTAGCACAGGTATGACAGTCTGAGTCAATACAGAGAAATCATGTAAAAGTAACCTATTCCATTAAGAGACAAGAAAGAAAGAAGAAAGAAAGAAAGAAAGAAAGAAAGAAAGAAAGAAAGAAAGAAAGAAAGAAAGAAAGAAAAATTTCATGATTCTATCAAATGCAGAGAAAGAATTTCATGAAATCCAACACACATTCATGATTAAATCTCTTAGTAAACTAGGAATAGAAGGGAATTTTCTAAACTTGATTAAAAAATATCTAAAAGAACCTACAGTTACCATCATACTTAACTGTGAGGAACTCAGACTTCTCCCACTTAGAACAGGAACAATCTCTATCCCCTCTGCTTTTCAACATTATACTAGAAGTCTTTGCTAATGCAATAAGGCAAGAAAAGGAAATAAAGAATATATACATTGTGAAAAAAGACATAAAATTGTCTTTTTTTGTAGATGACATGATCATCCACATACATAATCTGAAAGAATTAACAATATAACAATAAAAACCCTCCTGGAACTAATAAGCAACTATAGCAGGTTTTCAGGTTATGAGGTTAACATACAAGATTCAATTGTTTTCCTATATATCACCAATGAAGACGTGGAATTTGAAATTCAAACCACAATATTTACATTAGCACTTTAAAAAAATGAAATACTGGGGGATCCCTGGATGGCTCAGCAGTTTAGCGCCTGCCTTTGGCCCAGGGCATGATCCTGGAGTCCCGGGATCAAGTCTCACGTCGGGCTCCCTGCATGGAGCCTGCTTCTCCCTCTGCCTGTGTCTCTGCCTCTCTCTCTTTCTGTGTCTCTCAGGAATAAATAAATAAAATCTTTAAAATATTTAAAATAAATAAATAAATAAATAAATAAATAAATAAATAAATAAAATGAAATATTTAGGTATAAATCTAACAAAACGTGTACTACAGTTTCATGAGGAAAATTATGAAAGTGATGAACAAAATCAGAGAAGAACTAAATAAGTAGAAGACATTCCATGTTTATAGAGGGGAAGATTCGATACTGTTAAGATGTCAGTTCTTCCAACTGGGTCTATAGATTCAATGCAATTGCAATAAAAAGGCAAGCATGTTATTTTATGGACATTGACTAAGATTTTTTTTTTTATTATTATTCAACCTCTTTACCATGCCTAAGTGCATTTCCTGTGCTGGGGATAAGGATAGAGAGACTTGTAAGCTAATCATAGTTATTTACTTATTCACTTTTATTGCTTCCTTTAATGAGCACATTGCCTTGGTAATGGCGCCTTGATGTTTTCCTCTCCTGTATTGGAAGCTGTTGTCTTGGATACGAAAACACTGAAGCTGATAAATTGCATCTCACATCTAAAACAATCTAAATTTCTGGCAGAGTGAACATTTATATAATGGTCTTTGCCACTGGCAAAACTTTCTTCTAAGGGATTTAAAGATTCTTTTTTTCTCCCTGTAAAAAAAGGAAGTTTTGATACATTTCAAATTATCCTCCACCGAGATGTCGGGCTTCACAATTATTCGGGAAGCCTTAGTGCCGTAGTACTCCGGCAGACGCGGCGCCTTGCCCCTCGCCTCCCCTCTTCGTCTCGTCCCCCTGGGGGCGGGTGAGCAGATTCCCCAGCCCATCTCAGGCGTGGTTGGGCAGAGGTGGGCAGAGGGCAGGACAGTGCGGGAAAGGCGCCTGGCTTGCACCCCAGCTAACGCTACCCCGTCTTTCCGCTTGGATTCCCCCCCTTGCTCCTTCCTCTCAGTGTCCTTTGCTGGTTTCTCTTCTTGTCCCTGACCTCTGGAGGCCAGAGCGCACCAGGGCACAGTCTTCAGACCTCCATCTACGCTCCTTCCAACTCATACATCCAAGGATCCGTCGAACATTTCCACTCAGGTGTCTGACGAGGCAGCTCGAACTCAGCCCAGCCGCACTCTCCCTTCCACTTGCTCTGGACAAAACCCAGCAGTCATTTTTGACTCTTTGCCTTCTCCCACACCCACATCTAACCCGTCAGCAAATTATGCTTGCTCTCCCTTCAAAACATATCAAAAAGCTGTCCCTTCTTACCACACCTATTGCCCCCCCTTGCTCCTCTGTGATTTATTCTCCATACAGGAGCCAGAAAGATATTTTTATTCTGTTTTGTTTTGTTTTTATTAAAGTTTGATTTGCCAACATATAGTCTAACACCCAGTGCTCATCCCATCAAATGCCTTCCTCAGTGCCCGTCACCCAGTCACCTCCACCCACCACCCACTTCCCCTTCTGCAGCCCTTTGTTCGTTTCCCAGAGTTAGGGGACACTCATGCTTCGTCTCCCTGTCTGGTTTTCTCCATGCATTTTCTCTCCTTTCCCTTATAATCCTTTCCACTATTTCTTTTTTTTTTTTTTACCACTATTTCTTATATTCCCCGTATGAGTGAAACCATGTGATGATTGTCCTTCTCCGACTGACTGACTTCACTCAGCATCACACCCTCCAGGTCCATCCACGTCGAAGCACATGGGGGGTGTTTGTCGTTTCTAACGGCTGAGGAATATCCCACTGTCCACAGAGACCACAGCTTCTTGATCCATCATCTGTCGATGGACACCGAGGCTCCTTCCACAGCTTGGCTATAGTGGATGTTGCTGCTATGAACATTGGGATGCAGGTGTCCTGGCTTTTCACTGTATGTGTATCTTTGGGGTAAATCCCCAGGAGTGCAATTGAACCATGTCACTAAGGTGCCTTAAACCCTATAAGAGCTCCAACTTTACTCATAGTGAAACTCAAAATCTGCAAACATCTACAAGGTCCTTGAGCCATCTGTGACTCCCCTGCTGCCCCCTGTACTGCTCTCCTCATTTCTCATGCGGCTCTGGCCACACTGACCTGCTTTTTCTCAAACAAACCGGGCTCACTCCAGCTTCAGCCTTTGCTCGGGGCATCCCTCTGCCTGGGATAACCTTCCCGTTTGCATTTCTTGGCTCACTTCACATCACCATCAAGTGGTTTTCAAATGTCAGCTCCTCCGTGAGGCCTACCTTTGTGCTCCTACTTAACCTCTCTCTCTCTTGCTCTGTTTTTCTCCCACCCAGGATTTGTCACCTTCTAACACAATTTGTAATTTGCATATTTAATGTGCTTGTTGTTCATTGTCTGTCTTCTCCTGCTAGAGATAAGCACTCTAGAGGATTGGGCGCATTCATGCCTCTCAAGGGTCTGTAGTATCCTTTGGCATGAAGCAGTTTCTCAGTAAATACTTGTTGAACTGAACTGGATTCAGCCTGAACTGGATTCAGACCCCAGCTTTTATCATCATCTGTGTGAACACAGGGAGCGTTTAACTCCTCCTGACGTCAGAGTCTTCATCTGGAAAAGGAGTCCTATGTAAAGGAACTCTTGTAAAGATTGCCCGGGGTACCATTTGCAAAGTTTAAGCCTGGTGTCTGCCTTGGAATGAGAGGAGAGGCTATTTCCCCGGCCCGGCCCATATCCTGCAGGGTCCTCTTAGCAAGGTACATTCTCTTTTAAAATGAGCCTGATCTCACCCCTTGTCTGTCTCCTGTGGATGGGAAAGAGCCTATCATAAGGCCCCTCTGGGGCAGGTACTTGCTAAGCACTTTCCATGCATGGCCCCATTCAACCTCATAACAGTACCGCAAACTAGGACCTGCCGTTAACCCCGTTGCACGGAAGAGGAACAAGAAGCACAGAGCCATATGCTCCTCCAATAGAATGGGTCTCCAAGCCCGTCGGAGGGCTGCCTCCTCCACAGCCCCTAATTTCACCATGCAACTTGCTGCTCCTCTAACCCACCTGGCGCATCCGTTTCTGCCAAGGTTGGCATTATCAATAATTCTGTAGTCAGCACACTCGCACAGATTGTGCTAAGCCCCTATCTGATTACATATTTAAGGTAGACTCCTAAGAGTGAGATGCTTTTGAACATATGTTAAGTTCTTTGATGCTAGTTGCCAAATTACCCTCCTGATTTTTTTTTCACAATGTACAGTCCCATCAACAGAAAATAAGAAATGTTCAATACACAACATTATAAAGATCATACCTGGAATGTGTTTTCCGTTATATGTTGTCAACTATTTATTTTTAATTCTTAGCTTCGTAAATAAGACTCTTCTAAACATCTCGGTGAATCAAACACTTTGACTTTTAGGAATTTTCCCCTCCCGTGGATAGATTTTTTTTTGATCAAAAGCTCATGATTCACACTTCAAATTATTTTCCAGATGATAATTACTCTTTTGCCCCAAACACTGACTGAGGACCTACTCTATGTTGACGCTGTTCTAGATTCTTCCTCAGATGACAGCTCCAAATTGGAAATGAGTTCACTCTTCTCTATGCCTGGAAAAATCCTTGTCACCTTTCACGACTTCCCTGTGCCATTGCCCTTGGGAAAGCCCTCTTTTCTCCAGGAAGAGGCAGAAAGCTGTCTGTCCTGCCTTAGCCCAGCCCAGGCCAAGGCCCAGCCCAGGCAGCGGGAGCAGAGCAGAAACCCCACCGCCCTCCAGGGCCTCTTGCCAAGAAGAGAGGGGTGAAGAGATGCACTTCTCAGATAGTCGTGTTGGTGATGTGGGCGTAAGAGATTCATTTTCATGTCTCATTATTTATTTTATTTTACTGCTATTAATCACTTGACAACGCTGAAATAAGAGGTGAACATTTTCCATGAAATAATAATGAGTCTTCATAGTAGTTGGCACTCTTTTTAAGACCTTATCTTTCATATCTCTGTCTTCCCTGGAAACTCACACGGTGGTACTTGCTCATCGGAGGACGGTTCCTGCAAAAGGAAGCTCCTTTGTGACCTTAAAGCTGTCACTGAGATGCTGCGAGGCTGCGGCCGCCCGGAGGTTAGCACAGTGGCACGGAGTCGGAGTGGTGGTGGCAGTGAGCAGCAGGGAGGCCCAGGGCGGGGTGCTGCTCATGGCTTGTGCCTGGGTGCCCCCCCATCCTCCCCAGCCACATGCTTATCTGTCTCCGGCCGAAACGCTGGGCTTTCTCACCCCTGCTGCCACAGAGAACACAGTTGATGTGCTTGGGGTTCGGATCTTACTCTCCCACCATTTTGCTGATAAGTTCTCAAGATTATTTAATTAAGTGCTTGCTGGTTTTCCAAATACTTGGTGAGGTTTGCAAAGATTGCAGGTGGGCTAAGACTGGAGCACACATGGTTTCCTCCACATAGTGCTTATCCAGCCAGCCCTGCCCTTGCAACAAGAGTTGGATTGGCTTCACGGCTACCACTTATCTCAGCACCTCTGAGTTGTTAAATATCCTGTGATTATGTGTCGGCCCAAGTGTTCTAAGACGTGCCCTGTCTTATCGGTACTCAAGCTGGTGTCCCAGCTGCTCGTCACCCGGAGGGAGTCCCCTGTGCAGGATGTGAGAGTCCCAGGGAAAAGCCTGGTGCCGACCATGAAGCCCAGGGTGGTGGTGGGGGGATCCACTTGTCCAGCTTGATTCGGGGTCCTAGCCATCATTATTACATATTTTGTTCAACCTCAGTCTTTCAGCTTTTCCAGTTGGTGTGTACTGGTTACATATAAGATCCCAAAGTCACTGAAATACGCACTACATGCACTCACATAGGGACCTGGGGGCCCTACAGAGCCTCGTCTTCTCAACGGGGATGCTGTGACCACGGAGAGAAAGGAGGACTCAGGGCAGGTCGTGCGTAGCCGCCAATGCCCTCGGGAAGCATGATGAGCCCCTGCATCAGTGCGGAGGCCTCTCGAGCTGCTCAGTGCCTCCTGCTGGAGGAGACAGAGGCATCACCTGGAGGCCAGGGAGAAATGCAGACTCTCAAGCCCCACCAGACTAACTGACCCAGGACATGCCCTGTAACCAGGTCCCCACATAACTTATGTGCCCATTTTCTGCAAGAAGCACTGGCTTAGGTCCGTGGTTGTGGCAGACGCTCTGTGCAGCAGGATCACTCGGGAAATCGTGTTTGAACCCCCATGATTGGTGCCCATCAGGGAGGTTTGGTTCCTGTTGCCCAGGGAGGGGAAGGAGCCATCAGTGTTAAAAAGCTCCGTCTGTATCCAGGGGTTAGAACCCCCTAAATATAGATCATTTATCAGTAGCCTCTTAATTTTGATTCAGGTTTAAAAATAACATCCAAACCATGGAAAGTTTAGGCCATTGAATGGTGACTCAAAATGCTCCAGAAAAAAATATTTCTGTTCGCTGTCCTGGTGGGCCCAAGCGAGAGGACAAAATTAAATATGTACTCTGACATATTTAGGAAACAGGGGCTGTTTAATTTCTCAGTGTACCAGTGATAAAATAAAACTAGCAAATGTGACTCACCCCCTTCTTCATGTTCCGTCTTGCAGTGTGGATAAATTTAATGTCACAGGGCTTTCAAGCCCGATAGGGTTTATAACTATGATAAAATTTTGACATAAAATAAATTTTGATCCAGGTTTGGTTTTATTTGGAGGCTGTAACTGGCCATGCCTTGGAGTGGCTGGAATTCTGTTACAGTACCCTCTGGGGATCCCGCCGTTGACAGCCAGTTGCATCCCAGCCTTAGAGCGGATGTGAGGCCCCTGGGTGGCGAGCCAGAGGCCCATGGCTCTCTATGCGTGGGCTTGTCCCAGAGCAGCTGGCCTGTTGCCCAAAGCACCGTTCTGTGGCTTGGAGCCCAAGAGTGACATTCTAGTAAGAGGTCGTATGCTTCTTCATACAAATTGGTTTTGTGCCGTCATAATCACTACAAGCACAAATGTTTCAGAAGCCTGGGCTTGATGCTAGGCCCTGTGAGAAATAGATTCTGGGCTGGATCCCTGTCCTCAAAAAGTTAATAGGCTATTTGTTGATAGAAGCAGGGCCATTAGGATAATGGTCAGCATCAGTATCGTTGCAAAATGCTCTGCATTCAAGCAACTGATAGTTCATTAATCAGTAACCACGTATTTTTTCCAAAACAGGCCTTATTTTTTCCTTTTTAAAATATACATAATTGTGTGGCTAGATAAATAGACTCATTGTGATTGAAAAATGAAATCACAGAAGGCTATGCAGTAAGGAGAAGCCTCTCTCCCACCCTGTCTCCAAGGACCAGGTCTCCCACTCAGGTCTCCCCAACACCCACCACTGATGATTCTCCAGAATGTTTCCAGAGGCATTATGCATATATAAAAATTTGAAAATATCACCCTCTTTCAATGCAACTGGTACTATGCCATACCCTCTTTTACACACTTTGCTTTTCAATGAATCTGTTGTTCATCTGTTGATTTACTGAGCACCTACCGTGTTCCATTCCCTGCACTTGGCACTGGGAAGACTGCCCTTGAAAAATAAACAAAGATCCTGCCCCGGGAAAGCGTCTGGATGACTGTAAGCAAAGAGTAAGGACCAGTGAGTAAAGTAGTAAGATGGCAGGTGTGAAATGCTATTAAAAAAAATTGAGGAGAAGGATAAATGAGTTAATGAACAAATGAATAGATGTAGCTTGTCAATGTAAAGAAGAAAGGCCCAGGATTCAAGACATCGTAGGATTTAGCAGTTCTATAAACATCCAGAATCCAGAGTGACGGAGAGTCAAGAATGGAGGGATTGCCACTCATTCCTACCGTCTGAAGGACACTGGCTGGGGAAGTGGGTCGGGGAGAGCTTTTTAGGCCAACAGTGCATTGACCTGATTCAACTGCCACTTTTGTAGGAACCTGGTCTCACAGAGTGGAGGTGCAGCGACGAGGCCTTGCCTTTCCCAACGACGTCCAAGGTCATTTCCAGCTGCACCCACTATAGCCTGTGCAGCCCAGGGAGCAGGTGGGGAAAGGTTATCTGGCATGATGCAAGGGCAAGGCCCAGGCATTGTGGACCCTGCAGATTCTGGGAGGAGCTGGGCAGAGCTGCGTGGATAGTCAGGTCTGACCTCATGGCCTGCTGGGGGCAGAGCAAATCCAGGGAGGAACTTCTACCCTTGATCAGAAGGAAGGCCGGTCCTATCCCCAGCAGGCTGGAGGACAAGAGTCACCCCGGTGGCTGTCCCTGGGGTTCTGGCCTGGACTCTGCTCTCCTTGGACGACTCTTCTGAGTTCCATCTTAAGCTTCCAGCAGGGCAGGCTCAGGTCACTCAGGTGAGTGCCAGTTGTTGCCAGAAGTTCAGTGCTTCTAAGACAGGCCCTCGGCCTCAGGTCACAGGCTCTTCTCTTCCATGAAGAACAGCAGGTATCCACACACCTGCCAGGTGCCATTTACATTTACCGTGATTTCTCTGTGATCCTGGCAGCTGAGGACACCTTTACTCCTTCAGTTCTTTCATCCACACTCATGCCTGCCCCTAAACCTCCAATGCCCTTCCCGTCCACAGCAGCTCACTGATTGCCAGGCACTCTGCCGATTTTTGCATCCACAGGGAGAGGGTCTCATTCCCAGCATCCTCACCACACAGAGATGAAAGCAGACCTGGATTCAGAGATTTGCTGGTTGCTCCCCAGCAAATGTACGGGCAGGAGCCTGGGCCCAGAGTCTGTTTGCTTCTGATCCCCTGGACCATTGGCCCAATTCAGTTCTCACCCCCGAGATTCCCTCTGACACTTTTCCAGGAGGAGGGGTCTGGGATCTCTTCCTCCTCGAAAAATGCTTCTCTTTGTCTGAGATCTCGTTTTGGAAGGACTTTTCAAGGTTAAGCCAATGTTTCATTAAATATTTGGTTCTGTGACAAGCAATGGTCTTTCATCCTCTGCTTGATCTCCTGTGATGGTGGGAATCTCCTTGTTAGCAAGAAACAACTGCTGTTTGCCAGAAAGCTATTTCTTAAGTTAGGTGGAAATTTGTTGCCCTGTCTTTTCCACCGATTAGTCAATGGGCTCTGAGGAGTGAATCGATGTTTTTTTCTCGATGGCAATGTTCTCCATTTTTTTTTTTTTGAAATCAGCTCTTTGAGCTTTCTCAGTTATCTCTTTCCTAGTTACACAACCTGACTCCTCCTCATCTGTTCTTCAGAGGGAAAAGTTCTGGTAATACTGGGGGACTGATAACTGACCAATATGTGGGAAGTGGATTCCCATGTCTGCACTGGGAATCCATGGGTTCAGTGGCTGTTTCCTGCCAGAAAAAAAGTTACATCTGGTCTGACTTGTACTTAGTGAATGCATTTTATCCCTTTTTTATAGGATATTACAACCTATACTTTTAAAAACTTTATTGTAGAGCTGTGCCCCAAATGGATATTGGCCTCATACCACTGATTGCATTTGGCAGTGACAGTCTTCCCTTTTCAACATTACAGCATTTGCCATCTTGAGTGTTCCAGCATCTTCTGTGTAAACACATCTCCTCCGATTTTCCTTGCTGCAGATGTGATTCTGCTGGGTTAGAACAGAGTTCCTTTGGAGATCTGCCCACAGTGCTCGGTGGGCTTCACAGGGGATGAGTCTGTAACACGTTCCAGCATCAGCTCAAAGTTGATTTTCTGACAGCATCTCCTTTCCTTCCAAAGAGGACCATCTTTTGGGCACCCCAGAGGATGGAATATGTACTTGGCATAGCTCAGCTTCTCATCTTTGTTTTGTTACATCCCTCACCAGAATGAAGAGTAAGAGCCAGCTTACTCTCTCCAGCTCCACACAGCCCCATCCCAATGCCTGGGGTGTGGAAGGAGATAGAAGCTGAGGGATGAGAAAGGAGAAGCCAGATGCGTAGATCTCATTTCACCACCGGAACGACAGAAGCCTGGCGAGGCCGAGCTCAGGGGCTGTGCAAGCCTCTTTTGTTGCATGGTGACACATGGCATTGGTTTCCATGGCTGTCTGTTAATTGCTTGTATTAAGGACAAATTGCAGGAATAGTTCATACCAACCCCTTCCCTGCAGATATACGGTAAGATAAAGTTATTAAAAACATGCCACAATGGGGGTGCCTGGGTGGCTCAGTCATTTGAGGTGTGTCTTTGGCTCAGGTCACAATCTCAGGATCCTGGGACCAAGGCCCACATTAGGCTCCTCATTCAGCGGGGAGCCTGCTTCTTCCTCTCTCTCTGCTGCTCCCCTGGCTTTTGCTCTCTTTCTCTCTCTCTCAAATAAATAAATAAAATCTTTTAAAAATCATACCACAATATAGAAATAAAAGCCGGGCACAGTTAGAGGTATGAACGAAATACATCTTCATTCATCTTCAAGGTGGCAGATGCAGAGGGACTCATGTCCCGTCTTTTGTATTTGCACATAAATAAAACATTGGGTGTATACATGGTCATATACATCAATTCTGGAATTTCTCAGAAATTCACTCCTGGTGTTAGAAGGAGTTTAGTAAATCCCCTTTCATTGAAAAGGGTCACTAGCGGGAAAATGCTTTGTTCAAATACCCTGCCAAAGCCAGGAGGTGAGGATATGAGAACCCAGAGGAGGAACTCAAGCAGGATGGACCCCAACAACACAGCGAATGCTGCCTGGTGCCAAGGTTCTCACCCACATCCATGCTGTGCTCACGTGTTTCATCCACCCTTGGGCCTGGAGGGACCCAACTCCTTGAAATGAGGAGCTCACCTTGCACACCATGCACATCTGTCAGACACCCTCCCAAACTACTGCTTTGCCTGCAGACCGCCCCGGGGGGGTGGGGGGGTGGATGAGAAACATGCCCGTTCCCCCCAGGACCTAGGTTTACAATCCCTTCTTCCTGAAAGACCCACTTTGTGCAATTCTTGCTCAGTGTCTGTACTGTAATGGGCTGGTATTGGGTTGAGAACGTCTTCTAGTTTTTGATACCTTCTTATAACATAGTGTCTTGCCAATACATTATCAAACCCACATCAGTGGTTTCTATTCTCAAATATCTGGATGAAACAAGTTATTGTCAAGAATATTCTCACATTAAAAATCAAAGCTCAGTAGAATCCCATGCAGCTAAAATCCATGTTCTCTCAACGTGAAAAAAGTTGAGTTAGAATTAATGTCTCAAAATCCTGATGTGACATCTCCCATCTGGGAATCATGAGCAAAGATGAGGAGGTGGGAAAATGCTCATCTGGTTTGGATTTACACACTCTTGGATGGTCTCACTTTTCAAATTTTACTCTACTGTGAAAAGTACCTACTTTCATTGTTAAAAAAAAAATAGAAGAAAGATGATGAAAAGCCATTCCCCCACCGAGTTCATTCATCTGATTTCCACTGTGATGGAATATCATTAGCGAACGTCCGTAAGTGGGACCGAGAGGGGCTCGAGGTGAGTCAGCACAGGCTGAGGAGGAGGCGGTGCTTTTGTAGAAACAGAAACAGGCTCCATGTGGTCTGGTAATTCTGCGCAGTATAACCAGGTACAGGGCAAGTCAGAACGTGGTGGAGCGCCATGGAGGGCTTACGCACTTGGTGGCTTTGTTGTTCTTTGTCCCTCACCCTCAGGCAAAGGGGATTTTTCAGAAATGCATGGAGAGCACAGACTAGAAGAGATGTCTCTCCCTCTAAGGCCAGAGGGTGTATCTGATCCACCTTGGGGTCCTCAACCTTGAGCACCATGTCTATCACGGGGTAGGTGGTTCTGGACAGAAGGCTGCTGAGTGAGGGTCCTTATGCATAGGCAGCCCATGGGGAAGAGCTACCCTGGCAGTGGATTCAAAGCCTGGAAGAAGGATGTGGAACTCCTCAGCAAGATAGTGGCCCAAGGATGGGCTTTCAAGGGCGCCTCCCCTGATGCTGGCGCTCATGTGAATGACCAATGTCATGAACTCATCGGGGGAGGCCTGGTACGAGGACAGTTGTGTGGGGGAGTCTTCCTCCCACAGGAAATCTCCAGGGATTCCAGCTTGAGGTAGAGGAGTCAGACGGAGTGTGAGTGCCTATAATGCCAACTGCAGAGACTCTTACCAACCCTCTAGGGGCTCCACTACAGACCCATGTGCATGGCTTTCTCCATCCTCTGTGTGGATGCACCATGGAGGATTTAAATATTTTTAAATCACAACAGCAAGCCAATGACACTACAGTTACTAAGGATGAGAACACTGTGAAAAATCAGGAAACTTCTTTCTCCAAAATATATTTCCTGAAGGAAAAAAAAATTATGTTGGAATATTTATGATGTGCTTCTCAATCAGAGTTTAGAAGTTCTGCATCCACAGAAATGGAACAAGAAATCATGAAGAGAAACAAAGAAAAATTCACGTAGAGGCTAAAACTCATGATGTGCCACCGGAAACGGAGCAGAGCCGTGGAAAAGTGGCAGACTGAGGCAGGCAGGGCTGTGGAGGACAGCCTCCAGCTCTTCAGCCACAATTCAGAGGGGAAAGATGGAAAACAGGAGTATGAAAGACGTGACCAGAAACTTCTGAAGACAAATGTGGAAGACCAGACGTGCAGGCACTAGGCCGCTGTGGGCCGCTGTGGGAAGACCCATCCTTCAGGAGCAGAGTTCCGTGCTGGTGGCTCACCAGAATGCAGAGGTGTCCCAGAGCCCACAATATTCTCTTTTTTTAGAAGGTACAGAGGTCTAGGTGTTGGTGGAGCTCCCCATTTGGAAAACAAGGTCCAAGGGAGTGACCTTGGACACATGTGCGGGGAGAGCAGTGCTGCCTGTTGAGGACAAGGCTGAGGCCCAAGGAGAGCGAGGTCTAACCCCAGCCCTTCAGCATGGTTGGAGTGTTTGCCGACCTTTCCCTCTTAGAGGAAGGTCCAGTCACTAAGAAGATCCCGTTATTTAGGCTCATAAAACTACTTTAATCATTAATAACCCTGAACATAATTCGCCTCTGAGTGTAGGGATAACACCTTGAATCTGAAGCTGGATCCTCAGCTGTGGACTCCCCTAGTGCTGGGTACCCACTGCTGTGACCTCTGGTTTCAGCACTTGTGAATGGTGTGGTCACCCCTGCCTGAGCATTTTGCTCTGCTTCTAAAGGCTTTTGTAAGCGGTGGAAGGCATCGTGAACATTTGGTGCTGCTTTGATTGCCCTGCGGGTCTTTGGGCGCTTCTCCGTTAATAGCATTATTTACAAATCCTTATTTGGGCAGAAAAGAGAGTATAGTGAATGGGCCGAGGGTTTGGTGACCGACAGGGTCCCCTGGAATAGGGTCTAGACAGTATCACCAGGTGGTTCACACTAGTCCAGCCCTCGGCGACAGATGCTCCTGGCGAGGAAATTGCGATTGGCCCAGCAGGCTTTGCAAAGATGTTTTCACATTGGAGACATGACTAAGCAAACCCTTCCTCTCAACTTATGCTTCCAGAGAGCCTCCTGCAGCTCAGCACGGATGAGCACAGCACGGAAACGGACAGACTTCCACAGTCACAATGTGGAGTCACATCCCCGTGTGGGACACAAGCCCAGAACAGGACCCCAGCTGCACCTGCGATAAACACAAAGTCGCATCAGACGGTGAGTGCACCCAGCACAGCGGGGCAGGGGCCGGGGTGGAGTGTGCGTGAGGAGACCCTCCTCCTGGCAGGCTGCTTGGGGAGTTCCCAGGGGACACCTCTGAGATGAGCAGATGGGACTGGCCATGCACACAGGTGAGGGGACAGCATCCCTGATGCCGGGAACAGCAAATAGGAAGGTCCTACGGCAACAAAAGGTTCTGCATTTTCCCAAATGTGAGCAACATGGCCAGAGCCTGGAGAACTAGTGCAGGTAGAACTGGATGAGGCCACAGCACTGGGATCTTCGTGGGCTGTGGGCTGCGGCACTGGGACCCTCGTGGGCTGTGGGCGGCAGTTTGAGCTCTAAACCTAAAACAAGATCTGGTTCATGCTTCAAGAGAGCAACTCCAGTGAGCACACGATGTGCCACCCAGAGCCCCCTTGAGAATCAGATTTTTCCCGTGGCTGCTGGCACTACCAGCAAATGTCAGCTTGATTTAGGGTCTTCCTGGGCTGAAGACAGCTGCCTTGCCCAAGATGAGACCTCCCTCCAGGACAGCCCCACAACTGAGCTGCTGCGGATGGTCCCTCCAATTCCAGAGCTCCCCGGAGGGTTAGCTGGAGCTTTGTGGAGATTTCAGTGCTGTTTGCCTTCTCCCTCCCCTTCCTTTCTGTGACCCTTACACAGGGGTTACCCCCCAGCTCTCCTGAATATTCAGGAATGCCACCTGGCCTGGTGACTCCTGCTGCGTAGTGAGGACAAACCAAGTACAGGGTCCCAGGACTTTTGGGGCCAGTCCCAGGGACAGGAGAAATTGTACCTGAGTGGTTGCAGCAGAAATGACAATGTGGGATACATGTTAAAGGCGGGTCAAACAGGACTTAGCCATCCCAGTGCTTTTCCAGCTGTTTCTCATCAAGGGAAATGTCACCCCCATCATAATCGGCGTGAGGGTCCACAGCCCCACTTGGTCTGTTACATCCTTCTGTAGGGGAGCTCCTCGGGGGGTCTGGGAATATGAAGACTGCCTCAGATTAAAAGCCCCCGAGGGCTGCCACCCCACACGTATGCACCTCCAGGGAGCTTGGTGTGCAGTGGGGCTCACTCGTGCTCATCCAGTGGAACTAACCAGGTCACACCCAGGTGTGCCCCACGGCGAGCTCCAGGGAATGGCCATTCTGGTGCACTGTGGCGTCTCCCAACACTGGGGTCTGGCAACACTAAGGCCAGGGACCTCCTGGGCAATCGGCGATGGTCTGTCACCCCACCGTCTCTGAATCTCTCTGAAGATTTCTGGCAGATCTAGGAGTCCTGCACACACTGCGTGTCGCCACCTCCACGGGCTGGAGCTGGGCTCCGGGCCAGCCCACCTGCTCTGAGCTTGGAACCACAAAGCAGGATTGTTTATTTAAGTCATTCAGCAGCTTTTACGCTAATCCTTCCCAGCCCTGAGATTTGAAGATGCGCAGAATATTAGAGCTGGAAACACTGACGGATAAAATCTAGCTGGATCCTTTATTTTGTCACTGGAGAGCCGAGGCCCAGGGAGCTGAGACCAGCTGCTGGTGGGACTGGGATTGGACCATCTTCCCCTGACTTCTGGTGGTCTGTGGCTCCTCCGTGTGCAGTCCCTTCTCTCGGTGTGCTAAGCACATGTGTGGCCAGAAACAGACAAATGCAACACACCTCAAACTCCACAGGTTATGTTCCAGGAAAGTGGGTTAATTGCTTCCTTGTAGGAAGATGATCTTTAATGGGTTCTCAGGCAACTAGTTATAATTGCTGTGCCTATTTCTATGATTCCATAAAATTCAGGGAAATATTAAAAGGTAAAACAGTCTTTCAACATAAATGACCCCTCCTGGTGCATGTTATTTCCATATATTTGATGAAGGTGAAAGCCTCAAAAATACCGTAAGCTTGGAAAGGGGAGCATAGGAACACAGCGCGTGCGAGGGCATCCTCAGCCAGCCCCTCACCGAAGTCCAGAAATTGTATTTTACTGTGTATTATACTGTGGCCCCACACACCTGCCGTGGGCCACACGCACCTGCTGAGATGCGTTCTCTTCTGTGTGCCACCACCCACCACACCCACCACGTGTGCAAATATGTCGGGAGTGCAGGATGCTGAGCGCACACTGAGTCCGGGGCCACGGCCTGGTAGTGTTGATGACCTGAGCCACACACCTGCAGCCACTGCGTGCAAGAGCAAAGGGCGACAGGGGAGAAGGGGCAGCGGCTCCACATCTGGCCGGTTCAGAAGAGCAAACCGGCCGCCCACCTCAAGGGACCAGAAGCATTTCATTGTATTCCTGCGAGGAGGTGCCCGAAGAGCGTGGGGCAGGGCGGGCTGGTGCGGGCCGTGTGTGTGGGTGCAGACAAGGGTCAGGAAGGGGTGCCCACCCGGCAGGGACACCAGGCTCCCCTGCGAGCCCGGGCACTGAGCCCCGCCTGTCTTCCTTCACAAAGCTTCACTTGGTTACCAGGTAGCTATATCCGTTACGTTCCTCAGAGAACAGGCATTTTTATTTATAAATTCTGCATGTTTTTGTTTTCTACTTTATTAATTTGTGCTTTTATCTTTATTATCTCCTTCTTCTGCTAAACTTTTCCATTCTATTTCTGGTATTTCAAGGTGGGAAGTTCCTTTATCTTTGTTCTTATTATTCACATTGAAGGCCGTGAATTTCCTTCTGATCACGGCTGTCACCGCCTTCCAGAAATTCTGACACGCTGTGATTTTTATTATCTTTATTTTTCAGAAGCTCTGCTGTCTCGGATAGTATTCCCCTTCCCCAAAGCAATGTCTTATGGAAAGTTTAAGAACACAGGGAACCTGGGGGCTCAGTCCGTTAAGCATCCGACTCTTGGTGTGGGCTCAGGTCATGATCCCAGGTCGGGAGAGGGAGCCCTGTGTCGGGCTGTGCACTCAGCACGGGGCTGCTTCTCCCGCTTGCTCTCTCCCTCTCTCTCTCTCTCTCTCTCTCTCTCTCTCTTTCTCAAATAAAGGAATTAAAGCTCTTCAATAAAGCATACAGAAGGAAGGACGTGTGTGGCAAGTGCATCGTTAACTCCTGGTAGTTTGGACCATGACCAGCGAACCCCTCCTTCCCCGAAGGACCCACCGGGCACTTCCCCTGTGATGCAGCATCTGCTCCATTGTTACCAATGGTCCGGGAGCATCGAGGGGCAGGACGTGTCCTGTGACCAGGTTGTACATGGTGGTGGTGCGTCTTCAGGAGCCCTGCCTTGGGGGTTACGACGGTCCTCAGACCCCGAGAGCGAGCTGTCCCGCTCCCACGGTGACCTGTTTCCCTGTCTCTTAGCTCGAGTCCTCGCTGTGAGGGGGCTGCTCTGCCCTCTGATGTGGATGGACTTACGGCCGCAGCCTCTCCACCTGCAGAAGCAGCCTTCACAGCCCAGAATGTTCTTTGAGAAGTCTCACTCAGGGGGCAAATATCGGGGTCACGATACTGCCTTTCCTGTTCCTGCCCGTTTCCATCTGCCTGTGTGCTTTTCCCTCGTGTTCTGTTGTTGTTTCTGTTGTGGTGGTGGCTGGTGTAGACTTTCTGAATCGCGTTATATGCGTTGTTTACGTCCCACACGGAGCTGGATATTTTTCTCACGGCCAATTTGGAAGTCTTTCAGTAGGTGGAATAATCCCCACTGCATTTGTGGAGTGATTGACACGTTGGATTGCTTCTCGGAAACACCAACAGCATCTCAGGATGTATTTACCAGGTTTCTTTGTGTATGTGGCCGATTTTCCTTTTCATTTGAAATATACCTATTTCGGTATTTAGGACAATCTGTGCTTCTGTTCTGAAGAACCCTTAGCCTCATATCCTTTTTAATGCCCAAGGTGCCCCTTCGCCTTACACGGGCTTCTACATCCGGCAGGTCACTTCTACAGGTGACGTCCTTGGTGACAATCAGTGAATTGATCATACTGTCCCCTTTCGTTTCTCCCTTGTCTCTTCTTAACTGTGTGATTTCTATTTTTCCAGAACATAGACATTCACATACCACCATTTTGTCACCATCCCCACATGGCTTGTGGTCTCAGGTGTATGGACACCTGTACTCAGCGCGCCCCGTCAGCCCCTCAGTGCATGTCCCCCAGCTACTCCTCAGCTCGTGGAGCCTCTCCCCTAATGGGTGCCCCCAGAGGCCCAGGGCACGGTGTCTTCTAAGGTCCTCCGAGGGCCTGGCTGGTGCAAACGCCTTAGCACACACGGCCGGCCTTACAGTCTTTCCTAAACATGAGGTTCTGCTGTGGCCTCTGGTGCTATCTGGATTATTTTCACAGTTGAGACCCCCTGGCCCTCCTGCCCTGAGGCTTAGGGAAGCTCTGTGTTTCTGCTTTGATTTGCTTCATCCCTGAAGTGGAATGACTCTACGGACACCTCCCCTGAGCTGGCCTCGGGTCAGGGTCCCAGGTGCACAGAGAGGTGCTGGCAGCAGGACGCCCTCCCCTGGCTGCACCTTAAATACCCGTTTTGCTGCATTTGTTTTGTGTGTCACCTTGAGGAAGTCCAATTAGACATATGTTGCATTTTCTTGTTGCTCATCTTTAACTTCTATGACATTTTCTCTTTTATCTTGTTCATTTTCTTTCCTGTTCTTGTCTACTTAAGTGACTTTGCTCATTATTCCTTATTTATGACGTTTTAAACCAAATGCACCCCCTCTGGGGCACTTGTGATTTTGTCTACACCTTTAGGTGGATGGCTCTTGTCTTTGCTTCCAATGTCCCCTCATGTTAAGCCAACCCTCATTTCACACATCTCCAGGTTTTACTCATTTTTCTCCCAAGTTTCAGAAATTCTGACTTGGCATGTGTTGTCCTCATCCTGTGCTCATGTGAGAATAACTCATTCAGGCTGACTCCTCCTTCAGGCTTCTATTACGCTGTGTGTGTTCAGATTTGGAGAGAAATCACTCGTGTGGCTGCTGTCACCCCTTTCTATTCAGCTTTGTGCATCTTAGTTTCCGGCCCAGCGTGTGTGAGGCTCACAGGAGACAAGGGAAAGGCTTCGGGGCCTCTGTGGGTTTCTTAGGGCAGGAGCACCTGCTTTTCCATATGTAGTGAGGTACATGGCTTCTAACCCACAATATTCTCTTTTTTTAGAAGGTACAGAGGTCTAGGTGTTGGTGGAGCTCCCCATTTGGAAAACAAGGTCTGTCTTCAGCTTGTCTTGCTCTCTGCAGCACGCTCATCACCTCACTGCTAGTTGGCATCTGTGTCCGCTTCCTGAATCTTTACCATCTCCCTGAGGACGGGTGGCTCCCAAGCCTGGCACTTGTGCCCCACACATCCCCACGTCCCTTTCTTTGGCTCCCCCAGTAGCCGGTGCTCAGACCCACCCGACCCCCACCACACAGCTCAGCATTTCTTCACTCAGTGGGGCCTCTTTTTTCTGGCTTCCCCTCACTTCCCAGCAGAGTCCTCCTGGCCCTGAGAGAGCTCTGAGAGGCTGTGGACATGCTCGTGCTCTGCCCTGTCCTGCTGGCACGGGGGCTGCGGAGCTCCTGTGCACTCGGGGACTTGGGGGTGTGTGCACATGGACAGGGCTAAGCATCTGCTATTATCATTTTGGAACCAGCGTGCACCTTTTCCTTTTTCTGTAGTTTCTGTCCTGCAGAGCTGTGTTCAGACCTCACCCGCGATTATGTGTTCGCGTGCGTGTGCATGACGTCTGTCTGCAACAGGCACTTCTCTTCATATCGCTCTTTTACTCTGTAAAAATGCTCTCAATGACCACATTTCATCCAGTGGATTGCGTTATTCATCCATTTATTTAACTGTTCTTCCGTTATTGGGCACTGACTGTTTTGTCATGTTTTTCTTTGTGTAGAATCATTTCCTTAACCTGCATTTACCATAGCACAATTGATTGGTAAAGCGTTCTAAAATGTTCCAAGGTTCTTTGTTCACTTTTCGGGTGATGTTCCAAACTCTTCCATCGATTTAAATTCCCATCTGTATCTGAAATTCTGTTTATGGTGTTTGACCAGTGTTTGTCTCCTGTGCTGGCTCTGCCCACACTAGCTCTGCTGACTGCGTTCTAGAATATCCTTCCCTGGTTGTTATGTGAGGATGGAAACATTCACATGAGGCCTTGTCGATGGAGAGAGGCTGCTGTCTCAGCTCCGGGAAGGCTGCATTGGGGTGTGAGTGCAGGAGGCGCCCCGGCCCACACATCCCTCAGGTCCCACGGGCCCTCTTCCCCAGCATCTCTGAGTCTGGAGCACATGTGTGCAGCTCCACGGCCCAGGAACCAAGCTTCCCCTCCAGGTCCTGTGTCATGGAGGTTGGAGGGGGCCCAGTCCTTCCTAAGGGTTCTCGTTTGTCCTTGCTCGTCCCATTTCCATCCACTTTTCCTTCCAAACTGCCGGCCTGAGGATTTAAAGTGACTTAGGGTCTAAACCCGATGCAGAGGCGCAGCTTTAAGTAGCCTCCCCGCCTGCGCCACCGCCGTGGGGGCCCGGTCCTCCATGCTTCTGCTCCGTGTCACTGCCGACATCCTGCTCCTGGGAACAGACTCTGTCCTCCCACTGGCACCATCAAGGGTGGTCTCAGAGGGGCTGGCCTAGCACGTGGCAGGGTGGAGCACAGTCACGGGGCTGTGCAGCCTGCAGCGGACCGTGGCCCTGGGAAGCCGAGTGCCAGGCGGGGCTCCAGTCCAGATATCACATGCTCACTGCTCTCCATTAATGACTTGGCATCAGCTGCAAGCATCTGGAAGCCAGGGTCTATCTCTTTTGCCTCCATCCTGTCCCCTGTTGCACACGGTGTCCAACACCCAGTGGCTGTTTATGGCCATCAGCTTCTCTGCCTCCATGTCCCCCTCCTGGGCCCAAAGCTACTCCGAGGCCTGAGGGATCCTTTTACCTGCTTGAAATGAAGGGAGGGGCGTCCATCACACGTGGGAGGCTTTGGGAGTGTAATGAGACACTTAGTGGGAACTGTCCTAATGATAACGGATGTAGCACAGACAGACGGGAGCAGGAATGATACAGCCCGTGCAGTAACCAAAACCCAAAATATTTATTGCAAAGTTTTTTAAAGTGTCATTCTACTTGCAAATGTTGTACTGCAGACATATGTCAACTGAGTATGCCTTCGGCACAAAGATGCGAGCGAACAAAGATATTTTAATTTGAGCTACAGTACGCATCTCATCTGACAGCTTTATGATGAGTCCCGTGGCTTCCATATGCTGGGCTGATGATGAAGCTGTTTACCTTTATTCCCAACACGGAAAGCAAAGCGGTAGGGCAAGGAAGAGAGCATGCATTAGGCATCTACTGTATGCCAGTCCCCTAGATGAGCGACCGGCCTTGCATTTTAGTGAACCCTCACAGGAACTCGGGGAGAGGGCCTGGCCCCCTGCAGTACACACGGGAGGACCAGCCGCAGACGGGAGGAGCAAACCTGCCCACGGTCGTGGGGTTGGTGGTTCGCAGAGGTGGGATTTTATCTCAGATCTGTGGAAGGATGAAGCCTCGGTCTGTTTTGCTCACGCACAGAAACAGCAAGGCTGCTGTTGGCAGGTGGACGAGCTGGGCGTTCTGCGTCTCTGCTCCTTTCCCTGGACGGCGGTTAGTGGGGCCAGAGGACGAGGGGACACGGGGTTCCCGAGGCTGTGGAGGGCACAGTGTCCTCGCTCTGCTCTCCGGGGAGAAGGCACGTCCCACCCGGGGCAGGGGCGTGGACCAGGCCGGGGGGTGCTGGATGGGGCAGCCCGTGCAGGGTGGAAGGTGTCCTCGGGGAGCGCAGCCCCTTCCCCGCTCGCCGTGGGGGAGAAGCAGGAGGCAGGCTGAAGCCGCCCCAGAAAGCCAGCTCTGCCCCGGTCTGCGGGCTCGACCCCGGCACCTCCCGCCGCCCCGTCCTCATGGCCTCCACCCCCGGGGACGTCAGCCACAAACCCGGCTTCTCCTCTCGGACGCTTCCCTCTTGTCTACCTCGGACGCCAAGGAGCTTCCAGGTGAAGGCGCTTCCAAATTATTAGTGCGTTTTTTTTTTAAGATTTTATTTATTTATTCATGAGAGAGAGAGAGTGTGAGAGAGAGAGGGAGAGGCAGAGACACAGGCAGAGGGAGAAGCAGGCTCCATGCGGGGAGCCCGACGTGGGACTCAATCCAGGGTCTCCAGGACCATGCCCTGGGCTGCAGGCGGCGCTAAACCGCTGCACCACCAGGGCTGCCCGTATTACTGTGGTTTTATCTCAGAAACCTGTTCCCATCTCCCCTGTTTGCTTATTTTTAGGATATTAAGAGTTGCTGCCCTGGGGTGTAGGAAATCCACAATCCCCAAAAGCACTTGTAAAATTCAGTCTCTGTGTGTGTACGCGTGTCTGCGTGTGTCTGTGTGTGTCTGTATCTGTGTGAGTCTGTGTGTGTACATGTGTGGAAATGCCTGTGTCTATATATACATGTGTGTCTGTATGTGTGTACATGTGTGGACCTGTTTACCTGTGTGCATGCCTGTGTCTGTATACACATGTATGTATGTGTGTATGTGCATGTGTGCATATGCATGTGCATGTATTTGTGTGCATGTACATGCGTGCACACGTGTGTATGCCTGTGTATGTGTGTGCACATGGGTCTGTATGTTCGTGTACGTGTGTACATGTGTATATGTACACGTGTGTACGTGTGCGTGTGTGCACGTCTGTGTTAGAAAAACAAATTCTGGGGCCCAGTCCAGAGCAACGTATCAGAAAGTGGGGAGGCTGAGCAGCAATGGGGGCATCGTGAGCCCCCAGGAGAGGCAGATGCACACCCAAGTCCAAGGCCGCTGCCCCAGGAAAGCAGGGGGAGGGTGAGAGAGGCCTCAGCCCCCCGGCCTCGGGCAGAAGAGGGCAGGGACCCCAGAAGTATCCCGGCTGCCTTCCGCGGCCCGACGAGCTCGGTGCTTATCTGAACCCTCACACGCTAAGTGACCTTTTTATATTCCTAACGTGCTCACAGCCCATCTGCTTGTTTGGCCTCCGGAAGGGATTTGTTTTTATAGTTAATATCAATATATGGAGGCTACGTACGCAGAGAAAATTATTTTCATATTTCAATCACATCCCAAATGAGGTCCCGCGACTAGAAGCAGCATCCCCCAGAGGCTGAGCACCGTGCGCAGCCAACAGTAATCCGTCCTGCCGGGGAGCACTTGGCAGCAGGCTGCAGGAGCTCCCGGGCAAGTTCTGGAGCCTGACGGCGAGGCCTCTGCAGCGCTTCCCCGAGAGCATGTCGGCCGTGGACAGCAGCTCCGTCCTGGCTTCTTCGTGGCAAGGACTCCGGCCCTGACCAAACTCTGGACAGGCTCCTGGGAGCCCTCCTTCCAACCGGGCCTCGTCCTTGGACCTTGTCCGTGGCCTGCATGGTCCTGTCTCTGCAAGAATCCTGCTAAGTCGGTTTAGCCAAAAGTTCTGCTTTTTTTTTTTTTATTGGAGTTCAATTTTCCGACATATAGCGTATCACCCAGTGCTCCTCCCAGCAAGTGCCCCCCTCAGTGCCCGTCACCCAGTCACCCCACCCCCTGCCCACCTCCTCTTCCACCACCCCTAGTTCGTTTCCCAGAGTTAGGAGTCTCTCATCTTTTGTCTCCCTTTCTGATATTTCCCACTCATTTTTTCTCCTTTCCCCTTTATTCCCTTTCACTATTTTTTATATTCCCCACATGAATGAGACCATATAATGTTTGTCCTTCTCTGATTGACTTACTTCACTCAGCATCACACCCTCCAGGTCCCTCCACGTCGAAGCACATGGGGGGTATTTGTCGTGTCTAACGGCTGAGGAATATCCCACTGTCCACACAGACCACAGCTTCTTGATCCATCATCTGTCGATGGACACCGAGGCTCCTTCCCCAGTTTGGCTATTGTGGACATTGCTGCTGTGAACATCGGGGTGCAGGTGTCCCGGCGTTTCCCTGCATCTGAATCTTTGGGGTAAATCCCCAGCAGTGCCATTGCCGGGTCGTAGGGCAGGTCTACTTTTACCTCTTTGAGGAACCTCCCCCCAGTTTCCCAGCGTGGCCGCACCAGGTCACATTCCCACCAGCAGTGCAGGAGGCTCCCCCTTCCCCGCATCCTCGCCAACATGTGTGGTTTCCTGCCTTGTTAATTGTCCCCGTTCTCACTGGGGTGAGGTGGGATCTCAGTGTGGTTTGGATCTGTATTTCCCTGGTGGCCCGAGATGCGGGGCACGTTCCCATGTGCTTGGTGGCCGTGTCTGTGCCTTCCTCGGTGAAATGTCTGTTCGTGTCTTCTGCCCGTTTCATGACTGGATTGTTTCTTGGCTGTTGAGTTTAGTAAGTTCTTTATGGATCTTGGATCCTAGCCCTTGATCTGATGTGTCATTTGCAAATCTTCCCCATCCTGCAGGTTGTCTTGTAGTTTTGTGGACTGTTTCTTTCGCTGTGCAGAAGCTTCTTATCTTGATGAAGTCCCAATAGTTCATTTTTGCCTTTGTTTCTCTTGCCTTCATGGATGTATCTTGCCAGAAGTTGCTGTGGCCAAGTTCAAAAAGGGTGTTGCCTGTGTTCTCCTCTAGGATTTTGATGGAATCTTGTCCCACATTTAGATCTTTCATCCATTTTGAGTTTTTCTTTGCGTGCGGTGTGAGAGAATAATCTAGTTTCATTCTTCTGCACGTGGCTGTCCAATTTTCCCCGCACCATTTATTGAAGAGACTGCTGCCTTCTTTTTTTTTTTTTTTTTTAAAAAAGATAAATGTATTTATTTGAGAGAGGGAGCACATGGCAGGGAGGGGCAGAGACAGGCAGAATCTCCAGCTGACTCCCCGCTGAGCTCAGAGCCCGAGGAGCGGCTCCGCCTCACGACCCGAGACCAGGATCTGAGCTGAAATCAAGAGTCAGAGGCTCGACCGACTGAGCGCCCAGGCGCCCGGAGAAGCTCCGCTCTTGAAGTCTGCTCCCCTGTGCCGTCTGACGGGGCTCCTCACCCCCAGCCTCGCTGCCCCCGGGCTGCCCCCAGCACCAGGCCTGGTAGGTTGGTGCAGCATGATTCTCCCCCCTCTGAGGGCCCTCCCAGTCGTTTCCATCCTCTGAGCCCGCTCTGGTCCCCCGGGTCCGTCCCCAGCTGTGCTTCCTGTGATGGGGGTGGAGCCCGACCCTCCCAAAGCCTCTCTCCCCCGTGGCAGTGGTGCCAAGTGACGTCTGTCCTCACCCCAACCAGCTTCTGGCTCTCCTCCCCGACACCCGCCTCTGACACACCGAAGTACGCCCTCTCCTAGACGTCGCACATGACGTGCCCCTTCAGGTCTCCGTGAGTGTCAGACTCCAGAGGACTGAAGCACAGTAGGTTTCCCCAAACTTGGGAGCACTTTTGTTTGGGACCCGCAGTTTTATTTGGTAGCCTGACTCCAGTGTGCATCGGTCAGAGAGGCTCAGCGCAGTAATGAGCATCCCCACACCACAAGGCTTTGTTTCTGCTCCAACCGCGGTCTGACATGTGCTCTCGAGGCCCCGGGCTGCGTGGCCCCAGCTCACCGCAGGTGAGGACAGAGAGAGGGCGAGCAAAGTCTCCCGGGGCTGAACCACCTTGGCACACCGGCACCACCTTCCTGCCCATCCACACTCCAGGCCTGAGCCAGCTCAGTTCTTGGGGCGGGGGGGACACCACTGGTGACGCCCTGCAGTCGGCCACTGCAGCCCCAGTGCAGAGGGGATGGCAACCAGAGCGGGATGGCAGGACGGCCCCCGGGGTCAGGGCTGGTGTGGCAATGCTGCTTCGGTTGTAGCCTGGGTCCATGCAGAGAGGCCGTCAGTCCCTGGTGAAGGCAGCGCCCCCATCCCGAGTCGCACAGAGCCCACCGCAGTGAGCATGCCACGGTCTGCACAGACCCCCCTGCCCTCCCCACCCGCACAAACAGTGATTTCCCGGACCCCACGCTCCCCCAGGGGCTCCGTGTCACCCCGTCCTCCTCCAGCCAGCCCCTGTTCCGGGCCCTCTCTCTAGCTGGCAGCCTGTACTTACTCCAAGAGACCTGGGGATGTTCTTCACTCTCCCCCCCCGCCCCCCCCCCCCGCCGGACTTTCAAATCCCATTGAAACCTCTTGGACCCAATGGGACCTCGAGTAACAGAACCCCCACATGCTCCCTCTGTGTCCCAATGACAGGACATGCATGTCCACGTTGACCTTGACCCCACAGCCTTTCTCCACCCAGTCTCCCCGCCTGCACTCCTGCCCTCGTCGTCCCCAGGCCTACTGACCTCGGACCCACCCTGGGCTTGTCTAACGGCCCCTCCCTGTATCTGTCACCAAACCCAGTGCTCCATGGGTTCCTACAGTTGACGCTCACACCAGTCAACCAGAAAGTCATTCCCACGCCCATGTCTTCCATTAGATTTCAGAAATGAGTCCCTGAGCCCTTGCTTTTAGGAAAAT
This sequence comes from Vulpes vulpes, assembly GCF_048418805.1. Classification (NCBI taxonomy): domain Eukaryota; kingdom Metazoa; phylum Chordata; class Mammalia; order Carnivora; family Canidae; genus Vulpes; species Vulpes vulpes. The sequence continues at coordinate 116,674,988 of NC_132794.1, read as the reverse complement.
TGTGGCTGAATTGGAGTAACTGCCACCCGGATAGCACCGTGCCTTATCAAACCCACTATGTGCCGATGCCTGTGCGCGGGGGCGTATCTATCACCCTAAGTGACGGACACCGCAGAGCCACGCTGGGGAGAGAGGCAGCAGGGGCCACGATGTCCATCCACTCGAGGGCTGACTCCATGCCGCTTGGAGCCTACGGCGCGGTGTCTTCCTGCTAAGTGGCGCTGGGTTAATTCACAGACAACCGATGGGTGGAGACAAGTGTTCATATTGTCAAGGGTTTGTCATGGGGTCTGGTGTTACTCTCCCCGGACCTTCACCCCCGGTGACCCCACTCTGGGACGTAGGCTCTGCTCCCTTGCTAGGTCTCCAAGCCCAGTGGAAGCACCTTCCCATATGTTCATGTTTAGAGAAATGTGCATTTTAGAGCAGGAGGGTTGGCCACGGACGGTCTACATGCCTTGCAGTCAGAAGGCCAGGGGCGGGCGGGGGCGCCCACAGGGCCCGTGGGAGACCCTGGGCCCAGCCGGAGAAGGGTGTGAGCATTCGCCGTCCTGCCGCCCTTCCCTCCCGTTGGCGCTGGACGGAGCAGCTGCCACCCACGCCGCCGTGCCCTCCTTCGCTGTGAGGGTCTCGGGCTTCCGGTCCTCCCGAGAGTGTATTAGAGGTTTCTTTTCCTAAAGAAAAAAATAATAATGCTCAGATCTTATGTGGTGCTTTCCATCTTCGGAGCAGTTTCACACACAGAACTGTAAAAATGAATGCGGACTTGTAAAAGTCACGCTATAAAGATGCTTGGGAATTACGAACGTGCCATAAGTAAAATTAAATTGTAGTGATAGTGGAAGCATTATTTTTATGCCCAGAAAACCTTAGTTACAGATTAACTATAGAAAATCCAGCAACTCGTATTTTTCGAGTCTGTATTTTAAAACATTTATCCCCTCCGAGGGGGAATTAACGGATCGGGTTCTTGTGGCCTCAGGTGGAATGAGAGTTTGCTTGGGGTCCCCAGCCCCGCCGCCCTGTGGGGTCGCGCCTTCCCACGCCATCTGGAGGGACGGTCCTCCCCCAGGTCCCTGGGTGGGCAGCGTGAGCCTGGGCTGGGGGGGGCGCCTGGCCCCGGGGTCTGTCCCCTGCTGCGCGGAGCCCAGGGTTCCTGTCCAACCTGGAGCCGTGCACCCTGCGGCCTTTGTGTCTCTCGTGATCTCGTGAGCCCAGGAGCTGTGAACGTGTTTGCAGGGGATGCGGGTCACCCCCGCGATTTCCCGGCCTCGCCCACTGTCCCTCTCCCACTCCCCCCGGCCTCGCCCACGGCTGCTGGCCTGACCAGCCCTGCGGCCCCCCGCCCTCGCCTGGAAGCGTCCTTACAGTGGATCACAGGCAGCACCTGGCCAATGTCCCCGAACCCACAGGGCAGCTGGTCTCCGTGCAGGATCGCCCGGCCTCCTCAGCCAGAGCCCCTCAGCTGTCGTCCTGCTGCCCCCAAATCCAGCCTGTCGCCGGAGGGATGAGCGCTTCACCGACACGCTTGTCAGAAGCCGCCAAAGCGTTGTTGGAAAGTTCCAGATCGCTGACTACATTTCAGAAGTGAGTCACCCGGCCTCACATTCTAGGAAATGTCGGGACCCCTGGGTGGCTCAGCAGTTGAGCGTCTGCCTTTGGCCCAGGGCGTGATCCTGGAGACCCGGGATCGAGTCCTGCATAGGGCTCCCTGCATGGGGCCTGCTTCTCCCTCTGCCTGTGTCTCTGCCTCTCTCTCTCTCTCTCTCTCTGTCTCTCATGAATAAATAAATGAAATCTTAAAAAAAAAAAGTCCTCACATTTTAGGAAATGTCATGAATTAGAACAACGGCCCGGCCAGCAGAGCTGTGTGCTGGGCTCCCCCCCACCCCCGGTGTCTGGACCCACGTGTCTTCCCGCAGCGTCGACACCAGGTCCTGGGGGTCCTTCCCAGACCTTCCTCCAGAGCAGAGGATGCGTGTGTGACCTGGGGAAGGGCCCTGCCTGGTGACGGTGCACGCCCCAACCTCGCGTGTGTCTGAATCCCGCCACCCCCTGCCTCCATGGAGCGTGCACAGGGGTAGCCAGAGACAGCTTTCACTCCCAACACGTCTGACCCAGGTGTGTGGGGCTTTCCACTCCAACAACCAGGTCTCCAACTCTACGGACATCCACTGGGCATCCTACAATTCAATTCAGTTCCGACACTAAGCATCACAGTTAGTATCAGACCCCACAGATGTGAGTGCTCAGTCCCCCGAGATCGCCCCCACATCAGACGCCCATCACATGTACAGGGCACCCACTCAGCTATAGTGTTGAGGGTTCCCACTCTCCCCTCCTCAGGTTCCAGAACTTTCTAGAACATCTCACAGAATCTGAGAGCATTTTACCTGCTATTACCAGTTCATTAGAAAGAATATAATTAGGAAGAGTCAAGTGGAAGAGATGCAGGCGGGGCTATGAGGACGGGTGGAGCTTCCATGCTCTGTGGGGCACACGGCCTTCCCCGCGCGCCCGCATGCTTGCCAGCCTGGAAACCCTCGGCACGCCGCTGTTTAGGGATTCTTATGGAGGTTCCCTTACGTAAGCCGTGGCTGACGAACGCAATCTCCAGCCTTCCTCACCTCCTCACCTCCTCCGTGGGTTGGGGGTGGAGCTGAAGGCGCCAACACTAATGCATGGTTGGCTCTGCAGGCCGCCGGCCGCCTTCCTGACCCGTCAAGGGGCCTCAGACACCTGTCCTCTCCCCAGCACACAAACACACTCACACTCCAGAGATTCCAAAGGCTTTATGAGCTCTGTGCCAGAAACCCAGGACCAAGACCGAAGCTATGTTTCTTCCCATGGCACAGGAGCACGCCCGAGCACGCACGGCACGGGCCTGGTGCCTACACGTGCTGACCACACGGCGACAGGGGGAGCAGCTGATGCCACGGAGGCTTTGCCGAGGGCCGGGATCCAGGCTCCCAGCGCCGTCTGCTCGACCCACCAGCTCCTCACAACGCCTGGCTGAGGAAGGAGACGCTGCGGCACGTGGTGCGTGGCGGTGGCTGCTCCGCACCCGGGGCCAGGCGCTCTCTTCCACGGCTTCAGGGGCCACTGCCCTCTGGTCTTTAACAGCATTCTCTCCCCTTCCCCTCCGCCCTGGAAGCGGGAACCCGTTCCTGCATTGGCTGGTTCTTGGGCGCCTCCAAATACCCAACTGGTTCCCTGAACCCTGTTCTCACTTCTGCAAATAATCATCAAATTCTCTTCAAAATTCCAGGTCAGCGTGCCTCTGTTTCCTTCTGGGACCCTTCAGCTCTGGAGTGAATCTCATTTTGGGAAATGACTCTATGCCGTTATGATGCAATTGAAGGAGACTTGGCCACCTCCCTGAGGTGCAAGCGGATCCAGGAGGCTGGGACTGCGCCCCACACCTCTTCCCTATCCCTGAACCTGCACTCGGCAGCAAGGGTCATTCTCGGGTAAAGGAGAAACTTTTGCTGGCCGAGAGGAATTACCTTTCCTTGCAAGAACCCCTCACGCCACGAGGAGCCGAAGGGTCCAAACATTGTCCAGGAGCCTCTGTGTTTTCTCAACCGTCCGTCAGAGGGTCACGGGATGTGTTCTTGTCAGTGGCCACGTCCAGAAGGAGACACAGAAAAGGGGCAGCAGGCCTCCCACGGTCCCCTTCCACAGTTACAGTGACCGACACCTCAATGATTAGGCCCCAGTGACTACATGAAGGACGACCCTCCCTTGGGTGCATGAGGCATGAAGCCTGAGCAGGAGGTACGTCTCTATAGGGTTAAATCATTGAACTCCTGGGAACTCTACTACTGCACCCAAACCTTGCTGGAACCGACCAATACATCGTGGGCTGAGGGGGTGACAACACAAAGAGGTGATCTATTTGGAAGTGCTCGGTTAGGATGGGACTTGGGATCCATTTCATTGAATGCTTTTGGTTATTTGGGGATCAAATGCAGCGGCCAAAGGAAAGTACCAGAAATATCCTTGACATCAGAAGATACGATCAGGCCCCTGGCCACCGTAAAGGACACAGCGGACCTGATCAATGATGACCACGTGAGTAGTCGAGCTCAGGAGCATGTGTCACAGCATGTCCTGTGTCCGGCGAGCTGGATGTCCGTGTGGCGCTGCCCAGCGCAGGGTGGGAGGAGCCGCTACATCCCCCTGCAGTAACCTGATGTGCCTTTGTCTTCCTCTAGTAACCCCAGCGCAGGGTCACCTACTTCAGAGGGCCTCCCGGGCCTCCCCGTCACAAGGACCCCTCTGCCCCTTGCACTCCCGTCTCACATGTAGGATTTCTGGGCCTGTGCTTAGCTCCCCCTTCACGTCTGTCAGGGGCTCACATGAGTTACATATTTATGTGTCCAGGTCAATTAGCAGATACCTAAGGAGGGAGAGAGCTGGGACCACGGAAAGTAAAGCCCAACGTAGCTTGTCTGAAAGGAGGAAGTAGAGAAGCTTGAAATAGGGCTGAAACCACAGAGCGTCTTCCAGAAAAGAAGCAGCTGGCAGGGCCCCCGGCCTCCCCAGGGCCAGCAGGGCTGCCAGCACGGAGCAGCAGCAGGAGGTGCGATGAACGCGGTCCTAGAGGGGGGGTCTCTGGCTCCCAGCACAAGTCCTCCCCGGAGACCCCAACCCCAGCGCCGCCCACCATCACCAAATCCAGTCTGAGAGAGATTTTGGCAAGCGCCCCTCGCTCGGGAAGGCCGCCCAGCCGGGTGTGGAAGTGTGAGCTGTAGAAACGGCGAGAAACCACTCCAGCAGTTTGCTCTCACGAGTCCTGACACCTCCCACTTATCGTCTGTCTCTGTCACATTAAATCGAAAGCCGTGGGAGATGGGACCCCCAAACCAAGACGTCGTCAGCAGGTGACTGAGCCGGGAGGTTTGTCTCGGCACAGGCAGCGCCCGAGAGTGGTTTCCATGTAGAACATGACAAATCCGTGCAAGGGGAGGCCGGTGAGTATGTGAATGAGCGGTCCGAGCTCTATTGATCCTGGGATTTGTTCAAAAATACGGTCTTGTTGACCTCCCTTCTGCAGCTGGTTGCATGCTGCCTGCACTGGGGATTTCAGAGGGGGACTCAGTCCAGAGGAGGAACAGACGTGGCTCAGGTATGGGACCATCAGGTGTCGGGGCGCTTGTCACCGTACTCCTTGTAGCACAGACTTTCTGCCCGGACGCTTCAGCCACGGAGTCAGCGGGCCTTCTCTGTACAGCCAACACGAGACGACCTTACCAGCCTCCCTAGCTCTAATAACTATCTACGCAGACTGGCTGGAAGTTTGTGCCAACCTGACCCCATTCTCCATCATACACTCGGAGGGGGGAGAAATGCCCCCACTATGTGCTCTACACAGAGTAGATAGAGTTTTCCATGGGATTTTCTGGAGCCCGTATCCTATCTTGAGTGTAGGCTTCCTCAGGGAACAAGAACCTAGGAAGTGGCGTAGAGATTTTTATTTTTTTATTTTTTTAAAGATTTTATTTCTTTTTTTTTAAATTTTTTTTTTTAATTTTTTATTTATTTATGATAGTCACAGAGAGAGAGAGAGAGAGGCAGAGACACAGGCGGAGGGAGAAGCAGGCTTCATGCACCGGGAGCCTGATGTGGGATTCGATCCCGGGTCTCCAGGATCGCGCCCTGGGCCAAAGGCAGGCGCTAAACCGCTGCGCCACCCAGGGATCCCAGATTTTATTTCTTTATTCGTGAGAGACACAGGGAGAGAGTGAGGCAGAGACACAGGCAGAGGGAGAAGCAGGCTCCACGCAGGGAGCCCGATGTGGGACTCGATCCTGAGACTCCAGGACCACACCCTGGGCCAAAGGCAGGTGCTAAACCGCTGAGCCACCCAGGGATCCCCTAGAGGCTTTTACAATATTAAATAATTCCAAAGTCTGAGTTAACTTACTGACAATCGTGTTGCAGAGGAGACCGTGTTTTCCAAGAACTCGGGAACGTTATCCAGATTTCCAGGTATTGCGCCACAATTCGCTCAACTTCCAATACTTTTGTAGCCAAGTTAGAAGGCAAGAAACAGGTCTACTTAAAACTAAAAGGCAGTAAAAGGGGGGCTATCCATAAGCAAAGTGGTATTTTTTTCTTTCTTTATGAAAATGATGGTGCTCTCTGAAGGGAGTAAGAGTTAAAAATCATTGCTTTTGCTGAAAATCCAATGGTCTAATAGCTTAGAAAATTTTACATAGGATCTGCCTGAGATACACAGAGCTTTTAGTAATAATTTTTGGAGGAAAAACTTTGCCATTAAACACAGCATTTATCACGTCATGTAAAATGTCACAATCCAGCATTTCCATTTGTGGAGTAAGCAGTAGGAAGAAGATGCTTGGTGGAGAACAGCTAAAAGGGGCTTGTTTCAGCCCATAAACTTCACTTCCAGAGCCCACATAGCTCGGGTGGCCCTGCCAGTCTTTGGCGCTTCTCCTTGCAAGTGATATGTGTGCATTTCAGCAGAGAACATTTGGAGACACAGCCACGACTTTATGGAGTGGCCCCAATGTGCAGGATTCTCTTGTCAAGGTGACATTGCTCCCATTCATTCTAAAAGATTGCCTCTGCAATGCAATACGAAGCCGGATATAGCATGAATTTCCCAGGAGTTTCTTCTCTGCATAGTCTTGGACTAGAACCATCCAGAGTCACATCTGCAAGAGATTTGCACGGTGCAATAAAAGGAGAGCATTTTTCTCCAAAGGCAGTTGCAGACGGGACATGGGTGCATGTGAGGTTCTTAGCAGCTCTAGTTGAGTTTCTTACACATGCCCTGTGGTGACCTGAGAGGGGGACCAAGAGATTCTAGAGGTTCCTGAGATTTTCAGAGGGCAGAGTGAACCCACACTCTGCATCAGGTTCAAGGTGGCTATTGGGGCATGGAAACGGGTTTGACAAAGTCACTCTCCTCAGAAAGCCCCAAGCCACCATTTAGGTGCATAAATAAACAAAAGTAAGTGCATCCTCACATGATATGTGCTCCTCAGGGGTTTGAATCAGGTGCTGAGTGCAGAAGGGAAAGCCCTACAGGTGAGGGCAGTGGTCCAGAGTGTATTGATGTCTCAGCCAGGATGGAGGGGGGGAGGGAGAGTGGGCTACTACCCCCCGAGACTGAGGTGGTGTGTGGTTGCAAACCCCACGAAACGTTAATCATGCTGGCAAAATGTGTGCAAGACTTGTGTGCAGACAGTGACAAGACTGATGAATAAAATTGGAGAAGATGAAATAAGTGGACACATACCCCTTGTTCACGGATGAGAGGGCTCAATACAGCGACGAGGCCAGTTCTTCCGCAAGCGATCTATAGATAGAGCACGGTCTCGTTCAGAACACCAGCCTGTTATTTTGTGGGTATTGACAAACTGGTTCTAAAGTTTATATGAGAAGTTAAAAGATCAACACTAGTCAACACAATGCTGAGGAAGAAGAAAATGGAAGGGATCTGACAAGACTAATCAAGCCAGCATGGTGAGAAACAGCGACACAGATCGATGGAAGAGAAGAGAAAGCCCAGAAACAAATCCACACAGATACAGACAACTGGTCTTTGACGAAGGAGAGGAGATGATTCTCTCCTTTCTCTCTCTTTCTGGACAGAAAAAGGGTAGTCTTCTCAACCAACAGTGCAGGAACCAAGCATCAAGAAAGAGTCATCTGTAGACCTCACGACTTTACAAAAATTAACTCAAAATGTCTGATTGATGTAAATATAAAGGGCATCACTATAAAATATGGACCAGGACATATAAGAAAATCTACATGACTTTGGGTTTAGCTGTGAGTTTTTAGACAATATCAAATGTGTGACCCATGGAAGTAAACAATGAAGCTAGACTTTATTAAAATTTAAAAATTCTGTTCTTTGAAAGACACTATTAAGATAATGAAGAGACAAGCCACAGACTGGGAGAAAACATTTGCAACGTGTATCTCGTAAAGGACTGGGCTCCAACATATACAAAGAGCTCTAAAAACTCAACAATGAGAAAACAACCTAATCATGGGGGAAAGATCGACACACACTGCTCCCTGAAGCAGATATGCAGCTGGCAAATATGCATGTGGAAAGATGCTCCACATCATTTGCCATTAGCAAATGCCAAATTAAAGCCACAGTGAGGTACCACCGAACACGTTAGAATGTCTGACATCCAACACTGACAGCATCAAATGCCGGCAAGGATGCAGAATACCAGGAAGTCATTTGTCACTGGTGGGAATGGTGGAGGGACCCCAGAAGTCACATTGGAAGGTACTGGAGCAGGTTCTTACACTGCTGAACCCAGTCTTACTAAAGAACTGGGCAACCATGATTTTAGTTATTTACCCCATTGACTTGAAAGTCAATGTCTATAAAAAACAAATAAATATAGCGTCTGTATAAGGGGAGGTTAGGGGTGGATAGAGGGGGGAGAAACTCAAATGATTCTTCACCTCCTACTAGTTCAACTCCTTATAAAATCAATATCCAAACCTTATGGTAAATGAAGTCAGGTCAGAAGAAACATATTTCCTTTTTTGAAATTTCTCAGAAGCAATATGCCCAGTACGTGGTGCAGGTAGGTGAAATAATATAAGGCTGTGGGTTCCACTTGACTGAATAAGCACAATAATCCAGTAGGTTTGCAGAAATGCAAAAATTTATGAACAACCTTTCATTTCTTCTTGACAATGGTGAGTCAAAGTATTGATACAAAACATCTCAGGTCTTTTGATAATTCTAGGGCTTCAATTATCAGAAAGATCAGGGATTGCCAGCGTTTCCTAATGACATTGCAAGTACGTCATAATCATTCCCTCCCGAGAGGCTGAAAGAAATTCAGTAATTTCCCAGCTTAGCCTCTGAGGAAGTCCAGGTTTGGGAGCAAAGGGAATTATATTTAGGGAAGGGATGGTGAGGATAACTCGTGGGTGGCAGGACAGGGCTGGATTAGTGACCGCTAACATTTGAACTGTCACCATCTTGGAAACAATGAACAGAAATTATTCACCACAATAACCATCATTAAGAGTTGATTCATGGAAGGAAGGTGTGTGAGAAATAAAAAGCAAGCAGCAGCCTCCAAAAAAAAAAAAAATATATATATATATATATATATATATAGCATCTGAATTCATCATTACAAAAAAAAAAACTGAAGCAATCAAGATGTACTTTCAATAGTTGAGTGGATAAGCCAACTGTGTATATCAAGACAGTAGAATATTATTCACAGATAAAAATAAGTGAGCTATGAAGCCACAGAAATACATGGAGGAACCCTGAATGCGTACTGCTGAGTGAAAGGAGCCAGTTATGTGACATTCTGGAAAAGACAAAAGCTATGTAGACCGGGGAACAAGGTCTGTGGTTACTAGAGTTTTGGGAAGGGGAGCGGATGGAGTGAAACATGGGATTTTGAGGGTGGTGAAGTGTTCTATATGGTACTCTAATAGATGCGTGGGTCAAACCTACAGAACTTTATAGAGCAAAGAGTGTCTTTAATGTGTTCACGTTAAACCATGATTCAGGGGGACCCCTGGGTGGCTCAGTGCTTGAGTGCCTACAGGCTCAGGGTGTGATCCCAGAGTCCCGGGATCAAGTCCCACATCGGGCTCCCTGCAGGGAGCCTGCTTCTCCCTCTGCCTGTGTCTCTGCCTCTCTCTCTGTGTCTCTCATGAATAAATACATAAAATCTTTAAAAAATATATGATTTAAGGATCCCAAGGGGCACAGAGAGTCTAACTGCGTTACACATACAGAACACGAGCTCCCTGGAGTGGGCGGGGAGGTGTGGACCTAAGCAACTTTGGGGGTGAGTAGAGTGACCACGGACAAAGGAGCTGACTGCACATGAGCACTGTGCTCTACCTGAAGAGGGAGCGTCCCCAAGGACACTCCCTGACTGTTTAGGAGATGTCGCTGGCACCTGGTGGGACTGAACAGTTAAGTCAATCAGTGATAATGGTGGGAGCCGGCTTCCCTCTGTGAGGAGGGATCTTCCAGATAAGCAAGGGGAGGCCGGAATGACTGGGGAAGTCACAGACCAGGGTTTCAGACACCAGTAGGGACACACGTTCAGTCTAACATGCAGGCTGATGTATATAGTACCTATAGACATGAACACGTGAGGATGCACACATCGGTTCCCTTGCTTGGTCAGCTGGATGCCCAAAAAGAAATGACATTCCAGGAGCCACGGACATACCCAGAACCAGAATCTTTGCCTCTAATAACATAATCCATTAAAAAGAAGCAGGGCTTCTTGGAGAAATGGATGATTCATGGGACAGGACACACACAAGGTCAGCCCGAGGCATGGTGTCATGCCGAACGGAAGGAGGTATTCAGAAAAAATCTACATTGATTGGTGCTATGGACCGAATGTTTGTGTGTCCCCCAAATTCCACATTGAGATACCCCCAATACCATGGTAATGGGAGGTGGGGTTTTGGAAGGTGATGAGGTCATGAGGGTGGAGCCCTCATGATGGGATTTGTGCCCTTTCAAAAGGAAGCTGAAGCGCCTCCCGCCATCGGAAGACACAGCAAGATGAGCAGCTACGAACTAGGAAGGACACCATCATCGGGCACCAGATCTGCGGCACCTACAACCCAGACTCCCAGCCCCCAGCACGGCAGGAAATCAGCGCTGTTCAAGCTGCGCAGCACACACGTCCTGTTAGAGCAGCCGATTGACTAGGACGATGGGGTCAGCCAAAGGGACCCAGGCGCCAAGTGAAAGAGGGCCCCGTGTCCAAAGCTTGAATAATTGAAGCCTCGAAACTAAGTAGTGCTGGATTATAACCCATAATATAAAATAAAATATTCATGTGTTCATCCCACTGTAAATAAATGATTAGCAGTTTTCAGCAGCTGCTGTAACAAATCACCACACACTTAGTGGCTTAGAGCAGACAAATGCATTCTCTCCCAGTCCTGCGGGCCAGAAGTCTGCAATCCGCGCCACGGGGCTGAGGCTGCAGTATTGTAGGGCCGCTCCCTCTCAGAGGCTCCAGGGACAGCGTCCTGCAGCCCCGGTGGCTGCCGGTGACCAGTCGGGAGCTCCCCCACCCCCAACCTTCAAGACCAGCACCTGCAGATCTGCCTCTGCCCTGTGGTCACACTACCTTGTCCTGTACGCAGCCCTCTGCTCCTTCCGTGGTGACTTCCGCCCAAACAGCACAGCGGGGAAGGGAGAGCGAGGTGACTTTACCGTGGGGAGCCTGACCACCCTAGCCCAGCCAGGGGAGCAGCGACATCGACGGTCACGGATCACGCGGACATGATGCCCCTAACGTGCTGTGATGCAAGTGGCCCTTTGTCTCCGTGATCTCTCCCTTCAAACTCATAACCCCAGTCCAATCATGCGAAAAATACCAGACAGATTCTAATAGAAGGGCCACACTGCAAACCCCCGACGAGTACTCCTCGGAATTGTCAAGGGCAAACACAATAACTAAGTAGATCATGGAGTCGTGGGCGGCATCCTGGAACAGGAAAGGACATCAGGCAGAGACTGGGGAAATCCGAACAAGCTAGACTTTAGTTCATAATACATTTTTGATGTGTTTTCCTTCATGGTGACAAATGTATTGTACCAGCAGCAGATGTCGATCTTCGGGGGACCTGTGTACACGGCATGGGGCGGGACTGTGCTATCCTCACGTTTGTCTGTAAACCTAAAGCTGCTTGAAAGAATAAAGTCTGTTTATTTAAAAAGTGAACAGCAACGCGGGAGGAGTCCTGGTCAACTGCACATCCTGTGCAGCAGACGGACGCACGTGTGCGTGCTCATTCGCTCGTGGGATGGAAGGCACGTGGGTGGGCGGCTGTCGGTGAGTGGATCCTCCCGGTTTGCTTCTGCTTCCGTTTGTCCTGAAACAATTCATCTCTAGATTTTGGTACGGGAATAGGAATTGCTTTCTGAAGTGCCCATGTTACTGGAAGAGAAACCATTGTTAAACCAGCGGGAAAGCTTGAGCGCGTCTGAGGGTCTCCGCCGCACGGGGAGCCTGCCAGGGGCTGCCTAGGACTGCAAAGCTCTTCTTTTCCCATCAGATTTGGAGGCAGGCAACCAACCTTCCTGTCTTATAAACAGGTCTGGGTCGCCTAGAGGGCATCCAGAACTGAGCAGCTCTCAGAATTACAGGGCTAACCCTCTGGTGGTCATTCCAGAATGTTCTAAATCAGCCAGGTGCACTACCTGGGACTCTCTCCCTCCTTTCCCTGCACCCCTGTGCACCCCTGTGTAAGAACACTTCTCTCTGCCAACAGAGCGCCAGAGCTCAGAGTGACGGAGGGCGTCCACTTACTCGCAGCAGACTCAAGGGTCCCCAGGTCCCCAGGCCCACCCCCATCAAGGTCTCCTCCTGGCTGTGAAACACCAGATTTCTCTGCGCTCAGTTGTCTCTCTGTGGAATGCGACCTCACAGAGCTGGCGTGGAATTAATGTAAGCGAAGAACACGGCACAGATGTGTGCATATATCAAGGGTTCAATACATCTCGGATAGTTTTGTTTTCCTTACATTCCAGAGCACGCGGCGCTCGGGGGGAGTCTGATACAGGCCGCTGGGCTTCGGAGAATTCCGTGTAAGCCGCGTGTTCCCTTCCGTATTTGCCGTGAGCCAATTACTTGCATGACTTCTGAGGACAAAGATGCATCCGCGCCCGCCCTGGCCAGGGGTGGGCAGCGGAAGGTGGCAGCAAGCTCTGGGTTGACTCACTGCTTTCTTCTGCGCTGCTCAGAGACGTGATGGAGGCTGCCCTTAAGGAGGTTGGCGGCTTCTTTGTGTGTGTGCGGGGAGGAGGCGGGCAGGTAGAGAAACCTGTACCATTTGGGGTCAGAGTTTTGACCATTCTTTCCTCCTTGTGATCACCTGGAGTCAGAATTTTCTCCTCAATTCAGCAGTCACCTCATCAGAGCCTCCCGCCAGGCCACTTGCTCTGCTCCGCATCCCCCAAGGACTCAGGGCATCATTATGCAAGCGCTGCGCTGACCCTGTCAGTGACCCCGCGTGCCTTCATGCATTGGGTCACCGACTTTTCTTTATCCCTTCATGACTCATTCGTTGAGATCCTTGCATCTGCCAGGTGCCAGGGTACCGAGAGGCCCTGGAGGAATCAGACGGAGCCAAGGGTCCGGTGAGGGGCACAGCCGTGTCCACCACCCACCATACGTTTAGGTTGAATGAAGCAAGGGTGATGCCCTGCTAACAGCAGCATGGCTGAGGAGGGGTAATTCCACCGGAGATGAAACACAAAGGCTTGATTCAACAAGCTTCCCCCTGAGCCCGAGCCAAAGGAGCTGCCACCTCAACAATGAACCAGGAAAAAATGATGTTGAATGTGGCAAAAAAAAAAAAAAAAATTTGAGAAGGCAGAGAGATATAGCTTCCACATGAGAGAAAAATCAAATAAATTGTGCCATTTTGATGAAACATCTCAACGGCTGGGAGAGACAGTATTTTTATGGTGCAGCAGGTGCATTGTAATTGATCAAAAAAGTCCTTTCTACATGGAAGCTTTCAGGTCCATAGTTGATCTGGACCATAAATCATGTCGGCGGTGCCTCTGGGTTCCCATGCCTGATGAGGGGCGAGCATTGAGAACGTTTCTGATGGATTTGCTTACTTTTCTCAAGTCTAACAGTAGCCATGGGGATGGTGGCGAAGCCTGGGGTGTCGTTCACACATCTCATCCAAGGAGGGCGAGGCCAGCTCCCAGGGTACCTGGCTCAAGGTATCCTAGTGAGGAATGTGCGGGAAGCTCCCTGAGCTGGGGACCTCCGAGGAACCTGAGGCCCTGACAACACAGCGACCCACAGACCAGGGTGGGCCCTGCTTGTTGGCCCCGTCTGCCCGCAGGGGGCTCAACACTCATGCCCTGCCCATTCGCAATGCCTGCCCTGCCTTCTCCATGGATTCCAGCCCAGCGTGGGTACTGACTGTTGGGTGCATGGTTCTTCCACTAGGGCTACCCAGTGGACAGACCAAAAACGTGGGGCTGAGGTCTCACTGTGTCAGGGCTCTTCTCTGGGGAGAGCATCCTGGGAGCCCAGGGCAAGGTGCCAAAGCCAAATTCTTTGGCAACTTTAGGAAGGTTCATTGCACCTTAATCCCATGACTTCACAGCACTCCAGTGCAGCTCAAGAAGGAGAGAATAGGCACGGAAGTTCAATGATGGACCACTGCCTGTATATCGGGGTCACCTCCAGGTCCTGCCTCCCTAACCACAGTGTAATTTCTACCTACCCCCAGGAGCTCACTGGAACAGCCCCTCCTGGAACAGGTCGTGATGCTTGACATTTCTAAAGTACTTTCTTCTGAGGAGTTCCTGGTATTTTAGGGTCTCCATCATTAATTAATCTGTCTACATTGTAGGCATCCTCAACCATTCTCAACATGAAACTTGAAGTCCCCTTGTCACTCCTGCCAACATCCAGCTACCATGTTGATGCAACTTGTAATTAAGTGGCTCATTCATTCATTTGACTACTGTGCTTCGAGTGTGACTATGTACCAGGTGCCATCCTGGGAACTAGGGGCTTGAGGGTAAATCAGACAAGGCATGTGCCTTCCCCAACCTTTCTGGTCGGGGAGGTGAACAGCTTCTACAATAATGTTAAATGAAATGAATGCATGCATCCCACAAACAAAAACAGGCACACACCTTAGTTTTTGAGAAAAATCCATAAACGGTACCCTCAGCAACAGAGAACAATGAAGGACAACTAAGCCGTGGGTGGGAGGTGACGCTAAAGGGTGAGAAGAGGAGATTCCACAGGAAGAGATGGACTGGGAATAGGCAATCATCAATAGACATCATCAAAACCAAGAATGAATACTTTGGTGAATTTCTGATTAAAAACACAAAAAACCTCAGCACATTTCACTCCAGTTTTGTTTTATTCCAGGCTCCCAGGGAAGCTGGAACAAAATGACGCAGCTGAGAGATTCTCACACTGCCCTCGATGGGAAGAGCAGAGGCAGGAGCGCAGAGATGCTGCTCATCCCCACAGCCCTGCCAGGCCTGCTGCAATGTCTGGAAAACACCCATGGACGTTTGATTTCAGGGTCCAATTCTTGTTTCCCCCCAGAATGCTAAGGAACCCTCGGTATGGGCTCATTTGCAGCAGAAATGGAGGAAGTGGCTGGAAAGGGGTGGCGTGTAATGGGAAGGAAACACCAAACACAAGAGTCTGTGTCTCCATCAGATGCTTTCAGGTCTCACTCTGCACACACCCACGTGAGAGGCTCCCATCGTGAGGCCATCAGAATCCCTGCAGGAAGGTGAGCAAGCAAACAGTCCCTCTCTGGGAAGTTGCTAACCCGTGAGGGAAGCGCTGGGCTCAGAGCTGGGGACCCAGGTCTGAGGGAGGTCTGCTGCTGCCGAATCCCAGAGAGTGATGTCAGTGGAGTCTCAGGGTCCTGGGCAACAAAAGAGCAAAGGGCACAGTGATATTTGCCCAACAAGGCTCCCATATTAGAAAGGCCGGGATAGCGTAACAATGAGCCATGGTGTCGGCACCTACATGCTCATGGTCACTACTCGAGGGAGACCCATTATTTGTTGGGATAGAGCCATCAGCAAAGCAGACAAATCCCTTCTCGCATGGAGCTTCCATTCCGGAAGGTCAGGTGGGCTAGACATGTGCACACAGCACACATATTTAGAGGAAAGAGCTGAGAGCAGGACCCAGCTACTCACTTGTCATCCAACCTTAGTTCTTGCAGCCCTGCTGGGCTGCTTGGACAACAGCTTGGGGACTAAATTACGTAAGACAGAGGGAATACGATAGCACAAGGCTCCCTGCACAGCCTCAGGCAAATTGGGGCTTTCCTTGGCAACTGTCAGAAGATAGGACTGACCCCAAGGCGTTCAAGGGATGAAACCCACAGAATTGGTATAATGGGGCACGTTCATGCTTCTAGAGCATCAGAAATTTGCAAACAAAGTCTAATAGAAGCAAGCGAGCCCAAAGCCATGCCAAAATGTCCGTAGTTCATGGGAAGCCATGATGCATACACTCATGCACACACCTACATGCATGCACACACATGTATGCACACATGACACACGGATACACGTGTTCTGATTTAGTCTTGGCCTCTGAGAAGGACCCTCCACCCCAGGGACCCTCCACAGCCCTGGCCCGAGGGGTCTGGGGGGTCAGTAGCAGCCGTGTCTGGGGGCCCGCGACAAGACAGTAACACAGAATGAGGCCTGCTGACTCTGCCGGGAGAGGCCATCGCCGGGACTGTCCCGGGCGCAGTTCTGCACTGCAGAGATCTGCAGGAAAGGCGTCACCACGCGACCCCGGCTAGAGGCTCACGCCCAGCGCCAGTGCCCGCTCAGGAGCTAACGGCCCCCACTCCCGATGGGCCTGGTCTGGAGATACGGTGTCACCAGGCAGGGAGGAGGGATGCATCAGACAGGAGAGCAAAGCCGGCACGTCATGCCCAGAGAGGAGAGGTGGCAACCAAAGCACCACAAATGTTCTCCATCACTCTCTGCACACCTGGGCCACCTGGGCCACCTGGGCCACTTGGGTCACCTGGCCTCTGCCTCAGATGTCCCTCTCCACACCTGGAGGCAGCCCCTGCCACGTCTGACTCTCAGCACTGATGGAGATGCTGTGGGCAAGACACCCCACCCTGGTTTGTCCTTCTCCAGAGGCTGTGGGCCGGGCTCAGCGCCCCTTTGGGGGACTTCTGTGACGTTCGTTACCCTGTGAGCCTGCTTTACTCTGAGCTTCAGCTTCCTGTGTACAGAGAATCTAAAAGTCTCTCTGGGGATGGCAGCCAGACTCCCCCTGTGGTGGGGCATCGCTGAGCCAGACAGGGGAGCTCCGGCAGTGGGCGTGGGGTGACTTCGGGGGCAGGTCTGCAGCCGAGGCAGCCCAGCAGGGGTGAGGGGAGCAGGTGCAGCAGCAGCAGGGTAGGCAGGAAAGGGGGCACCACGAGCAGGAGCAGGCCAGGCTGCAGAAGCCGCACGGGCCAGGAAGAGGCCCTGCTGGAATCACACAGTGGGGGGCTCCCCACCTTCCCTGACCCCCTGTATCTCCATCCTCATGAGACATCTGCGGGGAAGCAGGCTGTGACCTCTCTGGCCTCTGTGGATGAGCCATGTGCAGGAGCAACTACTGGGACGGAACGGGCTGGGAGTTACAGTCCCCGGAGCAGGGGGGTTCCCAGCCCGTGAGTCCCGAGGGTGCAGCCCAGGGTGGGCACAGCAGAGAGGAATGGCTGGAAGTGGCCACCGCTGCCCGGGGAGCCCCTGGCCCAGTGGCTGGATGTTCACCCTCGTTTGTCGCTGGGACCAAGGGACCACCTGTCCTGCCCCAGGATATCCTGTCCCCAATTTCACATTTTACTTTGAGATCATGAAAAGTGCCAACAAAACGCCTCTGGCTTCAGGCTGAAACTCCTGAAGTCGTCCAGGAGGAGTCAGCAACGTCGGGAGGAAACACACACCTGGGCCTGGCTTTGCGGGGTGAGAAGCGCCGGGGGCAGAGCTATTGACCTAAAAGCACACGGTCTGTCGGCACAGAGGCTGCCCCTCAGCGTCCAGCGGCCTCCTTGTGACGTCGCCGCATCTCCAGGTCCCCCCGGGGGCCTCCCCGCGGAGGAGGCTTGCGCCTCAAGGGGCCTGGGGCCCAGGCTCTTGCTGCCCCCTCAGACGTGAGTTCGTGGGGGCAGGCTCCCCGTCCAAGAGCCTCGGCCCTGCCATCCGGACAAGTCAGGGACGCGAGGAGGACAGTGGTGTGACCCTCACTTACTGAAGACGACGAGCGGCTTTACCCAGTCGCTGTGCCTCATGAAAGGTTGTGCTACAGCCTCCTCAGCACGCGGGCATCCTCCCATCTCCTTGCTTGAGGCGTTGTCCTCACCAGCGGTGAGACGACGCTGATTTATAGCAGGAGGGCGTCCGGTGCAATGTCAGGAAAACGGCCCCTTGAGCAGTAAAACGAAAGGCAGCGAGTTTCGCCGGCCCCCGGGAGCTCGTGGACAAATAGCTCTTACATCCGCGAATCTCCCAAATCCCACGACAGGCCGGCTTGTTTGGGCTCGGGTTATGTTCAGGACTTAAACTCCCCGGGAGGCAACGCTTGCCGAGAGTGGTATTATCCGCTTCCTATTTCTGCTCCAGGTAAAGGCAAGGAAAGTGCTGGAAATCCCAGCAGAGAGCAGATCCCCAAAGATGCAGCCCGGAGCCAACGGAGAGGACGCGGCAGCGCCGGTCGGGCCGGGTCTCACGCACGCGGCAGCCGCTGGCCTGCAGGTCCCTCCGGGTCAGGGCCCCTGAGCAAGGTGACTGCCCGTCAGCGGAGTGCCCGTGAGTGTCACGGGTGTGGCAGGTGTGTGACTCCGCGGAGGAGGGAGATGGAGCCCAGCACCCCGCCTCCGCGACCACACGGCCCTTGTCTTCCGTTCATCATCGCTTCCTACTTAGTGTCCATAATCTCGCCGGGCTGGAGAAATTGCAAAAATCTGAGCATGCCCTTTCGCAAAATCATTTCCATCTCCCCCTGCCCCCCGTTGCGCGAAGCTTACATCGCCTTGGGGAGGAATTGAACCCGGAGAGCTGTCTCAGCCCCAGACAAGCTACAGAATTTATATCTGGGCTCCACGGCTCGTGGGCGGGCGCTGGTCGCCGAGGCTTTCCCGGAGGCCACGGCGGGCCTGGCCGGCACCCCGGGCCCTCCCTGTCCCCTCACAGATCTCCTAGGGACCTGCGAGGAGGCTTCCCTCTGCCCCCTCCTGGCCCGAGTGGTGCTGACAGCAGGCCTGAGGTCCGGCCTCCCGCCGGGGCGTCCTCCAGGGGCGTCTCTGAAGGAAACATTTCAGGGAAACCAAAGAAGCAGAACGACAGGAAGACGAGTCCCCTCCCGGCAGGGCCACCTTCCGCCGAGGCCAGCCCACACACCCGCGGGCTCCGCAATCAGGGGCGAAGCTGTGCCCCCCGGGGTGGCAACAGGGGACCCCCCGGCACACGTCGGGGAAGGGGCTCCCCTTCAATGCCTGCCAGCGACGGGAAAGCCTGGTCATCCTCGAGGGTGCTCCTGGGCAGAGAACCCGAACGGATACTATTAAGCACGGCGGGCGGTGGAGATGGACCCGCAGCGGGCGGTGGAGACGGACCCGCGCCAGCTTTGAGAGATGACGAAAGACCCGGGCGCTCACCTAGCAGCCCAACCTGCAAAATAATTTCCCTTAACTTGACGCAGGATCTTAGAATCTTTTTTTTAAGATTTTATTTTTATTCATGAGAGACACACGGAGGGAGGGAGAGACACAGAGGCACAGGCAGAGGGAGAAGCAGGCTCCATGCAGGGAGCCCGATGCGGGACTTGATCCGGGTCTCCAGGATCAGGCCCTGGGCTGAAGGTGGCGCTAAACCGCTGCGCCCCCCGGGCTGCCCGGGATCGTAGAATTCTTAACGGGTCCAATGCTTTCTGGGACACGGGCGGATATTCGGGGCTCACGTTAAAACAAAGTGTATTTCCACAAATGACGGAACCCCCTGCTCCCTGCTCCCTCCCACTGCTCCTTGCTGGAAGGTCCAGGCAAGCCTAGAGGCCCGTGGAGCCGTTCCTGATGCATCTTCCTCTCCACGGCACACGTGAGCCCACCGACGTCCCCACCTCCCAGAGGGCCCCCCTCCCGCGCTGGCGCATCTCCCCACCGCAGGGCTCACGGCATCTGCTCCCAGGAACCAACTCAGCCAAGTGTGCCAACGCCAGCCCCCATTGCAGGCTCTTGGGGCACAGAAGAGGATTCAGGATTCCTCATGCAGCTGGCCACTGACTACCTTCCTGAGAGCAGAATGACTTTTCCGGGTAGAAATCCTATTTTTCGGAGCCTGAAAAGCTAAGAATGGGATATGGTGGAGCAGTGAATGGATCGCAGCTGGGTGTTACGGGCTCCCGCTCCCTCCACTAACAGGCCCACTGTCTGTCCCTCACACACAGGTTTGGGCCCGGGGTGTGCCCTTCTGCACACGGGCCCTGGTGGCCTTTTGGGGGCCCCGTCTCAGACCCAGGAACCCGGACGTGAGGACCATCCCAGTTTGTCACCCTCTTGATTGTGCACAGACTGTCCTGCCGGTGGGTCGGCATCAGCTCCCCAGCCAGGCTCCAGGGTCGCATGCACGACGCAGAGGCCACAGGGAGGCCGCAGCCCCGGAGCTTGGTGGAGGCCGCATCCTTGGGCCCCTCAGAGTCGCCGAGCCGGGGTCTGCATTTCATCAGGCCCCACGCACTCGGCGTGCCCAGTGAGCCCAAGGAGGCCGGAAGCCGAGCGCTGACTCGCAACCTTGGCTGCACAGCAGCCTCCCCGGGGAGGTTCCCAGGCGCTGACGGATGCCTGGTTTCAGCCCCAGGTTCTGATGGGGCAGGCTTGGGCGCGGCGGCCGTGGGCCGTGGAAGCCCTCCGGTGAGGCCGTCTGTGAGGGCCAGGAAGGTGTGCAGGACTCCGGCTCCTTCTCCGTCCTTGTAACTGTTCCTGGCCTGCTCGTGAGCCCCCACGGGAGCCAACGGCAGGAGGGAGCCCACAGGAAGACACTTCCCTGAAGGGAGGTGTGGGTGATGCTCCCAGTGAGGAGGGGGCGCCCGAGGCAGGCCCACTTCCCTAGAGCTGTTTCCTCTGAGCTCCGGGCACCGGGTCGTGCTGGGGTTTAAGCGTCTCCCCGAGCCCCCCAGGACCCCCAGGCAGGGCTCGGCCCTCGGCGTCCCCCGGCACATGCTCCCCTCGGTACCCCTGCCGGCGGCGGTCCCGGCCCAACGGGCAGGTGTGGGCCTGCCGGGGCTGCCCTGTGGCCTCCCTCCCTGCCCCTGCTAGCGGCCCCCACGCCGCCCACACCTGCCGGGCAGGGGGTGATGAGCGCCAAGGGCCGCGGGCCTCCCGCCAGAGGCGTAGGGAATGTGACCCGGGCTCACCAGCTCCGGCCTTGGCCTGGACGCGATCCCCGGCGCTCCCTAAGCCGGTCTCCAGGCGCCTGGTCGTGCCCAGGACTCTCCCAAGGGCCCCAGGGTCCGCCCCCCCCCCCCCCCACTCAGCTCCGGGGTCTGCCGCCTGCAGTCTGAGCCTGAGCAAGAGCCAAGCCGTGCCTCTGACCTCCGACCTCCCCGCCTGCCGACCTGCAGGCCGCCGGGCTCTAAACCCGGGCTGTCCCCTACAAGTAGCCCAGGAGCTTTCTAAACCGCCAGGTGCCCGGGCCTCACGCGGCGATGGAGCCCCCGGGCCTGGAGGCGGAGGTGGCAGGGGGGTTCCAAGGCTGGTAGGTGGTTTGGCCGCAGTCCCGTGACGGGCCTGGCGACGTCAGACGCTCTTCCCCCCCTCAGAGCGAAGCTGCGCCTGCGGGCTCGGGCCGACTCGCCTTCGTGGGAACCGGAGCTGTTTGGAATTTCCAAGCCCTTTGAGAAGCCTCACTCAACACCACTTTCATTTGAAAAATGGTTTTAAAAACCTAACGGCAAAGAAATATCTTGGTTCAAATGTGTGCACCTCTCACTGCAAACACAGAAACCCTACAGGCCCCATGGGCGGGACCCCAGGACTTAGTGCCGGAAGGGAATGAAAATGCTTGGGTTTGGGGAGGCTCTCGGGGAGTAGACTGGAGACGGGGCTGCCCGCACCCACACAGGGGCGACGGGGCCTGGACACAGCCGTGGGTGTGGGGGGCCCGTGTGGCTCGGCCCCCACCCTCTCCGGAGGGGACACCCAGACTGCAGAGCGACAGCAGGGGGGTTGCCGGGGGTCGTGAAGAGAGCTGATGAGGAGGTCATGTGTCCTCAGGGGCAGGAGAGGCCCTGCTGGGGGGGCCAGGGAGATGCCCCAGAGCTGCTGGTACAGAGGCGGCCCCACCCCTCGCTGCCCAGAAGCTCCGCCATCTGGGGCCTCTGCTGACCAGGACCCCCCACGGGCAAGAACCCTTCACTGAGCCGGCTCTGGATCCGAACCCCCGGCCCAGCCTTGGGAACCTGGGAGAGAACAGAAGGCAGGTGCAGAGCCACCCCCTCTGGCCCCCCGGCTGTCGGCTAGGCTGCCTCCGGGAGCGCATGGCTGGGCTCTGACCCCGAGGGGCACAGGCGTCCCCAGGAGGGCACGCAAGACGGGTGCCCCGACCGTAGCTCCGCACGGGGCCTCACCTGCTGCTCGGCACGGAGCCATCACAACCACAGGTGGGGCCCCAGGGGAGTCCGGCTGGGTCTTGAGACGTCTCTCGGGCTTTCTTCTCCAGCCTGTGACCCTCAGATCCTCTGCAGCAAGCCCCCCAGGCCGGCCTCCGCACGCAGGCTCCGTGCCCCAGCGCCCCCACTCCCGTGGGACCCCCTCTGTGGGTCAGCGGCCAGCCTGATCCTGGGGGCCTCCCGGCTGCGTGTCCCCCGAGCAGGCCACGTCCATGCCCCAGGGCCGGAGGGAGCATCTGGGAGGCACTTCTCGAGGACCAGGAGGATCTCAGCCCCCCTGAGCATGGCAGGGGAAGGAAAGAGAAAAATAGCGTCTTAGCCCAAAGCCCCCACTCTGCGGGGCAAGCACAGCAGCCCCTCAGCAAGCGCTCAGGCTTGATGCTCCCTGTAAGTAGTTACAATCAATAGGTAACGTCTTCATTTTGGTAACTCGGGTCACGCCGTTGGGATTTGTCCTCACACGTAGAGATGAAGAACTAGGCTCCCACTCCAGCCGGAGAGCGGAAGACTGGAGGCCTTTTACCGGGGTTCACGCGCCGAAACTGAAAATAAAAATTGCTTCTGATGCAAGATGTTTCCAACTGGAGTTGGCCTGATGGTTCTGGGTCCAGACCGCCCCGTACGGGGACCAGCCGGGGGTGGCGATGGCCCTGACGCAGCGGACATGCCTAGGAGAGACTCTGCTCCGGGGAGTGATGCTGGCACGAGGAGGGCCAGCTCCGAGCCCCTCCCAGAGCAGGGGCGGGCATGTGCTCCGGCCCGGGAGGCAGGCGGATTGGGCTAATCACAGCTGGACGCAAGCACCTTGCTTCTCTAGAAGCTTCCGTGGCTCCCAACTGCCATGTGAGCACAGGACAAGTGCGCAGCCCTCCATACGATGTCTCTGTCACTTTCTCCAAACGTCCCTTGGCCGCTCCTCGTCACGTCCCCGGGTCCCAGCGGACGTGCCTCACCGTGTGCCGGGTGGGTGGCACTCCCACATCCCGGGATGCTCCCATGCTGCCGTGTGTGCCTGAGATGCAGGACCCACTGTCCTCTCGTCGGGCTGCTCAGACGTTTCCGGGAGGCTGCTGAGCGAAGACAGCAAGACACCGGGGCAGGGAGGTGATGGCGGACAGAGCCACCGCCCAGGGAGCGCGGGTGAGGTGGCCTTGGGGGTTTCAGGGTACTTCAGTAAAACGGTCCCCAAGCTGTGGCCACGGCACTAGCGATGGATTCCCGCTCTGCGCTGTGCTTGGCAGACACGGTGAATCCACTGGCGGGCGACCTGTGGTGTCCAGCCCCGCACGCCGGAAACGGGTGACAGTGCGTGTGCACAGCCTCTGACGCAGTGGGACGAGAACCGAAGCCGCAGGGCCGCGGACGTCCTCCCGGCCGTCGAGCCGCAGCCCCCAGGGTGGCTGGTCCATGCTGCGCCCTCGGGATGCACGCGCCCCTCCTGCCCTGCCAGTCGGGGTGCACACGCCTGGCCCGCAGCCCGAACTACTCCCGGCGGTGAGCCACATTTTCCCAAAAAATGCATCTTTTCATCAAACCGAGGTGATGCGTTTCACCACCAGGCGTTGGTAACTCCCTGGGCGCTGGCCTGGCCTGCAGGCCTCCACGTGAGGCACCAAAGGGCTCCTCGAGCTCTGTCAGAGTAACGGGGACCCTCGTGAACACTCGCTCGGGCCTTTGTGAGTTCGGGGTTGGGGATCGTTCTCTTTTTTCCTTGAATAGATGATATAAGACTTGCGTCAAGCTAAAAGCCGTAAGTTCGGAGACTCCATGGGCCCTTGGCTTGTATGTGTTGAGAAGAAAGGCTTCTAACCAAGCTCTGAGCTGCAGGTTCCTTCTTTCTACATAACCTGATTTTTGTTTTGTTTTGTTTTGTTTTGTTTTTTTGTTTTTTTGTTTTTTTGTAGCAAATTGGTCCTTGGTGTTAGGCTACTGAAAACACAGTATCCCACTGAGCTAGGGCAACGAGCAGAGTCCGTCGGCCCAAGGAGGGCATTGCCGCGAGCCCACGCCCCATCCGGGAGCCACGCCGTCTTGCGAAGCCCCTCGTCTCCTCTAGGGTGAGGCCATGATTTTAGTCCTGACACTGGGTTCTCTGGGATCCTTACCTCTGTCTTACTTCCACAGACACAGCCTCTCCCCGGAAACTATAAGGACATTTTTTGCATTGCTCATACTCACCTTCCATCAGAAGTGACGGTGGGCCAGGCCCCCGTGGAAGGCTGGCCTCTTGGTCTGCGGATGAGTCGGGATGCGCATCGGCGGCCGGGAAGAGTAGAAGGTTGCGTGTCCTATGTGTCACGTCGCGTCCCCTGCAGAGTCTGGGCGGCACCTCACAGCCAGACGTGCTCCTGGATCTGCAGAGACGCCCCTGAAGGTTCACCCTAAGACAATGAATAAGGATTATAAATGGCTTCACATCAGCTTAGATCAGGTTTTGCTGCCAAATGAGTTTTGGGCATAATGAAGAACCAATAAATAAATAAATAATAAGAAGAGAGAGATTAGGTTTTTGAGTCTTAGCACTTGCACATGGGAGCCTGGGGCGCGCTTCTTCCCCCGTGTGAGACCTGGGGAACAGAGCTCTATTTGTTGCCAGCGTGGCCAGATGGAGAGCACCCCAGACGTCCCAAACATGCATCGGTCTAATTCACAACCCCAGGGTGGCGTAGAAGACGTGGTCCCCAGGGTCCCAGGCTCGTTGAGCTGCAGCCCGAGGGCTCCGAGCCACAACAGCTGCAGAGAGAGACGCAGGCTGAGGACGGGGGCTGCATCAGGGGTCCCGGGGATGACAGAGAAAGGGGGGCAGAGACGTGCCCTGAGCTGCAGGAGGCAAGGCCGGGGCTCAGAGAAGCAGAAAGCACGAAGGTCCTGGTCCCCGCAGCCACCAGGGTCCCGCCAGTCCTTGGATTTGTGATTGATCCCATCTGTTGCTCCGTCTTGGAGCTGTGAGCACCTCCACAGACCCCATCTAGACCAGAGATGACCAAGATTCCCCCCAAAGGCAATTCTTCTGGCCCCGTCCGTGGTGGCCGTGCTCCATGAGCGCTCTTCACTAACGTGGCTCCTTCCCTCCCCTGCATCTGCCCCGATGGGGTGAAGAGGGCTTGTCCCTGTCCCAACGATGCCGGCTTGGGAGCCAAAGACAAGCACAAA